>NC_133024.1:56375000-57117500 GCF_048771995.1 Taeniopygia guttata | reverse complement strand
TCTTCAACTTGATCAGGTTGCTCAGAGTCCCATTCGACCTGATCCCGAATGTTTCCATAGATGGGATATGTAGAAACCCTCTAGATAACCTAGTTCAGTGTTTCCCCACTGTAAAAATTTCTTCAACACATCTAGTCTGAATCTACCACTTTTTAGTTTAAACCACAACTCCTTATCCTATCACTACAGGACCTACTTAGCAGACAATGAGTTAGAGAGGGCACCGGGATTTGAAATAAATTAACTTAATTAACTCAAATGGTAATGAACTGTAGCCATTTATTGTATTGATAGATCTTTAAATGTATTTAAATGTCATATTTTCACAAAGTTTAATAATGTCTTTCTACTTCCCAGTAAAAACACACAAAAATTAAGACTTATTAGCCTTTCCTCAGATGAGAAAAGTGCAAGAAGATGGACTTTTTTTATTGTTTGCTTATGTGGAGTGCTTCTGTTCTTGGCAGCCTTTGAGGTGAACATTTACAATCAGAGGACACCTTCAAAATATTTCAGCCAAGAAAGTTCTGAGTGCTAAGCCAAATCTGGGACTCAGTCGCAATATTGTCTCTCTTGTGCCTCATCTGTCTGATGATATTTTTAGTGCTACTTGAGCATGATGGGATCTTTGTCTCACAGAATTACTGACATTATAGATCACTGGGAGATGCTGTATACTCGTCCTGTAGTTTGCCCTGTTTTATGCTTTTGCCTAAGCTTTCAAGTCTGCCCATTACTGAGGACAGGATACTTGTTTGGAAGGAATTTTTATTTGGCTGAGAATATTATATCTCAGCTGTGCTGCTCACAGTAAACTTACATGTTTTAGATGACTTTCTTGTTCACTTTCTACATATTTGTTTGGTCTTTGGCCACAAATTTCTTCTGACAATAATTTATTCTGGATTATCTGGAAAATGCTTTGTGCAGCAAATTACAGATACAATAATAAGTGCATAATTCTGTCACTGACAGTGCTTAGTTAAATAGTTTTGAGCTCTATCAGACTAACAAGTAAGGACAATTACTTTTAAATAAGTTAAACTCCAATGTTCTAAATGAGAATATGCCCTGTATTCGTACATTGCAGGGATGATGCTATAAACCACATAATGTATTTCTGCACAGGGAAAATAATCAACATGCTGATATGTGCAGTCTTGAGCATTATCCTTTGGATGAGTCTCTAAGCTGTTGAGGAGGAAAACAACATCTTTTCTGCTAACATAAAGAAAAAGAAGTACTAATTTCAAAGCCTTGCATCAGTTTCTATGTGTGCTTATGTATTAGTTGTTAATATTCATAACAGAAAGGTTAGTATTCACAACTTTCGTTCCTTTTTATTGTTCAAGTTTTCATTTTTCAGTTTCATATGTCACTTTAAATTGGATATCTTTAGCTTATAGCTGCTCTCAGTTTTGGTTTTTTAATGTTTTTTGAGTAAAATGCTCATAGTCCCATTCTTGTCAGCTGCAGCAGCAAGTATTATCAGTTTCTTATGATTTTCTTATGATTTTCTGAATCTTTTTTCTTATATTACATATTAAAATTTATCCAATTTGGAATTTGTAGGGTCAAAATATTGGCCTGCCTGGATGGTATATAAGCTATCTGTGGATGTCACTTATCATAATATCATTTCTAATGAATTGCAGGTCAAAGTCTTGCATTTCAATGTATTTATTATGAGTGTCAATCATTTATTCTTTTTCCATTGAAATATGTAGGCATCTAGGCACACCTTTAAGGGGTACCCCTGATTTTCCTTAAAAATTCCTTCATTTCCTGTCTCATCTCGTGGGTCTTAATGACTTGAAGTCAAAAGTATTGAAATAATAATATATTTGAAAGAAAGAACTGAACAACCATACAGGTTTTGTTACTATTATTCACCACCTCCTAAATTTATAGTGCAATTTGCATTTTTTTTCCTCTCTGTCCTTTTCAAATAAGCAGAAATTCCTTGATTTTCAACACAGGGTCACCTTAACCTTTTAAGTTCAAAATAAAGGACACTATTAAAGCACTAACAGAATCCTCAGAATAAGGGAGAGTTATAGCAAAATATAAATTAAGTGGCATCCTCAGAAAATGCAACAAAAAAGAAGGATGAAACGAACTTTTTGGGTAGTATTTAAGATGCTATTTAGGAAGTAATTTGTAATGAAACATAATTCTCTTGTTTTTTTTTTTTTGTTTTGTTTTGTTTGGGTTTTTTTCTGCAGTAGCTATGACTGATTGAAATAATAAATTTTTTTTATCTTTTTAAGTGCTAGTTTTTTCTCATGGCATGTTTGTTGGAAGTGTGAAATGCACAAAAAAAAGTTCTTTTATATAGAATTCTGGAATCATAGAATTTCTTGCATTGGAAAAGACCTATAAGATCATTGAATTCAGCCATTCACCAAAGACAGCTCTTTGATATGATTCATTGAAGAAACTAACTATTGTTTCCTGGATATCTTGGTCTTTAAAAGAGTTTTTGAGGAAAAATTTATTTCCTTAAGTATCTCATTTACAAATAGCACAAAAAGCAAAGAAACATGCTTATTTTCAATTTATCACCCCAATTAATGAGTATTTATAGTACATCTTGTGATTTGAGAATCATCTGAATATCAATGTTTGCAAAAGTCTGCATTTAGTAAAAAAAAAATTTAGAAGTCTTCACTGCATTACATAACTGATGAACTTACACCTCTTTGTGTGGTATTTTTTTCACCATACTCACTACTTCTTGACATCAATATTTTTTGTTCATCTTTAGCCAGTGAGATCCATCAGCAAAGACCTGACATAGTAATTGTGGGGTAATTGTGCAGTTTTCTGAAGTGTTTAGTGCTTACCATACTTTGTTTCCACTGAAAACACTGGAACATACTTAAGAATGAATTTGCTGTATCTGGTATTTTAAGCTCTAGAAAATGAAGTTTCTGATCACTTAAAATTTTGTTGAACTTTACGGAAGCTTCCATTACAGTTTCAATTTATATGAACTGAGAAAAAAATAATATTTCAAGATTTAAAAGGAATTCCAGAAGTCTCAAAATAAAAAGTTAGTTCTATATGTCTTTAATTACTTGTATTAAATTCTGCATAATTCACATTTCATGTAATTTCTCCATGATACCTTTATACCTTCACTCTTCTGAAACTCTCATTTCTGGCCAACAATTTCAAATTAATTTTCACGTTAACTGTCATGAAGAGTAGCTAGAATTTGATATTACAAATTGACATTATTGCATAGCATCTCATATTGATTTGAATCTACTTGGAGGAAAGAAAAGCTCTTCCTCCTTTGTGTTCATACTCTTCATTTAATGCCTTTATAGAAATTAGGGTCTTTCTAGAATCTTTCTAGTGTGCTGCTCTTGTTTTATAGATAATGATGTTCATGAGGCATGTTATGTATATGAGTATTTTTTCCAAAGTCTATGAGACAGCTCCTTGCTGTAAAGTTGTGTAGAAAGGGGAGGGTGGAATTTGGACTACAAACTTTACTGATTATCAAGCACCCTAGCTTAGAATGCAGATAACTTAATTATGTAAATCAACAAGAGATTGACCCTGCAGTGAATTTTTAATAATACACTAATTGTCTGATTGATAAATCAAATTAGACTTCAGCGGTAAATCTTCATCTCAGCATGCCAAGAGCTATATTCCTAAATCTTTTTACTAAGAGAAGAATTGCACAAAATTCTTGAAGCACTAGGAGAACAATTTAGGTTGGATTTTTTCCATTTATAAAAAGAGGTAACGTTGAGCTTAAGTCTATCTTGGCTTTTAAATCTTGATCTTAAAAGAGAACTTCGGCTACCTTTAAGTGTTACCCATGGTAGTCTCCTACAGCTTATAAATTGGTCGGGAGATTAAATAGTTTAAACATTTTGCACAAGATAGTTGTGCAGTGGAAGAAAAAGCTGTCTTCCCAGAGAAATTCAGTGAAACCAAGGGAGAAAATTCTACCTGAGAATAAATAAATATTCTAAAATTCCATAAAAAATCTTTTGAAAGTTTCAAAAATTACATTTTACATTCTCTTTTTACAATTTGTCTTTAGTTATAACAGACATGTAAAATAATTCTGCTACTGCTATGTCACAATAATGGAATATGCTATTTGTATAATCATTTTTTTTTTGTAGCTACTACTGATAGAAGCATCATATGGAGATCAAAGTGTCTTTTGTTCTCTTCTGAAAAAAGCTTCAAACTGCTGCTTGAAACTTTTCAAAAATATCTTTTTGAAGATATTGGCTTTCATAAAGTCTCAAAAGTATCTGGTTCTTTATCTAAGATCCTGAAAATGTTAATGTTATAGATGTTCTTATTTTCAGCCTGCTAGTTGCTAATCTCAGCAACTGGCAATTTATGACTGAACTAATAATATTTCCAAACATAATTTTCTTAGAATCATGAATTGGATGCAAAAAGATTTTAAGATATATTTATTATCACAAAGTGTTTAAAGAATAATTTTGGACATCTATTGTCCTGCAGATCTTCAGGATTTGGGTTTTTAATGCCTTCTTCTCAAATACAAAAATTAGAAATTATTTTCTTATTATTTTAAAGCTGATGTTTTATGTGACTTTAGGAGATGGAGTTTTAAAAAGCTAAAAAAGATTAAAATATCATTAGAATTATACTAAGATTATTAATGGTAGCCACACTGAAGCTGGGAAAAATAAGGTAATCCAAGTACGATTTTAGTCATCTGCTCTGTCTGTTTAATACTATTTGGCCTATATTACAGCTAGACATCAATTCCTGTTAATGTCAATGATACTACCTATTAAAATGCAACTCCAATAAGAGATTATGATTAGAGTTTGATTTCAAGACACTTTTAAAACTTCATTATACACCAGGATACACATCTCCTTGATTCAGTGGATGGTGGTTAGTAAATATGTTTAGCAGAGACTCATCACACAGTTTTTAAATATGGACAAAAAAAGAGTAACATTTAATTTCATAAACTTCTCTATTTTGTTTTGTTTTCGTATGTTTTCATAAAAATATGGAACCTCCACTATGATCAGTGTTAATTTACCTGTACACTTGATTCTCAAAATAAAAATGCAACTTCTATGCAGCAAAAACATAATTTGTAAATGTTTTAAATGCTCCATCACTGGAAGTGTTCCAGGCCAGGTTGGACAGGACTCTGAACAACATGATCTAGTAGGTGATGTCCCTATTCATGGTGAGGGGGTTGGAACTAGAGGAACTTTAAGGCTCCCTTCAGTGAAACTCTTTCTGTGATTTCTATGGTTTCCTTATAGAAAGATTTAAATTACATATTTTTTCTTTACACAGGATTAAAAAAACTACTCAATTATTATCCAGAAGCAGTTATATGATTTAAACAATTAATTAGTAAATTGTCTCCCTATAACAGATTTTGATTTAACCAACTGATTATGTGTGAAGTGGTGGCTGCAATATTTAGTTGTATTAAAGTGTAAACATTAGTATCTATTCCTAAATTTAATCCACTTGATAATTCCCCTGTTTTCACTGAGCAATCACACTCTTAGTTAGAGACCCCATAAAATAATTAGCACTGATTTCCAGTAGTTTCTGCCACCTTTAATACAAGAAATGGAACAAGATTCTTCCAGGAGCATCAGCATTATGGACTTGGCAAGTATTTCACCCCTCTCTGTTGCACTAGTCACATGATCTGGAGCTTTAGGCACTCTTTGAGCAGTGCAGGAGTGATGACTTGCAAATTAAACAATTATTTTGACTTGCGTAGTCCTTTGAGAAAAATTCAGATGGCAGCTATGGATCAGCTGGCAACAATGTTTTAGATATGTTTTAAGTGCACAAAATCCTGAACTACGCTTGTCTCTGTTGGTTTCTCGTGGAATAATCTGTCTCACCTCTGACCTGAGTGGTAGCTGAGAGCATTTCTGAAAGGCTCTCTTAAGAAACTATGGGTGGGCTCATAGTACTGTTCTGCTTTATCCCGTGTCTCTTCTAAACTCACACAGTTTTGCTGCTTTTGGCATTCTCAGGTGACGCTTCTCAGCATACCTCTGTCTCTATTTTCGGTTCACAGAGTGCTTCTGCCCTTAGTTGTCACTGTTGAGTCAGGAACAGGTGAATAAGTGACACACAGACTCTAGGTCCCCAGAAGGTTAACAATCCAGTTTATTAGAAACCCATTCCTTTTTATACACTTCTGATACAGGTGGACCTGATTGGTCCTTTAATCAACAGACCATCACCAATGGCTAATTAGGAAACCACCCTGGGTAAACACCTTATTATGAGAAACAAGTGCTCAAAACACCAGCTGCAGATGGTTTTCATTCTCTTCTCTGAACTTCTCACAGATTTTCCCAGAACAATGCCTGGGAAACTATCCATTTCTCTCTCTGCATCCACACTTTAGTTGCATCTAATCACCTACCTTCTTCAATCCTCATCTGAATTTCCTCTTCTTTTCCCTTAAAGTTTGGAGTATTTATTTTAAAAACCCTAACTGGTTTGAGACATGAGCGCTTCAGAGACTTTTTGTTTGTTTGTTCTGCCTTTATGTTTGTTTGTTCTGCCTTTTTGTTGTTGTTATTTTCATTCAGGACTTTGGAATTTTTTTTTTCTTGCAGCAGAAATAAAATATCCTGTGGTTCAACTTTATATTGGAATAGGAACGATAGCATGCAATGTTCAACATGACTATTCATTTCGTTTACATTTTTCACATCTTTCTTTCTCAGTTAAACTCCTTTGTAAATACAGAATTTCTTGAATATATTGAAAGCATCTTCATGAAAGCGTGGGCTACTCATGGAGGCAAAATTTTCAGATGTGCAAAGCCTTGCCCTTCAGGATTCTACAAAATTCAAAAACATTTTACAAGACTTCCTCATGAGACAGGTTTAGTTCTGGGTTCATATCTACCAGCTCTTCAGAACCCTGCAAGTATACCTGTTGTTCTTCATCAAACTTGATTTAACCTAATCTAACTGTGAAGGCAGTTTACTCTTACCGTAAAAGAAAACTAGACTTTTCATTATATTAGGTGCCTTAAAAAGACTGGCCTCTAAAAAGGAAAGAGGCTTTTAAAGAGAAAACAGCAGAAATCTCCCCAGATATGACAAGTCGACAACTCAATAATAAAAGAAAGAAAACTTGATGGCCTACTGTTTGCATTTCAAGGTATTGTTTTAAACTCATTTCAGTGTGAGGGGACTTGATCTGATGTTATACATACTCTTGGATAGTATCTCTAGCTCTTCCTTGCTTGTAGGCGTCAGACCAGGAGATCTGTTAGGTTGCAATAAGTTTGAAGTTTCCTTATACACAGAAGGTTGTGTTTGGGGATAACTGTGCTAGCTCCACCAGTTTTTTGTGTATTTTTGTTTTCTTTTGCATGAGGAACACTTTTTTTCTAATATGTTTATTATAAGGAGGCCAAAGCTGACAGGGAATATCTATCGCCTCATTAGTCAGAGAAGTAAACCAGAAGACCAGAAGATATGCAAATCTATACACATATATATGCATGCATGCATGTATGTATACATACCCACCCACCCACACACATGTGTATATATATATAGAGAGAGAGAGAGAGAGATGTGCATACATACAGACACACACACAATTATGTTAACATACCAGCATATATGTATCTAAATACAGGCCAAATATATATCCTTATCCCTAAAGGTTAAAATTAAATTCTGTGAAAAACAACACGGACTAGAGCTATTTTAAGTAATTCTGAAAATGATTGAGGTTACATTCCCTTTATATTATATTCTGTGTTGTATATTTGAGCCTGACAGAGTTCTTCAAAATTCTGGAATTCTTACGTTTTGAAAGTATAGCATTCCTTTTGAACAATAACAAAAAAACCCCATGATTTCAGATTAAATTCTTCTAATACTTATCAACAACTATGATGAGTCATAAGAAACAAGAATGAATGGACTCTTCAGTGTTTTCTCTGTAGATTGCAGATAGAAAATGCATCAAAAAAAAACCAAAACCAAACCAAAACAAAAGAACAAAAAATAACCCGAAGCTTCAAAATTAGAAAAAGAGACACCTAAGAATAGGCACATGAGAATAAATGGACACTATTTGAGAAATGCGCTTGTACTTGTTTATGTTAGAAAGTTTCTATTTTTCAGACAGTGTTGACTCACCAAACAACTCATCTGAAAAAAACCTGGTTTTACATTCTAACCATTATACAAGCAAATTATTTCTGGACAGATCTATTTCAGCAATAATTAACCCTCACCATTGCCTTCAAAGGCATCATCAGGAAGAATGACTAGCATTCATGCTATAGCAGTTGAAGATGCATTGACTGATTCTGAATTAATTAGTGCTGCTTTGCAGTACAGCTGTTGGATGTGCACAGGCAAGACAAGCACTAACAGCCCATGTATTGTTACTGTTCACAAGTATTCATTTTTCAGCTTTGTCATATGCATATATTATGTGTAATGGTTCTGAAATATCCCTTTCACAGATCTTAATGATATTGTGCCTCATGTAAACTGAAGTGAAAGAGGAAAGAAAAAGGCAAAATCAATCAGATAAGCTTCTTTGCTATTCTACTTTAATACCTCCTTTAAATCTTTCTGCTGTGATGCTTACAAAATACCAGCTGCAGTACTGAAATTCCAGGCTGCCTATCATACTCCTGATATTCCTTCCATGTCTTTCTCTATCTCTATATTTGATACAAATTATCTGATTGAAAACCATATAAAATGAATGTAACCATTCAGTTCTGTGCTTAAATCCTATCTGTTTTTAGCATCTTGATCTACAAATATAGTAATAGCTAATAACAAAATATATTATATAATATCAATTTGGATTTTGTGATATGCTGAAGAAAGGATCTGACTTCTTTAACACCATCATGTAAAGCAAAGACAGCTAATCTAATGTATGCAAATAAGCCTTCTTATGGGCTACTCCTTAGGGAAGTCATTGAACTTGGTCAAAATTCTTGTTAAATAGCTATCCTTTGTCTGAACCAGAAAAAGAATTATACCTGCTGTCAAATTAATACTGAACATTTTTTTCAATGTATTTTTTTATTCAAAATACTAGGCAGCAGCATGGAAAATATTGTCTCAGTGCATAAATTTTGGTCCTGTGTTGTTGATATCACTGAGTAGTAGTTTAGTTGCCTCTAGTGTACTATGGAAAATGTATCAGACATCATGTTATGAACATGAGGGAATGCACAAGCTTTTTGAACCATTTCTTTGTGGAGTCAGACACCTCAGACACCTCATTTTGCAGTTTCTGCCAAGGAACTGCAGGGAAGAGATCATAAAATCATAAAATCATAGAATATGGTGAGTTGGAAGGGAAACGTCAGGATTATTAAGTCCAGTTCCTGGCCAGGAACAGGACACACCAAGAATCACTTGATATACCTTGAGGGCATTGTCCAAACACTTGAACTCAGAGTCCTGGCTCTGGTTGTGAGAGTGAGGAGATGAGTAGTTGCCCTTTTTCTTCCCCTCATGAGGTAGAGGTCACCCCTTCAGGCTGAAGAGACCAAGTGACCTCAGCTGCTCCTCATACAGCTTCCCCTCAAGGCCCTTCACCATCCTCATGGCCCTCCTTTAGATACTCTCAAACAGTTTAATGTTTTCATATATCGTGGCACCCAAAATTGCACGCAGCCCTTGAAGTGAGGCAGCCCCAGATCAAAACAGAGTGGGACAATCCCCTCCCTTACCCACTGGCCATGCTGTGCCTGATGCACCTGCAGGACAGGGTTGGCCCTCCTGGCTGCCAGGGCACTGCTGACTCATGTTCAGCTTGCCATCAACCAGGACCCCCAGGTCCCTTTCCATGGCACTGCTCTCCAGCCTCTCCTTCCCCAGTCTGTCTGTACCTCCAGGGTTGCCCCATTCCAGGTGCAGAATCCAGCACTTGCCCTTGTTGGACTTTATATGGGTTATGATTCCCCAGCCCTCTGATTTGTGGAGGTCTCTCTGCAGGGCCTCTTTGCCCTTGAGAGTATCAACAGCTCCTCCCAGTCTGGTGTCACTGGCAAACTTATTTAGTATCCCGTTGGCCTTCACTGCTACATCCCATAGGGCTTTATTCAACTTTTAACTCAGCTCTTGCATATTTTCACTTGCTAATACTTCTTTTCCTGTAGTGCCTCTTTCCTCTATAGAATGCTCTATTTCACAAATCTAGGCCCTGCTTCTTTGTCTTTTACTCAAGTGTCTACTTCTTACTACAAGCATAATTGGGAATATTATTTGCACAATCAAATCTACTAAAAGAACCTGATTAGGAGACTTGGGGAAAACAAAAATACCAAAACAAATAGGACTTTTATTGTACTGAATACAGTATTGCACTGAACATGCTAATGATAAGAGATATGATCTCCTTGTCCCTAATCTCCCTGATAACACAGTTATATAATCTCCATAAAGGCAAGGTTTATTTCTGCAGTAATTTTTGTATATATGGTGGCTACTGGGGGGTAACTGATCTACATGTGGAGATCACTCACAGAGGTATTATGTATTTTGAAGTTCTTGTAAGATTGCATTAGAGAAACCTTTGGTTATTTTTCCAGCTTGTCTATTTCAGAATCAGTAACTTTTTTTGATTATAAAGTAAGTGTCTTCTTTTTTATGTTTTTCTTATTTAGTAATTCAAAAAGTTGAATATCAACCTTCTTATAAAAATATTTATCTCAAAGACATTTATAGATCCTCAACCTGAATTACTGTACTGGCAAAAGATTTGTTTTGGAAGCAATGACTTGCATTCAGACATCTAAATTGTGTGACTTTACAGAAAGACTTAACAGAATTTTCTGTTTCCTGAGAAACTTTCTGTCTGCTGCTTGTGTGCATGTTTGGCATAAGAATTATTCTTCCACCCAATGCGCACATTTGCTGTGTGACAGGAGTGGCAAATGTAGAGCAGAAAGCTGGACATGCACAGGCTGTGGACTCTAAGCTCAATCTTAGCCAGGCAACACTGAACATCTCATGGATACCAGTGACCAAGGCAGCAGCAGGCAAATTATATATAAACCCTCCAGGTTATAGACAGTGAATCTAAAGTAGCACATGGCAGTAGCCAGCTACAAATCCTTCTGTTCAGGACTTGGAGCCCCGAGTGTGGCATCTGGGCCCAGCAATTGCCAGCTCTACTCTCAGTCAGCATCAAAGATTGACTCATCTGCAAAAATAGGCAGAGGAAAATGAAAGCCAAGGGGTCTGTTTACAGCCTACTCCTGCCAGCTATATGAGGAGGGAGTGCCAAATACATTTTAGGAGTCTTTTAGCCACAATCATATTAATGAATCCAAGGATTTAAAAATGCATTTGTGTCAGATAAAACCTGTGTTCTATGTATTGGTTTTATTAAGAGAGTATTTGATATTACATTCTCCAAACACCGCATATTTGAAATACTTTGTGATCAATCATTTCACTGCTTAGAATAGATATCAGGCAAGTCAGGAGAGATGCATGTCAAAAGATCAAAAAAGTCGAGATAAAGTCAAAACAGTTTAAATATAAGAAGGAAATACATATAATTTCTCACCGCAGCTCCACTATCCTTCTCAAAAGTATAGAAATCGTGCTGACATGAAAGATTTTAAAAACTCCAGAAAAAACCCCAAACCCTCACAAACCAACCCCCAAACCAATCTGCTTCTTGTGCCCAAAACACCCAAGAAAATAATTAAAGGATGGATTCTAGAAGGGTATCACCTGAATTATGTCATGTCACATAGGAACATAGTGCCTTCTCTCTACCCCAGTGTTATTTCAGTCTACAGAGAGCACATCCAGTCCCTTTATATTGGACTGCATGAAGTGAAATGACTTTCATATTTTTCAGTGTTGGCAGCTGGGGTCATTTTCTAGAACACAACTGCTGTGGAAGATGATAAAAAAATCTTGTATTCTCAAACTACAACTTAGATTAGTGTTGTGTATTTATATGCTAATAAAATAAAAATATACAAATTCTTTCTGTGGAATGCTGGAACAGGGAATCCCAAGCATTCCTCAGACAAATGCAGACACGGATGCTTGTAATGAGGAATTTAGTCAATGATCAAAGAATAGAATAGGACTCAAAGTATTTGGATCAAATTCCTCTATTCAGCCTGGAGAAATGCTGTTTTTTCCCTTCTTCTTTCTAAAAACAGAGTAAGAATTTCCTCCTTCTTGCCATTACACAATAAAAATTACTTTTAGGTAAATTATTCCTTTAATATGGACTGGTATAGAAAATAAAGCCTTAACTTTATTTGTTCCTCTAGCTGTCACTGATATTTAGATAGATAACTCAGAAATTTATCTTTACTAATCAATACTTTGAATTTCAGTTGAATAAAGTCGGAATGTTCTTTCTCAGACTTCAGGTTTAGGCTAGTTATCCTAACAGTGCAGAGATTAACTGCTCTGTAAGAAACTCAACTGTTTTATACAGATGTCCCAGAACAGAATCAAACATTTTTTCAGGACACTTTTTCACTGAATAAATACACCTAGACTATTGGCTTAGTCTTCCTTCCAGAGACCCAACAATACCTGAGACCCACTTTGTTCATATAATATTATAAGGTATAAGGATGCTTCAGGAAGTACTTCAATACTTAAAATTTCCAGCTATAAATACTAAAGTGAAACAAGGACTCTGCCCAAAAGCATATCTGAATTCAGAATTTTGTGCTGAGATTTGAAGCTCATAGCCTCAGTAGTATTCATTCAATCAATATGAAAAACTGGAGCTTTTTTTCCAGACGGATATCATTCATAAAACAGGGCTGCTAGCGACAGCTATGCATCAATCTCTCTATATAGTATGTAATCACCAAACAGTTTGACCTAAAAATTTTGGTTTCCCCATTGTTGATCAACTATCTAACCCAGAATTAAATACTATGCAAAGCTGGTTAACAATATTATTAGAAATTTTGGTGAAAAATAAACCCTTTTAGAAACTAGTCCTGAACACTTCCTCTTATTAATCTCCTTTCTTACTCTGTCACATTTTTCAATGACCAGCCCACAAAGGGCTGTGGAAGAAGAGGAACATGAAGTACTAATATAGTTTTTTTTTCATTTGCAAATTCAGAAATTAATCCCACATTTAATTAATCTAAATACTAATGAAAAATACTATAAATTGCTGTAGAAGTATATCATATGGAAAGGTGTATGGCAAGTTTTGGACAGGAATCCAATCTAAACAGGACTGCTAGGTTGTTCTGGTATGAGATCATAGCTCATGGTAGAGAGACATAAATCCAGTGTCAGGGAGACCTCAGTCTCTTGAAGGCATCACTAAAACCCTTCTAAACCATATGGAAAATTCATTTAATTATTTGAGTTTACTTTGTGCTTTAGTCATTAACATGTGCCCAAGATTCCAGTAACTGTGTTATAAGCTGATAGATTTTGTTCTTGTGATATTCTGATCATTCTAAGTATCTGAGTGAAATTAATAGATCTGTTATCCAGATAACTTCCTGCTCATTTTAAACAGCAGTGCTAGTTCCCAGTGATTTTCAAATCACATGTCTCTGGGCTTAAAAATCTATCTACCTATTCCTTTTGGACACCAACACACAATTAATTCAGTGTCTGCTATCGAAGATTCGGATGTCTCCTGAAGTAAACATCAAATGCTACTGCACACAGGAAACATCTAGAACTTCCTGTAGCTATTGACCTGAGATGCCAGTGGCTGAACTCTTGTCTGCAAAGCTATGGCATCAGCACTTAGCCCTAAATTATGGTTTTGCTAGAAAGTGCTTAAGATTTTCATCATAAAAGTGCATTTTGTTATGCACCAGCACTGCAAATCATTCATACTTTGAATCTGACTATGCTTTAAAAGTGATGACAAAGAAAGGAAAAATAGTGCTAGAAGAAATAGAAATGCAGGAAACCAGAATACAGAAACCCAGCAAAGCTAAGTATATTCCAAAGTGACTTTAGAATGATGAACAGTCACTGGTTATTGAAAAGTCAGCCATTTTTGTTTTGGAATAATTTTTCCTTAGATAATGGTGACATCTAGAATGACAATTATCCCGTTTGACTGAATCCACTTCCTAAATCTGCACTTTCATGTAATGCCTAGTTTTCACAGACCATATCTAAGAAGTGGCTTTGCTATCTATCTCCACAGCTGAAATAACTCAGGTCTCAGCTTCTGAAACACCCTTTTTTCCTTCCCCCTTTGACAAATGCAATCTTGCTCAGCTTCTGCAAAAATCATTTTCCTGGCCTGTCATTTCAACCATTTCACCTCTCTCCACACCTTCCTTCACTAGCTACTGCTTTTCTGGCACTTCAAACACAAGCTGCTTGACTTCATCTTCAAAACCCATCCACGATCCTTCCCCACCCTACAAATGATCTTTACATTCAGTAAAGAGTAGCTGACACCTGATATTGATTGGTACACAAAACCAGCCTCAAACATATTTTTAATCAAGTGCCATCTTGATTTCTTCTACTATCTTTAAGATTGGGATGAGCTTTCCATAATAATTTACCATATTTGGTAATTTCTCTTTTTTTCAATCATGTCCTTAAAATTTGCCTTGCTATCATGTCCAGACAGATCTAAGGTGAGAGATGTGTCAGAAGTATCATTTTTTATTTCCCAGTATCTCATTTTTTTTTCCCCACTTCTGGCTGTCTCTCTGAATGCAAGTTCTTTGCAAAAGATATATTCTGAGGTTTATGTATTTCTCATACACTGGCATCCTAGTCAAGAATTGAGATCCTTTGAAAGTACGAAAAAAGGAAGGGAGCTTTTTCAATGTTTTTCTACAATTTTTGCATCTAGAGTGATTTGAGCAATGCTTCTATATTTTCTGGAATTTTTGATCCTTGAATATTGCTATTTTTAGCTTTTTATTTCCTCTTCCAGACTAAATATTCATCAGATTCGTTTGGGCCTCCCGAAGACTTCAGTTTCATTATGGTATGCTGACAACTGCCATAGCTGAACCTATCATCAACATTTACACAGAATGGCTGGGTGCTTCTTAAATGTGGAAACTTAGGGATAATGATGGTATCTGAAAAAGAGATTTCCTCAGAAGTGATACCATATGCGCTGTAAGTGGCCAGCTCCTTCTGTCTTGCATCATTGCTCAGATAAAAATGAAGTAGTTCAGGTATTTTATGGGAAGGATATATTGCTGGTAAAATTTATTTCTCTCTTCACATGGTGAGAAAACCGTCTAGGGTATACCAGAGAACAAACTTGCCTGGATCATAAGGAACAGAGCACATTGGATGCAGACCATTAAATGAGTGCTTTCTAAGCTATCTGATCTGATGCTGCAAGCAGAATCGACTGTTGCAAGTATTAGCTACAAACATGCTTAGCCCCTTCTTTCTCCCTTGCTCACTTGCATTTTTTAACCATGACCTTAAAGCAATTTGTAAGGACAGAGGCTGAAACATCTATAGATGAGCATATGATAATGAGCAATATAAACCCCAAAGTGCTATGGTTAATAGTGTTCAGATCCAGGACATTCAGATCCATAATATTTTAATTATTGTCTTTTAAGGGCCATGACGAGGAAAATCAAATCTTTCTTCAGATAACATGAAATAGAAGGTTGAGTTGAAAAGCTCCACCAAGAACAAAAAAGCCAAACAACCCATAACCCCCAAACAAACCTCCTTAGACCACCAAAACATCTGTTTTTCAAGCAATGGTCTGAAGCCACTGGATGGGTACAGAGGTACCAACAGGAACTCAAACCTAGATCTCATTCTAAATCACATAATGGTTTTAAATTACAATGGTATATGAAAACTGGTTTGTACTAGTGAGTATCCATATCCATAGGCTTTTATCAGCAGTTTGACTTTTTTTTTCTCAGAGTTACTGAGATAGGAAGGTGAATGTTGACTTTTCAACACACATAAGTGAAAATTTTGGGTTGGATATGAAGCTCATTCCAAGGACTGGTAGTATTTCAAACAGCACTAAGAGTTTTTGATGCCTCATGCAGTACATCTTTGGTGTTCTGTACTTCTGATCTTGCAGACACCATTATTTCATATGCCTTCAGTGAAAAGGAATAAGGAACCAAATAGATGTTGTGTATACATATCTATATTTATATAAAGTCAGTGCATACATAGGGAGAATTCAGGAACAAGGAAGCCTTTCTGACATCTTTAACATATTTGTAGCCTGAGTTCAGTGATGATGGCTGGCCCATTCATCTGGAGCATTTTGATGTAGAATGTGAAGCAAGCATTACTTGTTGCAAACTTTTTCAGGATCAGTCTCAGATCACAGTATCTCATGGGAAGATTAAAGAAAATATAAATTTTTATTGCATTATTGCAACAATGCTCAGTTTGTACTTAGATGCTCTACTTTGTTCTTTTTACTACAGAAAAATAAAAGGTACTTTTTTAAGCAAGTAGTTTTTGATAGTAGTGTAGAATCAAGACAACTGTGAGAAATTGAGTTCAATTATTTTTGTTTGTGCATCTGTTTTATTCAGTCAACACCATGTTCAGAATCTATTGGTGATGTGCCTTCAGAGTAAAAACCAACTTTCACATCTTGAGTAAATTATGCCTGGAAGTCATCTTAAGTATGAATTTCTTGAGTCACGGCAAGATAGGAAGGATGACACTTCATTATGAGCATGACAGCACTATCTAAAGAACATTTACAAGGGAAGAAAAAACAAGAACAAAGACAATAATGAGAATGGGATGTTCAGTTTCTGGAGCTGTGATTGTAGCTGCACAGATTTTTGTACACGTGTGACTTGAACAGTCTTACTGAGTTTTTAAATTTGTTCCTCACTGATGAAATACAGTCAGATTCTGATTTTCCTATAGCATTTGTGTTTAGTATGAGTAAAATGCTTGTAAAAGAAGTTAGCAAAATGTTCTCTTGAACTACTCACTTTTTTATGAGTGGCTTCTTCATTCCAACCATGTTCTGGAGACTGAAGCTTCATCAGAGACATTTATTCAAACCAAGATGCAAGCAGCTCCATGGAAATTTATGCTACATATAAGAATTGGTAGAACTTCAAAACAAACAAATATCTGTTAGGTTTTCTCTGTTCTCTTAGCCATAGTAATTATCTGCACATCATTTGACAGAAATATTTTTCTTGTTTATAATATAAATAATTTTCTAGATTTTTTTTGCTTTGTTTTGATTTATGAGAGAAAAATATTTTTCTAATACAGTGGTTGAATTACTACATTAGAGATCAGAATGTGTCTGTAGCCCTAGGAAATCAAAGAGGATGTTTTGAAGTTCAGAGAGAGCACAAAGTGATCTTTTGACCATGCAATTAAGCATACTCAGATTTTTATTTTGCTTCACGTGCAATTTGTGAATTTGACTTTACACCTGGCCAAGGCGGGTGGCATGACACAGCTTGACAATCTGTCTCAGAACAGTAAGCATATTTCTGAGACGAGTATATTTGTTAGATGTGGTATGGTTTTCTTGGACCTATGTAAAACAGAGGATATAGTAGCTGTTGGGGGATACAACAAAACCTGGTTGAAGTGTCTTATAAAAATTTCAGAGGACATTTTTTCTATTCCTTTCTGATTTCCATGCATGATGGATAAAAACCAAAAAACAAATCTAAGATGAGAACTATGTGGTTTGGGGAAATCTGCAGTGTTTCACACAAGGTGCAATAGAGCTGCCTCAATTTACTTCCTTTTCTCTATAGAAGTCTTCATTTCTTCAGCAGAAATCTTTCATGGTTCACAGTTACTTCTGAACTTTGTGAATGTTTATATTGACATAAAATGGTAGGAATCAAAACAAACCCTACTTGCATGCACACCTAGAACTGGTACCTCCAAAATATGTCAGAAGTCACGTTGGTGATATTTCTGATTTAGGAAAGCACTTCAGTGCCTTAGAGAGTTTAATTTTTTCCTATTTTAATGAGATCAAAGTACAACATATCCAAATATGTTTCAATATCATTTAGTCATGCGTATGGACAGTTTAATGCTGCCATGTGTAATTTTCTTTTTTTCCTCCATGGAAAAGGAAACTAAACTAGGCTTAAAGGGAAAAGCATGAACAAAATCATGATCTGGACTCCAATCCATATGCATGCATCTTATTGGGGCTGCATCAAACATCAGTGGTATAACCAATTTCATTGTAGAAATGAAGGCTGCTCTGTATTAAAATTACCTATGAACCGAGGAATTTTCTTGCATTTTCTTGCTCACTAAGCATTTTTTTTGCCATTTTTGATAGGGAAGAAGAGAATGGGATGGACAGAGATTTGAGCACATTGTAGTAATTCTCTTCTCTTTACTTACAAGAGTTCCAGTTTAACAGTCAAATGCTAGTATAACAGCACCCATTTTCTAAAAATCTGTTAGCTTGTGTTAATTATGTCTTCTATTAGTTATGACCTGAGTCATGAAACAGCTGTTCCACTATTTCATCCACAAACTGGCATGCACATAATCATTTGTGTTGTGTGTTTAGTCATTTACAATGTCATAACAGTAACTTTGCTCAGTCAATGAACATGATGAAAGACCACATCCCTTCAAACCATCTTTCAAAAACTTATACAAGTCAGGCTTTTGTGGTTGTGAAGGAGGAAGCTATGTGACCAATGAACACTGCATCTGTTACTCTTTGCATAATATTTTGGTGAATTCTTTGTTTAGAAATAGAAAAGGTTTTGAGTGTATTCTGATGAATTCTAGAGTATCAAAGCTAGTGTGATAAAAAATATATCCCCTTTGCACCCATGTACTTAAAAGGAACTGACTTAATTTGGGGTGCACAAGGAAAATATGGCTGAATCCCTAGAAGTAATTTGCTTAGATAAAAATTAGTTGCAAGTGAAACATTGGTGGAAAGAACTATGTGCAGAGAAGCCCTACATATGAAGCTGCTTAGAATGGGTACAAATTAAACTGTGTTTCCCAGGCTTGATTATCTAGAGACAAGTATCACCGCTTTAGCATTCTTAAATTCATCTCCTGGGTCAACCACCCATGTTTAATCATTGCTGATAACGAAATTTGTAAATTTCCAAAAGTCTCTTAACTAGAACTCTATGAATAGGTTTATACATAAAGTATACTGGGACGATTTTTTCCTTTTTACTTTTTTTAATCTAAAGAGGAGGAGTTGATTGGATTTTTTAGCCTGCACTTCAGAAAATTTCCCTATGCAAAGATCAAGCTTAATATACCAAGGTGGTGGAGCGAAGGCAAGACAAAAGAAATGCAAAGAGGCTATTCAGTTTCTTCAGTATCTGAACATTTCTCAATACACTGATTTCTTCTGTGCAGGTAGTCAGAGTACACATTTATCTGACTGTTTATTTTTTTTCCTTTTGAACTTTCAAGCTATAGAAAAAAACAAACCTGGACGTTGTCAATTTGAACTCTAATGGTATGTGGAAGGAATGTGTCTATTCTTTTAAGAATATCTAGGCAAAGGAAGGATAAAAACCAGACAAACAAACAAATAAGAAAACCAAACAGATACAAACCTGACTGACACACGGTAAGGCAGGTTGCAATAAGAGCAAACATGGATATTCACACTAATTGGCATGGAAATTTGATGTGTAAGGATGTTTATTTTTTTGTGGAGGATAGGGAAATGAAAGGGAGGAAAACGGACATAGAAATAAAACCTAACCAACCGGCATTAAAAAAGACAATAGTCAGAAACAAACCTAGTCAGTCAAGGTAACTGACTTTGACAAAGGGAGTTCACAACTGATGAGGATACAAGCCACTGAGTGTCTTGGGTGTTGGAATGGCTTGGTGGGATTGTACCTAGTGCTGAGGCTATGTGCAGAGGAGGGAGGAGCCGGAAAGAAACAATGTGGATAAAAAGAAAGCAGTGTAAAAGGGGTCAGTCGTGTAAAATGGGGTCAGTCAGTACTGTTGCCTAGCTGACCCCTCCACCTGATGAACCCAGCTGTCTGCTTTTCTTATATCTTCTCAATGGATGATTTCCCAACTCCCTCCCTGAGGGATCTTACCCTTTATGCCATGTATATGAATGCTGCAAGAACTGCAATTGCCAGCTCCTGCTGAGAGCCTCGGGAGTGCGAGTGAAATGTTTTGCTTGCTGCTGTAGTCAGACATGGGGGCGTTGATGAGCACCTGCACCATCCCACAACTGCTGGGTGTGTGTGAGGGATGTGCCCACGCCTGTGAATCTCTGGGATATTAAGTAAGCTCTTCTAAATGGTTGGACATGCAAAGAGGGAAGTGTCAGTCTGGGCAGGAAGGAGAGGGCAGCTGGACTAAGGCAGCTGGAGAAAGTAGACACCTTTAGCAAACACATAACACTGAGCTGAGCATTCTTCTGATAAATCAAAACGGGCAATCTAGTAAACACATACACCTATTCTTCTCATTATACAAAAGCTTTTTCTGACAAATAAATTAGCTTTGTTTTGTCACCTCATTTATCACACAGAGAAAATTTAAAAGAAAAAAAAAGGCAGCAATACCATACCTTGCCCTAAGCATTTTTCAACTAACTTCAAATTGACATTAGAATTCTACTTTAGTGCTGTTCTGTTTAGTGATCTTTTTCTTTTTCACAGTTTCTAATCTTAATTGCTACAGGTATATCTAAGATACAGAGTCTGTTGGAACAAAAGTATTCCTTGGTGCGCTTGTTTGGTGGCATCCCACTCCCAGTGCAGTAAGATGCCAGTTAATTGTAGCTTTTGATGGGTGTTTTCTCAAGTCAAACTATTTTCTTTTCTCAAGCTAAAGTTTTAGAATATAAAGGACTTTATGATACCATTTCTAGGCTCTGTTCTCAAGTTCTTCGAGCAAGTCCTTTGTCAAAACAGTTGCAAAACTCTATTACCAAGCTCTCATGCTTTAGCCTGAGTTGTTAGATCTGATGCCAGTTGGATAATGTGACAAGACAGGCAAGGCTACCTTTTATTTTACTTAGTAAAAGACCTTAGTTTTCCTCTAACTTCCCATGACAATTGTCATTGTCAGCCACAGCCATGTTCTCCCACTTATGTCCTCATCAATGACAAAAAGAATATCCCTGACTTTAAGGAGATCTTACACTCTCCTGCCAGGGCACCCCATTATCCCTGTCCTCAACAAGGTCCTGGGCAAGGCACTCAGTCCTCCTGTCACAGGAAGTGCTGTTCATGTCGAGTTCTGTGGGCCTGGCACTTGAGGCTACATGTCACGGACAAATTTCAAAGCAAATTTGTGTCTGCTTTGCACCAGGGATATGCAACCAGAATGGATTCTAGGGGATGAATAGCAGGTGAGGGCTGCTTTTAATCCTTTCAGGTTAGTATTTATTCCCTCAGGGAAGTTCAAAGAGCCCTTCTAAGGGCAGCAGCAGTGTGCTCCAAAAGGTTGTGAAACCATCATCAGAAAGAGTTAATTTACTTCTTGCTTGGTTTTTCTTTTCTGGTGTGTTTTCTCTGTCTGGTTTTCCTGATTTGGGTAGTTCTGATTTCCTCCTTGCCTCCATTGATACACTTGTGCCAGCAGCTGGTGTATCACAGAGAGAACGTTTTTCCGCACAGGCAAGGCAAAGGGCATACAAATGCTGGCAGCTCTGTCTTTCTGCATCTTGGGATGCTCCTCAGAGCCCTGGTCTATTTCTTTGTGCTCTTCTTTCAAGGTGTTTTACCTGCTTCTGCTCCATAATCCATCATCCTACGTGCATAGCCTGTAGCTGATTCATTTAAAATGTCACTGGGTAGCACTGCAGCTTGTGTAACAATGTGGTTGATGAATGGGAAGTTTATACCCACAGCCTTCAGACTTGTAGACACTTTGCATTTAGATGGGAGAGATCGACTCCCACCCCTTTGTGGTTCTTCCTCCTAGATCCTGTGGAGCAGGCGGTGTTGGAGATAGGGGAGGAGGTGGTGAGGGCTGCCACCATATGAGCAGGTGTCTTCCCTTCAGCCAGTCTGCTCTTGGACCTTGGGAGAGACAGGGTCTGGCACTGTGGAGAGGGCAGCTGACCCATTCAGGTATAGCGCTGAGGAACAAGGAGGCTTGGATGTAGAATCTCCATCAGTTACAAGATTTAGGGAATGGCACACAACAGAGTGTGAGGTGAGGAGCCTCAAGCTTTGTTACTGCCCTGAGTAAAGCTTTTGCATCCAAGGAGATGATTAGGGCCAGGCTATACCTATGAAAATACAGTTGCTGGATCTTCTTTAATGCAATTCATCCCTTGAAGAACAGTTCTAAACTACATTCTATTTTCAATCAAACTGCTTCTACTTCTTGAATTCATCCAACTCATTTGATCATTCACTTTTTTGGTCTGTTTTTTTTATCTCCACTGATTATTCTCATCTCTCTGTGCCTCTATAAAGCTTCCTGCAATCCCAAATTGGATCTTAAAGATACATTTCTTCTAATTCATCATGCTTCTTTTTCTCCTAATCACATCCTTCTATTACTTCTTTCATTTCCTTCCATCTCTCTCATTCTTTACCTTGCCCTTTTGTTTCTACTGATACTAACTACTTTCAGTCCTCTCATCTTCTTTCTCCTCTGCTGCATGTAAACTTTTTACTCTTCCTGCTGTGGCTGAACTGTATTGATGTGCTTTTTTCCTTTCCCAAACTTTTCTCACCTCTGAGAAACTATACTCTGTTTCAGAGCTAAGTAATCCCTACAATTTTTTCCTGCTCTTTTGTACTTCAGGAATATCTGCTTACTCTCAAAATGTCATAAACTTATGTCATTTAGCATGGTGTCCTCTTCGTTTTGCAGATCCTCTGTGCAGATCCTGCTCGTCCTCTGTTGTGTTCCTGGACTCTCCCATATATCTTCATTTTCAAATTTTAGGGGCTGAAAATTTTTGTGTTTTTTTTCCCTTGTCATATATAATTAACTATGAGAATTTCATATCTTCTGCTTGCCATGAAATTGCATTTAGAATCAACAGATAGAACAGAATTGCTTAGAATTAGCATGTCTACAAATTCCTAAGCAATGCTGTCTCTGTGTTAGATTTATACAGCCCTGAACAAAATTAGTCCAGACTTTCTTTTTTTCCCTGTGGGGATCCAGGGCTTCCCTCTGTCTGCCCTGGAGGGCCTGGGACCCTGGCAGGGTGTCAGAAACCCCCCTGTACAGAGCCCTGAGAGACACTGTCTCTGATCTCTGTCCATGGAAAAGTGTTTTCAATCTTACAGGATGAATTACAAGCTCTGAGTGTTTGATATGAGTAATAATTAAGTGTGGCATGGGTGCAAAAGTAAAATTTTAGGTTTCTAGATTAGGGGTTCAGAGGGGACAAGATGGAGAAAATTGGGTGTGTCTTGTCCTTTTTCTCCTTCATGCCCTCCATGTTTCACTCTAGTGTTGGCATTTTTCTATTGGTTGAGGCTGGGGACACACTGTTCAACGTAGATAATAGATATTGGCACATTATTGTTAATATAGCACACGTAGTTTCTGGTATATAATGTTTGTACCATCCCACTGAGGGGCAGAGCCCCACACGCTGCCCTGCAGGACAGACCTGCGGCAGGGCAGCAGAACATGTTAGAGATAAACAGAATAAACAACCTTGAAAACGGCACAGACGAATAATGGCTTCTTCTTTGGCAACGGGGCAGAAAGACAGAGACTTTCTACAATCTCGGAATCACCAATACACACAGATTCTGACAGTTTCCAGTTGTTAACCTTCCCAGCAACTAAGATTACCTCATGCAGGATTCCATCAGCTTTGATATTTATATACATTGAGTGATATTAGGGGGCAAAAATAATAATTTTCTTAGTCTGTTGTGGCATTATATCATTATAAAATAATGTAAATTAGAGGTTCCTGTAATCAAGGTGTTTTTTAAAGAGATTGGGGATGGGAATTGTCATCATTACAGGCATAATCATCCGTTTAGATATTACATTTTATTCCTTATCCATGACATCAAATAAATTCAAATTTAACTTAAATTATGTGTGTAAGCACTTTATTATTAATACAATGATTTTTTTTTAAACAATGCATTGGAACAGAGCTTTTCATTATATTTATTTTTCACAGAATCCTGTGAAAAACTGCATTTTGTTATGCACCAGCACTGCAAATCACTCATACTTTGAATCCGACTATGCTTTAAAAGTGATGACAAAGAAAGGAAAAATAGTGCTAGAAGAAATAGAAATGCAGGAAACCAGAATATAGAAACCCAGCAAAGCCAAGTATATCCCAAAGTGACTTTAGAATGATGAACAGTCACTGGTTATTGAAAAGTCAGCCATTTTTGTTTTGGAATAATTTTTCCTTAGATAATGGTGACATGTAGAATGACGATTATCCCGTTTGACTGCATCAACTTTCTAAATTTCTAATTTCACAGACAGAATTTCTGAAGACGAAATATTAATATTTCCAATGATTCTGCTTTTTTTTTTTTTTTTTTTTTTTTTTTTTTTTTTTTTCTGGTGGCATTCATACATATATGGCCAAATCTAATTACTGGCCTATATTTTTGGAATCTCTGTAACAGTAACTTCTATAACCCTGAGTAATTTGATTTAAGTTCACTATCTTTAGGGCAATACAAAAAGTCATTAATAAGATGCCAAAGCTCATCAAGAAAAGAGTATCTTAACTGCAATTTCTGGAGTATTCAAATTCTTATAAAAACATGAAAATGTTTAAGAAAACAGAAAAAATACCTACATGTTTCACAGAAATCTTGAAGAAAAAGAAAGGGCTTTAGAAATTAAAGTTATTCAGTTTATCAAAGAGTAGTTTAAGAGGGTGGTTTTATCATGCATTGAAAATAGACTTCTGATAATAGATGTTTCTTCATTCTTTGCAAAATATGTATTAATATCCAACAACTGCATGTGGTAGCTAACCATGCACAAGCTAGAAATAAGGGATTTTTTAAAAAAAAAGAAAACTATGTTAATTATTCATTGGATGAATACCATACATGATGAATTGGATGAATACTCTGCATGTAGGGTAACTTCTGTCAGTTGTTGTTTAAATCAAAAATAATGTGTCACCTCTGAAGGTTCATCTCTCTCTATTGACTGAAGAGACTCTAAGTGTCCTAAGTTAGGTAAAATAAATCACAAACTATGACTATGCACTTAAAGAATAAAGTTTTCCTCTGTGTTATATTAAAGATGAAATTTAGGGCCTTACATGCATCATTTACTGGACGCAAAACAGAAAGTAATTTATGGTCTGGATTTTAGAGGTGTTTGTCATGTTGAAGAATACCTACACAAATTCTAAGACTTAATTCTGTGGCTCTTTTCAAGTGATTAGTACTTCACCAATATACTAAGTGCTTCATGTTCTGCCCTAAAGTTATTTAAAGCATCTTAGAATTCTACTCCTTACTTTTTCAGTATAATCTATAAGTACATTTTTGCTGTCCCATGGTGTTCTTTATAACAAAGATCATAATACAAATTCTCATTGGCTAAATAGATACCAATCTGAAGGACTTAGCAATTTTGTCTAAATTCCAAAGCATTGTGCAAAGGATTTGCAGAGGCTCTAGGGAAAGCCTCTTATCTTGCTCCATTATTGTCAAACTTCAAATTTGCACGATAAAAAATGTAAGCAAAGAGAAATAAAAGCCTGTTTGGTCTCAATGTAAAAGCAACTCTGGTGAAAAAACAGCATAAGAAAAGAAATCACTCAAAAAAAGGAAGGGAAAAAAGTACTAAGGAAGGAGATTGAATATACATCAAGGCATAAATCTAAGAAGCTGATGGAATTAATATAGCAGCAACTATCTTACAATGGCACCACATGCCACAAAGGAAATAAACTATTAACTGTTTTCATTTTGTGTTCAATGAGGAAAAAAAATCACTTGTGGCACTGTTTCTAATCAACCTCTAACAAAATCTTCCCTCATCTTTCACTAGTTTGCTGTACAAAGACTGACCTGTTTTGCATTCTGAAACTGATACTGGACAGAAATTATTTTCAACCCTGACTGGCACTGGGCATGTTGAAAAGTATTTGGGATCAAAGCCTTACTAACTAAAGTAAAATGATTTAGAAGTCATAATGATAATCACTAAGTGACTCCAAAAAGTGGAAACAAAACAGAAAAACTGTAAAACAGAAGCAATAAAGAAACAATAGGATGAGTAGTGGAGCCAAGAGCTAATCTCTGTTATCAATGTGCTTCATCCCTTGTTTTCCCCTTTGTTCCTTTTACGTTTCAGGATTCAGCATATTGAGATGCTAAGGAGGAGTTAGAATTGCAAATAGTTCCATATCAGTTACAAGTTTTTGGATGCTATTATAAGGAGTTTGGTAGATACAGTACTTGTTTTTCCCCAACCCCTGCCACTCTTGTGCCTCCAGTCTCCCGTGTGTGGGATCTCAGGAGTTAGTTCATTCAAGGAATGGAACATAAGCTTATATTATATTTTATTTCTTGTTCTTTTACTTTACTCAGTGATAATACGTAAAATGAAGGGACAGATATATTTATTTCTGGCTGTAATTTCATCCAAGAAGAGGGCTCACAACCCTTGCACTTAAGGTTTTATGACATAATTACACACATAGAGCAGCACAGCTGGAAGGAAACAAGGAGAAGGGAAAGATAGAAACATTAGTATCAGAAATGGCAGACAATTCCGAGTTATACTTCTTCAGACAACCAGATGTAGCATGTCTCCAAAGTGTATTGAAATTCATATTTGGACATATTAGATGGGCCAAATATACAGGAAAGAGTAGGAGGAGAATGAGTTGAGAGAGGTGTTTGTATTTGGGCTGCAAATCTGTATCTGAGGCTGAAGCGGGATCCAGAAGTATACAATGAGATTGAGGAACTTAAAAGATAGATGACATTATCTGAGGAACAGGAAAAGTGAATCCTGCAAATGTGATGAGGAAATATGCACAGCTGGTTTTACAGAGTAGCAATGCTGCGGCAGGATGTGTGAAGGAAAATCAGGAGGCAGATTTGAGCAAAGTGACCAAGTAAAGCCGAGGCTGTTGCCACTGACAAGGTCATTGACAAGGGCCTAGAGTTGGGGCAGTCTCCTTTTTTGATAAATGGTCTAACTACTGGGAAATTATATAAATGGAAAGATTGCTCTTGTACTCAAGGCAAAACAGAAAACCAAGATTTTCCCAATAGAATATTATTTCTATTTATATTTTCATGCTAATTTCAGTAAAGCTTGCATTGTGTTGCTGTGTATTTTTAAATAACTATATCTTGCTGAAGACATGACTGCAGTTCAGTAGTGCCTGAAGGCATTCCTGGGTATTGTATACTGTTTGAATGATACATATAGAATGCTAAGAAAGTATGTTAAGACCCATTTCTATGACAAGTGGTAGACAAAAGAGTAACTTCTCTAATGCAATTAAAGTTTCTTCCAGATTAATGTGCTCTTTGAAAGCAAACCCTGATTTTATTGGTTTTATTCAGATTATTAGTGCTTGGTGCATTATTTAATGAAGTTTCTGATTGAATAATAAAGGTATTAATACATAATTTACTGAAAAGTAAATTTGGTATTTATCAGGTTGCTTTATGAGACAGTGAGGAAGGAAAACTGATGACTTTTCAACAGTATTTATGTCTAAAAATATTACATGCAGATGTGAAGATCAGCAGTGATGAAATATTTTAAATGCTATTCATCCCATTTTAGTACAGGCTCCTACCATTTCACTGACATCTCAAGTAAAATTGTGACAGGTGGCTATGTAATTCAAAAAACCAGTGGTAGTTCTGAGCCCTGATAATATAGAGCCCATGTCATTTTCCCCTCACAGATTTTCCATTTACACAAATGGTGTAATTGTACCCCTCAAAGTTTTACCTCTGGAAGCTATTTTTATTTTCTACAAGAGCACCACCAGGCAATAACAGCAGGGGGGCAATTCCTTTATTTTATGTTGTCAAAACCAATATGCTGTGAGTTATTCACATCACTTTCTGAAGTGCCAGTCAATGGCTTTGTGTTTGGAATAGTGCAAACCACTAAGAGACTCAGAAAAAGCAGTTTCTAAACTCTCAGCACCAGAGTGGGTGTTAGTATGGAAAGAAAAGAAAAAAGTAAAAAAAGCATTAAAAGGATTTTTTTTGTTGTTGCTACAGTTGAAAGTTTTCTAATGAAAGGAGATGAATCAGGGACTTTGTAATAACATGTGCCTTACCACTTAGCTGTAGCAGCAGATTGGAATGATGCTTACTCAGCACAGGTTTTGGACCTTTCAGACCTTATGTATCATTTCTCATCTACTGAGCTTCTCACAGCTGTGCAGAATAAATATGGGAATAAGATTTTTTTTTTTAAAATTTTAATCTAAATAGAATACACATATTCACTCGTTAAAATTTTAGGAAAAAATGTAGCAGATAGTCTGACTCTTTGCCCCAAAATTATTTGTCTTCAGAGCCATCAATTTTAGAGACTGATACTGATTTGTCTGGTTTTTTAAAGGAGTTCAACTGAAAGTATAGACAAGAGAAAGAGCAAACATTAAACAATGAACCTGTAAAGGTAATATCTGCCAAATTACTTCACTGCTGGCTGGAATGCTGCTGAAACCTGGTATTGATGTTACATTCCATGCAGAGAAGCAATTCTTCAGGTCTTCTGACAATGCAGTGACCTCAAGACAACATTTCTGGAACTACTACAGTGAAGTCTTGTAACCATAATAAATGTCTTCAATTTTTATTTTTCTTTAAGCACTGAAAAAAAACCCTCACCTTGCTTTGCTAAAGGGAAGTACTGAGAGGTGCTGAAAAACCTCTTCCAGCTGACTGTTTGCCGAGAAATGTAACCTTCCTAAATCCTACCTTCAGGTTGAAGTTGACAGGAAGATCTGCAGAAAATTTACCATTTTATCTAGGGAGCTGCAGCTCAGTGGAATATAATAGTTTTCTGTATGAATTTACAGCACACCAGTCGTCAGAGACAGATAACTTGGTCGGAGTCCAGCAAGCTCAATTATTCAGCATGTCTGAAGTACCAGAGGACGACAGGAAAGACAAGCACAGATGCTGCTCTTTAAGTGACTTATGCTGACATAGTTTGCTTTCTTACTTAGAATGTTGAAGCAGGGAGGCGACTTCCAGGTCCCAGCAGCAGGGTTTTAGAAGGTGGGTTAGCAGAGGAGCTCATGTCTCACAGTTACAGACTATTAGCCTGAGGTTGAAAGATTTTCCTTGGTCAAACTGGCAATAAATGGATACTTATTTGCAAAAGGAGTAGTAAAAAGAATTTTTTTTTTCTATTCTGTGTTGCAGGAATTGGTGGGGCTACTGTGATACTCTCTGAAAAAAATATTTGGTGATATAATGCTGATCCCCTACAAGTATTCTTTTCAGCCTAAACCCTGTTGGGGCCAAGGTCTCCTTGGTTTAGTTGTAAGCCATAAAGGGCTGATTTTCTAAAGCAGTCATTAGGATTTGGTTCTTCCTCTACTATTGAGAGAATCAGAAAAACTTGGATTTAGTATTTTTCTTGTCTACCATGATGCATAAAACAGAAGAATTTTTTTTAAAAGCAGTAAAACAAAGGAAGATTAGAAGGAACTCCAGAAAAACACCAACTACTTTTGAAAGAAATAAAAGAAGCCTAGATGCATAGATATTGAACTGTTTTTATTTTTTCATGTTTCTAGACTGATGTACTCTTAGTAAAAAAAAATAATTTTGTCTGGTCATAATTATCTCTGAAAGGAAGTGCTGGAATGCTCTAAGCTGAAACCTTTTTTGTCAGCGAGTTCAGAAATTATATTTTGAATATTATTTACAAATGACTGATCAAAATCACCATCCTAGACTTCCATCAAATTAAGTCTTCTAGTAAATTTTTTAATCAATAACATTAAGATAAATTTTGAGCTTAAATATTTATATTAAAAATAGTAGTCTTTCATACGATATTGAAAGGTGTAAAAGAGACATAGTATGAAAACATCCCAAATCTCCCAATGAATTCAATTTGAGTTGCTCTGAAAATTGAAGTTAAGTATTTGTTAATATGTTTCTAGGAAAGGATTCATATTGTAGAAAAATAATAAACTCTTTATAGAAAATGTTCTTACTCATCAAATGAAATGTTGAAATTAGGTTGTGCCACATTCAAGAAAACAGTGAAAACAGTGTTACCCCCATCGCTGTGACTTAATAAAATTCAAACAAACTGGCACCAACTGAATCAATCATAATTTTTCAGGAAGACACTTAGGCAGTGCATTTCAAACCTGTTGGAGACAGTGTTGCTTAAGCACATGGTTATTTTCTTTCCTACTAGAGATCGGTGCTATGTCCTCATTTATTTTTTGATTATGATTTTTAATATATCCTTGAGGAAAAAATTAAACTTAAAAATAAGTTTTTCTCTTGATGTGAGAGTAGTTCTCACTCAATAGTCATAATTTCTTTGCCATTAATGTTAAAGGACAAGGGTGAGCCAGTTTGAAGAAATGGAATTACACAAGATGAGATCACCAGGTTAGAGAGGAATCATTTGAAGTCACCATACTTGAAGATGCTGTGGTAATGATAATAAGCAAGGTGATTTATTTGGGTAAAAATTCTGACATCATCTGTAAATGGTGATGCCTTGACATTTGGTACTTTTAAAGTTGGCCTGGAGAGTAAATGAAACTACCAGAAGGAAATCCACATTGTCTTCAGGTTGACTTGCGGTTCTAATTTTACTTCAGAATTTTTATTTAGCTTATTAAAATTAAGAATGGTTCTTCAAGAAATCCTCAAGAACAATTTACTGAAGAAACAAATATATACGGATAAATATCTTTCCATCAACTAAGACAGATGGGGACAATAAACCCATTTTACAGTTGCATAAATGAATAACTGTGGCAACTTATTTGAGCCTTGTTCAAAAGTGGGTGAAATTCTTAATATTGAGTATTCTGAGCTTTTTCATGAAAGCACAAATCATTTTCTAGACTCAAAATGAAAGCCTGGAGGCTTGCTTGTGCAATGATTAATTGCAGGGTAAGTACAGGTCTGTATGTTGCCTACAATGTGTGCTTCTAAATATTTTAGGAATGCTAAAATACATATAGCTTTAATATGGTCATCTGCCATGCAGTGATTCAATGCCAAAGTATTCCAGCCTTTATTTGAACATGTAATTGCATTGTTCTTCATATACTAAAGTCCTTGATTATAATAATTGATTGTGATAATACAGTGAATTAACCCTAGTCACTGTTCTATTTAACCATTTTATTTGAATGTCAGGCATGCAGGTAAGTCATCTAGTTAAGTGGAAGTTTGATAACCTAATGTAATATCTTTGACATCAGAGATCAGATAAAATCTTTTATGTGTCATTGCTCTAAGAATCTGCCTGGGCAGACGGTGTTGGTTTTTGTTATGTGTAGTAAATATAATTTGCGCCATTTCTAATATGATATATGTGATATTGAATATTTGTTAGAGTATACATGTTTGTATTAGGATTTCCCCCCTCACAGGCGCAGGTGAGACTGGGTGTAGATTGGAAACTGATTTACAAGTAAGAAGGTACTCGCCAGGAGATGGGCCATGTCTGGGGAGATACAGAAACCCCAGGTGCTGATCGTTAGCGTGAACGACCCGAGATGGATATCATGGAAATCCTGAGGCAGATACATGTGAATACAGCGTTCCCGTAAATTTCATCAAAAGATTCAACAAACTCCAGACAGTGATTTGTTCTCCCTCATCACCAAAAAAGAAAATCTTATTAACATATGGACTCTGAATAGAAGAAAAGACTGATTGCTGAAATCTTAGCCTCAGGCGGAATTTTCCCTATAAAAACTGCTTGTACCAGGATGGAAGTGTGTGGGCAGAGAGGAAAACCTCTGCTGAGGCTGACCTCTATGTTGCACACCCAGGGCTGACCCCGGGCTCGGCTCTGTTCTTTCCTTGTGGCTGGCTAGATAAAATTTGATTGTAAAATAAATATTTTATTTTTCATATTAATTTGGCTGGACAAATTTTCATTTATAACAGTTTTGTAAGGCAGACATACATTGCCTGGAGAATTTCAGAGAAATATGGGCATTATTTTCAAACTCAAGTAAAGGAGAAAGGTGTCATTTCACTGACAGCCCCAGAGAATATTTCCGTGCTATTGCATGCTTGACAGATGCCATGAACAGATTGATGTGCAGAAAAAGGAAAGCTACAATGAAACCGTACATTAAAACTCATTAACTTTAGATAGCAAAACTCTGTTGGGAGCCACTCCAGAGCATTTTTTGATGTACAGTGTATGTTTAACATTCTAAATATATGTGCTATTTAATGTGTTGGGACTGCATTTACATATTTAGTGTAAATATGAATGAAAATGAAAACAGTGACAAGATAAACACAAGAGAAAATGCATCAGTAAAATTAATAATTAAGAATCTGAAGGGAAATACAAGATACATTTTTCGCACTCCTAATTTTAGATCTACCAAGATCCATCGGTATGGTATTTGGAGCAGATCACTTGAATTCCAGTATTAATTTTCTCAGAAAAAAACATTCACTTTTGCTTGTAACATAACTTTTATTTACAAATAATAGTATCTGCTTCTTAGTCCAGCCAAACTCTTCTGTATAGCCATAGCTTTTAACACTGGAAAAGGAATGCGGAAGCTTAATATCTGATTTACCTGGTCCTGTGTTGTCTCCTTATCCAACATCGACTCCTTCTTACAGATGCAGCAAATTCCTGTATTAAAATTGATGGTTAAATTGATTTTTTATGTTAGGTGTAACATGAATTCTGTAAAACAAATTGGATGATGAATATAGAAGCATTGTATATTTACGATGGAATTGAAATTGCATTATTACATATACATAGCTATAATGACTTCATTGCAATAATTGCTATTCCTGACCATTGAATGGGCATGAATGTGAAGAGATATTTTTAGAAGATTTAGAAACATCACTGATTCACAAGGGATGGAAGATGTATGTGCATGTGAGTAACACAGGCATACTTAATTTTGTTAGTTCTTCATTTGAGCACTCAACTTTTCAACCTTAATATTCTTTTAAGGTGCATCTCATTGGGAAGTTAATTTATGTAGTTCCTGTTTTGATGTAAACAAATTTGATGATAATTTTGTACATGAAAACAGATTTTAAAAACTAAACAGCATAGCAGAAAGAAACATTTGTTAGAAATTCTATTCTCAATGCAAATATAACAGTGTTTAGTGAACTGAAATTGGAAAATACAAACAAACAATTACATGTTCTTAATGTGTGAATATATACTTATTCTAGATCTTCATATTACGTTTGAAAAGGCTTCTTTTAGACAGGTAGAACTCAATTGGTTTGTTAGAGATGTGTAGGTTTTAAATAATTAAAATAGTCATGCATAATTCAAATAATCACTTCCATTAGATACTTAGTCTGATAAATATATGATGGAAATGCAGATTGAATACATTTTCCTGCTATAAGAATTGTTTTAATTTTGAATTCATGGACTGTTGTATTAATTTGCATAATGATCTAACTGTAATAGCGGGTTATGGTTGATGACTCGGACTATGATGCTACCTGATGCAAAATGACCCATTTCTTACCTAAACTTGAAGGCTGCATAATGGAATTCAAAACTGCAACTATTGTGCAACTATAAAGATTAAAATAAAATATCTTGAAATACAGTAACCAATTAATACTTATTTTTCCTTGCAATAAATGCAAATGCTTGAACGAGGTACCATGAAGGTCTATGCTACTGGAGACCTACTTCCTGTTTCTGAATAAAATAATGTGTGGCCATCAAATAACAGAGTTCGAATAACTTCTTGTAGTTTGCTGAGCAACACTGGCAATATCTGTTACATGTGGTTTGTTTTCTCTCTCTCTCATACACATATCCTCTCCCCAGGAGAAGTCAATGAACAGACAGGATTAAAAAAATGCATTTGATAAGACATACTGTTCCATCCTAAAGTAAGTCACAATATTTCTGATAGAAAAGGCAAGATCCTGCATTTCAAATTATATATTATTGGGTTTAAAGGTGCCCCAGTTCCTGTGGCAGGTCACAGTCTCAAACTGCCATCCTTCCCTCCAAAAGTTGCTTTTCCCACGAGGTAAATCTTTACCCCATGGTTAAACTTTCTCAGTGCTTAGGGATTAGAACCTCACAGTTTCAGCTACACATAACAGACAGCTTTAGAGTATCATAGAAAAAAGGATTCCGTGTTGTTTATGGTTGAAAAAATGCTTAAGAAAGAAACACATATACCTTCTGGTAGTTCTGCATCTCTACCACCTAATGATGGACCTTCTCCAATTTTATCAACCTGCAAGCCTTTTTTTCCTGCTGACATGCTTTGAATCACCATTCATATCCTCCTATTCACCTTGCTAATGTCTCAAATGAAGAAATACCTTTTCCTTCTTCACTCTATAATGAAAATGCTAGAAAAATAAGGTTCATTGTTTTTAAGAGTATGTTTAGTCCCGAATGAGACGAGTGAGGCAGAGGAGAAAAAGAAAAGGAAGATGAGGAAGGGGTTTCTCTCACAGCTGAGTGCCCTAATAGAATTTTATTTAAATGCCTGTGGGGAAATTTCAAGATATAGAGCAGAATTGACAAGAGGGATGAATAGAAGGCTAGGCAGTGAACAAAAAAGTTTAGGAAATATTTAGGAGGATTTACATTTCTTTGATGCATTATTGATAGGGACATCTACTTATTGTGTAAGTCATCATAAGAAAAAAAACCACAAGGTTTTTTCAAGGTTCAAAGGCCATGTAAAAATTCTGTCATGACTTTGCAGACCTAAATAGTCTAAATAGAACTGGAAGCATTACTTAATTTTGGATTGTTTAAGTGACTGAGGCAAGATTCCAGAGACTTTTGAAACCTCTTCATCCCTCCCTTTTTGAAACTGATAATGTAAACATGAACCAGAGGTGCTGAACCACTCCATTATCCCTATTTCTTGCCTAGGTGAGTAGACACTAAAATTTTCTCATAAATTCTGAGAACTACATTAGGTCTTTGGTGCAGTTGTTTTCAGGAAACTCAGGGAAGATAACAAATCTGTAGTGAGTCAGTCTACTATGGTATTGCTGGACAGAGTGGGAAACAGTTGTGTTCAAAGTAATTTTTTTTTAAGCACAATTACAGTTGTATTTAATGAGGAAACAGAATTGTAAAGCTGTCAGGAAATGCTGTGGCAACAACATTTCTTGAAGGAGCATATTAAATAGTAATGATGTCAAACATCTGAAAGAGTGAGTAGACCTTGTAAGCACAGTTTTCTAGTCATAGGAAATTAAAAAGGAGTTTGGAATGTTGCCAGTTGACTGACTATAGGGAAAAAAAAGACCCATAATAAGCAACAGTTGTAGTTACAATATTTGCTGAAACCAACACACATTAAATAATAATGAAAGCAGCCGTTTAAAAATGCTGGCAGCTTATATGGAACAGCTGAGCTGAAGAAACTGTGAAAAGGATAAAAAAACCCCAAACTGGTATGTAGCCAATATACTGTCAAAGAATAAAAAGCTCCGTTGGAGATTAAATTGTGAGATAACTTCAGATGAGTATTCATAAAACAAATAGTTTGAAATAAACAGTGTTAATTCTTAGATTGTGTAAATTAAAATCTTCACAATTAAAGGGATATCTTCAAAGAAGGATTTACTAAGCAGAATACTAACATTTTTTATTTGCTTAAAATTTTTTTAATTAAGAAAAAGTGTGGGCAGATATAGTTTTGTACAATAATCTTATATGAAAATATTTTTTAAATTTATGGAAGACATTAAATTTCCTTTAGCTAAGAAGACTTTTTTATTGCTACAACAAAGAACTTAAACCTAAAACCGCTGACCTTAGGTCCTCTTGAAAGAAGTAAAAAGGAGTTCCAAGCAACAGGACAGCTGGGGATATTTTAAAAGACAAGCAAAGAAGGTGTTGAATAGGTGCTATGTCTTTTTGTTTGTTATTCTATACATATATAGCAAATATTGGATTATCATGGACATTGGGAGGGGGAAAGGTCTCATTTTTAATGTTATAAAAAAGCCAGATAAATCAGTTAAATTCATTGGGATGTGATTGGTAAGAACACAACTTGAGACCATTATTAAGCCTTATAATTACATGCAGAATATACACTTCTGTTAAAGAAAATATACTCACTGTTAAAATGGAAATGAGCGTTTGAAATGAGCAGCTTGAAAGTGAAGTGCAAGGCTTAGATCCTCTCAATCCCTGCCCTGCTGTTGTAAAGAAATGGAATTGCCTAAATTTAGACAGTACTTAGAAGGCAATTGACTGTTCTTCAGTAGCTTCGTGTTCTGTTCTGGACACATCTCCATCCTGGTATGTTCCGCAGTCTCACACTTCAGGACATTAGCACTTGTACTCTCAGTGCCTGTACTAAACTTTTATAGAGAGCTGAGGAATATTTCTGACCCTGGTAGAGACCTCGCTTCTACTAAGACTTCTGTCGGTGCTATTTCTTGCATGTCCTTATTTGTATATAATTTAAAAATATTTGATTATAGAGAGCAAAATCCCAAAAGAGGTCACTCAGCTAAGAAGATTCTTAGATTCCAAGCTCAGGTGTAGTAGAAACCTGCCTGTATATTAGTATGTATGTGTGTAAACAAACATGCATACAGCAAGCTCCTCCGTGATCTCAATTCTGTAGGAGGATCCCAAAGGAAGATAATGCAGACAATCCGAATAGGCAGAGGACATGGTTCGAGATACTCTGCATTACACAACCTAGAAGATCAGTCCAAGTTCACCTAACGTGACTAATGGGACATTCTCAGCATTGCTTGAACTCTGTCTTTGCAGGAAGTCAAAGACAATGTCCTTTAAATGCTTATCTATTATGAAAACTTGTTCTGTACATCTTTCTTTCCCCATTATGATACATAAAACAAAGAAGGCGAAAAATATTTCTGTGTTCAAATCCTCTGCTAGAAGCCAAACTGTCTCTGAAAACCTTAAAATTACTCACAAAAACTTCTGAAGGTTATGACAGACCTCCTGCTTCTTTGTTCTTGGTGGTGGTAAAAGCTGGATCCATGCCCAGTGCAGGGAACATAGTGTAAATAGCATTGCTGCAGATTGCTACTAGATTGTTCAAAACATCAGATGGTGAGAATATGTTATTATCAACAAGCTGTTTACTGGCCAATCAATTACAAACTCTGATGGAGCACCAGGCATTTTATTGTAGGTTAGCCAAATGGATGGAGAAAACATATGTCAATCTCTCTGTTACTTTAAGGGGCAAATTCTGCTCTTTTGCATCAGTATGCTCTAAAGCTGCCCACAATAGAAGCAGAATGATGTTAGTAGAGAAGGGTAGGAGCTAAGGCAGGGCTGTGGGAATCACTAGGGTAATGCAGTTCTCAGATATCTGGGCAACTTTATGTCAACATACATTTGCATAATAAGAGTACAGCTGAGGCATCTGTGAGTAGTCCATCCCTCAAAAGGATTTAGAATGCATGAGTTTGTCAGCCTGTATGCAATATACAAACACTCAGGAATTGTTGAATGGCTCTTATATTTGTGCTATTTCTTACATGAAGTGAAGTTTTGAGTCTTTTATTCACCTTCCACTTATGCTTATTTTCCCCAAGTCTATAAAATAAAGTAAGCCTATTATCATCAATCCGAAATACGAAAATGCTATCCAGAATCAGATACTGCATGAGGAATTTTTTGAGTTTAGATAGGGAAAAATATATGTTTACTCACAGCGCCTTAATCAGTAATATATAATTGAATGGAGATTTTTTTTTTCATCCCTACTTCTGGGAATTATCTTCATATTTTTCCAGAGGAGGTTTAGTTCCAATGGGGAGCAGGATTTAGAGAAGAAAACAGAGTTCATTATGATAATGAGAAGTGAAAAAGGCAACTTCCCTGGGAAAAATCTATGGTTATATGGGTGACAAGAAGTTATATATATATATATATATATATATAGATATGTGTATATATATATTTATCCTGTTCAAATACATATATATATATATATATATAATAATCTAATAATATCTAATATCTAGTATATCGTATATAGTACATTGTATATTATATATATTATATATATTATATATATGAAATATATATATTTATCCTGTTCACCTGGACAACGACTAGAAGGAAATGGTCTCACAAATGTGCAGTCATTTGATATGACTGCTTGTGTCACAGTCTGTGACTTCCTGGCAATATTGGCACTAGAGGTTCTCACCTGCTAGAATTAAGTCAGAAGTCACCCAAACTTGTTGTTCTGATCTGGAAAGGAGGAGACAATGCTCTGCCTTTGAAAACCTATTAAATATTACATGAGATCTCCTGGGATTAAAGTTTTAAAAATTTAAAAAAATTTTAAAGTGTTCATTCTTCAAAAACATACACTGAAAAAAACCTACATTATGTGAAGGGCTAAGCAGATGAAGACACCTTTCTTTTTACCTCCTCTTGGCTTCACGGCCAGTAATGTGCTAAAGGGAATGAATAAAAACAATAGAGGAATATAGAATATCTATGTTCCAAAACTATCTGGTGTGGTAGTCTGTTATTTAACAGTTTGTTCTTCTGTAGTATATTTTAATATTCCTTGTTATAAGTTTGTAGTGGTTCATTCTATGTACCTTATTTGGCTTCCCTAACGGTTCAGTCCTGAGTTGTTTACCACAGTTTTCCCACCAAAATGTATGTCAATCCACATGTCAATCCGCCTGTATAGCTCCCTTGTTCCTTGTCTCACCCCTGTCTGTCAAAGCTAGCACACTCCTTTGGTTCTGGAGAGTTCCGTGTCTCTCATCCCTTCCTGGAAGCAGAATTGGATGTGAGGTTTGCTCCCTGCCCGTTTTGGCTTCTCTTGGGGAGCCCTTACCCTGCACCCCTCCCCTAATGCCTCCTGTTGGTCACAGGTTGTGTCCTCCCCGTGTTCCCTCTGCCCTTTAAAAGCAGCCCCTTCAGGTTCAGATTTGTCACTTGCTCTGCCCCGCTGCGGGATTGGATCTTTGCAGGCTCGGACAAATGTCCTTCCCTCGTTGCTGTGCCTCGGTTTCCCGGTGCTCTGTGCCCTGCTGTGCTCCCCACGCCGCAGCGATCCCGGCCCCGCACCAGGCTGGGCAGAGACTCGGGGCGGCCGCTGCGTGCGGCCCTGCGGCCCCCGCGGGACAGCGCCGGGAGCCTCCGCCCGTGGCCAAAGAGAGCCAGGCGCAGTCTGGTTGAAAGTGTTAGAAAAGTTGAACAACTTCTCGATTGCTCCTTTTTTTGGTATTTTTTGCCACAATCTGTGAAGGTGACCAGTAAGTCACTTTGCAAGTTGTTCTTGAAAGTATCAGGAAAAGAAAGAAGGATCTGTTCTTCAATGAACTTGTCACCACAAATAACAGCGCACCAGGATTTTTCTATATTCAAAAGAAAGAAAGCCTACCTCCTGTGGAGATGATGAATTCTGAAAAAAAACCCAACAAAACAAAACAAAAATATAAACATAAAATCATACTTGTTTTCCACTAAAACATGTGGATGGATGTGTCCTGCAAAAAAAATTCAAATCCTTGTTCAAAACCTCACTACTTCCTTTTAATTTTTTTTTTTTTTTAATTTGAGCAAGAAGCAGCTACATTGCTAAGAGTTTCCTCTTTCTTTAATCATTCAAAATTGCCTAAAATGAGGCTGCATCTCTCCACCGCAGTTCTATTGGCTTTAACAGACCAATACCAGTGAGACCAAACAGGCTTGGCCCAGGTAAGAGAAAAATCACTGCTACTTAAAGTACATATCCCCCACACATAAATATAAAACCTCTACTTAGCCTCAATGAAATATTTTTATTCAGAACGAGTCTGATTACATTTACTTGAATACATCTTGAGGAGGTGGGTGGATATGAAGATTGTTGAGCTTCAAAATGCAATTTTCTCAAGAGGGAAAAGACAAAAATAAATTTTTGCCGTGGCTGTTTTAAGGCTGTTTTAAACAAACATAATAAAAAACTAATTCAAGTAGATCTAGTTATGTTTATAAACAAATGTCTGTTGATATATGCAAGCCATACTCTGTGATTTGTCAAAGAGTTCTTTCAAAGGAACTTTTCCCAAAGGAATGGTTATAGGGATGGAAGTATGTGTGTTGGGATTTCAGACAGTTTCAACACATGGGACAAAATATGGGCAGGATGGAGAGCAGAACTGAATTTTAGAAACCAGCTTTGTGGAACTGTTCACTATTCTGAAAGATCTCAGCCAGATCATCAGAGATTGAATGCTTCATGAAAAAGTATTAGTGCGATTGTGCAGGCTGCCTGTTTCTGGACAGTTACATTTTCACTGGCATCAACATCTTCAGATGAATTGGAACCCATAATATCATTCAAGCATGAAGGATGGAAGAGAAGGGAGGTGAAGGGTAGTGGAACAGGTTATTAAACAAGTGGTAACAGGACTCTGAAAGAGAGGAAGAGAAGGAATGGATAGTGGCATGTGCTCTGCTGACAGCCCTAGAGCCACAGAGGTGTTTAGAAGTCAGAGGAGGGTGATAGCTTGTGCAGCTGATGGAAGCTGAGGAAGTGGCATTAACATTCCCAGACTATCAGTCACTTCAGAAGAATGCACAGGGCAGCCCTAGTGCTTGGGGTAATTATCTCTGCAGTAGCTGGTGTTCTTTGAGACTTATTATCAAAAAGAAGATGAACCAGATGAACATCTCTTCCTGTCCTTCTGCTACAAAAATTTAAATAATAATTGATAACTACTAAACATGCAACATTTTAAAGGTGGGGAGCATATTCTAAATTTCATTTTATTCCTATCAGTACTATGACTTGGATAAAATTTGAAGCACTGTGCAAAAGACAAGCAAACATGGCCACAAGTAGAAAATCCGAGACAAAGTAGTAACTTCCACAATACAGAAGTGTGGAGCAGATACAGAAGCAAAACTTTGGTTGATAACATTGCACAGATCTGCTTTCCCTTTTCTAACAGTTAGATGTTAATACAATTGAGAGGCTTTCAAATTGAAATCAATGGGAGTTTCATTATTCACTTCAATAGGAGTGGGATGAAGTTCTAAATAGTAAATGGAGCAATGAAAACCTAAGAAAACAAGAGGCATGCTAATGTATGTTTTGTTTAAGAATTCTCAGTTTCATTGGCTCTGCTTAACAAGCAGTTGAAAGCAATGCGCTTGGGGATGTGAAAACATATGTGCCTCGTGGGAATGGAAGACTATACACCTTTCTACTAATGTTGGATAGAAACAAAACTTACTTGAGGGAAATAATTTAGCCTGCATGCAGAAGGTGTTGGAACAAGTGCCTTCTGAAGCAAAAAAAAAAAAAAAGAATAAAAAAGAAAGAAAAAGAAAGGTGCACTAAGTGCTGTTTGTGTTTTACCAGCTTGGGTTTTTTGGAACCATTAAATACAAATCAAATGAATAATTTAATATTTTACACAGTATGAGCATCTTGCTTCACTGAGTTTTTGGAACAGTATCACACAGAGAAAATGCAGTGGGTTCATGCCTTGCTGTTCTGTAATTTTACTTTGTCCTTACTTCAGTTATATTTAAAAGCAAATACTCTTCCTAGTTGTGAGTTGAATTTCATTCCGATGTGGTTTGCTTTGTTTTTTGTTTTGTTTTGGTTTTCTGTTTTAGGATTTCAGAGTATGAAAATACAGAGAACAGAGTGAATATTTCTAATGAACTTAATCTAAATGCAGACCTATCCTCTGATTATTTTTCCATCCAGGTTCATTGATGCATAGACCCTCTATTAGTTCACACTGGTAGAGTGTATGGAACACTTTGCAGCAAAGGTCTGTTTACAGATGCTTTGTCTGGCAACAACCGCCCCAGATCTCTCATTTCTCACATCCTACATACTCTTTCTGCTCTTTCTCTTCCTCTTTGCACAATATCCACCTTCACAATTTCATTTCCTGTTCCTTTTGTCCTTGATATGTTGTTTTGCAAAGTCAAGACTTTTGCAACAATCAAGAGTTTTGCAAGGAAAAGCTAGCCACATTTTGTTATTTTCACAAATGTCTGTCCAGAAGATCCAAACGAAAGTTTCTTAATAGAACTTTGTGAAAAATTGTTTCTTTGTGAAGATGTGAAGTCAATCTCTTCCTGGGAGTAGTTGTTCTAATTCCCAAGATTTCATTCTGTATTTGAGCAGACTGGGATGTGCACCAATTCCCCACAAATCTTGATTACTTGTGGAAGAAACCCAAATATTATGGGCTGCAAGAGAGCTATAGAATAGTCTAACCAGGATCTGAGTGCAGACTTCTGACCTATAAAAAACAGAGGGATAAATCTCTTGAAGGGGCCATTGGCTCAGTAGTGTGAATTAGAAAGAGGCAAGAACAAAGACATATTAGCTTATAAGATTGATGAACCAGTGATCAGTTCAACCAACCTCCAATCACAGTGTAAAACTCAAACATTGTAAAAAACCCATCATATTAAATGTTGCATTTCAATGAAATCAATATTGCATCAAAAAGTTTTTGAACTGGAAATTTAAAAAAATTGTTCTTCAAAAAACATAGGACATATAGAGAAAATTACTTAAATAGCAACAAAACTTCAGAAATTATGAAAAATTGAATGCTTTGATATACTCAAAACAATGTTCTGCAAATTTTAATTTTTACAGAGGTCTGAATAATGATTCTTCAATCATAATATCATGTTAAAAATTCTGTCTGTGTCTTTAAAATTTCTGTGGATATAAATTACTATTTTAATATAAGTTATGCCATCAGTCCTGTAAAATATTTTATTTTGCATACATATAAGCATGCCTTGCAGTGGCAAGGTTCAGTCTATTAACCTATTGTTGAGATTATTTGAGTCAAGAACAAACAAAAAACTCTGCTGTGAATAATACTATTTTTAAGGTCTCTAAACTGTTTATATCTAAAAGCACATCCACTTGTCTGCACGTTTTATTGACAACAAATCACTGCACTTAAAAAACATTGCATTTTGCTAATCTCTATATTGTTTTCTTTCTGCCTGCAAAGTGTTTGAATTCCTGCATTGAGTAAGACTTTGAGTTGGATCTTACTGTGAAAATGGGGAATAATACTTTCATGTGAAAGTACTTTCATGTGAAGAAAATGGTGGAATTAACATTACTCTTACTACTCTTTTAGGACTTCTGAGTACTACTTCTGAGTATTAATCATTGAAACTACTAAGTCAGTAACATGACTGGCACCAGGAAAAAGTCTTACCCTTTCTTCTTGTCCACTTTGACCTTCAAACTCTCTTCTGTTCAGCAACAATGGCTTTCCAGAGCTTGATTTTTTGGGTCCTGTAAGATCTCTTATTGTAAACTCTGTCAGCTGTAAGCACTGTAAGCTGTAGCATGGTATTATATGCCCACCCTCCAGGTCTGAATAGCAGAGCAATCAGCACCTTGTATTAAGTGCATTTTTTCTGCCTGGCCAAGACTCTCACGTCCTTCAGTTGCATCTGTAACCCAGCATTTTTCCTCTCACATGGAAGACAATAACTACCTCACATAAAGACATGTTTTGTCTTTTCTTTTCCTGTATAGAGTGTAGGCTCAGTGTTTCAGCTGTGCTATAAACTGATGCCTTTCATCAGATACCAGCAACTCATGCCAATGGCACCCTCAGTGGAGAGCACTCATGGTATCTCTCATCGCCCTTCTGGGACCTGAGCTTCACTATGGCTTGAATCAATGACCTTGACAAGGGAAAGGCCAGGAATATTAAGTGAACTTAATGAGTTGGCAGGAGCTGATCCAGTCTGACTTTTGAAATGTCTTGATCCAGCCCAAATGAAGGCAGGAGTAGAAAGGAATGAAAGTGCTCAGCAATCTGTTCAGAGAAAGTCGTTGGGCAAGAAAGTACAGCACAGAGACTGAATTCATGTGTAATTGGGCTGGGAAAGATGGCAGAGGAGTGAGCATGCGGCTGCAGCTGTCCTGAACCTGTCATACTCTGAGGCCCTGCTCTAGCTGCTGCTGGCAGGAAGGAAAGGAGGGAGCAGCAGCAGAAAAAAACACAGGGTAGGATGTGTTTTAACCATATTCTTTTCATAAAGGCAGTAGTTTACTTTTCAGCTATCAATCCAGCTAGTTACAGCGGCAAGTGTCAATCCATTGTTAACAGAGGTAACAAGACAAATTACTTTGGGACTCAAAGTACCTGGAATAATAAAGGCTGTAAATTGTCTGACAGTCAGCATCCTGCTACCAGTATGAATTGTATCTTCTAAAGTGAGTTTAGCATTTATTATTCGGCAGGTTATGATAAGGGTCTGGTATTTTGAAAGATTTTGACTGGCTTGTGTTGTGAGTTAACGCCATTTGCATTGTAATGAAACATTCTTTCAACAAAGTGTTGAAGGAAAACAAACTAATTAGCTTTTTGAATAGCACCTGACATTCATAGGGCCCAGTAGTGATGCTGGCTAAATGCCTGCATTACTGATGCCCCTTTCTTAGAGCTGGCCAGCATTTTTCTGTCTGTGAATTTATGAGAAAAGCAAGCACACAAAAATCTCCCCAGTCCCACTACAGCTTCTTAAAATGATACTAAGCCAATTTGATGAATTTTCCATGCATCCCTATCCTTCCAATCTCTGCATCTCTTTTGCTGACTTCTTTTTCTTTGATATATAAAATGTTATTTCATTTTTGCTGTTACAGACCTACATTACTTTTTTCCTCTATTATTTTGTGTTCTGTATAAAAATGATGACTCCTACCTCCTTGTATCCCCCTATGATCCTTCATGCACTATTCTCTGTACTCCAGGAATCACCATGGCAGCAGAGTAGCTGCCAATAAGCTGCTCTCTCCTTTTTCCATGCAAGTGACCTCCAAATTGCTGACCAGTGAGAGAAAATAAGTTACAACAAAAAATGGGCTGGCACAGGTTAGCTCCCTGCTGAGGTTTCTGGGAACAGCACAATTGTACTTAGCCCTTTCCTTAGGATAGAAGGGCAGGTGCCAGCCTGCTCCACAATGGATAGAGCGGCAGAATAAATAAAGCCAAAATATTTTCTTCAACTACCATAACAAGCTCTCACAAACACTGGTGTATTTTTTCTGAGGGAAATTGTCATGCTGGATTTGGCTATCCTGTAAATATTTTACTCTTTCCTCTGTAAATAGTTCCTCCTTTCAAGAAGGATATAACTATGAACATGATAACTAATGAAGAAATTATGATAATTGTATTTAGTTAACCATGGGGTAAGGTTTGTGGCCTCATCTGAACAGGCATCTTTTGTAGGTGTGACACTTGTTTTATGTCTCCATGATTCATTGCTTCATAGCTGGTGTCTGAACATGGAAGAAAGACACTAAAAAGCACTATGGAAATGTAGAGCTGTCCTGTGGCAGGTCTGACCTAAGGCAGATGTGCAGCTGCCACCTGACTCCACATAGTCAAAGATGGTGCTGACACTAGAGGCTTTCCCAGAAGGTTTTGCCATTGCTACAGGGACATCTTGAACACAATGGTGCATGAAATAACTTCAAAGAAAAAGTAAATTTTCTGTAATTATGTGTTAGCTGACAATATCAATTGATTTGATTTAGATGAAAGATTGATTTTTCAGCTCTTAGCTGAGCTATTGAATCCCCTCACAAGACACTGCCCACAGCCAGTTCAGCTACTGCTGCTTAGATGATAGCAGGTAACTGGATGACTTTATTTACTGTGCTTACACGTAACCCATTTAACAATTATCAGCTGTCCTGGCAGGAAGGATGTGATTCCTCCTTTACCATGATTCATTTGCTAGACTAAGATAGAGCAAGAATCCGTTTATTCCTACTGGATAGGGAACACGGTTGTTTTAATTATCTCCACAATACACTGATGTAACAACAGTACTTCTAAATTGGTTTCCATTTTAACCTGCTCTAAAAATGCTGTAAGCATTCCTCCAGTCTAAAGAGAATGGCTGCAGTAGGGCTGAGCTAAGCACCAAGCCTGTGGGAGGAGAGTCAATCCTTGTTGCAGCGCTGCTTCTTGCCGCAAACTGTGGGAAATGCTCCAAAGCCTGGCCACTGCCAGGACAGTAGGCATAGACATCTGTGGGTGAGTTATTCCAGCAAGTGCGCAGCAGCTCAGCCAGCTGCCAAACAAGCTACCCACAAGTTGTTTGACTTTGGGAGGTGTTATAAGACTTGTTGGGGAAAGAGAGCTCATAGCAAGCTCATGTTTTCTTATTATTGTACTCACTCTCTATTATTGCACTTATTTTAACCCACCTCTCAGAGTGGGAATTCTCTGTTATGTAATTGCTGTGGTACTCAGTAGTGACACAGTAATGCATGGTCCATTTTATGAGGTGGAGATCCCCTCAGTCTTTGAAAACAAATAATGCTATTTATTTTGCATGAGAATGATAATAAATAAGCAGCTGTAAGACACAGGGTGTCCTTTCACATCTGTCATGTCCAGGTAGGGTCTAGGACCTATTCAAAAGGAAGGCAAATCCTCTCTTGGTTCTTTTTCTTGGTGAGCCCTACATCAAATTCAAGACCTTCCAGCTCTCTTTCAGGGTTAAATTGTCTTCATAATACTAATAAAAGTGGAATAAGGGATTAGGATAGTTTGTACAAATAGGAATCAAAAACATTTTAAATTAATGTCTAAATAGCTGATACTGTCATTGCCAAGCATACAAAAATTTGCATTTTTAAAATGCTTCATACATAAAGCTTGATTCTTAAATTTTATGTTATTTTAAAGCATTAAACATGCAAGCTTTTTACACATATTTATTTGTAGCACTGAAAAAAGACTAAGAATTTTGCAACGCTCACAGCTTCTCTCTTTCACTTGAATTTTCTGAAAATAATAAGTAGAAAAGTCTCATTGTCCTGACAAGCTCATTCAGGCATGGGTTTCTGGCTGTAATTTGACATTATTAATTGGTGCATTCTGTTCTCACACAGGAAAGGGCTGAAATAGAACTGAAGTACTTTCTGCATCATGAAATAAGTCAGGTGAAAAAACATATGTCTAACCTATGTGTTCTGTTTATTTAGCAAGCTGGTGAGTCATTCTATGCTGATGAAGACTAAAAGGACTGTGAATAATGATCTGTTATTTTTATTCAGGATTTATAAAATCACCAAAACTGCAGCTCAAAAATAAAGGAAAAATCAGAGGCTTGAATAATTTTGATTTTAAAATGAATAAGAGATTATAGAGTGTATTTTGACTGCACTCAGAAGATGACAGTTTCACAGCAGGGATTTTGATGCATTCTGTAAAGTTAAATTTCTTCCAAGCTAATGAAAGAGGATGCAGTGCCCTTGCAGGTAGATTTATTATGTTGCTGTTTAAAATCCCACAGTAGAAAATTTTGGGAGGGTGAGCAGGGGCCTGTTAAATGTTTTATATTGTGGCTTAGGGAGTAGAGCTATCTCAAGAATACAAAGATACTCCCTAACCTGAGTTGAGAATAGTGCAGAACTAACCAGAAGAGACTTCTTAGTTATATCTTTCCATTTACATTCACACAGGCACTCATGAAAACAAGGAACGTGAAGCAGTACTACAAAAATCTTTGCAATGAAATGACTTTACCTTAACTAGAAGATTTGTGTGATCTCTCATGAGCTATTGACATACCACAGACAACATGGTAACAACACGAGCTGTTGAGACACCGGATGTTTAAATGTTGCTTCAAAATCATTAGTATCATTCCCAAAAGTCATTTGCAGTGTAACTGTATCATTACATGCTGTGATCCTTGACATGGTCACATGCAGAAGAAGAACATCTCTTTAAAGGTCATTTTGTCTTCTGAAGTACATTTAGGAATCTTTGTGAAGTGTGCTGCAATTATACCTGGACATAAACCACAGCAGCAGGGTCTGAGATCTACTGATTCTGAAGATAGAAAGGACATTAGCTAATAGTCTTCCTATTTGCTACAGCCAAGTAAATGGCATCATGCAGCACTACACTTAACTGATCTGTCTCTATAATCTGATATTAGATCAAAATTGAACAATTAGGGGAAAAAAATCACAACAGGCATTTAGAGTTGCTGAGTGCTGTCATTACTAATTTTAGGTTGGAGATCTTTTTAGCTAAGAGCATGTCGATGTTTGAGGAAATGTGTAACAGAAGCAGCCTATTTACAGAAATGTCACATTTAGTGCTTCAGAATCAAAACCCAGCGCAATAAGCTCACAAAATTTAGTTTACAGAATTTGATATTTATACTGTATTTGATCAGGTACATTTTGATATAAAGTAACATTTCTGTCTAGGGAATTTTCTGTACCAGAAAAACTCTTAGGAGGTCAAAATCACTGAGCAAAATTACACTGTAGTAGTGGAGTGCCTTTTTGCAAGGATTCAAAGATTCAAGGATGGAAGAGTTATACATTAACTTCATTAGTTTACAGCAAGAACATGGTTCTAACAAAATTTCCTCTGCTTATGAAGAATTCAAGCAGATTTTAATTGCCAGAGGATAGCTTTCTTTAAGACTGACACAGGCACTCCTGTCTTTTTAAAAATCTATTTCAGGACTGAAAAAAGATAACTTAGTTAAAAATGAATGAATACAGAGGACAGTATAAAGGTGAAATGGATAAGAAAGTTAATATAAAGTGACAATGTGACTTACGCATAAAATATTTTTTATTCAAAGAGCATTTTTTATCAAAATCTGGTGCTACTAAGTATGCTCAGATTATTTCAAGTGAAATAATATTAGGTCATTGAAAAGAGAACCTTGAAACACTTTCTTTAAATTCTGCCCTTAGAAGTACCTACACAGATCACAAAGATAGAATTGTGGAGTTGTTCTCTGGCAACACAGCAAAATTTCCCAGTAAGTCAGAAAGAGAAATCAATGTGTCTAAGTTCAGGAATGAGTTACAGCAGTGTCTTTTTACCCTTGTGGTAGAATAAAGATGATGTGTTAAACAAGAGCCCTTTCTGGAGGAGGTTTCATGCAAAAATGAAAAGAGCTCCAAGCTGTATTTGCCTGCAGGAGTTATCCTCCCTCAAGTGTTATCCTCACTAAGTATCCGGTTTGGTAACCTGACGCAGTTTGTCCTAAATGGCACTTTCTAAAACCATTGTCGTGATGGGGGCCTTTGTGAAACTGAACAAACACAGTCTAACAGCACAGCTGGAAGGTCCTTATACACCCTGAGTTTATATGGAAGATGCTACCCAAACATTTCTCACTGGAATCTCTGGATCAGTGGTTTCCACATAAGGGTGTCTCTCCTCAGGCAAGGGTTTAAAAGCAGCAGCTGAGGAGTGGAAAGAACAGCAGTCTCTGAGAGCCAGGGACTCCCTTCAGCAGCCCCACACAAGGCTTCACCCTTGCCCTATTGCCTCCTTGCACCTCTGCATAAGCATTCCAGCCACTCACTTATGCCTTGGGGTTGCAATAGTGCTTTGGCATGTCTGGGAGGCAGCAGTCTGGGGCACAGTAACTGGAAGAAAAAATAAAATACAGCTTCAGGAATTACTGGAAACTTATAGCCTAATTTTTCTTCTCTCAGGAACTGTTCTGACATACTGAGGTGTTATGAGACCTCTGCTTCAGCTGGTTTCTCCAGGGTCATCCACTGTGAGGAAGGAGATATCCACTGAAACCAAATACCCCGCCATGTCAGATTTCTTTCTTCTCAGGAAAATATCCAAGATTCCTTAATTTATTAAAGAATGTCATGAGGACTTGGTTGGAAAAATATATATATGTCAGAAATTATTTTGGATCCTGTACGCAATGAAACCAGAGGTCATTGTGCCATGGAGCTGAGTGATAATTGAGATTTTACCTCTGGTTACTGAAAACCATTTCACTCAACTTTAATTAATTTTGCTCCACCAACAATACTAAGTTTGAATAGTGAGATATGCAAAACTGAAGATCTAATGAAATTATTTTTTCTAGGGAATATTAGATAGCAAACATTTTGAAGGAAAGATGTTTTTCAATACTTAACATCTCTGAGAATTATAGGAGAAATGTGTTGCTGTCTTAACTTAGAAAGAACAGTCGGTTACTTAAACACATTTAATATCTTGTAATCTCATCAATGTATATAAAGGTCTCAAACTGGGTGCCATGAGGATGGTGCCAGACTCCTTTCAGTGATGCTCAATTACAGCACAAGTAGTCATGGGCATAAAAAAAAGCAGAAGAAGTTCCACCTCAGCATGAGGAAGAACTTGGTGGCAGTGCACTGGAACAGGTTGCAGGGGAGTCTCCCTTGCTGGAGACATTCAAAACCTGACACATAGCTGTGTAACCTGCTCTAGGCAACCTTCCCTTGGCAGGAGGGTTGGACTGGTTGATTTCCAGAGGTCCCTTTTAACCCTAATAGTTCTGTGATTCATCATTTTTTAAATCCCAAAATATCTTGAAGGCAAAAACTGTACTGTAGAGATTCCTCTTGAAATGTATATCTACCCCTGAGCATTGAACATATCTATCTATAATACACAACCATATCTTTGATTGTAGAAGAAAGCATTATAACTCATACCAAATGAAATTTTATAAAGAAAACCAGAACTATGATGTAAAGTTGGGTAAAATTTCTGAGAAAAGAGAGGGAATAAAGTAAAGGGAATTTATAAAAGGAACTAAGTATGCACAAAAATACCTTTTGTCAAATGAGAGTGTCCTAACTCAAATATTTACAAAGAAGAATATCTTCTCAACAAGTACAGTTATTAAAGCACACACAATATTGTCTGAATTCAGCCAAAGCTTCCTCCCTTAATTTTCCTAGGAATGTAAGCACAGTACAATATTAAATGTGTTCTGTCATGTAATTCCCTTCTGTCATGTAATTCCCTTTGCAAGGTGAAAAGCAATTTTATCTTATTTCACTGTATATGGCAGCTTTAGACCTAAATTTACTTTTACGTAGCTAAAATTGAGCTTGGTGTTAAGCAATCAAATAAGACATTACTTCAGTATACACTGGTCCATTTACTGAAACTTCAGCACAAGCTTTAAAGCTCAACAAGACTTTGAGTGCTATTTTGAATAGGGAACCTTAAGCTGATGGTTTAAAACTTGAAGAAGATGGCTGTTTATGATATCCTAGAGCCAACCCATGCTTAATGAATGTCAGTTTCCTGACCACACCTGGGTACCTGACTTCATGCAGCAACTTAAATTTGTCAGCTTGTGCAGGTGGGTTTTGAGGGAAAAATACAGAGCAAAAGAAAACTGAAAAAACTAAATAGACAAATTGCCCACTTTACAATTTCAGTTTTGAAATTCACAACTTATTTAGATGAATGCTGTTTTGGAGGACTGTCAGGGCACACATGATGAGATAAATGAGATGGGGACATATGGATTTACACATTTGTTGATTTTTCTTGGTTGGTGACATTTATTCTCCAAAGCTGGATTTGATAGCACAAAAATGTCTTTGAGGAAAAAACATGAAATAAGATCCTCTTCTCAAGCCTTCTTCTTTCACACCTCTTTGACAGTGTGAAGAGGTGTGAGAGTCAGTGAAAATAACAGAGAAAATTCAAGCTTGTTAATTACTACTGAGCATATTACTTGCTCTCATGAGTAAATCTGCTGGAATTGGGGTATAAATCACTGTGCTTGGTTGTAAATGTTTTCAAGACTGAGAAGTCTTTTGAGTCTTCAGGGATATTTTGCTCTGTGTGTGTGCCAGTTACACTTTTACAACTCATCTCTCTTGTGCGTGTTTTCCCATCAGCATCTCCCTTTCCTATTAAGTTATGCTGGCCCAGCACGCCATGGGATGTGCCTATTAAGCAAGATGCCAATGGGTTATGATCAGAATGGTCTTTAAAGAAAAAAAAAAATGCTTTTGGAGGCAGTAAGGGGTTGTGGATCAAATCCTCCAAGTCCTTCATAAGAAGTTTATTGACTGACCTTGCTTTGCAGTAAACATCTCTGTAGTAAATGCATGTAGAATAATGCAATACCAGTTCATTAAGTTTTGTGCAAAGGCAAAGCTACAGGATTGGGAGAAAGGTGCTGGGAATGCCTGACACTGTCTCTTTTTTTTTTTTTTTTTTTTTTTTTGTGGTTGTAGGTAATGGTAAAATGCTTTTCATTTACTCACATTGTATAAAAGGAAAGAAAGAAGGTGGCTTCTTCTTTAAGGAAGAGAGAACTCTAAACCCCACAGTGGGCCTGAGGTCATAAATAAAAGGCTAAATTTAAAGAATAAAATACTGCATAATTTAGAAAAAATAGTATTTTTAGATTTCTAAACATTTTTTTTTCTGCTTTCAGAGCATATTGTTTAGTATACAAACAGAGAAAACACATGTGAGTACACATGTATTTTGATATCAATGAATCTCACCAGTGTTATCTTCTAGTTGACCTGGACTGAGTGATTTTCATTGAATTAAAGTATACCTGTATGATGCTGATTTTTTTTTCACTTATCTCCTGTTTAGCCTTTAACCAGGGTGCATGCCTTCTGTAAGATAAGGCTGTAATATTATCTGTGGGCATATGCTACTGAGCACTTTACTTCTGTTTCAGATGCATTCAAAACAAGCTCCTCAGGCCTAAATTAAACTCTTGCTCCCTCTCTAGAGAAAATGAAATAAAAAAAAATCACAGCTATATCTGGCACTCAACAATTTCATCAGAAGACTGGAAAAAAATCTATTCATTATTAGAAAAATTATCTATTGTTAATAGAGTAAGCAATGGATTCCTATTCTCATCTCAACTGGGAATGAAGCTGGCATGTCTGTTTGAAAAGAGGTGACAAAAAACATTTCTTGATTGAATTCACACAACATCTGGTTGTACAATCAATCCAGAATATCCTTATGCATAATACCATACTAATTCTGTATTGAATTATTTTTCTGCATCCAGTGCCAACAGAACTTATCATCTGTACGCTGGCAGCCTATTGCTGCACATAATGTAAACTTGGGTCTTTATCTCCCTGAGTACCTTAATAGAGGACAGACATCTTATTATTTGTTAGTAAGCATCTTTCTCCATTTTTCAACTGAAACAAGGTTCGATAGTCAGAGTTTCCATTTTATTGAATTGGTATACTTCTGGTTTGACCAAACTCATATTCAAGGGGGGGGGGGGGGGGGAGGAAGTTTTTTGATAATTTCTTCTTTTCTCAGTTTTCCTTTTGTTTTCAAAAATACTTATTTTTAGTTTCATGCAGATTTTGGTTGATGCAGAATGAATTTTCTTTGTAGTAGCTATCAGGGGGCTGTGTTTTGTAATTTTTGTTTGTTTGTTAGTTTTTTGGTTTTGTTTTTGTGACAAAAACAGTGCTTATAACACAGGGATGTGTTTATTACAGCTGAGCAGGGCTGACACTGAGTCGGGGCCTTTTTGACCTCTCACTCCATCCCACCAGAGAGAGGTCTGGGGCTCCACAAGGAGCTGGGAGGGGACGCAGCCTGGACAGCTGACCTCAACTAACCAAAGGGATATTCCTTCTACATGGCATCATGCTCAGACTGTAAAACTGGAGGGAAGAAGAAAGAAGACAGGGTGTTTGGACTGAAGGCATTGGTTTTCTCCAGTCACTGTTACATAGGATGGGGCCCTGCTTTCCTGAAGATGGATGAACCCCCGTCCGCCCACGGGAAGACTCCTTGTTTTATATTGCTCGTAGGTGCGGCTTTGGCTTTACCTGTTAAACTGTATCTCAACCCATGAGTTTTCTCACTTTTAATCTCTCACTTCTTTCCCCCATCACAAGGGTGGGGAGTGAGTGAGCAGCTGTGGGAGTTTAGTTGCCAGCTGGGTTAAACCACAACAGCTTTATTACAAAACATACAAGCGACTGTAAGATTTTCAATCAGAACAAATAAGAATTCAAAAGGTTTCCTGACCAGTCCAGTATTTTTTCATTGCCACAGTCTGTGATTTCCCATGCCCACATTTAATATATGAAGCCTTAGTTAATTTCAGTGCAAAATTTAGGAAGTAATATATTTTATTTGTAGATAAAAAGCAAGAAGCTTTAAAAAATTCTCTGGTATTGGGCTAAACCTTTGTGTTGTATCAACTAGCAATGTTGCACTGGCATTTGGCAGATAGACATTAAATTGGGGATGGTATTACTGATGAATCTTAACTGTAATACAAAAATAACTTGTAAGAGACAGAAGGTCCTCTGCATTAGCTAGAGTAAAAAGGGATGATCTTTAAAATTTTTACCTTTCAATTAAAGAAAATAAGATCTAGTACAGGGAAGTTTCAGACAGGTAATAGTATGTGTCTAAAGCAATACAGTGGATCAAGGCTTGAACTGTGAATAAAACCTGTTATTTTCTGAGTTTATGACTAATGCTGTCTCCACTCTCTGATGCTGCCTGTATGGTAATGAAATGTGTGCAGACATGCACTTTTTCTTTCATATGCTTCACTGTGTGACATAAAGGTTGGAACATTCTCAGTGGGGCTCTCTGTTGTGCATGGTTGAATATCTACCAGTGCCTGCACAGTTGTGCAGACAGCAGAGTGCTTGGTTTGCAAAGGGGTATCAGCACATATAAATGGATAGAAAAATGCAAGCACTGTCAGTACCTGTAAATACTATGGAAGCATGCAATCGAGGTGACTACATGAATGACACAGATGCACTGTTTTTCAGGTGCAGTTTTGCAAAGCCAGGTGAGGGAAAAAGCCATAACACAGGAATAATTTTACTTATTACTATAACTCTCTGTTGTCAGTTCCAGTTCTGTTTGTCATCAGACAAAGGCTCTCAAGACAGTAAACCATTACAGCTCTGCATTCCTCTAGCCCCAAGGGGACCTTTTTAAAGAGACAAATTGATTTTTGCCACCAGACTGTGAATCACGCATACAAACTAGGAGAATACTTACGAATCCCTATATTCATTTCCCCATGGTGCTTGGTAAGGTGTGTTTTTTGCCTGATTTGTTTAAGAATAGATTTCAGGACAGAAACAAAACAAAGTGAAACACAAAGCTCAAGGTTTTTAACCCCTGCCTCAAGAATACAATTTATCTATTAGCATTCAGATAAACGTTTTCACTCCCTATGGAGGGCTTAAATTTTTTGGTTTAAACTAAATTGATATGATCAAATGGTTTGCCAAGTGCTGTGCATAGAACTTCTAAAAGAAATCTTTGCTTAGCTATATTCAGGAAGAAAAAGAAGAAGAGATTAAAAAAAAAAAAAAAACAAACACCAAAAAACAAGTGGTAGGATTTTCTGTTTTCTACACAGAAGCATCAAAAGCCTTTGAAACACCCTAAGTTCCAAAGTATTCACTGGAGCAGTGTAAGACATGTATCTTTTTGGAGGAACAGCTGGGGTCCCGGTGGCACACTACTTCTTGCAGAACCATGTGTTGAGGAGAGATTTGGGCCTAGTAATGGAAATTGAAAGCAGACTAGCTACTCAGATACCAAATCTGAAATTGTCCTTGTTTTCAAATTGAGGTATGTTAGCTTTTAATAATTTTCACTTTCTCAAAAATATAACTGTCGTGCTGCAAGAGGATTTGAGTTTGTTTCTTTTCTTAGCATTATTTTTAGTCATTTAATATAAATATGTGGCAATTTAAAAAGACTAAATATAAAAGAGATAATGCTGCTGAAAGAGGTTAGCTTTCAAGTTAGGTTTGTAAGCTTTCAATGGTGCAAGAAAATCAGCAGCACCTAGAGCAACAGAACTGCAGCACACACTGAAATTTGCATCTGTTATAGAAGACAGAGCAAAAATGGGCTTCTAGGAGAAAGTAGGTAAAGGTTAGAGAGAATGAAACTTAGTTTCTGAAGCCTGCAGCTGCTTCAGCTTTAGTAGTTCATGCCAGAAACTTTGCATGCCCTTCTTGTCTTCCTTTCTCTTTCTTTTTCCATCAATGACCACTGAATGTGGATAATGCCAATATCCACAAATAATGTATTTTAACTTTTTTCATTTCCCTGTAGAGGTTCACATTCCAACATAGTGATACCTTTAGTTTTTAGCCAGCAATTCATTCATAAAGACATACAAATTTAACCTAAATATCCCCAGTCTCTCATATAAAACATTATTCCTTCAACACAAGCCTAAGACACATCTCTATCTCCCATCTTGCCCCAACTTCTACCTGATATGTATGTTCTACCTCACTTCGGGAGGCAGTCTTTACTCAGTTCACTTGCTGGAGTTTATCAAACAGCTAAACCTACCTGAAAATACCCACCCATAATTGGTCAAAGCTCTCTCGCTACTCAATTCTACTAAATAAAGATCACTTTCCAGTAGAAATGTGGACTTGGAGTCTAAGACTCACACTTAAAACCTATCTTAATATACATATCAGCAGTAGATGAATTCTGGCCCAGGTTTTTATAGTGTGAAGTTGACTCTCAGCCTTAATGTCCAAGGTCAGTGAAATGGACACTGAAGTCAGTTAGAAAAAAAATATATATATAAAAATAGGACTGAATATTTTTTTTTTTGCATTTGAACATCTAGCACCACATTGAAAAACATAAGTATGATTAACACAACTCCCATTTTATGCCTTGAACAATCACATTACCTTATTCCAGTTTGCATGTTCCCAAATTCTGAAGTCATGAATAGATCAAAAAGATGCTAAATGTTATCAACTTTAATGTAAGGCTGAAATGCACATCTTAATTATAAATTATGAATACTGAGATCTGTTATAGAACATTTTTCATTTTCATTTCATCTGTTACAGAATATTTACAGATAACATCAGTTATCTGTACATTTTTCATATGCTATATAATAGATTTATTTGTGTGTATATATATATATTGTGTGTATATGAAGACCTAGATAAGAGCTTGAAATAGTTATTTTTTAGACTGGGCACAGAAAGCCAGGCTTTGGTCCACCTGGTACACTCGGTAGAATGTATTGTTCATCTCTGGAGAAATTCAATTACCTGGAGAAATGCTACTCAGATGATGCAAAATATCATAGTTCTCATCTTTGTTTGAGTCCTAATGATTTGTACCCCCTGAGGATTTGGTGATGCCCTCAGTGTGACACAGGAGCCACATTTCAAATGCCCTGGCATTTTTTCATTTGCTTTAGCAGACGTTGTGTTTCACAGCACAGCAGCTTTGCCACAGGACAAAGGAGTAGAAAGTGGAAGATGCATATTTAAAATAGAGTTCTCTGGAAATGTAGGGATCCACTGCCTATTTTTCTTAAACTTTCTCTGCATAACCCAGAGTCCAGGTCTATTTTTTTTTTTTAACTTTCTTCTAGGTGTTTTATATCCATATCTTTCCTAAATTCCCAATGATCTTAAGTATTTGAAGTACTCCCAGATCCTAAATCTCAACTAAATGCAAAACATAAAACAGCTACAAAAGTCAAAGGCAGCTTTATAACACAAAGGCAGACAGAGTTTTATATTTACTCATATAATATTAGCCCTTGAGTTTAAGCAAACATGGGAATACTTCAAAGGATAACTGGCTGATAGAAACACCAAAATGAGAAGGAGAGAAAGGAATATTAATCTGTAGACATCTATCAGTGAGCTGTTTAAAAATACAGAGGAGCAAATAGGATAAAGAAGATAAAGTGAGGTGAAACAGGGATAGAGAGGGTGAAAGCAGAAATGATACTGAGACATAAAAAGAAGTCAGAAGATAAAAAGGTACAGAGCAGTCAATAAATTAGAAAATAATTAAGAAGAAAAATATAGAGGCTACATACTTCATTCTTATTACAAAGGTGCAGCTGTAATGTGATGAGGACAAAATAGGGGGAAAAGCGAACAAATTTTTGGCCCAATTTATGCCATACATTTGAGAACAAGTAATCCTTTTTATGTTTTGGGGGGAAAGATGTATTTTACATTTTTATTAAGATTCTGATAGGAAGTAGAGTTTTAACAATACTCCTAGGCAGGTTCTTTTAATTAATTTGGATTTATTCAGATATAAATATGAAGAGGAATAACTACTGTCTTTGACAGAAGAATTCTGGTTACACAGGTAAAATGAGTGGAGAATTAGGTACTTTTTTTTTTTTTAAATTAGAAACCTGCTTAAATTCAAGTAGAAGACCAGAAAATGCTTTAGAGAAACAGACCTGAAATAATTCCAAGTGATATTCTCATGTAGCTGTGGAACATTTCCACTTTTATGTAAGCTTTAGGAAAGAAACTCAGCCTACCCAAAAAATAAGATTGATTCCTCATTACTGTAGATTAACTGTGTTTATTCTAATATCTTGCACTTTTATTGTAGGGTTTTGCAATAGTATACGATCTAGAGAAATGCATCATTATCTGCTTGAATAGGGATTACTGAGTTTGGTCATCAAGGAAGCTGAATGTTAGGTCTCTGCTAAGAATCCAAGTTTCCAAATGACTATGCTACTATAAAACTTTGCAGTACGTCAGTAGTCCTAAATGGTATGAGCTGTAACATTTGAACAGAGTCTACACCATTAATCTAATACTAAATCTGTTTTTGCACTAAACATACCTACGGAGGATAGGGGAAAATGAATCAGGTCTAAGGGGCTGGTTTAATATTTTGAGAAGAATGGCAATAGAAAATGTCTGTGGCTAACACTGAACAAATTAATAAAGTCTGTAGAATGTAGTATTTTACCCTCTAAGATCTGCCTTTCTTGTACGATGAATATTCTAGAAGATATCTGTTCAGGATATATTAATTTTGATATCTGCACACCTGGAGGCAGTAAGGGGCCTACAAAGCAGGGTTTTTACCATCATCTTCAGGATAAGAAGAAAGGTTCCTTCTATAAAAAGTATTTTCCACATTTGTTGACTCATAATTCTTATTGGGATGCTTTTGATTTAATATATGAAACAAATACTCATATAAACAATAATTAAGAGTATTGTCCAGATGCTGCATTAACTCTGAAAGGCAAATAGGAAGAATGAGAAAGCTCATGGGGCAGAGACATCACTTAGCAGTTACTGACATAGGCAGTAGATACATGACTCTGAGGAATGTAACTTAGTTTGTTTCCATATGAGATAGATATTTGAGTACTGATTAGGTTATTGGGAAAGAAAAACAAAGAAGGAAACAAGCACATACTTACAAAAAACCCTCTGCTTTTCCCAAGCTGTATTTTAGACTGAGTCCTTTCAGTGAGACAACTCCCACTGTAAGCTGCGGTAAGGGTTTTTCTCTGCTGCTCCTCCTTTCTCACTCTTCTTCTACAGGGTGCAATCCCTTTGAGGGTGTAACTGTGTTGGTATGGGATTGTTCATATATCATATTCCCATTAGGGAAAATTTTCTTCTGCAATGTCCTCCACAAGCTGCTATCCCTGCTGGGGCATGCCTGCCCTGTCATGGAGAATGTCCTCCTCACCTGAGTGTGGTGTTTCTCTCTAATTCCCTTCTCTTTCCCTCTCTCCAGTGCTTCCTTGTCTTTCTTAAGTATACTATTACAAAGGCATGACCACCTTTGCTGATAGGCTCAGCTGTGTTTTGTGTGGTGGGTCCCTTGGGGAGCTAGCAGAAATTTACTGGAACCATCTATGTCCAGCACAGGGAAGACACTGGCCTGTTCTCACAAGAATACTTGTTTGATTCCTGCTGTCCATCTATCTAGTCTGTACTTTATTTTGACAATAAGGAAGTTATGGGAGACAATGCTAAAAGATGTCTGCAGGTGTATCATAAGACATATTCTTTTTGAATTTAAATTGAAAGGAAAGGAAAAAAAAAGTCAAAATAAAAGGAATGCACTATCTCTATATCATGGCTCAGAAGAGATTAGGTAATTTTCCTAAAGTCTCTGAGGCAGTCTATGACAGAGGAAGTCATTAAACCCATGTCCCCTGAACCAGTTCTCACATCACAGAGGAACTTTTTCATTTTGTAATCATTTTTCTATTTATTACCTGCTCTGCCTTGAAGCCTTGAAGCTGCCCTCATTCAACTGTTTTTTGTAACTAACCTTATAGTTTCAATACCTCATAGCAAGATATGGTCACTCATATCTTGCATTTTTCACGGTCTTGGAAGAGCTTGAGTATCATTCTCACTTCTCTTTTCCCTATCACACAGAAAGTGAACTTCAGTAGTTGTGAAGTACTGCTGAACTGACGGGTTAGAACTGCTGCTGACACTGTAGAAAAAGACTTCCCAAAAGGTTAAAACCTACATTTTTATCAAAGAAAAAAGCAATGAATTATTTGAACTGCTCTGTCTTGAACTACGGGTCTTTGAGATAACATATGGAATCACTTAATCCTTCTAAACCCATCTTATTTTAACTTTTATATAATCACCTGCAAGTCTGTAGCACACTTCAGGGGCTGTTAGAGCTGGTAGTAAGACTGATGAGCTGAGTGTGAGCTCAGACTCAGAAGATTCAAGGCAAAAGCAGAAGCCTCAAGTTAAAGAAAAGTATGTTCTTAGATTTTTATACTTTTTAATGGATCCAAACTCTACCTATACAAGTTATTTGTAATAGCCATGAGTCAACTGGTGAAAAAAAAGGTAATCAGCCTTTTAAATAAAATATTTCTTTTTAAAAGTAGTAAAGGTGTTGACTGAACCTATCTTAGGGAAAATACTATGATAGTAGTTGTGCCACATAATTTTGAAATCAATTGGACTTGACTGCTGTTCTCATGTGACACATTTAAAGGAACAGATTGATTTGTTTTGTTCAAGGTAAGTACTTACAATTAAGTTTTGATTTTGTTAGGTTACCAGAATTGAAATAAAGGGGTAAGAGATGACCAGTAAGATCCTACTTTAAAGTATCAAAACCTTGTTAAAAAATACAACCTTCCACTCTAAAAATATAAGAACGTCAGTCATCATTGAGCAAACTCTATACACAGATGTTCTTTTTATCTGTGCATATGTTTAAAAATGCTGAGTCAAAAAGATGTAAGTAGTTAAAGATCTGCTGTTGAAGGCATGGAATATACAAAAAGCATTGGAACCAAATAAACTGTAATCTGATAGTTACGAAATACACTTGTGTCTTCCTAGCCTTAGGATCTGTCTGCACTTAATCAGATTTTCAGCCAGTTAGTAACATGGCTTTTCCACAAAGTGCTATTATACAATTGGCCAGGACAGGGATTATGTATGAGAAAGGGAAAAGAAAACAAAAAGAAAGATCAGTTCTAGTTACACCAGCTTTGCAGAGTCTGGACTACTGCATGTTCTTCATATAGAATGTTGAATCTTACTGTGTGAAAAAGTACTGCTTTCCAAACACAGTATATACCTTTCTCTACACTTACTAAAACAAATCATTAGGAATCTATGAAGCAGGAAAAGCAAAACTGACAGAAAGCATTCATTTTATTATACAACTAGACACCATGCTCTTTCACTCAAAACAAAATGAAACAATAATTGCAGTATGAGCAGAAACTGCAGAACATAACCAGCTAACTCTAAGTGAATGCTGCCTTTCCATTATTAAAGTGGGTGAATTTGGCATTTGCCACTTCTTTTACCTGAATCAGCATACGAATTTATTCTCTTCCGAGTCAATTACCAAGCACTTTAGTTATAAATGACAGACAAACTGACAAGAACTCTTGTTCTACAAATGTTTATTTTGAAGGCACAAACAGTTTAAGTACAGATCTTATCCCCAAGAACCTTCTTCTTTCATATATATATATAGGTATTTTAAATATAGTTAAATTTATTACCACCAATCCATGATAATCTTGTATTGGAATAAATAAGAAAGAAAACCACCATCTTCCTCAAACTTTGTCAAAATCAAGTAAGTTGTGCTAAAGGATGGAATCACTTTAGCTTCATGGATCAGATTCAAACAGAAAAATCCACTTCTGCTTCATGCATATGCAAATACAATGAGAAAATTAAGACTTTTTCACATATTTCATTGAATTTTGAATTGGGTTATGAGTCACTGAATTACCAAGAACAGCACAAAATGCATTGCCTAGAGTATAAGTTTGCAACAAGGTCACAAACCAATTGCCTTGCATTGGATGGATACAGGCTTTAAAATTCCATAAATATAATTCAGGGATACAACAGATCAGTTTTGTCAAAAAAGCTCAACCACATGCCCAAAAGTAGCACAGAGAGACAAGGGCAGGTGGGGAAGCTCAAAGGGGTATTCTGTGTGTGTGATTACTGGGAACAGTCTTTGCCTGGGGTGGCATGGAGACATAGAGCTGCAGTACCTTCCCCTTCCTCACTGTCACACCCAACATGCTGTGTTTTCCTCTAGCAAAATGCAGCAAAAATGTCAGTGTGGTAATGATGGAAGTGATAGCCTGGATCCTGAGTAACTTAAGTTTTCCTCTAGTTTGTAGCATACACAGAGTGTTTACAGCAGAACATAACTTCCAATTTGGCATCTAGTGGTGGTGTTTATCAGGATAAAGTAAAAATGGTTACAAAATGCTGGGGAAAAAGCCAGCTTTCAGTTTAAAAAAACCCAACAAAACAACAAAAAAAACCCCAGAGTTCAGAGCAAAACCTTAAAGTCTATTTTTTAGGTGAAATATACTTTGCTTACATCTTGTTCTTAATGGAAATACCACAGCATAGTAAGAAAAGAAAATGTGTTGCCTATGTGCTCTACTGTAGTCCTTCAATAGCAGTATAATTGCTGTTTAGTTAATAAGCTTAGGTGCCAGTGATAAGTGAATTTATATGTTGCATAATGATGATAATAGCTGGAAAAAACATTGCCAAATGAGACAACAAAAAAGAAATATTATAGTCCAAATTGTACATAACTATTTTTTTCCTTTTAGTGCAATCAGGAATCAAATATTTTATAGTTGTTTTCATCTCTATTCACTGTAAAATGAGAATAATAACTCTATATGATTCATGGCAGATGCTAGTGACACCAAGTTACACACCTGTGGCGAGCAGGATGTTATAATCCCACTGTGATTAAGAAGATATATGCTTACTGTTCTGCAGTGAAGATGGATTATTTATTTTTCCTACTAGGTCTGTAATTAATCACCCGTGTTTGATCTGTGTGATACCAAATGGATTTAGTATCCAACAGTTCTTAAGTAGCATGCTGGTTTGCACAATACCCATTGTTTTTTATTAAGAGATGCCTCTGTAAAGGACACTACATTTTTTTTTTCCTTACATAACCTCTATTTATTTGAACAGAAATTTGTACTGCTGTGGATAGAAAGTGATAACTAGAGACAGTCTATCTGTGGAAAAAAATGTTTTTGTGTTAGCATTCCTGCACTGAATAAATAATTTCATTTATATAATGCCTTAAAGTACCCTTTCACAAAGTGCTTTAAATAAGAACTAATCAAGCCTTAAAGGAATAAAAATCCTTATAGTTTACTTTCTGTTGCACAACTTCTTTGATGGAATAAAAGTTACACGTGGGTCAAATTACCCACACCTGAATATATCTAAATTTTGGAATAGTAGAGCTCTGGAAAAAGTGAAGAAAACTTATGGCCAACTGGGCCTAAAGTCATGTTATTACTGACTGTCAGAGTCCAACACTCTCTGACAAGGTAGTTTTAGATATTCAACACATGGAGATGTTTAATGAAGTTTACTCTAAAATTTGATTACTTGTAGGTTACAGGTCCTACATGGGCTTTCTGATTTAGCAGAGTAATATAAAATATATTGAAATCACAATGACAACTGTAAGTTACATTTAGCAAAATATAGTAATTGCAATACATAGTTCAATCATTCTACCAATGCAATTTCCATTATTGACTTCTATAATATTTTATTGTCATGACCCTGGGTGTTCCCAGTTGCCTGAAAGGATTATGTAGGTTAATGACATCTCAAGCCCACTGTTCAATACAAAATTCTTTTCATAGTTGTCTATTTTTTATATATTATGTTGGACTAAACTACCTATTCCCTTTCCTTGTACTGGGGATTTCTAACTTAGAGAGATGTTCAAATGCTTTTAATGAACTCAGGGAGAAATACACCATCAACTGACCAACTCAGCTGTTGGATAGCTAAAACTCCAAAGGCAATCTCCAGTCCCTTCTGTGTTGAAATACAAGTCAGGTTCTATGTAACAGCTGTGGTCAGTCACATCCTTCATCATACTCTGAATTCTATAGACTCATTTCCATCTCCTCTGAGCTTTCTTCACTTTTGGGGTTTTATTGGTCAGTCACACTGATGTAACATTCACCTGGCTAACACAAGGATCACCCCTGTGATGATAAACTGGTTTTGAGAAGTTATTAAGACAACAGTTGAGATCTATTGGCTGTGGTGATTTCATGACAACTAGCCTACACCAACAAAAGGAACAAATTCATCTTTCCATGGATTATGAAGTGGGATAGGAAGTTCTGAAGCTTGGTAAATCATTAACGATTCTGTCTTTAATATATGATATTTCTGTGTGGTTTAGATCATTGTGGTCAGATTATTTAGCACATGCAGTCAGGGAAGGAAGCAGGAAGCACTCATTATTCCTTTGCTTTTGTTACCCACTTTGCACGATACTGTGTTTGCTGAGTCTATCTAAAGAACTGGACTGGAAATTGATTTAGATGCTGTATATATATACTAGTTCACCTCAAAATGGTGGGATCATTCTCAGACAGCTCTGAGATTTGCTGTTTTTCAAATGAAAACAAGATAAACCATTTTTTTCTTAAGGAAAGATGTAAAAAAAAAAAATCTTTACTGAGATTTTATTCCTTGTTTGTCTGGTGCCTTTCTGAAGGTAATAAATGCAAAGCCAGGGCACTAAACAAATGAAACTATGATACATCAGCAGTACAGTCAAATGGCTGTTTACCATCACAGTTGCTTGTATAACTTGGACGTATCTCCTCTGTCCCCTGTCCCATCTGTAAATTTGACACCAGTCTCCATCAGCTTGTTTTCCTTCCATGCCTTGCTTTACATGCAAAAAGGATCTAAATGTTTCATGCTAAGAGAAATGTGGCTTGGCAGGGATGCAAAGTGGAAGCAGAACCCTGGATGAACTGTGGAGTCATGAGATGTCAGGAGAGATACAGTGGTAGGGTGCTGGAGAGGGGAAGAGGAAGTCACTGACTCCCAAGTCAGTGTTTGGATTCAGGGATCAACCTTCAAACACAAGATTATTGAGAGTGGGGGTATGTCCTAGAAGGATTTGCCTCAGTGGATTATTATTGCTTATACTTAATGATAGTTTCAATATCTACTCAAATGTATTTCACTTTCCTGCATTGGAAAGGAATGATTGTTGATACTTGTACAATACTTGTACTTGTAATCCTGTGAGATAAATTTAACTTTTTTCCTAAAAAGAGAAGTCTTTGGATTATCACTGATACATATATATTTTTTCCTTAATTGAAAATGTGGCAATTGTCAGAATTTACTATGAAAACAGACCATAAAAAAACCCAGACAGTTTAAACAATGTGTACACAGAGTTCTGTGTTGAATAGCTAAGTGATATACTTTGATTAACATCTTATTTCTGAAAAATTGTAGGCCCAATTAAGATTGTAGGCCCACAAAGAAGAGACACCACCCCTTCACATTCATCCATCTTTCTAATCTGACTTGGTGCAGTGTTAAAATGTTTGAAGTGGAACTCCTGCATTGCTCATGAAATGAAGAGAGGATGATAACTATGGTGATATCATATTGACTTTTGCAAGTATAGGGCAAGAACCTTGTGCTGTCAGTATTTTTTTCATTATCCACTGATAATGAAAAACTCACAAAATGTTTGGTTAACTGAAATGAGAATTTCAACTAGACTTTCAAACATGGAATTTCAGGGTAAGGAATTCACTGATAGCAGAAAAATAAAGAAAATATAATATTAAAATATATTATTCTCAGGAAAATACTAAAGTACTGCCATGACACACCTTCAGAGTCACTGATGGTGTTAAGAAACCTGTTGTATTTTTCAGAAAGATGTAACTATTATACATGAAAGATGTAATACAGTTACACTTGCCTAGATGAGATGGATTATTGCATTCACTATTCAGGAGAAATTAAAAATATATTTATATTTGTAGTTTAGGGAATGTGTCCATTAAAGACATGGTTTTAAAACTGGGTTTTCAAAAGAAAAACATCAGTGGAATGATGTAAAGTTTTTTCATTACTTTATGGAGAACAGGGTATTTTTGCCACCCTGTTCACTGTCATGTTCTCTTTGTACTTTCTTCATTTCCTTGGTTCTTCTGGAAGGATTAGAAAATTCTTTTCTTTCCTAGTGAGTCCAGAGTGATGCCTAATTCTTGTGTCATTGCAATTTAGATACTGCTAGACTTGCTGACAGGTGTCTCAGAAATTCCTTTTCTGAATTGTGCTATTGTTGGCATACAGTTGCTTTACAGGACAGCTGAGCCATTGCTGCTGCATGGAAAAACTAACAAGCATTCAGTCTGAATCAGTGAAGATTCTCCTCAAATCTTTTGATGCTTCAAGGCTCCTACATGTCCCTATTCTGGACATTGCTTTGACTAGAGAAATCCAGGGCTCTATCACACTATTGCCATGTCCCTCTGCTGTATTGAAGAGACTAAAGAGATGTGTCAGATCAACTGTGAGCTGTTAGAAGGCTAGATGCTTAAACTAAACACAGAGGGACACAGAAAGAGCTCATTTATGGATGTGTACAGCCTAATTATCACTCTACTGCCAACAGCACTGCAGTTGAAACTAAGCAGAAATTTCCCGAGAAAAATTAATTGTGTTGTTTGATTGTTTTTGTGTTTGGGGTTTTTTTTAACTTTTCATAATAATAAGACATTTGATCACCTGTTTTAGAGTCCGCAACTCAAGTTACCTGTCTGTCTTTTCCAAGACCTCTGGCATTGGGAAAGAGACCTAAAAGGGATTGGGTAAGATAGAGAGTTGCACATCCCAAAGTGATCACTATAGCAAGAAAAGCAGGAAGGCATATTTCAAGAGGTTATTCTGAGGAATAAATGCATGAGTTGAATTTTTTTGCATGATCTTCAAAATGTTAGACCTGAAATACTAGCTAAACTGAGTATATTCACAAGTGAAAATGAATCATGTACAAATCCCTGGGAGCTGTGGAGCCAGAAACAAACAGATTTTTCCTATTAAAAATCCTCCTTCTTTCCTTTCCCTTTCCCTTTCCCTTTCCCTTTCCCTTTCCCTTTCCCTTTCCCTTTCCCTTTCCCTTTCCCTTTCCCTTTCCCTTTCCCTTTCCCTTTCCCTTTCCCTCTCCCTCTCCCTCTCCCTCTCCCTCTCTCTCTCCCTCTCCCTCTCCCTCTCCCTTTCCCTTTCCCTTTCCCTTTCCCTTTCCCTTTCCCTTTCCCTTTCCCTTTCCCTTTCCCTTTCCCTTTCCCTTTCCCTTTCCCTTTCCCTTTCCCTTTCCCTTTCCCTTTCCCTTTCCCTTCTTTCCCTTTCCCTTCTTTCCCTTTCCCTTCTTTCCCTTTCCCTTCTCTTATTTTCTTTGGTTTTTTTTTCCTTTTCTTCCTTTATTTTCTTTTCTCCAACACCTTCAATGGGTGGCTTTATTCATGTATCTACACAAGAACTTACAGACTGAATGCTTGTGTAGAATTTCATTGCTAAAATATTTCTTCCACAGAGTTATGAATATTTGAAAATGTATCTCTACCCCAGAGATGAACAGCAATGCTATGCATCTCTCTGATGATCAGCAATCACTGAAATGCAATGGAAATAGTATTTTCCACCTGCAATGCTATGAACTATAAATAATTTAACATGCTATAAAGTGACTGAGATATCACAGATACTTGGAGGTGTTTTCAAGGAATGACTTCAATTTTACAGCAATTGTAATGTCATTTCCAGAAGCAACTTTCCCTACGAGCACAAAGAGTCCAAGTAGTGACACTGACCAAGTTAAGATTAGCAACTGATAAACACTTACATACATAGATACATGTCTTCACATTTTACTGTGAGTGCAGAGGTATCCAATGAAGATCCCAAACTGATCCAGAACTAAAATCACACTTCCAGCTCTGAATATCAGCATCTCATGTGATTTTTTAGAGGTTGTCACAGTACCGAAGGACTCATTAAGTCTAGCAGTCCATCTTCCTGCCCATACAGGAATGTTCTCCACAGTATTCTCTGTGGTATATTTTCTACTTTTTGACCTGTGTGGGTTTTGAAATTTCCATGCAAAAAGCATCACAATGTTGGGAGACTAACTTCAGGTCTCCTTAGGAAAATGTTGAACATATTCCTTGCAGGAAAGTCAGTGCAGCAGCTCACCTCAACTGAAGTCAGTGTGGTAGTGTTAAGGAAACTTCCCAGACTGATCACATAAGAGATTCCTTGGCAGTGCCACTCCCACCACCCCAGACTGACACTGCTGGGACGACAGCCCTTTAGCAGGGGGTGGCTCCAGTGTCCCCCTTGGCTCCTCACATACCCACTTCAGTCAGACCAGACTTCCTCACGAATTCAATCTCAGGTTTCCCATGGCAGATGTCTCTTTCCATACAGGCATTTATTCAAGGTGTAGTTATGCAGAAACAGCCCGAGCTGGTACCCCTAGGGAGGATATCAGGGAGCCCTGGGCTTGTATTCTGAGTGTGTCATAGTCTCAGCTCTTCCTACAGAATACTCAGCTTTGCTGTACCTCTCATTGTCCATTCCCCTGGCTGAGACACAGGTTCCTGGGATCTTTGTTATGCAAAGGGTCTGCAGTTCATGACCACTTGCCTTGGGCTCCAGCCACCTAAAGCCCAACCTGCAGCTTCACTGCATCTACACCCCCACTCCAAGCTACCTGAAATGAAGGTATTCCTTAACAGCAGCTTCAATTAGTATTGAAGCTAATGCAAAATGGAATTAGAAGAATTTCAGAAGAGGAATTTGACAGGTAGGTTAAACTGGTAATAGAGCTGGAAGGTGAACAATAGATGGGAAAAAAATCCCAAAAAATCATCCCACACCAGCAGCAAAAACAGTACTCTTTGCTGCTCATTTTTTATGCCAAAGAATACCTTACCAAACCCTCAAAATTTAACGTGCCTTCATTTTTTGCTCTCTCAGGTAACAGAATTACTTCTCACTGCTTGCTTCGGGATAGCAGAAAATAATCCTTGAAGGATTTATACAGTGCCAGCTGATAAATCTTCATGAAGCTGTAATGTGAGCATTGAAATTCTGGTCAGTGGAAATATTAAACCTTTATTCTTCAAATATATTGCTATAGGTAGGCAGTCACTCAGACTGTGCTACTCTCTGTGATCCATGCTCAGCTTTCTCAGACGAACAAGTATGATGCAATTCAGATAGCTTAACAAATTATTATGCCTACCAAAATGCTACCACCTTGAACAGAGTCTTTCAGTACTCCTACTCTACTTCAGTGCTAGGTATTACAGGCTATTGTAAACTATCTTTGCCCTTAGAAATTATCTCCTAGATATGATTCAGCTGTTAATGATAATGTTCGACATGTTGAGTTACAGTCAAGACACAATATAATTTTGGCTATTCACTTTGATATGCAAGTAGATACAACCTAAAAGCCCTGGAAATACTTTGCAGGATTATATTATTTTAGCACTGACTCTTCTTAAAATCATCTGAATAATCCTTGTTCACAGCCATGGATACTCATAGAAAGAATTTTTTAAGTTGGTGTGCCTGAAAGAACTTATGGGTATGTTACTTTTTTTAACAATGAAGGTTTATTCATATCCATGCACTTAGTTTGAATGTAATGTCAAAAATCCCCTTAAGTAGTAAAGAAACTTCTTGCAACAAAATCTTAGCTGTGGGAGACTTAATACAATCCATGTTTCAGAAATACTCGTACTGATGCAGGAGAGGACTAGCTAGAGTTTTCTAGGGTTCCCTAAAGGGTCCCTAATCCCCCTTATCTAATACCTCTGCTTAAATGGCTGCTTTGCTGCCATTGTGATGGTGAGAAGTGTCACTATGTATACCATCATGTATACAAGTGACAATTTGACAATTTTTTTAATGGATGGAAGAAGTTGCATTGAGAGACCAATCCTACATTTATTAAAGTAACTTCCACTTTTATTAAAGTACATTTCAAATGAGACACAAGAAAAGGTGATAAAAACCAAACAACGAACAGACAAATAAATCAGTCCATCAAAATAAAATACAGTAGAAAAGAGTTTGCAAATCTTCCTGTCTAAGTGTTTGATCTTTGGTTTTAGATGGGGATACTTCACAAGACCCCAAATACCTGCAAGACTAGTGTTAGTCCCTGATTAATAGTTTTCAGTATCGCCGTTGGCACAGACTATTCATTTGGTGACTGAATCAAAAATTGTGGCATATGCATAACTTGACTTGGTCAAGCTACACTTTCCAGCTAAGTACCATGTAGCCTCTTGCTCAAACTCCCCACCCTGCCCAGCGGGATGGGGAGGAGAATAGGAAAAATGGTTAAACTCAGTGAGGTAACAGTTTAATAATTTAAATAAATAAATAGAATGTAATGATGATGATGATGACGATGATAATGTTGTAGTAACCATAATTGCAATGAAAAGGGAGTCAATGGAAAGAGATAAAGTAAACAAGAAAACTCCAGAGAAACAAGTGATGCGCTGTACAACTGCTCACCACCTTCTGACTGATGCCCAGCTCATATCCAAGCAGTGATCAGCCCATCCTAGCCAATTCCCCCCAGTTTATATACTGATACCATGATGTCTATGGTATGGAATATCCCTGTGTCCAGTTCAGGTCATCTGGCCCAGGTGTGCTCCCAGCTTTTTATGTACCTCCTCACTGTCAGAGCATGAGAAACTGAAAAGTCCTTGACTTAGAGTAAGCACTGCTGAGCCACAACTAAAACATCAGTGTGCTAGCAACACATTTTTCTCATACTAAGTCCAAAAAACAGCATTATTCCAACTACTAGAAAAAATTAACTCTATCCCAGAGAAAACCAGGATATAAAGGTCAGTTATTTGCTAATTTTGCTATCTCTCACTGTCATTCTGAAAACTGTTCAGGGTGGAGGCTTTCAGCTGCTAATAGAAGAGACAAGAGGCAATTTTAGTATCTTGTGGGTCACCTCCTTTATGATGATCTTTACTTGAGCCTCATAGAACTCCTTGTTCAAAATAAATAGCTTTTTTTTTTTTTTTTTTTTTTTTTTTTTTTTTTTTTTTTTTTTTAATAGAAGGCAGCACAGCCATGCAGAAATGTCAGCAGTTTTGCTGTGGCTTTTCCTACCCATTTCAGTTTCTTACTTTATGAGGAAGAAAACCTCATAATGTTGAATTTCTTATGAAAATAAATATTTGTGGGAATAAACTCCAATGACACTCTCCTGTTGCTGTTGCAGGGCCATGGGGGCATTGTAAATCCAATTGTACCTGCCAGCCTCCTGAGGCCTCCCCTGGCCCTGTCCCAGTGCAGGAGCTCATGTCAGCCCCTCCCAGGTCTGTCAGGACCTGCCCCAGCAGGGCCAGGGCAGTAGGACAGGACCTGGCTATCCGAGCTGCTCTGGTGGGGAGCACCCATGGGGGTCTCCATAGCACTTGGCCCCATGGAGACTCTGGCATATGCTGTGTCCTGACAGTTTCTTTTTGCCATCACACCTACTCATTACTATTAAATAAACCCATCACATACATTATTGTTCAAGGAAAACACTCTGAGGGCCATTTGTTGTCTCTAAGGGCATGTGTTAAGGCCTCCTGAGCTTTGCATGTTTCAGCTGTCACCTCCTGGAACATAGTACCTGTTGTCAAGCCTCTGGCTTAGGAGTATTCCCCTTTTTTGTGCCTCCACCAGAACATGTGTTTGTGCTGTCTGCAAGAGCACTAGCTAGCCCAGACCAAAGCTGCACACAGAAACCTGTTGCCAGCAACACTACAGTTAACCACATGGGGTTTTTTTAGGTATTCATATCAATATTATCGTGTAATTCTTGCTGTATATGCAAATTGAATGCTCCTAAAGAGGGCAATTTAAAGAAAAATAAAGGCCACTAGGAATGAATGCCTAATGTTGTGATGTAACTTTCAGCTTTAGAAGAAACATGAGTTCCCTATTAACGGTGTTGGAAATTAATGACAAGTTGAAACTTATAAGTGCCTTCTACATTTAGTAAAACTAGCAAACAGCAGTGTAGAAGAGAAACTTAAATCCCTGGGAAACTTTGTCTGTTGATTCATTGAATCATCTACTAGTCTTCCAGCCTACTGTGGTCATATATGTCTTCATATGGGCTAACTAGTCTTTCACTAAAGGCTTTTCTTCTCCTCCTTGTCCTCAGATGCAGGACTTCAAAGTATTTCCTGTATTTGTTATTACTCTTGTCATTATCTCCTTAGAGAGTGAATCACTTCAGAAGGAGCCAGAGAAAAGGTGATTGATTGAAGGAGACACATGTCTTGACAGAACAGGTAATGCTTCCCTGCCTTTGTTTTAGAGACACAGGAAACGTCTACTGCCTCCATTTTGCAAGAAATTTCTTCTACATGTTGAAAGGAAAACAGCAGAAAAGTACTGGATAGAGAAATGCTGCTCTCCATCCACTTCAAAAAAGTTTTAAAAAATTATAACTACTCTGAAGCCAAAATTTTTGTTGAAAATTAATCCTCTTTTCCCTTTGCCTAAACTGGACCCTTCTTAAAAGCCACTTCTAACTGCAGTCCTCTCATACTTGTGATAATCCAGAAAAGCTCTAGACAATTCTGTAGCTGAAATTCAACTGCTATATAAAAATTAGAGTCTGACCTAATTGGGTCAGAATAGGTGGGCTTTCATTTGTAAGTGAATATTTTGATGTTCCACTTGCCTCATCTTACTTGACATTGTAGCTCAACAGGTGAAAATTACAGATAGACTCCTGTTCAGTTGGGCAGAATATTGCTGTTAAAATATTTTACAGGAGATTACATTCTGTTGTGGATCTTCATGATTTAGTTTAGCAGATTATGGACATTGTTGATCTCCAATGTGTTCTCAAGAAACCAGGATAAATGATTCCTTCTGTCTGTAAAAGAAGAGAAAACCCGCTGATTTTATTCTCACTCTAACATGAAATTATCAATCAGAGTCGTAAGGCTATGTAGCATGAATATGCATTATCTTTATGATTCTTGGCAATTTGTAAATGTTCAAAGGAAAAATCAGGGAAGAAGCATTAGGCATGAAATGGATGTATTGGAAAATAATTTCACTCTGTGGAAGTGAAATGTTCTTTCTCTTTTAATGCAAACTCACAGGGTTCAAAGTTGAGATCTCAGAGTCCACCAAAGTCATGATTTCAACAAGTAAGAGATTCTGCGAGTATGTCAGAAACTGAAAATGTAAATAATATGTTTAGGATCCATAGAGTTCTTCTAGAGGCATGGAGCTATTTTCATAGCTATATGGTTTTCAAATAAGCTTCTGATCATATACAATTATGCTGATTAGGAGAATATGCTAACTGCTCACAAAAGGTTTCTCAAAACTATAAAGCCCAAGAAAGTTAGCCCTGGACTGTGGCAGGTGTTCAGGTACTTTCTGCTTGGGTTCTATATCTCATCTCTTTCTACTTATAATTTAGTAAGAAGTAGTAAAATGGAAGATTTAATTAACAGGAACAAACTTATTGACAGGAAATACTTTTATAGATATGCATGAATGACATAAGTTACAACTGGAAATGTGATGGGCCACCCCTGGGCTCATCACATCATGAGTTTCCTTGACCTGCTGAGTGAGCTGGATTATATATTACCACCCTTTGTACTGTATGATGTTTGAAAACTTATTTTCTAAAACAGACTCCTTTGATACAGCTGATATTTTATAGAATTTCATGGAGTTACAAATTCATAGAGTTCTGCCAGGGAAAATTCAACAGCTAAAGTAATAATAAGTTCTCTTGTACTGTCTTTTGGGTTTGCATCTTTAAAACTGATTTACAAAAAAATCTGATTCATCTGAACCAAAAAAAAAAAAAAAAAAAAGAAAAAAAAAAAGGGAGACAGGAAGAAATCTACTTGAAGTGGAAAGTAAAAAAAGCAAATAGGGTTTATTCCCCCAAGACTCGTTTTGAGAGTCAGAAAGAAGATCACAAAACATTACTTTACCTATCATTTTAATACAGAGAGGCTCAGATTTTTAAAAGCTTGAAAAATTAATTCTTGCCCTGAGCTGAAGCAAAACCTGATCACCACTTTAAGCACTGCAATGATTCCATAATAATTCCATATTTTCCTACTGTAGTAGTACTTTAGGATTATGTTATTTGCATTTTGTTATACACACAGCCAGTATAAGAATGGATGATTATTATTACTTTGAAATTTCCACAACTATGTAAAACTTTGCCTTTGATAGGCTTCTAATGTAAATTGTAAAAGATACTATAACCACTGAGCTATGATAATTTATATTAGTCAAAGGCTACTGCTTGGATAAAACTTTAAAAAAAAAGAGGGGAAAAAACCTCCTTCTTCTAGTAAATTGCTTTAATATTCCTGTCACAGATGGGCAAATAATTTGTTAAGGGATGAAATAACAAATACATAACAGAGCTTTGAATTCTACAAAGATTCATGAGTCCACTTTTTTATACACTTGATTAATTTCTTAAAATCCAGAACCTATTCCTATAAACAGTCTTAATTATATATGTGCAAATCACTCTAACTTTGAATCTAATCATAATGACAGTTATTTTGGTGTGTCTCTTAACTCTCCTTCTCTGCTGAATTGATATTTATGTTTGACAATGATATGGTAGACTTCAGAATTATGTCGATAAAACCAGTGAAGTTTGGATCTGGACTTCTTTTCACTCTGTAATCCTTTGCAACATTAATGAGACTAATCTTAGCCCTCAGGAGATGGACTGCAAAAGTAAAATTTCTAATAGTAACTGATTTCTTTGTGTTGAACAGATAAATGGCTATATAAATTGTATTTTCCAAGGGCTAACTCAAGGGCTAATGCTGTTCCATGTCTTCATTGGTTCGGTGATCAATAGAATGGAGGCACCTTCATTTGGTTTACATAACACAAAATTTCTGCAAGTAGTCAGTAAACTCATGGCAGGACTCTCACTGTGAGTAACTCTGAGAAGATGAAGGAAAGAGCTGATAGAAGCTTCATGAAGGAAAGCAAAGTCATTAATTATTACTTGATATATGACTATTTATATCTTAATTTCATTGGAAATTCAATTAACTCGTGTACAAATCCCACCTGATTCAGACATATAAATAAACAGAGTTGTATAAGAGGTTGACCTCTTTCATGTCTTAAAATTTACAGTTTTTAAAAATGTATAAATGTGAACTTTTTTTTTTTTTATTATTATCTATCCAATGATGTGCATTAACAACTCTTAGGCAAATATACTGACTCCTGTGCCTGCAATGATAACTTGAGAGATTTCTTTTCTTTCTAATTCAAGTATACTAACTAATTTTCAGCTAGGATAAATCAGCACTTCTCCACTTTCTATCTTATTAACTGAGCTGCAGTGAATTTTGCCTTGCACCTCTTCAAATTCAGAAATTTCATTTCTTTTTTTAAGTTCAAAAACTTTAAGATCACATAATACTATGTCTATGGTGATCCTATTATTTAAACAAGCTGCAAATTGTTGTTTGCTATCTCCTTCCAGTTCCTAAAATCTGAGAGTGCCTACTTTCTCAATTTGGGATCCAGTTCACAGGAACAGGTGTCCTCAGGGGACTTATACTATTCTGAGTGTTGGCAATAGCTGCCCTGTTAGTCTAATTAATTTTTCTAAAAGATAACCATGAGCAATACACAGCTTGATTGGTAAAGAATAAATCTTTCCATGCTCACTTTATTTGCCTTTTATTGCACAGAATTTTTAAGTTTGTAAGTGAAGTGGCAGATGCATTGTAGTTTGATTTTAGTAAAGCTTTCGAATCTCTTGCAAAATCTCACCCTCAGATTAATTTGTGTAGACTTGGGTATGAATACTGATACGTGGATTGAAAAGGGGATGAAGAACTTTCAGTGGAGATTTTTGATAAGCAGCAAATAATAGGGCAGCAAGGGGGATTCTTAGAGACTACCCAGAAGATTTCCTGGGTCTGCATATCTTCAGTAGTTCAGAGGTGGATTTCAGCTACAGATAGTGAAATGTTCAGATGACATTTAACCAAGATAGGCTGTGAAATGTATGGAGATGTGTTGATTTGGCAGTGTGAGATCAGAAGAATATAAATTAATAGCACAACTGAGCAGCAAATAAATAAATCAGGCTAAATTGATTTCAAGAAACATATTCACTTTACAGCTCAGAAAGGTAGAAGATTCTGTATAAGGGTAGCCTGGGTAGCCTAGAAGAATCTGTATAAGGGTTCTATGCTATTGGCATGGAACATTGCCTAGAGGTCTGGATACTGCATTAACAAACACATTTATGAGTCGAAGTCCATTCAAATGAGACAACAACAATTAGGAGAAACAAATTAACACATTAAAACATAAACAACAAATTAGGACAAGGTGACTGGAACTGTTTTATAATGAAGAATTAAACATGAAGTTAAATATTTTAGTTTTTTGCCATTTCACCCATAGAAGACTAATGAATGATATATATTTGAGCTGGAATTATAATCCTGAAATACAAACATCTCTGAAAGTATGGAATTTCATAGCAAATTTCTTGTCTGAATTTCTAATCAGAGAAGAAATATGGAATTGAGAATTATTATTTATGGGAGTTGATATTTCACTTATTTTTTTGGAAACAAGCTCTTTTTAGTTTATTTTTATGAATATAGGACTATGTGGATAGAAAACATGCTAATAGGAACATGAATTAAAGTGAAGTACAAATTGAATTATATGGATTCAAAAATATAATCTTTGTTAGTTACAGTTGTGAGCACAAATAAATTGCTTAGAAATGCAGCAGGTAAAATCTTATTTTTAATTTACATAAGCAAACACTTTAGAAGATTGCCTTCACCAGATGTGTGAAGTTTAGTCTTCCCAAAGATTCAATAAAGTGCAAATACAACCAGCTTTCATCACATTCTGTAAACATTAAAATTAAGATAGTAGGAAAAGAACAAAAATAGAAGAATATTTATATTTTAGAACACTTTCATTTTTAATCTGAGTCTGAGTGGTATCACACCATCATGTGCCCTGTTTAAAGGGCTTTTATATTTAAAGTATGGTAACTCACAATTTAACTGAAATACATTCTCTCTTGAGGATTCAATCACCAGTTGATTTACTGTTGCCTGTTTAATCATATTATAAACTACTTCAACAAGATGCTTGTGTAATTGCCTTCTTAGCAGAAAAGGATAAAAAGCATACCTTGCAATTTTGGTTGCATTAAACAGGATATTACAACCCTATGAACACCAAAATGGTTGTCAGCATTTTCATTATCAACCCCTATTTTCAGGAATTGAAGAGATGTCCATAAAAATATTCTACTGGCTAAAAATGCCAATATAAAGTCTCCTCCTGGAAACAAACTTCCTCTTCTCCTCTTCCTCCCTAGCTAATCTTTTACATTTATAATGCATTATTTTTTGTGGGCCTATTCCAGGTTTTCCTGTTACTCTGTATCTCTTATTTATTGCATAGCAGCTACAAGACATAGCATTTTATATTTATAGACATCTCTAGGTAGGTATGTAGCCTGATACTACACCTGTTTTCTTATGCAGAATCTTAAAAATTCAAGGACACTTAGAAAAAGGTGAAATAATTATGAGTGGCATAAAATTGAGTGTTTTTCAATAAGCTTAGCTTTCTTAACAAGTAAGGCAAAAAATTATTCCTATTTGAAAAAAGAAAGTTATATGAGGAAAAATAAATCATATACTCCTTTCATTATTAGTTTTTTAGTTTTGAATTCTCTTTTGCCTGGTAGCACATTATAATGAATGCTTACTCCTGCTTGCCTCTGGTATGTGAAATGGTTAAGATGATGATCACTGAAACATTAGAACATAATTTGAACACAATGTTTTGTGTTGTTGTGTTTATTTATTTTATTTAATTTGTATTTTATTACAGTTATGTTCTTTTTAGAGAAGTAGGAGAGGGAGTGATGTAGCAGTGAAGTGAGGAGAGAAAGAATGACAGAGAAGACAGAAATGACTCTACAGAGACCCTGGAGAAAGCTTTCATTGAAGGAGACATCACACATGCTTTGAGTCATTGCCAGGCCTGGAAGGAAGGAATCCATGAATTTTTGTAAACAGTTTTTCAGCCCCTGGGGAAGGTCTGGTTTTCATTGGCAAAATAAATGTAGAAACTGTTATCTCTTTTGTTTGGCTTTGGAAGCAAATCTTCTTGTCAGAATTTCTTTTTGTCAAAACTCCATTGTTATTGTATACTAGTGTTCTATCCCACCTTCTGGAAAGATTTCAGAAGAACTATTAAATTCCTGGAAAAGAACCCACCTGCCATGGATGTGAGGATCACAAGCTTGAGTACATACCATTTCATTTGCCTTTCCTTACATTCAGCAAATGCATATGAAAAAACTGTAGTGCCTTTCCTCCTAAATACTTCTACGAAATGTAGCTGGCTGCAGCTTTCTCTTTCAAAAGTGATCTGCTTTCTTCTTTATTTCCTTTAATTTCCTGTATACACATTTTCCAACCCCTGGCTTGTATCTTCATGCCGCAGTCCCAGGGAATGTGTTCTCCAGCCAGCTCACTCCCCAGACTGAATCCCCGCGGCTGGCAGTGCGGGCAGGGCTTGCAGCTCGCTGCAGCACCCGGCTGGGGCATGGGGAGCACAGCAGCAGCACAGAACCAGCAACCGAGGCAAAGGAATAGAGGGGTCACTTGCTTCAGTTGCAGGAAAGTTTTATTTCTCCAGAGAATTCACAACCTTTTACCAATAGGAAGGCGTTAGGGGAGGGGTTCAGGATAAGGGCTATCCAATATGTTATATATAATATAGGTAATTTGTGCCTCGAAAATGATATATAGATGTAATGTTTTATATTGCTAAGAAATATTTACATAAAGCATGCGAGTCTGAGCCGTGGGATTGCCTCACATATGTTAAAACCACCGCTGACATGAGGGAGGAGGACTTCGTGCCCGGAGATGGGTTGTTTCCCAAAGTAATCCTAAGAACTCCCAAGCGATGATCGACTTGACAACTACCCAAGACTGAAATCTCTAAAGCCACCAGAGAGATACATCTCAATGCCAAGTTCCAGTAATTCAATCAAGGATGCACATCACTCTCTGGACACCATTTTGTTCAACCCAATGCAGAGAAAATAAATTCTATGAATATGTGAGACTCTGAATAAAAATAAAAGCCTGATCGCCAAAATCTCTGCCTCAAACAAAATAAATTATATAAAAACCGCTTGAGCGGGACAGTCGGTGTAAAACATAGAGGAACCTATGCTGTAGAAGTCAAACCTGTGTCTCACCCAGCACCGATCCCAAGCTCAGCACTGTCCTTTTTATTGTGGCTAGCTCAGACTGAATTTGATTGCTAAAATAAAACCTATTTTTATTAATTTTAATTTAGCTGAATCAATTCTTACTTATAACAAATAGAAGCCACCAAGGGGAGGGAGCAAGCCCTGCATCCCAATATTGCTTCCAGGAGGGGATGAAGGACAGGGAACATTCCAAAAGGGATCAAAGGAAGCAAGGAGATTGACAGGTGGATTGACATACCCTTGGTGGGAGAATCTTGAAGTAACCAACTCAGGGCTGAACCATTAGGGAAGCCAAATGGGGTACATGGAATGAACCATTACAAATTTATTACAAGGAATATTTAAAATCTACTACAGAAGAACAAACTGCAAAAGAACAGACTACCACACTAGCTGGCTATGACAACATCTTAAAGAGTCTGCAATGTGAAGTGACCATTGAAATCAGTTGTACAAAAGGTCTTGAAAAAGAAGGAAGCACCTCCCCTTATTTCTGCTTGTTGACTTCTCAACAGTCTATATAGGATATGCGCAACTCTCAAACTCATTTTCTAAAGATTCTTTCAGAACCTCTAACACTGTCTTTGAATTAGTGTGTAAATATTAATTAAGTGTAAAATTTCCTCAGTGGAAAATTACTGTATTCTCCAAGTTGCTTTAAGACCAAAGAGGAGTTGAAGAATATCTGCTGTTCTCCTACTCTGTAACCTGTAAATTCAAAACACGTTTGACTTTGGTGCTGATTTATGATGGAGTGCATCTTCTAAGCTGATATTTCACAACCATTTGAACAATGGAGTCCAGCATCCAAAGTGCAAGTCTCCACAGTTCTGCAGCCCCCACTCCACTAGTCGCCTTTTCACTTCTTATTTTTCTTCCTTTTCCAGTTATACTGGGGGTTTTTTTGATTTTTTTTTGTTTTGTTTTGTTTTGTTTTTTGGTTTTGAACTTGGAAACCTTCTGCATGCTCAGATTCTAAAACCAGTTTGGTCTGTTTTTGAAATTGTTCAATGTCACTGACTTTTGTAATTGTCCATTTCAAAAATAAGTTTTCATTTCAGCAAAGGCGTCTTATCTCCTTTTTCTCCCTCTCCCAAGATGAAGCCTAGCAAGCCATTATCCAGTCATCTGAGTGGTGCAAATAGCTGTTATTTTGCTTACAGTTACCTCTCAATTTCTCTTTATGACAAGAATATACTACCCAGTTCATGAAAAAATAAAATGCAACATGTAATCCTCACTCTGACAGGCTGAATGTCTATAACCTGCCCGTTCCTATCTAATATAAAGTGAGGAATCCATCTTTTGTTTGATTAAGATGTTGGAATTTTTAAATTCTTTATAATTTTCCTAGATATTCTGTTTTGTAATGATTTACAGCACAGAGGTTTCTTGGTCAGGACAGTCCTACTACCACTGCTCAAGCTTGTGCTGTTTTTTCTCCTTGAGGTTTATGGAGATGCAGGTCGTAGCAAAGTATCTCTTCATCTTTATGACCTTTTTCTCTGCTCCACACTAAATCCTTCTTACCATTGTGCCACTGTGTATATTCAGTACCAAGATCCTTTCTACAACCCCAGGGACATCCATCCATTGATTATCCAGTGGAAAATGCAAGAAATGTCCTTTTGTTCTTAAGTGATACTAGGCCATGCTAAGAAATTTTTTTGCACCACCTTTTATATTGATAACAAAGATAAAGATAGCATAAACATTTTTCAGCATTTTCTTTTAGGTGGGAATTGCAAATATTAAAATAACTTTATGAGCAAGATTTTTTTTTATTTACATATAGGTATTATGAATACATTTTATCATAGTTTGTGGTATTCCCTAGTAATCCATGAGGGGTGAATAATTTCCTAGTACCGTAGGGGACAGTAATACCTTTTCCAGCATTATTGTCATATTTATTTAGGAAAGTGTCATAAATTATGTTGATTAAAAACAAAAATTGGCTTGTATCTTTATCCTAAAGTACCATTTATAAAAATAACTTAATCCTTCATCCCAGTTCCTGCCTGCAGATGAGGCAGTGCTGAAAAGTGTTTGAAACAACAATGATGAGACTATTACTTTAATAAAGCAAAACAGTGTTATTATACATTTTATATGCTATTTCACAATGGTTTAGACACAATGCTTTTGACATTTTTAGTATGTTTACTTAGACACTCTACATTCCTGACACTGTTGCTTCCACTGTTGTAGCCCTGTTGTTTCATTCTCATGTGCTGCTATAAGGACTGTGAGGAAAGGGGCTTAAAAATGTTGTGTTTACTGAAGATATAACACAAGATGAGACAAGAATGTGGATTAGCTGGCGACTTTATTCACTTTCCTGTGTCCAAAATCAGTGCCCTTCCTCAAAAGATGGAGCTGTTGAAACAATTTTTGCAGTAAGTTACATCATGAAACTAACCTCTGCAGCCTGCAAGCCAATATAACATATGGCAGATTGAATTTAATGTGAGTCTTGCAGCTGAAAAACCTACACAGAGATTTGAAAATTGACTGCAACATTCCTGAATTCCATTCATAAAAGGAAAGGTTAAAAATAAAGTTAACTCTCTAGTATATATTTGTCCAAAAGAAACCCTCAGTAATGTGTACCTACAAGATAAAGACTTGTAAGTTCAAAGTCTGCGAGCCACCAGAGAAAACAATTGACTACAAACCTGGTGCCAGAAATCTGCACAGTAGCCAAAACCACCTGCTTTACATAGTATGAGCTCTCTTTGCTTTAGACATAAAGCCAGTTCCACACTGAAGAGCCATAAAATCCAAAAATTGTTGTAGTCTGAGGAAGTCAGAGAAAAGTCAAAGTATACTTGTACTACCCTGGAAAAGCCCCTTCTAGGAATTGAAAAAATAGTTGAAGAAAGTTAGATCCGATGTCGGTAGCTCTAAGTAATGGCTGCAAGAAATCTGTAGTTCAGGTAAAATCAGAAAGTAAATTCTGTAGTGGGTGATTAAGCAGGCAGGGGCCACTACAAACACTGTAAGGACCTTGGCCTTCCATTCAGGGTGTGGAGAGTTCAGAAAAACTGTTTCTGCAAACAAGGCCCTTTCTTGTTCACCTTTCCCAATACAAAGGACACCCCTCATTTAACACCACAGGCATCACAGCTGTCAAAGAATGTGTTAACAAAGACATATATTAAATACCTAGGCCTTGGGGTATGTAGGGCATGGGTGAAGTACTTGTTCCTTTAAAGAGTTAGACATGAATATCCAAGGCACCAAATTCCTCAGGTTTGGTTTTGGTGGTTTTTTTTTTTTTTTCCCTCCTGGTAGAAGCCCCTTTCAGTCCTCAGTTACAAATGAACAGCAGATTTAATAAATGGTCTAATGAAATGTATGAATTCCTTCTTCAGAAGTCAGCAGTTTGAAACTGGTGGAAAAGCTATGTCAGTTACTGCATTTTAGGATGAGCTGAATTCAGGTCAATTCATTAGCCAAGGGAAGTACTTTTGCTCCCTGTCTGTTCACTTAAGTTTGCATTTACTTCATTTTTAAAACAACAAAATGCCTAGGTTTACTCATCTATGTCTTCTGGGTGACATAGTGTACAGAGGCAGTGGGAAAAGGAATGTGTTCTGGAGACTGTGGGAGGTTAATAGTCAAAGTTAGTGTGTATATTTATATTAATGGTAATCAGAGATGTACATTTCTGTGTGTTGAGATAATGAGTCCAATGAGAGATACAAAATAATAAGTCCCCTAGGCACTCCTTGTGTTTTCCCAGGAAGCTCTCATCACAAAATATTTTTCTTCCATTTTGCAAATAACTTTAAGTTAATGTTAGAAAATATTCCTATTTTGAAATGCTAGCACTCCTCCTGTTTACCTGCTATTTAGGCATGCTCTAATAATTGTATTTAGTAATTTCCAAATACAGAATTTGCTCCTAGGGTAACATATCTTTCCTACCCTACCCATCCTAATATCTCAAAAACCAAACTTAGACTTGTTTTCCCCATAAAAAGAAAATAATAAGCATTTTTAAACAATTTGTATTAGTAACCAAATCTCGTTCTTTTGAATTTTGTAAAAGCCATTGCAGTTCTGGCTACTTAAATATCTAGTTACACTGCTTGACTATAAAAAAAATTATCTATGCATTTTTTCTGAAATTCTTCCTAAACTTAATTGCAAAAGGAAATAAATAGTCCACTCATTTATTTTTAGGGTGGAAAATTAAAATATGTAAACTCTTTAGAGCAGGAATCAGACCCTGCATTTGTAACACCTTCTTTATTAGGGCCTTTGGGTATTATAGCAAGATAAATACAAAAAGATAATGCAAGGGATGACAGCATTTTGCTGGAGGCAGCTACATATAATTGCTGTGGAAGGAGGGCTTATCAGAAACGTGACTGCATGTATGTGTTATGTATTTTAAAAGAAGGTTTTTGTAGTGAATTTTGAGATGCATTTTCATTAAAAACTAGCGAGTACTGGAAATAAGTATATAAATTTTGCAAGGAATGAGGAAATTAATTGATTTGTTCCTTTTCTTATGTTTCCCCTTTTTCTCTGCCTGTTGTCTGCTTCAAAAAATAGTCACAAGTTTGTAAATACAAAACAAAAAATAAAATGTGGCGTCTAGAGCTCTCATCAAAGACTAGGTCACACCAAATATTCTAATGAGAGGTAAATGAACAATGAATCAAAACATGATAACAAATATGTGATGAACTAAGGACAGCATAAATCAATAATTGCTCTCAAGCTCTGTGGAAATTATACTGTCTTAGATTCTAGGAGGAGAGGAGACAATTTGCTGCAGTGTTTTGTGAACAGAGCTATCCTGTGGGATCAGGCTGCAGAGGACATTTCAGTGGGAGGAAGAGAGCAGTAGGAAGAGCAGTATGATTCATGTTCAGCATCTCAAGTGGAGGATAGAGCACAAGGATTGAATAATGAAACAAAGATGAGATATTCAGCATGCCAGGAAGGTTTCTGTTAGAGAGCTGTTAGAATTATTTAAAAAGGTTAGTCTATGAATAAACATGCTTCATCAAGGTCTCTTACACATGCAAAGGGAGATGCTAATGAATAATAAAAGAGTAATGGGGACTGGTGAAGAAATTAATGTTAATCTTATCCAAAGCAGATACAAATTAATATTGGAGAAACATTTTTGTAATCACTTCTCAAGGCAAAAATTCAATTAATGTGACTGAATCAATATTTCAAATCTCAGTCCCTTGAAAGTATACTTGTCTCTCTTCATATCAGCATGCTCTCCCGTGTGATCAGCCTGTGCTATTCAAGTTAATACTCGGGGAGACTTGTAAATGGTCTATTTTTGTGAAATTTGGTCCAGTTCTATGAACTAAAATGCTGTGTTTCAAACTCACCTCAGGGTATTTTCTGTTAGGAGAGCTCAGTTTACATAGGATAATTACTGTATAGAAAATAGATATTTCAGCCAAAGATAGTCTTGCTCTAAGCTTCAAGGTAATTTTTTTTTTTCTTCCCAAAGATTATCTCATACGCCCTCTTTGCACAGAATGACATGTCAGTGTATGACACCACACTTTAGACTATGAACTGAAACAAGATCTTCTATAACACCTAAAAAGACAGAGGACAGAAAAGAGGAAAAACAAATCCCAGAATAAAAGAAAAGTCCTCAGCAAAAAATAAAAAATTACTCTTCAGAACAAACAACTCTATATGTCTCAACTTTATTGTAGCATAGGTCATTTTATATGTCTCTGATAGGCTGCCTCCCTCCTTGTGTAAAACAAAGCTTGGACAGCAAAGATATCTTTGCAAAGATCACAGGAATTATGACCTTACTTGTGTACTTCAAAAAATAATACGAAGTATCACAAAGTGTTGCCAGTTTCCATTTTGTCTTTTCTCTCCTCATTGGTGAAGCCCTGAGATAAGGGGTTTTTTTTCCACAAAGTGATCTTTCTTGTATACTATGTAGTATAAATGCCTGTCATATTTTGTTTAAGGTGTCAGGGAATTGGAAAAAGTCTATGAAACTAAATAGACTACCAAATAATAGCTTTGCACCTCTGGTAGATTGCGCTGTTTATGTTGTAATGCCTTGACGCCTTGACAGGTTTATACAATCAGAAGTTCTAAAGCCTGTGATAGATTGGAATTGTTTGAAGCATGGTATGGTTGAAAAAACAGGCTTCTATCCTCTTGCTTTCAAAACCAAATGGCAACCCTCTCAGAATCATCCTATTAAAGTAACTTCATGGACAATCTGACTTCTGTACTTTTAATAGCTAAAATATCATTCTCATAATGAAAGAACATGAAATGGTTTCCATGTTGAATGAGCTCCCTAGAGATTCTGGGATTTGTCTCATTATATAAAGCTTTTCTATCACCACTGGAATGCTTCTTCTCATCTTCCCTTCTCATCTGAGTGGAGAAATTTCCATCAACAGCATTAGTCTGACTAAACCAGCACAACACTTGAAAGGGGCATATGCAGTAGATAAGATTACTTTTTCTATTTATGTAAAAAATTATGCACGGTGTCCCTGCTTTACAATGGATTAGTATATGATGTGGACAGCATTCTATTCTCTCATTAGAAGAGACAGATTACAATTTTATTTCTCTAAATAAATCCGGGTTAGGCAAGGAGATCAGTAATTTCAATGCAGCTGCTTTCACAATGAAAAAGAAATCATCTCTTGTGTATTCTTGTCAGAAGCTGTAGGTAACTTCAGCTTTCAGTACTGATCAGAATAACTCCTTGCATTCTGCAACCTACCACATGCCTCAATAATTTTGGATGCAGGAAGGAATATTAAAATAATGAAGCAAAATATTATTAAAATAATACTACTGTGAAAAAAACCAACCAAACACAACAAAGCAACAAAAACCCTAAGGAATCTAGGGACAAACCTTCTACAAATATGTCCTGCATTTCCATCCTTCTTCCCTTTCTGCTACAGTTATTAAACATCTTATTGGCCTGGGATGAAGAAGATTTTATTTCAGTATATCACAGACTAGGACCTTGTGTTGGAAAAAGCTCCTGGGCAGCAGTAGATGAGCCAAGGGGTATCCCCAGGCTTAAAAACATTCCATGAACTGTGATCTCCCATGGAAAAAGTCCAAATACACAGCTACCACCTCTATCTCCTGTTTTTTCTAGATTTTTATATCTCTATGAAACTAAATTAAGGCAAACATGAGATGATGGGTTTGTGTCTGTGCTACTCTGTAGCAGTAGGGTTGTGTATTTTCACCACACAGAAGAAGCCAGGGATAAATTGACAATATAATTTTTACAGACTATAGCATGAAGTAAGTGACTAATGTTAGTTGCTAAATTATGTAATTCAGAAAGGCTTTGGTTTTCTGTTGTATATAGCACTTAAATCCCTGATTTATGGATTCAAGTTTATACGCTGGGTCATTTGCCTTGCCTTGGAGTGAATAGAATGGAATGTGATTCCTTCTTGTCTCCAGAAATGGTGCTGGAGGCTTGGATTTTCCTGACACCACTGACCTCTCAAAATGATGCAATCAGATTTCTGATGATGCTTCTTGCTCAGAGGTAATGTCATGCTTGGTCAATGCAGAGGAATAAAGAGAAGAGCTATACAGGTAAAAGAGGACTAAAAAGAGGAAAAAAAAAAAAGAAATATTTTTTCATCTGAAACAGATACAACCATTAGCCTTTAACAATTGCTGTTAAATTTAAAGACAGTTCAGGTTCCAACACATCAGAATATAATATAGCCAAAATTTAGCGTGGTATTAAGGTATGCTACTCAGAAACATATTCTGAATTTCAATTTGTCTTTTTTTTTTTTTTTTCTGAGAATTCTGCTATGTCTTTCACACCACAGCACTGTTCTTCAGTCATTATTATGTATCCTGCCATTGCATACTAAATTCCCACTTGGTTACTAAGAACAGTTTGCCTTAAGACATTTCCACAGCAATTATTATCAAGTCACAGGAACCATGAGAACTAGCAGAGTTTTCCTAGAAATATAGCAATTAATTCTACTTGGAACAATGACAAAATCATTTGGAAATGTCTGAAAAAGGATAATATAGAAATGGCTTATTTGCAATAGTATTACATTCTAGAGGCCTCTCTGTTATACCCTATATCCAGTTTGCTCTGGTAATTACACAGAAACAAAACTATTGGATATTACTCAGTGAGTCTAAGTCCTGGCTTCAGTTAACCAGATTAAGCAATATGATACCCTGGAGATGTAAGCTTTTGAACAGTACTGAAAATTTTTGAATCAGGGGAAAAAAAAACCAACAAAAAACACCAAAAAAGGAAGACAAAACACACCCAGCAAACAAAAATGAACCATCAAAGCCAACCATAACCCCAAAACTCCAATTACATAAACAAAACAAAACAAACGAACAAACAAAACCAACCAACCAAAAAAAAGACCCCAAAGAACCTACCAAGCAAACAACCAAAAAACCCAAAAACCACCCAAACAAAAAACTAAAATCCAAACAAACAAAATATAAAAAAACCCTCAAAAAACACACAAAAAATAAAATAAAAAATTATTTTCACAGAAAATATTCTACTGTCGCTTAAAATAAGGATTCGAGTTATGCTGAGTCTATTTCTAACAACAAAAAGACTAATTTCATTGGCTTACTTAGATACATTAAATGTTAAGAGAGATCTGCCTACAATAAGGAAATACAGATCAATCTAAAGCAAGGTGTTTCCAGTTATTTGAGAATTTGTCTTGATTTTCCTGTATCCATCTGCCTCTCTAGGAGGGCATCACAATGTTGATACTCCTATCACAATGTTGAAAAAGAGAGTGCAAAATGACCAGCTTAGCATGTTTTCAGGAACTGCATCCAATTTTCATCCAGCTCTCTTGGATGAACTGGAATTTGGCAAGCTATTTAAAATAATTATTTGTTGTTTTGACCGTTTTACAATCAGCCCAAGAGACTACAATTTGTAGGTTAAAAAACAACCTAAGTCAGTGTCTTTCTATCTATCATCAATGGAAGTACCTTCAATAGATGAATAGATAAACAATGCCCCTTTGCAAGGGGTGATGTTTTTCACTGGGAGGGGATGCTAGACACTCATCTGGTTTTGAGTCAACGCAGAATCTTTTTGTCATCTGCACACAGAAATAGACATTTCCATCATATGATTCTGCAGAATCCATGTCTAAAGTTGAAGAGCTTATTTGCTCTCATAAGGATGTAATAAGTGTAGAGGTAACCTAGACAGCGAGCCCATTACACACCTTTTTGCAAGCACTTGAAGTTAGTCTAGAAACCAGTGACATTTGATAGGTTTCCTGCAATTTATGAGAAATATGGTTTCCTTCTTAAGTTCTGTGATCATTAAATGCAGGTTGCTGGAAGCAACTATTTCTTTTTATTAACTATTTAGCTAGCTTAAGCATCCTTGTGAGACTGGTTAACCTTTCAGAGTTCTGTGCTTAAACTGTTAGTATGTTTGCATCCTGAATCAGATGCCTATATTAGTCACTTTGTTTGCAAATTGCGGGAAGATCAAATAAACTTTAAGGAGAGTATTACAAAATAACAATAGTGAATATTTTTAATGTTATTTATCAAAGTTACACAGACATAATAATTTATGTTTATAAATACAATGAATTAGATGGCTAACTCTATTAGATTTAGTGGAAATTATATATTAAAGGACAATGGACAAATTCTCTTTGGTAGATTGTAATGTTAAATACATAATTGCAATGCTAGGAAAAAAAAAAAAACCCCAAAGCCAAAAAACTCCACTAATATAAATATATACCACAAATGGCAATTCTGTGGCAAAGGGAAGCAAATTATTAAAACCAAAACATAAAATCCATAATTTGGTTCAGATCCAAAGATATTAGTCCATTATCTTGTTTCTTACTATAGGAATAGCAGAGGTAAGCTTCTTAAATATATTCCCCCAGCTCCCATCAATTACTGCTAAAGGATTTTTTGAGCCAGAGAAACTATCTTAATATTTGATAGCTCTTGATGTTGGGTTTTCTTCTCTCCCTCCCTCTCTCTCCTCTCCCCAGTCATGGATTTGTCTGCTTTCTTATTGAATTCCTGTGAATGTCTAGCATACACAATGTCTGGTGCAATACAGTTCCAAAGTTTAATTAGCCATACTATGAAAAACTTCTTTGCTCTAGCCTCCTGTGCTAGTTTCATTCAAGATTCTTTGGATCTTATATTAGAAGAGACAATGAAAAATCATTCTGAGTTCATTTTCTTCATGATGTGCATAAATTTGCAGACCTTTGTTGTATTTTCCAGGCTGAAGGATCCCACATTTTGATCATCCTTGTTCCTTTTGCCATTTGCTAGTTCTTTTATATACTTTTTTAAGATGGGGGAGTCACACAGCACACAGTATTCAAGATAAAAGCACACAACGAATTTATATGATAGCACGGCACTACTGTCTGTTTTGTTCTGAATTTTTTCCCTTAATTAAGTCATACTATGTGGGTTGATTTTTGACTGCTACTAATCATTAAGTTGATATTTTCACAGAAACATATATAATTATTCAATATGTATTTCCTGAGTAGCAATAGATATATCAGAGCCCATCATTCTGTGTATAAGGTTAGAATTGTTTTCTCCTGTGTGCATCCCTTTGCATTTATCTACACAGAACTTACTGTATCATATGACATTGATTAGAAACATGAAGCGAATGTACAATTACGTGGAAAAAAAATATATACAGCTTGGTTGTATTATAGAGAGTTATACAGATATTGAAAATTGTGTGTGCCAGATGAGGATTTAGTAAATCTGACTTTTGGTTTACATGAAACCCTACATTTGTAAATATATGCTTACTAGACTAGAGTGTAATTAGGAGCAATTACAAATTAAGACAAAATAATACCCTACATATTAGCGCAGGGTTGTGTGTCCTTACAGATGTTTGTATGTGTAAAACTCCCATTAGTGTTAAAGCATTAGGCTATTGATTGGCTTCTTAAGTTAACTCTGCCACCCTTTAAACACAATCAAAAAGGGATTGTGATGTGTTTGCTTTATGTGAAAGGCACAAGCTTACATGAGTCATGCAAAAATTGGTAGGAAATCTATCATTATAGAAGTAGATCAAGTAAAATCTGTATTTTGGGCTTTATAGGAGATGGAGTTCACCTTACAATACACCTATAAATTGAATTTTTACAATGCTGTCCATACAAAGTATCTTGAAACACCTTATATTAAAAATGCCTCAAACAAAAACTTAGGAATTTTCTGAACTTGAAATTGAGATGTGAGTCTTAAAATTAAATTGAAAAGTTCTTTTTTTCCCCCCCAAAGAGCTGTGCTGACTTTACAGTTCTAATATCTGATAGAAGTGAATCCCACAATCAAGGAGTGTAAAAAGCAAAAGACAAAACCAGCATTGAAAGGATTTAGGCTAAACTAAGGGTCAGTTGGCAACCCCTGAACAGAAAACCTCAGTACAATGCAGAAGAGAATACTGATTCCTATAATTGAAAATGGATGAAAAACCAAGGTCATGAATTGCTTTAAAAAGAAATAGGGTAGTTTGATGAAGCAGAGAGGGCAAAAAGCAGATGGTAAGGGATCAAGGAAAAAGTTATCTAGAATGAAGTCAAACCAGGGGAAGTCAACAGCATCTTTAAGGAGCTTTGACTTGAAAGGAGCAGAATAGGAAAACATATTTTATATTTTCCATCTCTTCTCCCACCCCCTCTTCAGAATGGAACGGTTAGGAGGAAAGGAACCACAAAAAAGCAAATGTTTCCTAGTTAAATGAGTGACAGCAAGGTATGAATATTAGCTAATAAAAGAGGGGACTAAAAAGGAAAAAAGGAGCTACAGATAGATTAGATAGATAGATAGATAGATGTTGGGAAAGCAGAACTGTCTACTCTTAAAGAGTTTGTATTTGGGCCAATACAACTATTTGATTTCTACAGCTATAGCTTTTTTAAAAATATTACTGTCTGTCTGTCCAGCAGTTCATACTGGCAAGGCAGCAGCACCCATGAAAGCCAACAGATTTTGACTAAATAGGTCACTCAAATAGTCGATTAAGAAAGTAGTGCAGAGAGGAATACATGTGTGTTCTTCGTCTCTTGTGTTTTCATGTCCTGTCTAAATTTCATAAGCAAGTAGAGATGATAAAGAGTTTAGAAATACTTGTGTTATTTTTCACAACTTGGCTTGAGCCAGACAGTTTATTTTTAAGACAAGAATTGACTTTGTGTCAACAGACATCTAGATTTATATTCTGAATCTGAAATTTTCAGGATGTGGCTTTGCACCTCACTGTGTGTACTTTGCTTTGGCCATGAAATAAACTTGCCAGTGTGTTTTTGACTGAAGCATGAGGAGCATATGCTAGAGGCAATAATCTGAGCACTCATGCTGGCAGACAGGGTTTGAAGTTAAGGAAATCAGGGAGAAAGAAAAAGAGGTAACTTTAAAGCCAATGTTTCAAAAGCCGTGAAGGTGTCTGTATTATCTTTCAAGCTGCTTGCTTTCAAGATGCTTAGCATCACTGAAAATCATATGGCTTTATTATATTACTGTCTAAATTGGCTTGGTTAATGATTTTGGGTTTTTTGCACACTCCATGTCGATAGTGTGATTAAGCAGCTGAAGGCTCAGATATACTATATACATACACAAATAGTTTTCTATGAGAAATCCACCTGGAGAACAGTATAAGCTAAACATAAATGAGCAGAATGGGTATAAGGTGTTTTGTTTAGCTCAGGTCACTTAACCACAGTGCACTGAACACTTAATTATCAGTCTGCTTATCAAAGAATTGTGAAGGCAAATGTCCTTGCATGACAGGTCAGTCTTTACTTTGATGCTTTATATATGACCCTAACTTTAACTTCCTTGGTTTGTACATTTGTCCCTCTGAAAATGACAGGTCAGATTTCTATTGAGCTTTCTAATGAGCAATGTTGAGTCACTGAGCTGTTTCTGGGAGTGGAAGCAAGCCTGCTTCACCAACACAATAGCTTTTAGCACTTTTGCACTGTATTTCCTGCTCACACTCATTCGTGTGGAACAACCTTGGGTATCTAATGCATCTCTGAGAGCAAATTACAAATGTACAAATTTTGTCCAACCAAAATCCTTTTTTTCTCTGGATAGAACAGCCTTATTTGTGCTAGACATTGGGAACATTCCCTGTATCATAGTAACACCTTTAAATATGCCCAGATGTTATCTGTGAGGGTGTTAGCTGGCATGTGCAAAAGTTTGGCAGGCAGCTGGATTGCAATTAAACAGTATGCAAAATCATGTCCCATGTTCAGCCTTGAATCAGTGGACTACACAAGTTGGACTTGCTGTGATAGCCACAGTAGCAGTGTGAACATGCTTGTAGTCCACAGTAGCAGTTTTAGTGATCTCTGACTCTGCCACATATGTGCCTTCTGTACAGCACCACAGGAATCCACAAATTATCAACCTAAATATTTCTACCTATGCTAAGCACTACCTAGAGAAATTAATATTATTGTGATGTGGTCTAGCTCCTTACTAAAGTAAATATGTAAATGTTTGTATTATTCATAAATATTTATTTATTTATAGTAAATACAGTAATATTTAAGGGATTTTAGGGAAAAAGTGGGAAAAAAAGGGATGAGTTATATTATTTATACTGTCTGAGGCCATGTGTGACAACAAGATGCTCTGCAAGCTGGGAACTATAGTCAACTGTAATAACATATGGAAGAACACATATGTTTGTGCACAGCCGCCACACACTTTAGAAAATCAAATTAAACAGTCTGTGCTATTGTACAGCTGTGAAGTGGGATGAGAGGCAGGAACTGGTCAGTGGAAGTCTGTTTAGAAAAGATACACCATACTGTAATCGGAAGGTACTGATTGATTATTTCTCCACCTCATATACATTCTGAATTCATGTAACAGCTTTAGGTTCCACTTATACCATCAGTTTATCACACAAAATCCATACCAATCCTCTTAATTGTACTTCTCTGTATAATGTAGACACATTCGCCTTATTCTCTTTAAATGGGGCATTGCCTCATAGGATCATGTGGTGTAGTTCAGGAAAAAATACATTAAATATTTAAACCAACTAAATAGATTCCTTTGGTATATCAGTTCAGATATATTGAGCTTATCTAAGACAGTAAAAGGCCCACATCAGAGAATCTAAAAATATTTAAAAGTCACATTTAATGACACATAATTAAGAGAAAAACAATTGGAATTGTGACACACAGAATGAAAACAATAAAGTACGGTGCTTTAAAACATCACCAATCAGATACTTTCCTCCATTTCAAGAAGGAAAAAGGCATTTTTTTATTAACTAAAATAATGCAAGCGAGTAGCTTTCATTTAAGTCGTCCCTCCAGTATGTAAATAAGCTATACAGTACTGATAACTGCCACAACATATTACAGTATATTGTGAATCTGGTAGTGTTCTATCCTAAGGTCAGTATGGGTGAAAGAAAGCTTGGAATGATAAGTTCTCTGCTGAAACTGGTAAATGGCTGGTTGCTGGGGTTTGTGGGAGGCTGTTTCAATTTGTCTAAATGGGAAAGTTCAGGTTCAATGGTTTACTCAGGTGACTGTCACCCCTGTTAATATTTTTTTTTCTGTCAGGTCTCAGAGAAGACAGCCAGTCAGGTCTCAGTGCAGCTATTGCCTGGCACACTGAAGGCACATTTTGACTTCATTTTCTGTTGCCCAAAAGTGATCTGTCCATGCAAATGAAGCATATTCTCACCTCTCCAATAGAATCATAGAATCACAAAGTCACTGATGTTTCTAAAGACCTTTAAGAGCATCAGGTACAACTCATGGACAAGTACAACTGAGTAAACTCAGAACTGCCAAGTCCACCACTAACCCATGCCCCAAAGCACCACATCTGCACATCTTTTAAATACCTCCAGGGGTGGTGACACAACTGACTTCGTGTTCAGCTGGCTGTCCACCAACATTCCCAAGTCCTTTTCCCCCTCTCTTCCTCAAGCCTATAGCATGTCTGTGACCCAGGTGCAGGATCTGCTACCTTGCCTTGTTGAACCTCATACAACTTGCCTTAGTCTACTGATCCAGCTTTACCAGATCCTTCTGCAAATCCTTCCCACCCTTCAGCAAATCAACACTCCTGCACAACCTGGTGGTATCGGTAAACTTGCTGAGGGTGCACCTCATCCAGATCATCAATAAAGATGTTAAACTGGACTGACCAGAGCACTGAGATCTGGGGACACTGGTTGTGACTGGCCACCTATTGGATGAGAACCATTCACCACCATTCCTCGGGCCAGTTTTTAACTCAGCAATGGATGCACTTGTCCAAGCTGTGGGCTGCTGTCTTCTTCAAGAGAATGTTGTGAGAAATGTCACTTTACTAAGGTATAGGGAGACAACATCCAGAGCCTTTCCCCCATCCACTGAGTGGGCTATCTTGTTATAGAAGGGGATCAGGTTGATCAAGCAGGACCTGCCTTTCCTAAACCTTTCTGCATATTTTTAGGGGAAGAGATGAAATCTTCTCAAAGGGAGGTTAGTAAATCTCCTTTTGGAGAACTGATGTTTTTTATACTGTAAAGAATTTTTACTCACTTCTTTATAGTTTACTTCTTCACTCCTTGTTTACTTCTTTACTTTATTGTACTGTAAAGAAGAGTTCTTCAAGAAACACTACTATGAAAAACAAACCAAAGATGGTTTGAAAGATGCTGCTTAGCCAGAAGGCTGTAAATGACCTATGTCCTGGGTGAGAGGGTACATGAGTTATTAGTTCAATGTCTTGGGCAGTGAGTAATGGAAGTTTATGTGAGAGTATGACAAATATGCAGTAGGAGGAAAAATGATGTGTGCTTGAAATAATTTTTCTCAGCTTTTTAACATAAAAAACCCTCAAACACCTCTTTCACTTCTCTTGTAAATTTAAGAAGAGTGCTTACTTTTGACTGACTTTTCTCTATTTCAATTGTGTGTGCAATGTAATTATGACATCCAGAGAACAACAGTGGAGATAAAAGTCTACTGAAAATAGAGGAAAATCTGCTGAAAACATTATTTTATCCATAGCAATAAAAAGGAAAAAAACTGAAGATTGAAAAGGAACTTATGATGCCGAGAAATTGGTCAATAAAATAGTAGGGGCAGAAAAGGACAATGAGATATGGGATAAAATCTGCAAGAGGGAGGCATAAGTAAATTATGACTGTTCAGCATGAAAAGGAGATGAGCTAGAGATATGAGAAGGAGAGAACTGGTAGACCATAACAGCTCCCTGTCTCTTCTAACACAAAAGAGAGAAGTTTTGAAGTGAAGCTATGATGATTAAGTCCCAAACAACAACAACCAACAAAGGAAAAAAACCTCCAAGAACTATTTCTGCAATCAGCAAGGACAAAAACTGTATTGTGAATGCAAGAAATTTACCCGTGTTCAAAGGCAAACTGGACAAGTACTTGGAAGAAGAATGCTTAAGGGAGTTACTGAAAAGACATCAATAGCCTAAGGTAGCAGAACAGCATAAGGAAATACACCTATGTACTCAGCCTTACCTAGGCATGCATCTGGGATCTGAAGACGGGGGACTGGACTAGATAAACTCTTGGGCAAAGCTGGCGTAACCATTCCCCTGAATATCATTCAGGCAATTCACCTCAAACCACCATTATGAAAGTGTATCCTGTGAAAAAGGTTCTGGTCTTTTTTGTGAAGGTTTCATTTTTGTGAGGAAAATTTTAAATAGTTTTAGCTTTCTTTCCTTAATATATTCATTATTGTTATTGATTTCTATTTGCTTATATTTTACTAAATCTTCTTATGCCTAGCATCCTTTTCCATTAATTCTGCATTATCTCAGGAAAATATTTTTGGGGAGTAAGTGAAAAGACTCCACAAAACCTCCCTGGACCTATTTAGTAAATAATACTGGTTTTTTAGATTTTTATCTAAATTCAGTAATCTCACACCATATTTGATGACTTGCCTATTCAAACTTTAAGTCACTTAGTGCCTCTGTGTGCTGATGACTAGAATGTGTCTGAATATTTCTATATTGTTCTTTTCTCAGAGAGTCATGAGATCGTTCTGCTCTGATATCACTCAGCACTTGTATAGCCTCTGTATCACTTTGCTGAGTCTAATGTAGCATCTTACAACAAGGCTTACTTTAAGGAAACTTCATTTTATCTTAGATTTCAGTGCATCTGGTTGTCTTGAAGTCAGGCAGAGTCTGCTATATCGGACCATAAAAGTTTGTAGACAGACAATTCCAGCTGGAGTAGTGAGGTACAAGGTTGTTGTATGGCTCCCAATAAACTTTCTGTCCTTTCCTACTCTGTAACATGGAGGATTTGTTCAGCTTCAAAGTGTGAGTTACAATGGAATAAAATACTTTGACACTAGTAAACATCTCTATTTGGAAGATTCTTTTTAGAGACATTCTCTTCCAAATCTTTTTAAATATTGATGCAAATGTCTGGGCTTATAGTTAGAGAAGAAAAGGAGTTTAGATCTAAAAGCAGAACATCTTGTATTCAGGTCATTTAAGAATTTTAGTAATTATTTTTATGCATATTCTAATTAAATATGTATGTATCACTTTAATTTCAAATAGCACTTCATAGAGTTTTAAAATCCAGACCTTCCCACCCCAGAGTTTACATCAGACAGTACATCAGGAGCAGAGATGAAAGAATGTGCAATGCAAGATGGGGTAAGTCTTACTACAAAGAAAATGAGAATCGCATGCTGTTGTAAATGAAACATGGCAAAGCCACTGGATGAATTTAAGAATGTGGAAGACATGAGGATCAAAAGTAGATAATGATGGAAAGCTTAAGAAGAGGAGTTTGAAAGAAAAAGGTTGAGCATGAGCCCTTCAGCAAAGTATATCTCATATGAGGGCAATGTCTTTGAAGTTGCTCCAGTCATTAAACCAGGGCTAAACTTGGCCTACAAGACTAGAATAGAGCTGTGACACCAAGCCAAGGTTCTGTGCATAAGTAGGTACAGCCAGAAGTACGTGTATTATAAATGCTAATATTGTCTTCTGAGATCACTGGCCAAAGGGTGCAGTGGGTTCAGCATTTGAGCACGCCAGCAAGTTTCCATACAGAGGAACTGACAGACAGACAGCTGGGCTGCAGGTGATGGGTGGGAGTAGCATGCTTTGTGCCAATTGCTGTTACTTGCTGAATCTGATAGATCTCTCCTAATGAGAACTACACTTGCATGAGTGAAAAAGCTGAACTGTTGCTGAATGTCACTTAGACAAAATGCAGTGATATCTGATCTGCTTTTTAATATTCATGCAGTGTGTATTAAATTGAAACAGTCTTTCTGCCCATCACTGTAGGGCTGTGAACCCCGTGCCTTGCTGAAAATTTTGTGTTCTTTTGGGAGTCTCATACTTTTTGATTGAAAAAAATCTTTCTGACAAGATTGAAATTCTTTTTATGTCCGGAGTTTATAAAGGGACTCGGTAAGTTTCTCTGTGGTTTCTAGTCTTCCTTTTGCTCATATAATTGACCCTAAAAAAGAGAAAAACATAAAGTAGAGACTGTGAAAAAATACTATCTTTGTAGAGGATTTTAGGAAGCATTTTATTTCTCATTTTTATTTTGGGAGAGACATAGGTAGACACAAAAATGGTCAGTCAATTATTAGAAAGAAAACAGTTTTCTTTGAGAAAAGACTTTTTTTCCTTTATGGACTACACTGATACATAATTTGTTTCTTTGAAATGTGCAGCCAGCATCATAATTCTGATAAAGTGCTTTTTTTTAATATTTCATTGCTTTGTATTTATTGACCTGATATAATACAACACAGTATTTATTGTGCTGAGGATTTTTTTTATACACTGCATGAGCAGCTTCACGATGCAGTTATATGAGTGATTTCTTGCAAATAGTGGATGTGTTCATCAGGTGTTTACGACCCCAGCTTGCGTTATTTCTAACAGGCATATAACAGTACTTTGAGACAGTGCACATAGACAAACACATACACAAATATAGAAAATATTTCAAAATGTATTTCCCACTCTCTCTCTGCCTACATTCTCGTCTAGCCTGGAGGCACTTGGAAGGATATCACTAGGGCTAACAAAAAGAGTTCAACAAATCTGAAAATACTTGAATTCTTGCTCTGTTGAAGTTCAGCTCAATTTCATGTGTTTATAAAAGAAAGGTCCTGCCTGAATCACCCGATTTCTTTCTAAGCTAGGTTAACCCACTTAGTGGATGATGGAAAGGCTGTGGGTGTTACCTCCCTAGGCTTTAGCAAAACCTTTGCCACTATTTTCCACAGCATTCATGGCCTAGATGGTTTCACTGTTCATTGCATAAAAAACTGCACGGTGGTGGTGAATGAAGTTACATCCAGTTGTCAGCCAGGCACTAGTTGGGTTCCCCAGGGTTCAATTTTGGGGCCAGTTGTGCTTCATATCTTTATCAATGATCAGGAGGAGGAGATTAAGTACATCCTCAGGCAGCTTGCAAAAGACACCAAATTGGGCAGGTGTGTTGACCTCCTGGAGGGAAGGAAAGCTCTAAAGAGCAACTGAAAAGGCTGAATCAATGGGATAAGGCCAACTGGATGAGGTTCAACAAGGTGAATACCAGGTCTTGCACTTGGGTTATTACAATTACATGCACTGCTTCAGATTTGAGAAAGAATGGCTGGAAAAGCTGCCTGGCAGAAAAGGACCTGTGGGTGCTGGTAATAGCCAGCTGAACACAAGACAGTAGCTTGCCCAGGTGGCCAAGAGTGCCAATGGCATCCTGGATTGTATCAGAAATAATGTGAGTCCTGATTTAGGATCCTACTGAGTACATCAATTTTTATTGAATGAGTGGTTTGGATTTCTCAAAGAATCACCATCAAAGGTATTAGCAAAAGTGATTTTAATAGGAATTTATGAAAGGGTTATTTAAGCTTTGATAGCAAGGTTCACTATCAGTTTACTATGTGAAAGAAACATAGAAAGGAATGTTGAGGTAAAATTGAGGTAGAATAATTTACTGAGATCATGGATGCAAAAAGACAATGAAGGTCTTCCAACTGAGTCACAAGAGTCTGAAAGGACCCTCTTGCTTTTTAAACTTCTTTTTCAGAGAGGAGTCTAGGAGCGGCTAGATACAGACTTAGTCCCAAATTTTGTCAACAATTTATGTCTACAGGATTATAGGTGCAATGTTCGTAATAATGAATAATGAATAAATAATAATGAATACCTACATAATTAGTAATGTTTCTATTTGTTTCTATTAATTCAGCATGCCATCAGTCACTTACTGAGGATCAGTTTTAAATAACGGGTCTTTCCACCTAGAGTAAGGAAGGATCTTGCTCTCGGATAAGGTATCTCAGACCTTGAGGCTTCCCTGCCCAAAGGTAGAGCCATCTGATGTTCATTACAGAGAGAATTTAAACTAGGTTCATCCAAAGATCTATCACTGGTGAAAGGTCTATGTCTTGAGAAGCAACCTTGAGAGATATCCCATCTCAATGGGAGATCTCTGCCATGCATCCAGGCTGTCTAGTAGGGAGACCTCAAAGAAGACTCACTTGGACTGTTATGTATAAGGTAGTTGGTTTGTAGTCAAATTGCATTCCATTAGGAAGTTATGCACGAGATTCCTTGTACCCACAACTTAGTTCTATGATAAATGAGTCATGGAAAAAGGATCTGCTATTCATGTGCTAATCCCATGACTGATGTACCGAGTTCATCCACATCAATTTTGGGCCTTTCAAATAAGAGCAATGAAGCTGCCCTTCATGGTGGAGGGTCTAGAGCATGAGTCTTATAAGGAGTGGCTGAGAGAGCTGGGCGTGTTTAGCCTGAAGAAATGGAGGCTCAGGGAGGTTCTTATTACTCTCTACAACAACATAAAAGGAGTTTATACCAAAGTAGTTGTTGGTCTTCTTTCAAGTAACAAGGGATAGGACAAGTGAAAATGGTCTCAAGTTGCACCAGGGGAGGTTTAGATTGCATATTAGGAAGGATTTCTTCACTTGTTAGTGGTGGACTTGTCCATGTTAGGTTAACAGTTGGAATTTATGATCTTAAAGGTTTATTCCAACCTTACAGATTTTATGATTCATGAGCTATTGGTTATGCATGAGTTAGATCCTCATAAGTATTTAGGTTCCTAAAGTCAGTGAAATACTTCTTTTCCTTAGATTCATAAAAATGCTGAATACTAAAGTACAACTTAGATTAAATATAAATGTCTATATTCAGGAAAATCAGTCAAAATTATACAAGTTTCTGAAAAGACAAAACAGCCATTCTGTGAAAAGTTTATGTATTAGGGATGCTGTTGCATAATGATAAAATTATGTGTAGTGAGTTTGGTTAGATAACCAGTTCAGTCTGGATATCTAGCCTCCCACTTAAGTGCCATAAGGCTCAGTGTTGCAACACCTAGTAATTTCTGACTTGTGATTTTAAATTCAAGAATCTTAACAGCTGACATACTTGAATGCTTGGATATCATTAAGGCACGCCAAAAAGCAGAAACCTGTCTAGCCTTTCTGGGCTTAAAACCTCTCTTAAAATGGTATGTAGAAAACCCCAGTCAAGTTGTGAGTTAAAAACTATTTCGTTATTATATGCTGACATCAACATTTTTACTTACAATTAGGTAAACATGACCTGATTTTTGTATAATAACTTGGAACACTCAGCAAAAAGTCCTAGGTGAAGAAGAGTCCTAAAAGTTCACAAAAATCTCAGCTTAAGGAGACTTAAACCTGTAAATATAATGTTTTATCTGTCATAAAGCCATAAAGCATTGAAGGTTAAGGGATATTCTACCTGTTGAACATGCGTCTTTGAGAATGCAGAATTTCTGACTCCAAAATGGATAAATAAGTCAGATCTGTTCTTGCTGTTGAGCTACCTGCTTAGAATGCGCTTAGTAAAAGAAAAATTGCTTGAGTTTTTCTCCCAGAAATGTTTATGTATTTTATGAGACACAAATATTGAATATTAATCTTTCAATTAAAAGCATTTTTTTTTTGTGGCATAACATTCCATTGCATCTTTCCTAGGTACACACAGTCAGAACCTTGCAGATAATGAAAACAGACAAGAAATGTAAATACTCCTTTATGCTTGCTAACTTCAGTGTGTATTACAGAGTATGTCCTGAATCTTGGTGCCACCGTCTTCAATATCACTGGAAAACCCCAATGGCATCTGGGATGTGTACCACATTATTTGACTCTGAAAACAAGGTACAGGAAGTTGATGTACATCCAGAGCATCTCCCCAGTATGAAGTCAGACTGCAGGAAGGAAGTATACTTGGTGGCAGCATACCTGGATTGTCTACAAGAAATAGCCTATATTAAATGGAAAATTGAAACAGGGAAAATTTGGCCTAGGGGTGTAAGGGAAATTAATTAATAGTCCATCTTAACTGCTGATTCAAGATTTGATGGAATTATCATAGAATTATAGATTGGCCTAGGTTGGAAGGGCCCTACCATGGGTAGGGACGCCTTCTACTAGACCAAGTTTGTCAGAGCCCCATCCAACCTGAACTGAAACACTTGTGGATACCTCAGGGATGGGACATCCATAACTTCTCTGAGGAACCTGTGTCAGTGTGTCATCACCCTCACAGCAAAAACTTTCTCCTAATATCCAATCTAACCAACTCTCTTTCAGTCTGAAGCCATTCTCCCTTGTGCTGTTACTACATGCCCTTGTAAATAGTCTATCTCCATCTTTCTTGTAGGCTGCCTTCAGCTACTGGAAGGCCACAATTAGGTGAACCCACAGCCTTCTCTTTACCAGGCTGAAACAAACACAGTTCTCTGAGCCTTTCCTCATAGGAGAGATGCTTCACCTTTCTAATCAACTTGGTGGCCCTCCTGTGGACTTGCTCCAACAGGTCTATGTCCGTCCTTTGCTGTATCCAATAGCTGGATGCAGCATTGCAGGGGGAGTCCCACCAGAGAAGAGCAGAGGGGTTGAATCCTCTCCTTGCCCTGCTGGCCACATTGCTTTTGATGTAGCTCAGAATACCTTTGGTTTTCTGGGTTGCAAGTGCAGATTGCTGGGTAATTTCCAACCCCTTATCCACCCCAAGTCCTTGGCAGAGCTGATCTCAGTCTGTTCATCTCCAGCCTGTGTTGATATTGGGTATTGCCCTGACCTAGACGCAGAACCTTGGACTTGGCCTTGTTGAACCTCATGAGATTCCTATGGGCCCACTTTTCAGGCTTGTCCAGGGATTAGATGGCATCCAATCCCTCAGGTTTGGCAACTGAAACAATCATCTTGATATCATCTGCAAATTTGCTGAGGATGCACTCAGCCCCTCTGTCTATGAAGATATTAAATAACACCAGTACCTATACAGATCCCTGAGGGACACCACTGGTCTCCTTTGGGACTCTGAACAGTTGACCACTACCCTCTGGGTGTGACTGTCCTGTCACTTTCTTATGCATCTAAACAGTTTACTCTGCAAATCAATCTCCAATTTAGAGAGAAAAATTTGTGGAAAACATGCCAAAGACTTTACAGGAGTCCAGATAGATGACATGTGTAACCTTTCCCTTGTCTGCTGATATTCTCCGGATATGTATTGATTGCTACTGGGACCAGCTTGCTGACTTTGTGTTAATTTTACTGATGTATTTGTATTTAATACATATACACATTAAATAAGTTTATACATGGCTTAGCATTTTAATTTATTAATAATGGAAAATACTGAAAAAAGTTAAGAACTGCTCTATAACCACCAGAGATACCTGAAAGACACACAATTGTTTGAAGCTTAAGACACTGATGACACATTTAAAAAACACAGTATTTGTTGCTGCAGTGTTCATTTTGATGTAAAATGACATAGCAGAAGAGAAACAGTCCAAAGACAGAAATGAGAATTCTTACATATTTAAAAAACTCTTACTCGAAGTGAGATTAAAACAATTAAGTCTATTTAGTTTATAGAAGAGATTAATAAAAGGTGGAAGGCTAGAGTTATATATGATAACAACAACAATAATAAAAACAATAACAATCTAGTGAACGACATCCCATTTGTTCATACTTTTGTGTTCCTTTTATATAACATAAGAATTGGTTAATACCTACAGAAATTAACACCACTAGAATAATTTTGCTGGAGATTTTGAAATATTCTTAGGGCATGATAAGCTATCAATTTCACATTTCCTGTTGGTTTTAATATTTTTTCTGATGAGAAAATTAGGATTGAAATGAAAATATATCTTAATGATAATTTATTTTTTTATGACCAGCAAGTATCTGCAACGAAACTTTAAGCTTTGCATTTTTTAAGCAACAATTTTTCAAAGCTTTTATTTGTAAGAAAACATTAACATCATTATATTCCTAAATAGATGAAGCAGTGGTGAAGAAAACTGCAAAGCAAATATGAAATTTAATAATAGCTCTCCAACAGCTTGCCCTCAGATTGTTAGGAATTCATTAAACAATGGTTGAGGAGAACAGACAATTAAATTATTCTCATATGAAGTATCTATCTATATTATGAATATTGCATATGACAGTACACATTTCTGAAGGGAAGTAGGGTGCAAATTTCATTTGAGAGAATCAGCAAGAGGTTAGATTTTGGCCTCCAGATATATCCTTCTTTGTTTAATAGACAAAATAATAATAGCATTAATACTAGTAATCAAAGCAACAATAATTAGGATGCTGATGTATAAACAAAGTTAACATACAGAATCATAATAACACAATATAACCTTCTGTAGAAGAAGAAATTGTACATGGAGATTATGCCAGAGAACCTGACAGATATTTCAGATACATATTATCTGTGCACTTTAAAAAGAGTAAAGGAAGGGTTGGTAAAATGTTCTGGCAGCATTTAAAAAAAAATTCAGTGAGATTAAAAGGCAGCCAAAACAAACATAAGTAGAATTTACAATGCTGTATATTGTGATGTGGTGTGTAATGAACATAAAATGGTGTGAGAAATCTTCTTATACTGGCATACAATCTTTTTGTCATGTTTCACTAATTTTGAACTTGTGACTGATGACACTAATGGAAAAAGAATGTGAGAAAATAAAATTTATGCTTTATTGGACTTCCAAATATATACCATGGATTTAGATGGCATCAACTAAGCCACTGAAGGTGACTGGTAAATATTAAACAGTTTATCTAAAATTTGTTTTAAGAGTATTTTGGAAAATGGAATACAAATAGCACTTTATGTAGTGTTTAAAGCTAAAAATATAACCTGCTACATCAGTTAAAGATTATAATTTTGTAATCATTAAATTATTGATCTACAGCTAAGATCAAGATGACCAAAAGTAACATAAATTCCGTATTCAGTTATACCTTCAAAATATATTTTAGGTAACATGCACCTAAATCAATGCTTTCAGAGGTAAGGCTATGTGCAAATCTCTATAGTTATGTCAATTTTGCAGATTTGTTCCTATTGTATCTAGATACAGAAAGTTGATGAACACAGACAACAAACCTGTTGTCACCAGAATTGCTGCTAGTAAAGTCCAGGGTAAGGAAACAAAAAGGGCCTTTCCATGGTATCCACAGATGTTTAATTCAGCTGCCAGGTAAGATGTTCAGGGTCCAGGGCATCCTCATGGGGACAGTCCAGGTTTCCTTCTCCAGAGGGATGTGGGGGTGAACCATATCTCAGGGCAGTACAAAGATTAGGGCCAGTCAGGGAATAGGGAGGGAATGGCTCAGGGACATAGGAAAAAGGGAAGGAGCCAATGGGGTCTCAACAGCTTTTTGAGGGAAGCTTCTTGTGTCTCCCTAACCTATGCCCCCCAGGGTCTCCACAGAAACTAATAATCTAAACTCTGAAGTCTGACTTTTCAGATTCTAATTCAAAACATAAATGCTGTGACCATTTGACAACTTGATGGGATATTATTCAGAAAAATGTTTTGATCTCTTAAAAGGCCAGAGACTGGATCCAGAATATGGAATCTATTAGTCCTTGGCATCAGAGGAAGCAAAAGAAATAATCAGGACAGTGACTGAAGACCTATGCTTGTATGTATCCTACCATGGCGCATACTTCAATTACTGCCTCAGTAGCTTCCTTTGATGTCTGCTTCTGCTTCTCTGCCATTTTTATGCCCTTATGCCAGTGCTCTGGATATTCAGCTGTGTGTAGCCACAGCAAAATGTTTTAGCATGTTTTCCTATCAACCCTCATGGCATCACAATCTGACTGAAATTCTAAGGAGTGACAGATTGGCAACTTCCAATTTAGATGCTGAGATCCAGATTAGGTTCAAAACTTCAATGGCTTTCCTATTTTTTTTTTATAAATCTAAAACGTCCTAGGCTGTCTCTTGTTTTACATTATTTCCCCTAGACTTGACAAATTATTGCATTCATACACATTTATAATGATTATTTTACTAGCTTGTCACGTGTTAATGCCACAACCCTAACATACCTTCCCTGGTGCCTCCCTATGTGGCTGAGTTAAGCTAGTTTCCCATTCTTCCTTTATTTCATTATTATTTTTTGCATTTCTCTACTCTGTGTATTGCCTTTTATTAATTATCAGTAAATTCATTAAGACTTGCTCTGCATATTGGCATACTCTGTCCACCTCCACTATGGGGTTATTATACTTTCAGAAAAGCACCTTAACAATTACTTTTACCTTCAGGTTGCAGGGGTATGGCGGTGCATGACTAGCATGCCCAAGTAACACCTGAGAGTCTTTTGGCTTTTTTAGGCTGTATTTTTAAAATTTTAACTGTTCAAAAATGTTTTTATCTAGGCAGACTTCATTTTAAGCAGAACGATGATGTTCTTGTTCTGCTAATTGAGGTAAGTTGGCATCAGGTGCAGGGATATTCATGCCAGCTGTGCAAATGTTGTCTGTATTGGTGATACATTCTCATTAAAGAAAAAAACCCAAAAACCTGTTTGTGCTCATCAAAGCTAGAAAGCACTTAGTAGGTGCAAGGCAGGTTGGTGTTTTAACCTGGTTCAAGTAACCAAGAAATCCTGCCATCCCTGTGTCTGGGTGCAGGCTTAATAATGAAAATAATGTATGCCTTGTGCTCTTCTGTCCTTACTTTGCATAGTGTCAAAGAAGAGGGAATGTGATTCTCTCTTCTGTTCAGGCATGGATTTGCTGATGATGGAGGAGGAAAGGAGGTGAGAAAGAATCTTTAGCCTATGGGTTCCTATTGCTTGGTGTGAAGCTCATGTTCATCCACTGTGGGAGACAGCTGTCAATGTGCAGCCTACCAGTCTGGTTGAACTCAGAGAAAACTTTTCTTATTTTCAGTTCCAGCATCTGGTCTTAAATAATGTATTATAGATTCTTTGCTTATATATCAGGACAGGATAATAAATGAGAGGAAAAATCAGTCGTCAGGACAAGGAATCAGGAGGCAATGTACACAATTTACTCTTGACAGAAGGCAAAGGAAGAAACATAAAAATTACAGCTCTAGAACAAAAATCAGGCCTTTACAACCCCACTCATTTTGGATTCCTGTCCTGAATTTTCACCAGAATTCTGGATATCCAAGGAAACTAGTCTCTGCAGTATAAGAAGATCTAAATTAATCATCACATCTGCACATGCTTCTGAAAGTGCTGGAGTGAGTCCTTAGGAAGGATCTCAGGGAAAAATATCTCAAGGTCTTTGACAAAGGAATTTCTCAAAATACTGTTCAGAGAAACCTGCCAATATTAAAAAAAAAGATAAATCAGGGATAAAACAGTGGAAGTGATTCCAATGACCAAATTTTGTGAGAACTTACTAGTGTTGTTTTATCACCAAAATAGAAGGATTAAAGTGGGATTCTCATTTACATAAAGATATAAAACTATATTCTACTGTAAAGTGTGAATAAAGAATAATCTTGAAGATGTATGAATCCTTCAGTCTTATTGAACAAAGTTTCAGCTGGTGTACTATATCCAGTTTTGGGCTACTTTTCAATGAAATATTTTCCCTGCACTCATTTGACATGAATATCCAGAACTGTTGAAATCAGCTACTGTTTAGTGGACTGCAATATTTCAGGTTGTGTAGCTTAGAGATGCAGAAGGTTAAAGCTGCCAGAAGAGAGGTAGGACATACTAGAAACATTGATTTCTGTCCAGATAGAAGAAAATAGAAGGAAGGAAATTATCAGAAATGATCAGATTAATGTAGTACTGTAATTCTCCATTCCAAAATACTGAAACTATGATGGATACTCAGTGGAAGCAATAGGAGATCAATTAAAAAGATAAGAGAAGGAACATTTTTGCATGGTAGACAGTAAATTCCTGGACCATTCCCCTGCAGGAGAATTTGATGGCAGTCAAAATACACCAGATCAAAGAGGGATTGAATAAATACCTAGATAGCAATGCATAAAGGGATGCTAAAAGGACTAGGGAAGGGATTTTCCCTCTCCAATCCCAAGTACAATATTTGTAGGTATAAGAGAAGTACAACAGGGATGGGATGCAGAAAATGAGAAGGCTTACATACTTTCTTTGAATAGCTTTTCTCATTGCTGTTGTCTAAGACAGAGTACTGGACTAAAGGCACTATTACTCTGATCCAGTAGAAATTTTATTACATTTTCAAGGTAGATATGCATTTTAGGCATAAGAGGACTTAAAGAAAATGAATCCTTCCTCTCTCTCTCACCTGAAAATATATTTTCATGGTAACAGGATATCTTTTAACAATTTAGATTATGGAATGTTCACATACCCTATCTGGATATATAAGCAAAGACACCAGTATTGCTAGTTCAAATTTGATTTCTTTAGACAGTTATATTCTGATGGATTTTAATTTTCTGGATTAGTACAAATCAGACCAAGGAGCCTGCTATTATTCTTTCAATGTTATTTAAGGCTAGGCAAGCCTTGGAGGGCATTAATCTTCTGTGAGTCCAGAGGGAAGAGAACACATTTTCCAGGCTACTGGTGGAATTCATCTCTCTGCAGAGGAGATTTTTCATTGCCTACTCACTGAACAACCTAACAAGGAATGGAGTGGGCTGCAAAGCTATCAATGGATTCTGGAAGTGTGCCTTGCCCAGAAATCACATTTGAGCATCTTATGATCCTTCTGCACAAAAACAAATAGAAAATCTTACACTAGAGATTTTGATCTAAAGTAAAGTGGCTTTATACAAAGATATATAGGTCTGCAAACTGATCCCTCCCTTATTTTCAGTCTCCATACTAGACTACCTCTCTTAGCTGACATACAAAAGAAATTTTCCAGCTGCAGCCGTTGGGATAGAAAATCCTTAGTAATTTGTACAACATTTTAGTGTTAATAAAAAAGCAGTGCATTCAACTAATGTAACAGAACTGTGAAAGAAACTGCTGTTGCTAATGAAAAAGGCTACTGGCTTCCAACATAGAGAGCATATATTTAATCTCTTTCTGACTGCAGTTTCTGAAATTGCTCTTGCCATTCTTAATTTTATAGTATGCAATGCCTTTGCTCAGATTCAAGATGGGACAAGTTAAGAGACTTCAGCTAGTGTGCATAGCTCTTTTGAGTGAAAATAACTCATTATTTGAACTGTGTAATGCCACTGATTTATGATGCCAATATTTTATGATGTTGGATGTCACCATTGCTGTGGTTGCCACATGTCACAGCTATTATAGCAGAAATCTCTTGCTACTAACAAAGCTGAAATATAAGACAGGGAGGAATTAATTGGAATGTTAAACCCTATGGCCTAGTGCATTATAATATCCTGGAACATATATTGTAATGGATGTACCTTTAAATTCTTGCAACCCATGATTTAAATTGTATGCTGTAGGAATACTGCAGCAGGAAACCTGGATCAAGAGGATGAGACTCCCAAGAAGCAGTGGAAGAGGGGCAGTGATCTGACCTGAGACAGTTTTGGTGTTCCATAATGCCACACAACACACAGAAATCTCCTGTCCAGAATGGCAGCCATAACAGATGGACACCAGTGTCATGGACTAAACAAACTCAATGGAAATTTGTATGGGTATTGCAATTTATGTTCATTTAATGAACATTTCACAGGGGTGGTCCATAAATTATGTGAATAACACCTGTGTATGTGTATGTAAAAGGATGGGGTGGGAGGTAGTGATTCTTAGGGATCTGTTTTATAGTGTGGGATATGAACATGATGTAAATGGTGTGGAAAAGGGGGTGAATATTGCACTGGTTTTGACTAGGATAGAGTTTAGTTTCTTCATAGTAGCTTGTATGGTCCTGTGTTTTGGATCTGTGATAAAAACTGTAGATAAAACAGAGATGTTTGAATTATTTCTGAGAAGTGCTGCCACAGAGTCAAAGCCTTCTCTGGCTCTCACACGACCCCACCAGTGAGTAGGCTGGGAACGCACATGTGGTTGGGGGGCACAGCCAGGACATCTGCCCCTAAATGACACTGTGAAATCACACACACTCAGCAATAAAACCTGGGAGTGGAGAGAAGCTGGATGTGGCAGATATTTCCAAGGAACTGGCTGGGTGTTGGTCTGTTGGTGCTGATCACGTGGGGTCTCTTACATAACATTTTGTTTCTGTTCACTTTATTGGTTTTGTTTGCTTTGGGTTTGTTTTCTTTGATTTGAGATTTTTATTTTTTTTAAGTTATTTAACTGTCTTTATCTCAACCCATGACTTCTCTTATCTTTCTGATTCTCCCCTCTAGCCCACTAGGCTAGAGTTGGAGAGAGTCTGTGTGGTGCTTAGTTACCTATTGAGGTTAAACTGTGTCAATGGAACATACAGAATCCAGGTCACTTAGAGACTTGACTGACCTGAACGCCATAGATTAAGAAACCTTTATTAACTCAGATTATATTGCTTTTCTGCAGAAGTGTCTGTCATTTATGTTATGACTCCTTACATCTCTAAATCAACATAGAATACATGCTAATACATGCTACAGAGCTCCCAGTGAGAGTGATCAAGGTAACCTCATTGTGAGAAAGAATTAACCTCATACAAGTTTCATTGCCTCAGAAACAGCAGGCCCCATCAAATGCATAAGACTTTATTCCCCATGAAACTGTTTTAAATAAAACCTGGAAACTCTTCCTGAGACTAAATCTATGCCTGATGTCCAACTGATGGATAAATTGTTTCCAGATAAATAATTAAGTAGATAAGTTTAAAGGATACAAGTCTCCAATTGTCTTTGCTTTCCTTCTTAAAGACATAAGGGTTTTTGAATGTTGATATATTTGCAAATAAAGAAATAAGTAATGTCATTCCCACTTTGAAATCCTACGAACACAAAATTATTAATTCCTTCAGAATAGCTCTTGCATATTGCTAGGTGCAGCTATGGCTTGGATAAAGGTACTGAAAGTGTACAGAAGAATGTTTGTACTCTCTTAAGGATATCCATCATGGAAGGAAGTAGAACAGAATATCCCTTTATAGGAAATATATTTCTTTATAAAAAATGTTTGTGGTATGACAGCAAAGTCTAAATACTTCAAATAATTGATAGGAAACATTTACAGAAAAGTTAAACTTCTAGAAGGAACAAAATCTTGTGAAATTGAGCAGAGAACAGTGGAGTTTTCTTCTTGAGAACCCACACCCCTGCAGAGAGCAATATTATGAAGGATTCTACATTTGAGTGTATTATGCCTAATTCAGTGGCATTGTTATGTGTTCTAGTTTGTCTTTAGATGCCCCTCTGAATATGGTGAGCTTCTGCAGGTACTGTATCATATTTGCAGATTTTTTGGATATGCTATTTCATATTGCACTGTGTGCCTTTGTTTAGGTAACTGAATCTCACTTGGAAAGCTACTAAAAATATTTCAAGTCTAGTGCTCTGCCATAAGCCTCATTTCAGTTTCTTTTGCAATTTCAGAAGCCCTAGAGTATCAAAGACATCTGCACAGGTCTGACAGATATGACACAGGAGCTATTGGAGATTTATGCCACTCTGAAGTACCCATTAGAGTTAGGGTATTTGAAATTGTATAGACATCTGTGTTTAGACAGTAGAATAAACTCTCTAAATCTGGATGTCTTAATCTCAGATTTGATTTCACCCAAAAACCAATGTTTTGGAATTTATTTAAGTAAACTGATTTGCAAAAGTTACTGAGAAACCAACATCACTTACTGAAGTCAGAGTTGTATTCATGGAAGGGGGAGAAAGACGTGATAAGTGACTAGACATATGAAGAGAAGAAAAAAAAGGATTCCTATCCAATTTTCTCTCCACCACTAATAAATAAATAATAAAAAATAGATATATCTTGAAAAGCAATAAACATGTTTTTAAGAAATTGTAATTATGGGGGGAGGATTCTCTGATTACATGAATATTCACATTTGTAGATTATTCTGCTTTACCCATGTTTTCATCTCTTAACCTACTTGCATATTTCCAGGCAATCAAATGTAGCAGGCGGGATCACATACACAAGCAAATTTAAAAGTCACAAGTATTTTCACAAACTGATTGGCACACAGAAGGATTTTTTACAGAATTGCTTCCATGCTCATCCAAACACGAACAATGATGTGCAATTTTATCTGACCTATGCTAGGGAATGAATTTTAAACATGAATACTGATCCATGCAGTAAAAGATTCTATCTAAAAATAATAATCCTAACAACACAAATCAAATCCCATTTAAATATTGCCAGTCTGCTCACAGGTACGGCATGCAGAAAACAGCCTAAATTGAATTTATGGATTTGTTACAAAATACATACTATTCTGTCCTGGTAAAACATGGAGATAAGAAGTACTACAGAGTAAGTGTAGTTCAAACAAGTTTCAGTTTACATAAAGAGTCCACTGGCAGAAGGGAGACATACAAAGTCTGTGCTTCCAAGAGCTATGTCTGCTGATGCACAGTAACAGCATATGCTGCATGTCACACAAAACCAGTACCATTCCTGTACTGCACAGACAACCTTAACTCACCCTGTGACAGCTAACCAGCTTTATTTAGCTCTGGGTGCTGAATGGGTCACTTGGCATTGCCTTTTCCCCTTGCTGGGGCTGTGCAATAGTACAAAACTATGGTCAGCCATGCAGCACCATCCCTCCTCTCTCTTGCTCAGTCTTTACCTATGTGTTATGGTTTGGTGGCTTTATCACCCAGGTTTGCACTGGGAATAACTGGCAGCACTGACGAGTAGTGATGGAGAAGGCTATTTGTGAAGTCAGATGGAAAAGCTCCAGCTCACACATATTTACACAGGACAAACAGCTGTTAGGAACAAGAAACATGGGTGGTATGCTTTTTTGGGAGACATGGTGAAAGGTGCTTGGGCATCTGTTGGAAGAGTCTTAAGGGAAGAGAGTCTTAGGAAGATACATAGAAAGTAGGTTCTTGGGAAAACAGATGAGAGTTTTGGAGAAAAAATGTAGGCAGGATTTTGGGGCAGACACATGGGGGAGATACTCCTGGGGGCCCACTTGGGAAGACACTTTCGGCAGGACATGCAGAAAGAGTTCTGAAAGATGCTCTGGAAGACATACAGATGGCATGGCTTCAGGGGTAGAAACGGCTTCAGAAAAATTGCATGAATATATGAGAGACTACAGGAATACCCAAGAGAGAAACCTGAGGGAAATTCAAAGAGATGGGAGCTGAGAGCACCAAAGTGTTTTCCAGGGCTCCTCATGGCTATTCATCTTACGATTTTGCAGTGCACAGCTGGGACTGAAGAGATGACCTACCCAATTTTCCTCACAGACATTGCCATCTCCCTGTCTGCAAGATAGGGAGGTTATGTAATGTAAAATGATTTGAATATCTGTGAATAAACTGTTTTAATATCCAAATCCTTTTAATTTCCATGTTAGCGGTTTTGTTATAGCAATAACTGTTGTGCAGTTGTGATAAGTCTATGAGGCTTTAAACTCACATTAGGTGATATTAGTGCTCACCAACAACTATGGAACCTGCATAATTATTTCTTTTTTTATTTAGAAAACATGACCTGGCAGTTATAATTACAGATCAGTTCTCCTAACCAAACTATTTAGAGGCTATTAAACTACAGTTTTTATTTTCTTACCAAGGCTTTATTATTACATTCTACATATTCTAGGACCTGTCACACTTTAACTTGTTTAATTACACTTCATGGTTACAGGGTTAAAAAGGTAGGTTAGAGGGTATTTTGGGTTGTATGTGATCTTTTAAGTAAAAACGTACCAGAGACAGTCTCAGGTTTTCAGATGACATTTATAATGTTTTTGTATCCCTTTACTTCTCGACATTATTGCTTCTTGTCTTTAACCTTCATATTGCAAAGTGCTTTGATTGCATCATCATAAATCTATTTATCCCCACTCCTCTGATAGTATTTCTGTTGCTTGCTAAATCCTTTTTTTAAAATGAATTCTTCTTTTTTTAATATTCCAAACAAATAAGAAAGCTCTTTCATTCTTTTGAATGTCTACACTTTTGTTTATAGGGATACTTTGGAAGATGATTTCTTTACCACAGAAGGACAAGATAAATCTGTTGTATTTTCAAGATCGTCTGCAAACCTATTTCAAACACACCGAATGAGTTCCTTACATTGTTGTTATGTTATATTGGTGGAATTGAATGTGACTTCTAGCTTTCCATCTTCCTTTCATGATTTTTAAATTGTAAGCCAATTATTTTGCACAGCAATATTTGATTACTAAAAGTTCATTGACAGGAACAAGTGAGTGAAAAAATGTGGATTTTAAGGGGGTTGCTCTACATGCACAGTAAGCTTTGCAAAGCATCCAGTGTGTTATTTCAACAAGTGTATTGTGGGATTTCATACAAAGGATGAGATACAGTGCCTGAGGCATTAGTTTAATGCCATATCTATATGTATCTATATTTATGAGCCATCTCATTATGTGGGATCCTCCGAAAGCAAATGTATATATTTACTTATATATATTTATTAATATCTTCAGATGTCTATCCTTTCCATCAAACTTAGGCAATAAAAGGAACAAGGAGCAATGTGGGGAGCATACACTCACTTGAGTTCTAGCTTGCCATGATGCCAAATGTAGCAGGAGCAATTCTTAAAAAAAAAAAAAAAAAAAAAAAAGGAAGATGGTATTTCAAGTGCCACATTTTGCAGAATACCATTATGATTAGAGCTTTTCCTCAGAAGCGGAAGGACATGATTCTAGATCTAATTCTAACTGTGTGTCCTATGTGGGAAATTTTTAGAGTAGGTATTGTGTTTTCCTTTTTGAAAAAGTATGCAATGAGGAACATGCAATTGTATGGTGCCACTTGGAGAGCACAGATGATGGAGACTGCATAAGAGCAAGAAGAAAGAGACATTTGCCTCTCCAGATGATAAGATCTCAATTAGCTGCTCCTCCCTGGGGTAGACCTATGAATTGTGTTTGACCATTTGGATAAACTACAGTTTTCTCTAGTGGAGTTTTTCTGGGAGTGAATGAACACCAAGAGTGAACACAAATATGGAACGTGGAGTGAAAGAAAGAAAAGGCATAAGAAAAATAAGTAGGCAATACCTTCAAAACAAAGCATGTTACAAAGAATTTCCATTATTACGCACAATGGATAAGTAATGCATATGTACAACCTCAAATCATTACAGTTTCTATCACTGGGTTGATTAAGAGCTTAGTTATATGCCTTACTTCTCAATTTGGAGCTTTAGTTATAAGACTGCAATGACACTAAAATCAGTCATTGACCACTGTGGTTATTTCATGTCCATTAGGACTTGCCTTTGCTCTTGGTGAAATAATGATCATTCAGTATATTTCCATCCATCATTATTTGATTAATGAAGAAATGCCAGTTTTCTTTTAGCTAACAATGTCAGTTTGTCTCAAAGTAGTTTAACTTATGAAAAGCAAAATCAGTCGTTGAATACCAGAACAGCATAAAGTGTCATAGTGCTGTAAAAAGGTTCATAAGGAAAGATACTGAACAGAGTCAGCTTAAGAATACTTATCAAGAACATCATATATTTCTAGTTAGAGTGATAACATTTTAATTTAAGAGAACTGAAGTTTATATATGTAATTAAGTATGGCTTCTGACAAAACTGTTATTACTAATACAAATTACTAGCTAATAGCTTCAGGATGAAGTCATTGACAGTTAATGATATCTATGACATATTTTCATAACCTCTATAACTGCTGCTCCAGAGGAGTTTGTTGCATTATAAATCTTAAAAGCAAAACTTACTTTCCAAATCTGCTTTCCCCTTACAGCTAAATATTATGCAAAGGAGTGGACACGGCTCAGCAGGGTCACTTAGTTTTATAGAGTTGCTTGGAGAGAAGGAGTATTTTATCTATTAGAGTATGATATACTGTTATGCTTTACCACATACTTAAGTAAAAATGACATGGAATTTGAACTAAAGCAGAGTTAGGATGGGCAATAGAACTGGGGAAACCAGATTCTTCCAAAAGCCTTTGTCCGTCTGAATATCTAGAACTAGAAATTGCCGTTCATGTCTGTGCACCCTTGGATTTATGAATTTGGAACAAATTAGGACATCATTATTGGCATCTCCATTTTCTCATGAGTTGCTTACAAAGAGTTGTCTAGGGAGATTGATGTATTTTCAATGTTGCCTGTTCTATAGCTATTTACACAAAGGCGAAAGGACATAAACATAAAATTACATGTTGGAGACAAGGTGTTATTAGTGACAGAAATACATCATCTAATCAGCTGTTTACTTGTGAAATAACTCTGTGCTTCTTTGGCAGTTTTCTTGAAGGCAAAGCCACTGACTTTTGGTAATAAAACTGGACGTATCAGACAGTTGCAGAATACTTCTGAAGGTGACTCACTAATGAGTGGCTTAAGTAATGACCTATAAAAAGTAATTAACACCCAGTTATTAACACCTACTTCTTAAAAGTTATTTACATGCAGTTTAGTCTTATTCTGTAAATCACATGAGCAATAGAAAAGTAATTTGCAACATAGAGCAGTAGTCTATCAAAATATCTTTAAAACTGTAGTACCATAAATTCTCTAATGATGGAAAAATCTTAATGTAATCACAGAATCATATACTGGTTAGGCTGGAAAGGACCTCTAGATATTATCTAGTATGTGTACCCCTCTGCCATTTCAATAAAATATGCTGTAATTTCAATAGCTTTCAGTAAAATATGTAGCAGACTATATCCTCAAAGCAAACTTAAACCCCTTAAGTCCTATTTCTTAGATTTCACCTTCTACACCTGTAAGTAGAGAAGAAGAAATGCATCTTTTCACCTCCTGATATTTTCTGGGATGAAGAACTGAACTGTTAGAAGATTACAGAAGCCCAGATATATTGAAAAACCTATTCAGAATAATCTTCAAAATTAGGTCTAGGGAGATACAATATGACTAAAATACAATATATAAAATTGAATAATTTAACTTTCCTTGAATGTGTCTGTTGGAAAGGATGGATAAATATAATTGCCTGGCAAAAGATTTAGCGAGGATGAAAACAATCCCCCCTACTGGCTGGACAATACCCTTACCTACAGATAGGTCCAAAAGTCAAATGGACTGTTCCATCTCAACCCCCAAAATGTATGGTTCATCCCACACCTGTAACCCTACCCTGAAGCATCAGGTGTCTGTGACCCCATTGGCCCAAGTCTTGCTCCAGCCCACCTTGAAGCCCCCTAATAAGGGGTCTCTGAGGGGCCAGACGCCCTCTTGGAACTTCCCCTCTCTTGGAACTCCCCCCTTTTAGATCTTCCACCCTCTCCTAGAGCATCCTCTCTACCCCTTGTCTCTCCCCTCCCCCATCACCTCAGGCCTTGCCACGTGCTGCATCCGGCAGCTCCAAGCAAGACCTTTCACCATCCCTAATAAACCTGATATTCTAAGAGCAGCCTTCAGAGATCCCTCGTCTCCATTCATCAAAGCAGTCCTGGAGCACAGTGCTCCCTACATGCGTCATTCTGATTTTCATTAATAAACATTTTAGTTTTGATCTGGTAGACCAAGTGATCAAATGGGAACTTCACATTGTTCCATATTTGTTATCAGATTATTATTATTATTTAATTTTGGACTGGTTCAGGTGTTTTTTGTTGTTTTGCTTTTTTGTTTTTATCTACCTTTGGAAGACAATTACATTGACACTGACTAAGCATATCTGTCTCATTTACACACCCAGCTGACTCAGTAAAACATCTCCTACTGATTTCAGCAACAAAGGTTCAGAACCTTAGAGCTAAAGTTCATTCCATCTAAATTTTGCTGAAAATATATACTTTAGGAATGCAAATCAAGGTGTTTAAGGGATCATTGCCAAAGCTCAAACTGGTCTGAATCACCTTCCTTTCTAGCTAATGGAGAGAACATGGCATTCCAAGAGGTGATTTACTTCATCCCAAAACATTTGCCTGATAATGATGAAGAAAAATCACTCTCCCACTTGGTCTCATTCTGGATAAAATGAGTGAGCACCAGTGCATGAAGATCCTCCAGAGGACAGGTCACAACTCTAACAGGCTTAATCATACTCTAGGCATATTTTCCTCTCTTTCTGTCTTCATTGACTAAAGAAGGAGTCCCAAACATTTATACTCTTAGCATAGGTGCTTCAGCCTTCTGCTACATGTTCTAAGAATTTCTGTTTTGCACCTTCAAGTTATGGTTTACATAAAATTGTTTGAATTGCCATGTAGTTTTTTGTTTTGGTTTGGGTTTTTTTCCCCACTGTCTGACTTCTGTTCTGGTATTTCTCGTGTGTGGGTTGAATTGACATCCTTTTCTTCCACAGAAAGTTCAGCACAGACTGTGCATGTTTCAGCTCATTTTATGAAAACGGTTATATGCTAATGAAACAAACAAATAGACAAACAAACTCTAATACAGACAATTTCTAGTGATTTTGGTCTAATTTATGCATTGAAAGCTTGGCCCACTATTTTTTAAAGGATTCTTATTTTTCACATGACTTTCTGAAATTTTTATTCTTTTTGTCTACTTCCCAAACCAAATACATTCATCTGTTGAAGTCCCATTTCTGGAATTGTTTATGAGCAGAATTACACTGACTTTTCCACTCTAATTATCTCTTCAGTACTCTCTCCCAACCCTAGGTTTGAGTTTCCTGGGCTGTTGATTATGTACAGTAATGTGCATGTAATCAACAGCCCAGGAAACTCAAACCTAGCTCATATCAAGCTGTTTTGCTTATTTTTTTGAAGGAAGATCATAATAGTCTGCCCTTTTCTACATGAGGCCTCATATGAATAGTTTTTTAAATGTCACAGCAGAGAGGGCTACATTCATTATCTGAAAAGGTTTTGCTACTGGTTGAAGCACAGCTCCTCCCACAGAGGTCAGCACATGTGTAATAATCTTTCTGTCTTGCTTACTTCCATAATTTGTTTATTTTTATCTTCCTTTTTTTGTTTGTTTTTACATTTGTTTGCATAAAGTACTCCTCTTTCACCCAAGGGTACTGTAGTATCCTGGGGTGTTTTACGATGTCAACAAAGTCTGCTAATACTTTTTGAAATTCCATGACCTCTGAGGTAAAATAGAGAAATATATTCTGGTTTTAGATTAACTAGGATTTCAGTTTATGCAAGACTGACAGACAACTGGAGTCTGGAGTGGAAATGATACATAAGACAAATATAACTAAACACCAATTTAATGAACTGACATTTTATTTGCCATCTGTATGGAAAAGGGTGGTTTCAACAGCAAGAGCCTTGACATGAAATTTTGCTTTTTTCTAGACAGAAGACAGTAGAGAGAGTTCTTCAAAAAAGAGGATAGATTTGTATAACACAAATACCCAGTCCTTTTCAGGTAATGACAGGACTGATCAGGATATAAATGGTACTGAAGTGGGATATGGACTTACAGAACCTTGTATTTCTTTTCTGCTGCACTGTGCCTTATGTAATATTTGTATTTTGGATAAAGGTTATAAAATATTGCCACTGAGAATAGCACAGATGATTCACAGAGAAAGAGTATGAATAACATTATTGAAATATCAGAAATGATCAATACTACAGTTCTGGAGTGTCTGTCTGTGTTCACAATGGAAAGAATTTAAATGACTCATGTATACTGGACTGCAGCTTTCAGACATCTAGCTTAGTTTAGAAGTTTTCCAACCTTTAAGTCTACCTAGAATGAGGTTTGAGTAAAGATCAGGTGAAGCAAATCCAAACTTAGTCTTTTAAGTCCCTTAGTTGTTTTTGAATTTCTTAGATATACCCAGATAATTTTCAAGTTAAAAGTGACTCAATTTTTGGCAGAATTTAGCATCTTTTATCTATAATCCCAAAGTTTATTATGTGCCTGCAAAGCATAAAATGTAATACCTTTCTAACTTCTCATATCACATTCATTACCTTATCTAAGTAGGTGGATGTTTAAAAATATTTTAAAACTTACTTCATTATAAGAGTTTCTATGCTCTGTGGCTCTTCCTTAACCTTGATCACAAGTTTTTTTGTTAGCCACTGTTCACTTGCAATTTTGTATTTGCCTGCCTCTGTTGTAAACATGCCTCCATTATCTCTTTGCTTGTGTCAAATTTTTGAACTTTCAGTCACTTTTCCCATTAATGACTGTGATATGACACATTCTCTAAAATGAACCTTTGTATATAAACATTTCAAATGAAAATGAAAAATGACTCAAGGTTTGAGTAACTGAATATACTGTATAATATCACCAATATTATATATAATAATATCACTAATCTCTCTCCCATAATGCTAGCTGCAGCTCCACAGGACAACTTCTTCAACCTGGAAAATTATGTTCTGAAGGAACCAGACATTTCAGTGAGTCTAAATTTAAAGTTAGAAGATTATCACTAAAGCCGATCTACTAGAATTACTTATCTGAGCCAAAGTAATTGAGGTGCAGTGAAACACTTCTAATTTTAAATTTAGGAGCACTGAACAGTGAGGGGGATTCTTTGGCATAACTAAGAACTTAGTTGTGACTGCTTTCTCCTTCTCCTTCTTTCTGCTTTCCAACTTCATCATATTAAAGTCCATGCTTCCAAATCCCAAGTGCTGATTGTGTTAGATAAAAATTTTGTCCTGATGAAAACATTAGGAAAAGATATTTACTATTAAATATTATACAGCTCTTAAAATGGATAAATGATATGTTGTTTCTAAAATGCTGTAATGAATTACACCACAGAATGCTATATGTGATGCAAAGATAACTCTTGGGAAAACTATATAAGAGATAGAAAAATCCATTAAATGTCTGGTAAAGTGAGACTCGTAGCAGTTTTCATTAAAGGTGAATTTGGAAAGATTGACATAAATAGACTCTGTTGGATTATTCAGGCACAACAGAGCTAGGAGAGATTTAGGTAGATTGTTTTAACAAGGGCAGATTTATTTAACAAGGCCATGCATTTATTTGCTTCTCAAACATGTTGGTAGAAGAGAAGAACCAGAAGATAGGAGCTCTCATGGTGTTTGATTACTGAATCCTTCACAAGCTCATGAAGACCAACACTCCCAGTAACACGCACATGAAGATATTCTTTGTGAGTTACCTCACATCTGACAGCAAAGGCACAGTACATTTATCACCAGACAGTTAAGAATTATTTGCAATTTTGTAGTAAAAAAACATGAAAATTCTTCATTAGTGTATTGTTTAAAGTTCTAGGATTAAGGGAAGAAAAAGTATGAGAGTCACGTTTCTGTATTCCTGATGAAGCACTGCAGAACTGAGGTTTATCATATCATTGTATAACTACACCTCCTTCAGCAGTGAAATCCCTAAAGGACAAGACATGCCAAGACCAACACAACCTGGAAATCCTGATTTTCATCTATTGTAATAATTGGAGATAACCAAAGCCAAAAGCACGATCAATAACATCAGCCAGTGTGTTGTAACCTGTGACCTTTCTCTATGGTTGTACCTCATGGAGCCCCAGTTTGGACTGGCAATTAATTCTCTTCTGCAGTATCCTACATACATTCAGATAGTCTCAGTAATAAAAGTTAAAGTTTAATTAGGTAAAAATAAAAAGGGTTGACTGTGCAAGTAAGATACTGATTTGGTTGCAGAGTGACAGAATTCTTAGATTGGATGTGGTGATTCTTTAAAAATTGTATAGTTTTGTACTTTAAGAAGGCTGTCTACTGTCACATTGGGCAGACTCTGGAAAAGTGATATTAAGGATTCTTTTCACTTATGAAAAAGGAATGCTGATCAGCAGAAATCTTGACTTTTTATATAAGGGAACCCAAGGCTAATGCAAAAATATAAGCACGTGTTAAAACACCAACCCAATAAAAAACCCCCAATCCACAAAACAAACCAAGAAAACATTCTGAGGTGTCTTAAATAAATTCATCCTATCAAGCTTTAGAGAGGAACACTGCAATGTGTGCTTGACTATGGAACAAACTTAGCAAACTTAAAGATGCTTATATTTAAAGACACTCTACAGTCAGTGAATTGAAATAGTCACCTATAAAGATTTCTTCAGGTGTACAGTCCTTCTAGAGGATTTTTCTGTCCTTTGAGCCATTATGTAATTTTGAGCAACACCTCTTTAATGCAGATATGACAATTAAATTTCAAGACTAGGGAGGGTGCATTTGTGCCTTTTCATATTTCTGAACAGAATAACTTCATTGCAAATTCCCTGATACAAATGTGTTCAATTCTTAACCTCAGTGATAGACTTACAGGTTAACACAGTTTCAGACAGCCAGAAACTACATTTCCAAAAGTAAGTAAATTATAGTGACAAATTTACTATAGCTTTACTGAAGGGAAAAAAATGTTATAAAGAGTGATTGAAAATAATATTCTATACACTGGCTGTTATTTTATGCTAGCATTCTTATTGTACAGGGCATGGCTAGCCTCTCTCAACATCCATTCTCTCAGATTTTGTTTCATAATTAATAAATAAAATTAGTAAGCATCTCTCAAGCTGCTTTTTAAGATAAAATATAGCACAGCCTTGTAATGAGGGATGACGTTCCATGTTTCATTTTAATCCTTTCTAAGTGGGTACAGGTCCACATGACATATGGGTAAAAAATATTTGAAGATTACTTCAATTGCAAAAATGGTCAAGGCCATCAAGGTATTCAACACTTAATGTAGAACCCGCACAGTTTTTCATGAATAAAAAAGTGAATAACTGCATTAGGCACATGTAACCTGTCACAAAATTACTTATGCCTTCCCCTGGGTAATTCCTGCTTATATGCTCTGCTCATTCAATTCTATAATACATTTTTAATAATAAATAACAAATTCAAAAATAAATTTGAATGTCAGGTGCTGACCTTAGGAACTTGTCTTTTTCATTTCTCAGTGTTAATATATTTGAGATCTAGCAGGTAAAACTAGAGAGGAAACAGACATGGAATGAGAAATGTAAGGATTAAAATGGATAGAAAGAAATAAAAAACTAAACCAAACAAAATCAACAATTAAAAAAAAAAAAAAAAAAACAAAAAAACCAACCAACCAAAACCAAACCAAACCAAACCAAATCAAACTAAAAAAAGAAAAAAAAACCCAAAAAAACAAAGCAAAGACACAATAAAAAATAAATAAACCAAAACAAAACAAACAACAACACAAAACCCAAAGCAAACAAATAATCCCAAAAAACCAAAAACACCCAGAGAATTAATTTAGGAGAAAGACTGACATAAAAATGTTTGAATCCTGTAAATTTTCCAAGACATTTTAATAAATAAAATAAATTAATAGATGTGGTCTACTAACCAGAATACTTTTAAAAACACTTTAGCACCCCACGTAAAGACCTGATAACTAATAGGCAAACTCAGCAAACAGAATAATGAGGTTTTAAACGGATTGCGGAATATTATAGAGTCAGAGGATGGTCTGGGTTGGAAGGAACCTTAAAAATCACCAAGTTCCAAAATCTGTGCCATGGTCAGGAACACCTTTTTCTAGATCAGGTTGTTCAGAACCCCATCTAAGCTGGGTTTGAACACTTTCAAGGATGGGGCAACCATGACTTTTCTGAACAATCTGTGCCAGTGTCTCAACACCATCACAGTAAAAATCTTTCTCCTAATATCTATTCTAAACTTATTCTCTTTCAGATTGAAGCCATTCTCCCTTGTCCTGTCACTACATGCCTTCAGAGATTTCAAAGTGATTTTGAAAATATAAGCTCCAAGTGTAGTACTGGTATGGATTAAAAGCATTCAGTTGGAAGGTAGTATCAGTGCAGATAAATTATAGACAGAGTTACGCAACACTAGGACTTCAGCAGCAGTAATAGGATGGCATGCAATACAAAGTTTGAGGTTATGAGCAGACTGCCATGATAATTATGGATAAGGAAATCTTGTCATTCTGGCAGAAAGGAACTGGGAGAGTCATCCAGCAAAATGGAATTGCTCATGCATATATTTAGGAGGAAACATAGAGGAAGAAGAAGAACCATTGAAACTCAGGTACCACACTGGCACAGTAGTCAACACACCTATCTAGATCTTAATTGCTTTTAGTCTGGATTCCAATAGATATTGCATGTGAAGAAAGTCTAGTTAAAATTAGATAGTCCTCGGTCCACTAACACATTTAATTATGTGATTTGGGGTGTTTATTGTCAAAAACCTTTAGCTATTTCTCAAACAGCCCCTTGTAGTTGGTGTCTGACAGAATCACACTTAAAGTTTGTCCTTGGGTCTTTTGCAAGACCAATCTCCTCTCTCTTTCTAGCTTTGAAAGAATTGCCCAGGGCTGGTGTACTGAAACACTTAGAATTTTAAAGAAAGTGAATTCCTCTCATCTTTTCTTGTTTCACCTTATTCTTGAATAATTTACATTTGTGAGCCTTGAGAGGCTCTTCTTTTCTTTCAAGTGGTGTCATTACAATATTGTCATCTATCGATGCATTGGGCACTCTATGGCTCTCTTCAAACGGAATATGAAATCTGAAATGTAATGAGTCGAAAGGTGTGAAGTGAAGTCTTAGTCTGAGGGTTTTTTTCCCAAAGAAGGCTCTATGAACTCCCTTGCTTGTGAATGATCCAAAATCTGATGGATATTAATAATGACAGAAGACACTAGGATGGTTCTTTTCCTAGGAAAAGAAGAAAAAGACCAAAGAACCCTCCAAACCAAACAACCAAGCAAACAAACAAAGAAACAAACAAAAAACCCTGAAAATGGATATTCATCTTTGTCTAGGCAATCAAGTTATTACATGAATTATTGATTGATATCCATTGGCTTAAATAGACATCCAATCAATGCAAATAATAGTAAAGACCTCCTCTAACAAAAAAACCCACAACCTCATAAATATATGGAAAACTCAAAGCCTAAATATGATCTTCAGTTTAATCCTCTCCAGGAATTCCAGTGTTTCTATTAATGATTTATTAACTCTTTACATTTCATGTCAAAATAGAATGCTAACAAAGAAAATCAGCATAATATTGGAAATAAAAGAGAAATATTTCTTTACTAAGTGGTAAAAAAAGAAAATTATAGAATGCAAAAGACAGTAAGATGTGCATCAAGTTTCAAATCCTTGAGAGATTCACAGCTGCAATAAACTGTGTATGTTGCCATGTACTTTTATGCGTAAAGAGAAAAATAGTAAATTTTAATTCAGGGAACATAAGATTCTTTAGAAGGGAGGGGTCTCAGTTTCAGTCTTTTTTGAAGTGAATACTTTACATTAAATTTAGACTGACAAATTTAATTTCAGGAAATATTTGGTCTGGCATAAACAGGACTCACTTTCAAAATATATCTGGCACTCAATACCAAAATGTTTTGCCATCACTGTCAGCCATCACTGTCAGGACTCACAGAGTCATATTAATTTCTTCTTATTTTTCTGTTTTTTTCTGTGAACCAAAAACTATTTCTTGACAGATTTCTTAGATAGATTAGGAAAAAAAAAAAAAAAGTTGTTTACTCCCTCCCTCCCATCCTTGAATAATTCACATTGAGAGGACTGGGAGATTCTTATGTGTGGTTAAATACTCTTGGGCAGATGTGTGACAGGCAGTTGTTCTCATATCAAGGATGAGTGGAGTGCTGTATGGAAGAACAGAGGCAGGATCTCATTCTACTTTCATTTTGAAGGTAAGTTTTGCCCATTAATTTTCATCCTAAGGAAAGGATTAAGCAGAACACCAGAGAGGGCAAAAGTTATTGGGAATGTCACTCCTGCAAGAAAAGAAGGATTTTCTATAATACTGGACTAAAATATTTTTAATCTATAAAAGGTCTGAAACATACCTAGGTTTTTGCCGTTCATGTTTTTATTAATTAACTGAGATTTCCTTAAGTTCATACAGCCTTTAAGTTCTTGGGTATTTAATTCTCTAAAAATGCACACAGATATTGCAGCAATCAGGTCTGCAGGGTCAAAGTCTTTCCAGTACATTTATTCTTACACACATTTGTTCAAGCCTTACAGTCACATGCTCGTGTAGGTAGGTGTATCTCATGGACAGACAGGTTATTCTGACTTGAGAAGCCACCAACACTGCTTAGTCCTTTCTACTTTGTGATGAACGCTGACTGGGATTTAAGGCTACTGTTATAAAATTCTCTTTCTTTTATCAGAAGACCCATGTAGGAAATGAGAGAGGTAAAGTCATTACAGCATTCTAAATGGATTTCAGAGATCTTAATAGAAATTGCATAGAAAGAACTATCAAATTGAATTGATAATGACACATTTCCATAGGTTATTAGTATCTTCCTGTAGTATTCTACAGAGAAAATATTCTGTGCCAAATCCTCTAAAGTTCCACCCAGTTTTATGTGATGAATAGATAATATGATCTAACAAGTAGAATAGAAGTGGAAAGTAAAACTCTAATAAAGTTTTACTGTGTATCACAACAGTGATTTTTCACTATAGTTAACAAAAATATTGAATGAAAGAATATTCACCATTGTTTTCTATTTAATTGGGTTTTTTTAAACTTTGGACGATTGTTTTGACTTTGGATCTCTCACTTACAAATTTCATGTATTTTCACTGTAGACATGGCACACTTGCATATACAGTAGGCAACAACTTCTCATGTTTCTTCAAAATATTGTTTCCTAACTTTCTGAAATAAATTTGTATGTCTTTCAAGTGTGCTTCTATACTTATATCATGTCCTCGGTAATTTTCTGCCAAGATTTAATTGGTTTCATATGCTTGTGAAGATGCCAAAATTAAAATGCTATGTGAAGCTTTAGACAGTATGCAAAATTTGTCAGATCATCATGATAGGAAGTCATCACCATTTAGCTACATTGATTCAGAAACTTTGGAATAATAAAAAAAATTGCTGTGTTTATGATCACTATATAGTGGAAGAATACATATATATGTGTGTGTTTTATAAATGAGAAAGGTCTTTAACACAGCTGCTAGGATATTAGAAGTATAGAAAAGAATTATCTGAAGCACTCTGCATTTGAAAATCACTTTTAACTTATTCAACCATTAGATTGATGAGTTAAATGACTAAGAAATCACAAGAAAATATGCAGAAACAATTTCCTTTTTAACTGAGAGAAAATCAGAGCTCAAAACTGGTTGAATTTCACCATAGGAGCAATTTTCATTTAGTAAATGGAAATTAAAAAAAAAAAAAATCAGCAAAACAACAAAACACCCAAGCAAACATAAAGAAATGTAAATAAGACTATGTTTTCTTTAGGACACTTACCTGTATCTGTTGTAGCATTGAACTCAGTGACTATTGGAATATATTACCTTTATTTGAAATGCATGATCTGCAATGGACAAAATGATAGAAATAGAAAACTAGCCTTAACTTTTGCAAATATAGACAGCTTTATTAAATGTAAACATTTCGTCATGACTTAGAATGAGGTAACTTTATGTGCATGGAATTACACTACTCAGACTCTGATTACTGAAACAGACATCTCCATGTCTTCCCAGAAACCTTATGCATTGATCCTCTCAAGTAAGAATACAGCTAGCCCCATGCTGAGGGACTCTGGTTTAAAATTCAGATGAAAAATGTTTGGGTGTTGGAGAACAGTTAATCTCTTGTGTTATGATTGCCACATGCTGCTTTCCTATAAATAAAGATGATGTCAGGGATTAGATGACTTTTCTTTCTTTTTTTTCCTGTTTGAGAAACAAATAGTGTACCTGCACTTGGAATAATTGTGTGCTGTTTATGACAATAATGAAATTGTGAGGCTCAGACATATCTGTGATTTGTTAAATTTGGAACATTAGCTTAAAATACACACTGTAGAATTTGGACAAAAGCACTCTTATTGAGCAATGGATATGAGAAATACGTGAATATATGATAATACACCTTAGGGTATGATTTATTACCTTATCAAATAATATTTTAAATAGTGGTATTAGCAAAAGAAAATATTGAAAACCATGTACTTTAATACTGTTTTGAAATTCTTAAATTCATTGCATACTAAAAGAAGGACACAATCTTCCAAGAGACAGAAATTTTAAAACAAGGCATACAGTAACTACAGACCTTCATCTAAACAATTTTGTCCTGGAAAAATCTTAGCAAACTACTGCAATCTTGAATTAAGCTTACTGCTAACTATAAAACTGTGCAGTGGAGATAGTAATGGGGCATGACATAATGGCCAAAAGCATGGAAAATGAGATCTTTGCCAATAAAGCTTTTGCATCCTCAGAAACTTGATCATGTTTGAATTTACTGCCCATAGAGAGATTTATTGGGATAGTTCATTCTTTCCATAGCAACCCAAATGTGTAGAGTCATAAAGCAATACACTAGGTAATGCTGTTTGAAGACTGATGTCAAAACAATTCAAATGTTTCAGTATGACAGGACAGGTTTTCATATCTACTAAATAAGTGTATAGCAGAAGCAAGGTATGTTGGCTATTTGTATGATGGGGACCAAGGCAAAATCTGTTACCACAGGCAAACTCAGTGGAAATTTTGGGAAGACACTACACTGTTTTGACTTCATTCTCTATATGAAGATGTCTTGATATCAAATCCTATAAAAAAGACAATTATTGTATTAAAACTACTGCCATTTTATCAGAAATGTGAAGTTTTTCTTAAAAATATTAGAAAAAAATAAATCCCAAAAACAAAGAGGGAAATAAAGGTGAAAAAAAATATTTCCAGATGTATTGAAAATTCTCTGTGTTGTGCATATGTAGCAATACTCTTGATCTTTGGACTCTAAGAATAAACTTCATGGCTTGAGCTCAGAAAATAGCCACTGGGAATACAATTGTGCTTTCCTATTGGGACTTGCCTGAAGACACAAACAGCTGGAAGAGCTCTCTCTATGAGACATAAGCAGTTTGTTTAAAACTCTTCATAAAGGTGGTGGTGTGAAAGATCGGGTATCATGGCTTTTTAGAGGAAAAAAATAAGATAAAAATGTTACAGGCTCTTATCACTGTTAGAAGTCAGTAATAGGTTCTTAATGAAGCAAGCAAGTTTTCCAAACAGACAGGATTTCTTCTTTTTGTAAAGCATGTTTTATGACAGATTTGGATACTGATGAGATCTCAGAGGCACAGCATAGCCTAAAGACAATCAGATTTGTTATCAGTCTTCATCTACCTAATGAAGGCTTATAGCCCTTTAATACCGGTACAAAATTAAGTGATTCTTTACATCTCTTCTTGTATCAAGTCTTTCTAAATGAATAAAGTTGTGACAAGGATTGCTGAGAGCATAAATGTCTGATATTTTGTATGATTATCATTATCAAAGTAGATGAACCTTCAACTTATCTTTAGGGCAGCAGCTGGCTTTCTGCTTTCCTTGACTTTCTCTCATGTGAGATGTACAGGATTTATTCACATCTGTGGAAATCCAGCATACGAATGAGAGATATTTCTTGCTGATGGTTAAATCTGCTAAGGAAAACAGAAAAATCAATTGGAAATGCACATCATGTTTGCTCAGGGAAGGCTGCTGTGTTGCACCCATGGCATAGAAAATAAATAGCTCTTTAGCCTGGAGATGTTGATCTTGAAATTTTTTGAGCAATTTCTCCCTCAGCATGTATTCATTCCCAATCCCACTCAAGGGCTGGCACCTGTAGCTGTTGCTAAGTGGTGTATCTGCCACATGGTGGAAACATAATATTGATTTTTAGGAAAATCAATTCCCAGTTTTACAAGATCAAAACCAGAAGATAGTAAAAGAGAGACTGGACTTTATTTTATAATGATAATCATTATACTATACAGATTCTTGAAAGAGATGCATGGCTAAGAGACATCATATTGATTTACTGGTAATAAACTCTGCCTGTTATGGTTCTAACTGAGATGCTTGAATCTCTAGATATAACACTATTGATCACAAGCAGTGAATATGTTCTTATCTGTAAATAAAGAATACCATTCTATTTTCCAGGCCTTTCAAATTTGTGAAAATGTGGAAAAACACAAAAGGATGGCAGATGTCACTGCAACAATTTATTTTAAAGAGAAAAGTAGAAAAGACTGAGTTTTCTATAAACTACCAAATCTGGATATGGATCCTTTGGGAAATATTATTGAAATTAGCCTGATAATTCCTTGTGAATTCCAATCCTTAATACAAAATATATTATTAATTTATTATCTTTCCTTAGTTAGTGAATGCTACCCTTATTAAATAGCAACTTAAAGTATCACAGAATCACAGAGCACTTACGGTTGAGAGAGATCTCTGGAAATCCTCTAGTCCAACACTTCTGCAAAAGAAGAGTCATCTAGAGTGGGTGACACAGGAACACATGCAGGTGGATTTTGAACCTCTCCAAAGAGGGAGACTCCACAACCTCCCTGGATACCCTGTTCCAGTGTTCTGACACCCTCTGTGTTAAGAAGTCCTTCCTCACATTGAAGTGGAACTTCATGTGTTTTAGTTTATGCCTATTACTCCTCATCCTGTTGTTGGGCATCACTGAAGAGTTTGGTACCTGCCTTTGAGGTATTTATAGATATTGATGAGATCCCTCTCAGTCTTCTCCACAAAAAAGAGATCCAGCTCCTGCAGTCTCTCCTCATAAGATATGCTCCAGACTCCTAGTAATCTTCGTAGCTCTCTGCTGGACCCTCCCCAGTAGCTCCTTATCTTTCTTGATCTGTGGAAATCAGAAATGAATACCGCACTCCAAATGTGGTGTCACTAGGACTAGGAGTAGATGGCAAGGATCACCTCCCTTGATCTGCTGCCCACACTCTTCCCAAAGAAGAGAAGGAAGAAAGGCACTCGCACTTAAAAGAACCCATTTTCAGAAAAAAACACAATTAATAGGAAATAATAACGACACATATGTCAACCTGAAATTATTATATATACTAGAATATATTTGGGACAATAATTTTAGCAACATATTTATTAAATAATTTAAAATATTTCTTGCCATAGTGGATAGAAGAAAAGTTACAGCCACAGTAGCAATGTAATGTTAAAAATTTAGTCGTCAGTCAGACTGTCCTCTGAAAATACATTTAAACAAGTTTATGAAGTAGTCTAATATTTTATTAGCATAGTTTAACACAGTTTTGTCACATAGAGAAAAAATCTAAAGTATTTATCCAAGCAATAGACATGCTTATGTACACCTATCTAAGTGCATTTTATTGTGCCTTCGGTACAATATGGAGATTGACAGCAGTAATATTTTAAAAGTGCTATTCCTTTCCTCTTGTATACCAGTAATATAGTATCTGACACTATTTTACAGGCAGAGAATTCTAAGTAGCAGCTTAGAATATATTGAGACTGAGTAAAAGTTCCTATCTTTACTCAAATACTGGAGAGTAAATAATGCCAGGATTACCAGCATATTTTGCTTTTGCTACTCATTTCCAATATGCTTATTCCCAGGCTGATTTCATTTGCTGTTCAAGAAACTTGTAGCCATCCCTGGGAGAATAATGATGTAGGTCAGAGGATTTTTTTGGTCTGTGAAAAAATTCCCTGGTCTCCTGTCAGCTCCATCAAGTATTGCTAAATAAATTTTAAAATACCCAGTTCTAATTTCTATTACTCACAAGTTTGACAACTTTTTTATAAAGACGCAGATAATTTATAAAGTCAGATCAACTAACAGTTTTTGAATCGGTTTACTGATTTGGCTTACTGAAACTAAGCATGGAATCATAAAATAATTTAAGTTGGAAAAAAAACTTTAAGGTGATTGAGTCTAACTGTTAGCCTGGCACTTTCAAGTTCACTATTAAACCATATTCCTAAGTGGCTTATCTACATATCTTTTAAATAACTCCAGGGGTGGCGACTCAGCCACTTCCCTGGGCAGTTGTATGTTTGCATCTCACCACCCATGTATGATTTTGGGGAGTGGCTATAGGTGATGCTCAGGTGAAGAAGCCACAAAGTAGATTCAATATTTTAAGTATGCCAATAGATTTCACATGAGAATCTTCCTAAAAATGCAAGAAATATGAAAGAAAAGTGCATTGAAATTGGACTGATAGCAGCTCATTCCCCATGCAGGAGTACAGGAGTTCACATATGTATCTGTCAGTGGGGAACTGCACAGGTCTTACTGCAGAGAGCTTCACCTGAAGCAGAGAAAATCAAATAGGTTGCCAATATCTTTAGTGATAATTTCTTTCCCATAGTTTTAGACTGCCCAGCATAGCAGGGACTGTGACATCCAGCTGCACCATGAGTATATAAATGGGTCTTGCTGATATGTATGTGTGCCTCTGAAAATGTTAATAGTCTATGAAAAAGTATTAAGCAACGGAGTAGACATGTAAATCCATCAGAAAGCTTTCATGCCTTCAATACTCCGTAAGACAGGTCTTCTGACAAATCATCACTGCCCTGTGACATCAGCAGAAATGCACCAATTTCATTCCCATTCATTTCTCGCAGAGGGCAATGTGACAGATTCCTGCCCCAAGCCCTATAAAAATGTATTAGTCTGTATTTCCAAGTCACATGGTTAATTTGCTTTCAGCACCAAACTGATTTTCACTGCTCAGTTTACCTCTACAGGAATTCAAACTAAGCTAGAACACAGACTTCATGTTTTGGACTCCCACAGTAAATAATTATTTTTTGTGCATTTACAAGTGTCTCTCTAAAGCACCATTACTGGAAATAAGCAATTAATGATTCTCAAGGAAGATGGGCTTAGCATAGCTCTTAGCAAACCTGGGAGAGGCCTTCTTTTGTCTCAGAGGACAATTTTTTTCTTCACAAACTATGAAATAAATCCACTATTGGCATAGGATGCGAGGGAGATATAATTCCATCAAGTGGTACTTAATTCACCTGGAAGCAAAGCTACTTTTCTACAGAATACCTATTAAAATTGTACCTGCACGATCAGGCCCTTCCTTGACAAATCATGTAAATAACTTATCTAATAGGTTATTAATTTGGAATAGTTTCACACAGCAGAAAAATAAGAAACATTTAGTAATTACAATAAGTTGAGGGCTTGATCCAACTCTAAGTATTTTAAATAAGTATTTAAAGGTGAGAGACTTAAAAACTGTGGTTAGGGGCCTGATTCTTGCAGTTCATAAGCAGTGGTAAATACTAAATGGGAATTGAAAGCACAGCATCTGTTTTGCTAAATCATTACAACTGTCCCTGATGAAGTGTTTTTCTGTGCCAAATATCATCCTCCCAAACTATTTCTAGCTATATTTGGTGACAGCATGGAGGTGGGACCATTCCCTATTTGCAACACAGTCACTATGACCTGGAGAATATAATGTGGCTACAGGCTGAACTCAGAGTCAGAGAGGTTCTCTAAGGTATATTTAATGCTGTAGCTGCAGAAACCAGACTCCAGAAACCTGAATACATTGCCCAAGTGCTGGAAGAATGGCATCTGAAACAGCCATGCAGACATAGCCACAGTATAAAGCTGAGAGGACAGAGGTCCAAAATGCTTCCCTTTTATAGTTTTGATGTTGTATGATTCTTTAATATCATCATGTGTTTTGGTGCCAAAGCCAAAAACAACTGACAAAATATCTGGAAATACCAAAAATTTCTACTTCAACATTTTTGGTTTTTCTTTAACAGAGCTGAAAAATGTGTATGCTTTTCTATTTGATCAAATATCATAGGAGAAATAACAAAGAGTGTTCTGGAAGAAGGTCTATTTTCTACTGACCCAGCAAAACCCTGTCCCTGTATATCTCTAGGATCTATGCTGAGCTATGGTAGAAAGAGGAACTGCTGCATAGTGCTATTAGAAAAATGAGCACACAGAACTAAAAAGAAAGATTACAAAAGGGTGTGTGACTAAACGAGGAATGTAAAATTGATTCTAAGAATGTGGACAAAAGCTGTAGCTATACCTTTTTTTTCCTCCTGCTATTACCAGAAAACAAAATTAACTTTACTTACAAAATAGGCCTTACATTAAAAGAAAAAAAAAAAAGTAAATATATAAATTATGTTTTGTTGGACTGACAAAAATATCTTCTTAACTAATCTGTAATGTGTCAGTGTGTTCTTAAATGTTCCTGTCTAATTGATGTCCTGCTTCTTGCTTATACCTTGCTTATACCTTTCTTATGTAGTGGTTGGTTTTGTACAGTGCCTCATACAAAGTTATCCAGAAATATAAAACAGGGCTATTAAATGCTGGATGGTGATGACAGTGCTAATAATAAAAGTATAATTTGATTAATTATATCAGTCTTTATTTGCATGAAACAAGCTTACATTTCCTTCTGCATTTTAATAATACAGTAATGGTTATTGTAATGAACTCATTAAATCTGAGAGTCAATATTAATGGACTATGAGAAGGATCTTTATGAACTTCATTGGCAGCCTACAAATAGTGGATTAATATAAAATACAGAATGAGTCAATTGGTTGCATAATTATGAGTAATCAATTTATATTACTAAAAGTGCTTTAAGTTAGAAGCAAACATTTTAAAATATTGGGCTGAATCCTTGTTAGATGTAAATCAATAAAGGGAGGTCAATCTAAACCAGATGCAATTTTGGAACAGCATTTTAGCAAAGGAAATGTTGTTTGTATTGATAAAAATGTTGTCAATACTAAGTCATCAGGCAGGCCCCAGAATATGATGATACTGCATTGATATAATGTGATTTTAATGGATATCTGTATATTTTAATCATTTATTACTGTGCATCTATATAATAATTTCATGCAATTTTAATTATTCTATTTCCTATCTGTGTGTTTGCATATACTTTAAAGAAAAATTTCAATTCAGGTATCATTTTCAAACTTTTCTCCAGGCTACCAGAGTTAAACACTTTTTTTATTCTAAGTTACAACAAAGTTAATTTTACTGTGCAATTGCTTGTGTTTAATAGCTGTTTTGATATGGGAAATTGAGAACTTTAGAAGCATATAATGTACTTAGGCAGGTGGAGGAAAACAGAAACATATATATCTTATTTAGCAAGTTTACAGAAGTACAGAGCACAGACTGTAACAGGAATGTAACTTGTTAGGTAGAAACAATTTGCACCAGAACACATAAGAATATAGTTGCTAGGTGAAAGCCATAAAGGTAAGATGCATATTGTGAAAACTCAATCAAGACTCAAGTATTGTTGAAACCCATAAAGCAGAATCTTTTGCTTAAGGAGCCAGCAAGAACCAGGCTCCTGGATTTGGGCCAGGACAAACTGACCTGGAAGTTTGCCAAACCTCCACAACACGTGCCCAGAGACGAGGTCAAACACTGAACACCTGAGGAAGACCTCTTTCTTCATCAGAAGACCCCAGCCCACGACCCCCAAGGGGTATGGCACCACAGAAGACTTATTATAAGATGAAGCACAAGGAGGCGGAGAGTAGGCAGGGAATGGGCAGGCAGGGAGGTGTAGGCTTGGGGAACCAATATGTACTTAAACCTGAAACCTGTCTCACCAGATATGCATGTATGGTGGAAATATCCCCCATGCATACCAGCTGGAATAAAACATGCCAGCTTTACAATTTTGATTGTGAAGTCCTTATTCACCAACTCAGTTTCAACAAAAATTATAAAAGCTGTATTAAAATTGGAAAAACTTACAATGTGGCAGTTATGAAAATCCAAAGAACAAAATAATTGCTAATGCCCATGAAAAGACTGCCATTAAATATATAGATTTGTTAAAATAAGGAGTGTCATATTTGCCATAAAGTGGTTTTAATCACTTTTTGTTATGCCCCTTAGCTGGGATGTCCAGGTATTGCAGTGAGAGTCCTTCTGTAACCCAGATGGCCAATAGAGCACTGAACTTCAACTTTCTTAGTGCTGCCAAAATGTCTATTTCCTGGATTATGTTTTTATTAGAGTTCTGATTTGTGCAATATTGCTGTGCCCAGAGAAGTGGCAAGACACCCAGGAGGGCAATGTGACAGCCAGGTCCCCGTGCAAGAGAGAGTGACAGTCCCATGCATGAGACAGTAAGCCATATAGATAGGGGTTCAGTTTCTCTGCGCTCCCTGAGTTTCTGGTACCTTGCACCTTTGGTAGACTAGAAGCTTGACATGACCCAGCAACCTGCACTTGCAGCCCAAAAGTCCAACCACATCCTGGGCTGCATCCAAAGCAGCACAGCCAGCAGGGTGAGAGAGGGGATTCTGCCCCTCTGCTCTGCTCTGGTGAGACTCCACCTGCAGTGCTGCATCCAGCTCTGGGTCTCTCAACACAAAAAACACATGGACCTTCTAGAGCAGGAGCAGAGGAAACTACAAAGATGATTGGAGGCTTTGGAGCACTTCTCCTATAAAGACAGGCTGAGAAGGTTGTAGTTGCTCAATCTGGGGAAGAGAAGGCTCAGGGGAGACCTTAGAGCACCCTTCCAGTATCTCAAGGGGGGCCACAAGAGACCTGAGGAGGGACTTTTGACAAGGACACATCATGATAGAAAAGGGAGAATAACTTTAAAATAGATTAATGTCGATTATTAGGTAGATTATTACTAGCTATCAGGAAGAAATTATTTCCTGTCACAGTGGTGAAACACTGGCACAGGTTGCCCAGAGGAGGTTGTATTTGTCTCATGCCTGAAAACATTTAAGGCCAGGTTGGATGGGGCTTTGAGCAATGTGATCTATTTTGTGGCATCCTTGCCCATGCTAGGGGGTTTGGAACTAGGTGATTCTTCAGGTCTTTTCCATTCAAAAAAAAGTGTCCTCCACTTGAAACTTTACCAGCAACTGTGGCATTGTTGTTGACTTTCTCTTCACTGAAGTTTTTCATATCTGATAAGTAGGACACTCTTGTAGGACCTTTGCTTTCAACTCCTCTTTCTGGTTTTCTAGAAACTATTAAATTCCAGTAGGAACTTAATAATTACCCCAGAGACCTAAATCCCCCTTTTGAATTTGGTTGAATGTTAGCTCATCAGTTCAAAGGTGGAGGAACAACCATAGTGCCCTCCCCAACCCCCCAGTAAGAGAAAATAAATCTTGATTTTTTTAATTAGGTCAAGAACAATTAAAAAGCAAATAGTATTCAAAATTAAATTTAGACAGTTAATACTTTCTCTCTTTTTCTTTTTTTATTACTGTGTGGTGTTATGAAATACAGCTCTGAAAGTTCTGAAAAAAAACCAAACAGTTCTTTGTTTTAGGTTTCTTAATAAAATTTGAAATAGTGCAACCTTTTCTTCCCTTCAATCCCCTTGACCCTTGTCCTGGTTTTTGCTGGGGTGAAAACATGAAAACCCTAAGGTCAATCAGAACTACATGTAACAATTTCTTAGTCAGAGTCAGAAGTCCAAAGTGTTTAAATACAGAATTTTGACTTGAGGAAAAAAAAGAAAATATTAAAATAATAATTTTGTGGGATGTGCTATAATGAGTGAATCACCTCAGACTTTGTGATTGTCTCTCTCCTTACTCCAGTCTCACTCAGTGGGTTTCACCTTGTTGAATGTATTTTTAACAGGCAAGTACTAGCTCAAAAGATGCACACATACATCACAGCAGCCACAGCAAGTCCCTGCTTGGAGGTAAGAAATGAGCAAACAAACAAAAGGAACAGGTACCACAACCTACTCACAGAGTTCTGTCTCTGGAGCATTGCTTGTTTTTGTACTGTAGCACAAGAAGACAACGAGACAAGAAGAAAAGGAAAAAACAAATAAACCTACAGTATTTTCTGACCTCAGGGACATTAGTTTATCTTGACAGTGTTCTGCCCTTTCACTTTTCTCCTGGACATTTGACCAAAATGACCAGGCCTATGAATCATAATAAGACCCATTCTTATTTCATGAGCAGAAGAAACTTTGGTAGCTGATATTTTATGGTTTTTTAAGCCATCCCAAAATCTGTAAAAATCTAGAATATTCCTATACAAATAAAAATAAAAAATTAAAACTAAAACTAAAAGTAAAACTAAAACTAAAACTAAAAATAAAAACAAAAAACAATAACTTATTTCCTTTTGCAAATTTTGAGGTCCTTGGGGGATTTTTTTTTGGTTTTGTGTTGATTTTTTTTTAAATTATTTTTTCTTTATTTTATTCATGAATATTTCACAGTGCACAAAATTTACATATTTGGAAAGATTATATAGGAAGCTCTAATATCTACCAGTCACTCTGACTATGCTGATGACAACTAGTAAGATTATTTCTTTACTGTGAGTACAGGGCTTTGTTCCTCATGTATTTGAGTAGCAAGGACCTATAAATTGATAAATTGTCCAGAGATCCTGCTGCAGCAGGCACAAGTTGAAGATTCAAGCTAAAAGTAGCACAATGTCTCATACCAGTAGTGTTCTTGTTTGGCATGAAGCATGGCATTGTGAGGGGGCTGGGCATGCCTAGATTTTAGCATGCTATGCCATTGAAATTTTGCTGCCTTGTGCATCCAGCCTTGGTGACCACGTGCGATAGACACAGCTGTGAAATTTAACATCTAGAACTGCTGATTTCCACTTGCAAATACACTTGTCCCTAGAGGAGGTTAATGCACTGTGGCCCTGCAGTAGCTCCAGTTGCTTCCCTGTAGCTTTTTTTTGTAGTTATTTTCTTCTCTCAGACCTAGTTTGTGGGCTGATGTGGGCAGGGTGGGATACACAAACCCCACGGCACTGATAACTTAGACTGAGAACGTCTGTGAAAGGATAAGCAATGTCCTGAAGGACTGCATTAATTATTCACTGTTGCTCCTGAGCACGGCCTCATGAGCGCTCCCAGGGCCTGGAGTGTATCACCCTCCTAGGAGATGGACGAGTTGAGGAATTTAGCTGATTGAGTCTCAGGTGACTGGTAAGAAATGTTATGAAGAAGCTGAAAACAAGGTCCTACCAGTTTTTCCATGGGAGCCATGCCAGCAGCTCCCACCTGGGCTAGACTGAAGCAGCGCTGCAGCTACGCCTGCATTTGGGTTTGTGCTCCTCTGTATGTGCCTGGTGCTGTGTGCTCACTGGGCTGTTTCTGACTCTGATCACCACCTGAAGCACTGATCCTGACCTGCACTTGCTACTCCTAATTGTCAGGTCACTGCTCCTGCCTTGTCTTCCCTGACCTCATCTATTTTTCCTGGAGGCCCCTGCTGCTCCCCAAAGGCTAAGATCTGAAGATGTCTGGTGAGATTTTTTTGATCAACACTTCAAGAACTTTGCATTCAGCCTGGTTGCAAAGGTCTGTGGAGGCCTCCAGTGCTACTGGACAGCGCTCGTCTCCGAATTGGATGTTCAGTTCTTAACAGACAATATGGCAGCTCCAAATAGGACACCAGGACACATTATTATGATTTAAGTATTGAATGGACAGCTTTCACCTGTTAATCAACCTGGATATTTTACTGTAGGCTATGCTTTCCTTTTATAGACATAGAATGCCAGTTATTTAAATGTTATATTTTGCTATTACTCTCTAACACTGTGGGGCTATGTTATTCCCTGCTGTAGAAAAAGCTATTAAAAATCAAGAAGTTACATGACTTTGTCTTACCCTAGCTTTCTGGCCTTTTCCCAAATGACTCTTCCTTTTCTGATCTTGTTTTTCTTTTTATTCTATGTTTCAAGGTATCTTGATACTACATCTAATCCTTAATTCATATTTGCAATTCCTTCTCTCAGTGGGTATGGGGCAATAGACAATGAAGTTTTGCTATCTTAAATTATTCTCAGTTGCTAGTACTCTGGTTTATCTTTAGATTTTTTTTTCTTTTCTCATTCCATTCCTTAGAATATGTGAGAACATATATGTAAGGTAATTACTGTATTTTGCTGAAAAATGATCAAACATTTTCAGACATAATTATAAATGGTTACATGACACTGTATTTTCCAGCATGCTTTAGGTAAGATGTACCAAAAAAGAAATTTTATACATGATAGCTATTGAATAATGCCCAGCCACCCTTCACAACTCTTTTCATCTTCATCTACCTTAATATTTCTGTTTTCCTTGCTCACTATCTTTCCAGATCTCTGGTGCTGAATGTTAATGATGAAATTGTTGGTTCTACTCTATGCAATTATTATCAGAAAATTAAGCCTGACATAGCGTATACTTTAAACATGATGATATATTCTCACAAATGAATAATAATGATATACAAAGAAGTACAAATTCTGATTAGTGAACATTTCATAAACTGGTCAAGAAAGAATAGAAATTCTTTGAAAATAGCTTGTGGGAGGGACAAAGTTTCCTTCTTTTTGAAGTAATTTATCGCTCCCGAGAAAATCTGCTTAGAAAACTCTAAGCAGGGAATATCCTATGGAAAAAAAGAACCCTAAATTAACACTTGCACAACTCTGCCACTTTAAAATTATGCTTTCCTAAGCAATACAGTATGAAGAAATGATAGTAGGTGATATTCCTGTTTAGTCAGAAGTGACAGAGCCATTTGATTTCCTGAGCAGTAAACAGGACATACAACATCAGTAAAAATAACAGTAACCAACTAGCAGACTCAGCAATAAAACTAGATTAACATAATGGGGAAAGAACATTAGAGGAACGTGTGGAGATTTTAACTTCTGTTACTCTGGTGTATATCAAGGAGTCAGCTGATGTAAGTTATAAAAACAGACACACTTTGAAAGACCTGAGAAGATAATTTTCAGTCAAAGTTTTCATTACTGTGGTCAAATGAGCAGAGATGATTTAGAGACTATATTTCTGTTTAAAATTATTAAAATAATATTTTCCTGCCTAGAATATTACAATTCTATTCTCTACTACAGATTCTGTGTTGCTTTGTAATAAATCTTTTCACACTCCAAGACCTTCTTTCTTGTAGGGTGTTTCTCTTTAAAAAACTCCTAATTTTTTATGCTCTCCATTAACTATACTTTACGGGTAAATTTTAGAAATTATTGTCTGCCCCAGACAGGTGGAAAATACCACCAGCTCTATACTGTCACTGTTACCAGACTGTAAATTTTACTAGCTTTACCAGTTATTCCCTCTAGGATCACAGTTTGCTCATGTCCTCTGCTGACACAACTACCCAGGGAACATAAACATAAGGCACTGTATTAAGTATATGATATGATCCAGGTAAGAATGCAGTGAGGGGAAAAATTATTTCTGAACTTCTCTTTGTCAACTCAGTAAAAAAAAAAAAAAAAAAAAAAAAAAAAAAAAAAAAGAGGGCCATGAAGGCCTATATTTTGTATTATTAAATCAACCTAAAATTCAGGGTACAAATAATTGTGGGAGTTCTGTCTAACTTCCATAGCTCCATTCTGAGTCAGGTAAAATGACAGTACAGGACAAAAGAAGTGTAGCATACTGCAAAAGAAATGCAAGAGAAAGGTGGAACAGATGGAGCAAGATGACTTTGGTGGTGTATAATAGGGTTGGCACTGATATTTAAAGAGAGATTAGAGTCTAATCTTGTTTTTACCCATTTTTTTCAGTAGGTACTGTAGGAGATGTGGCAGTAACAGAGGGCTTCTTGTTAAACTCATTATTCTTACCCCATAGTAAGACAATAATAAGAGAACTTAGTCCATTACTTTGTTAAATTCATCATCTTTAACAGGAAACAATAGCAATTGTGAATTTTTCTGATGATCTAAGAGCTCAATGTATCATATCAATATATCCTTGAAAATTAAAAATACAAGCAGGCTGGAATATAGTAATGATAAAGCCCCACTTTTGCTGTTTTTTGTGTATGAAATGCCACCCAAATTCTAGGGAAATAAAAAAGGAAAAGGACAAGACATTAGAGATCACTGTGGCTCACTATATGATAGATAGTATACCTGGAAGTCTCTTACCTTATGGTAGATCAATGACTTCTAAAGGAAAGTATCTCCCATTAAACATGAAGAACAGAAGAAAAATATCAAGTTCCTCTCCCCGTCTTCTTTCAATTCTAGCCCTAAACAAAAAGAAGTACATTTGAATCATGGACATCCCCTCCACACTTGTGAAATGAAGTATTGTTCCCCTGTGTGGAGAGAGAACAATCCTTTACTGCACAAAATTAACTACCGTATCATACTAGAGGTTTATGAGTCTGTCATGGTGTTTTATAAATGCACACCTTCTGACTGCTGACCAACAGAAATCATGGATGACAAAGCTCAGTCAGTTGATGCTGAAAATATTTGGTTCTAAGAGGTGGCCAGCAATTCAAGATTCCTATCCTCATCTGTATACTAGTGTGTGAATATACAGGTCTAATGAACAGATGAACAATTTAGAAGGTAAGTCAAGACTCTGAAAAGGCCTTCATATCTCATTTGCAACTAAATTTCTCCCATAGTTTTGTCTATGCTTTCACAGTGAAGTATCTTCGCTATTCTATTCCACTATTGCTTAAGAAATTAATCTCCATATCCTGTATTTTCCATGGTGCAGTCTTGGCTTAATGATTATATAAGGCATCTGGACTAAAAGGCAATGACAGAATATGTTCTTGTTATTGGAGCATACAAAAAGAACGTGGTCTTGAGGAAATAGCAAAGTGTGTAAAGTTGATCATACTGGGCATAATGAAGACTGGAAATGTAGAGATGACACAGTGAACTAAGTTTAAGGCTCAGCAGTTTTCAAAAAGAACTCTTTCTCTGAGAAATAAGTGATATTAGCAACCATTGGATACTTTCCACTCACAGAGTGGTCTGAAATTTCCTTACCTGTAGATTAAACAAGAAACCTTTTGGTAATACTCTCTAAGTCCAAAACACTTTGCTAAGGCCCTATGTAGTCAAAACAGCAGCTGCTCAAGGATAGCCTGAAATGGATCTGAACTAGTGAAGTAAGTAAACATTTTCAAAAGCAGGTATGTGTATGACCTGGCTTCTTAGCAAAGTCTTCAAATGTATCTCAGAAAGGCGAGGTTCTTAAATATGCAGATACCCGGCTATATTTTTCTCTTGCTAGAAATGTCAGTGTACTTAACTTTTATTGATTTCAGAGACATTAATTTCAATGAGTGGACTACAAGACACTTTCAGAAAATCTGACCAAGCATCTACATGAAACTTAAAGCCCTCAAATACCTGTGTAAATCTGACCCTTTTGTACTGAGAAATACTTAAAATCACAGTGAAGGGCAGTGGGATTTGGTCTCTGTATTACCTATGACTTAGACAAGTAGGTGGTTTTGAAAATTCTGAGACATGGAAATGAGTTTGATACTTTTTACTCTCCTGTGATTTTTTTTCCCCTCAGTCTATTGACATAAACAAATAAAATATACAGGCATGTGGTTTACAGTAGGATAGCAGTGAAGCAAGACATACACACTGCAGGAAAAAAGTAAGTAAGAAATGAAGGTTATGATTGATATTCATCCTGGCTAAATCTGAATAGAGAATGGGCCAGTGAAGGCGAATGTACTTGAAAAGAGATATAAAAATTGAACTAGCAACAAAGACTAAGCTTTTTTGTTGTTTTGTTTTGCTTTGTGGTTTTTTGTTTTTTTTTTAAAGAATACATTTTTTATGAGATATGAAATCCCCAGTAGTGCTGAGAAATGATTAGTTGTTATTCTTGTTGGGTACTAATGAACTAGCACCGTGAGATCTTTAATATAAATTGGGGGAAAGATGTGCTTTTCCAACTGCTGCAATTCATTGAAACAATTAAGGACTGATTTCATGAGTCTCAAACCTCCTACTACACAGATGCCTCTTGGGAGGAGCAGGAACTCCAGTCACTCAAGACCATCTTAACAAAGCAACAAGGGATCACAGTCTTCACAGTCCACAAGGATACAAGAAAATAAGGAGTCTGCTGCTGTTCATCTGTGTATGAATGAACTTATTTTTATAGTTTCCAGGCACTAGCTGAAACAATTTTTTTTTTGTTCTCCTTACTTGTTCTGAATTACGGCCATACAGAATGAGAATTTCCTTCCATTAAATCCAAGGCATTCGTCGTACATATTATTAATTTTTCTGATGTGTCTTACAGAGAATGTTTTATCATAGCTATCATTTATACCATTTTGCCATGTGAATGTCAAATCAATTTTGATATCAACATAAGACTGAAGTAGAGATGGCATATATAAACCTCTTCCTGTTAGTTTTTATTTGCTTGGTAAGGACATTTTCTCCTTTCAAACTGAGAATAAATTTCATATTCAAATTAAAAGCTTAAGCTTATCTTCAGAATTGAGTTCTGGTTCTATAGTATTTCCTTAAGTTATGTCTCAGTAATTGATATATTCAAGTGTATCTGAAAAGTATTTAAAAATTTAAGAATTTAGATTAGCAATAGCTAATTTGATACATATTAATATCTGGGGGGTATCCACACCCAAGGAAGGTAAGAATATGCTTTAAGGTAAGGTAATGTAAGTATTTGCTTTAGAAAACCTTATATAGGTAGTGCAGAGAATAATTGCATATGCTTCCTTGTAACCCTGCGCATCTCTGTATGTTCCTGTAATGATACAACTCTTTACAGAGCTGGTCTCTCCTTTTGTGCTCAACAATAACGGTCAATAGAAGTAGAGCAAAATCTATCTCCCATCTACAGTCCTTTGACATCCAAATTTTGATGGATAATCATTACACTTTTTCAAAGTCCACCACAGGATCTAAAAAATCTGCATTTGATTAGAACTACAAACCCTTTAATCTCCAGCGATATGTTCAAGAGAGAGTGTCTTCTTGCCTAATTGTGTGATGACTGTGGTACAGCATCATGCTCACATAATATTCATATATTTGATTTTAGAGAAAATATAAAATGTTCTCTAGAAAAAGGGTTTAGAACAAGTTAAGCTTGCTTTCTACATATCTTTCACTGCTATTGAACTATAATGCTGAACGAAAATCACAGAGTGAGTCCTAAGTGGACTGATTATGTCCTACCAGTTCCCTGTTTTTTTAATGGAGGTAAATAGATAACATATAAGGAGAATTCCTCATTTCAAACCTTAAAAACACTTAAGCTTGCCACAGACTACACAAAATTTGAGAGTTTACTTGCCTAAATATCAGCAGTGAGGACAGTACAATTCCAGAGCAGGAGTCACAGGCTAGCTCAAACTATCCAGTACTGACTTGTGGCAATATATAGATCTGTGTTCTTACACATACCAGAAATATTCCTATTGCTCATCAGTATTGCTTATGGCACTAGAGCTGTTATGCCAAGTATGTAGTGGCAATTTACACTAAAGAACAGGTTTTTAATATATTTGATTAAGCAGAAATATTTTTAATTTTAAAAACTTAATTCTAGATGTGAATGTAGAAAATTGTGATTTTTTTAATCTGTCTGAAAAATAACTTCTTCTAATATCTTAGACTTTTGCTATTGCAGCTTTGTATGTTTGGTTTTCTTCACTGCCAAGGATCTCTAAATTACTTTGGTTAAATAAATAATAGTCAAAAAAGCCATTTATTTTATATACTTAACCATCTGTCCAGCTTAGTTCAGTTTTCTAGGAAGATTTAATGCACCCTTTTTAAAAGCCAAAATTCTTTTATATGATATATTACTTGATTATTGAATTTGTCTTTTGAAGTTATAGCAGTAATTGTCCCTGGAACTAAATCAAAATTAAATTGGGGCAAATAATCCAACAGTTTACCTTATGATGTCAGGGTTTCTCACTCTAGACAGAAATTTCTCAAGTGTAAATTACTACATTTCCCACTCTAGGAAATTGTTTGCTACAATAATGACATAGTCAATCTACTGCATGGCTTTGAGCAACTGCTGGTATGACATTTATACTCAAACTCACCCAACATTCTGAGCCATCTTACTCCCAAATGCCTATAACAATACTTGACTCTGTCATGGTCCCATTTTGTCCCTTTGCCCTGGCAAGGTGAGATGGAGTTTGTCTCACACAGATGACCCATAATGAAGTTACACCACAGCTGTACAACTCCGTAGGCAGCTAAAGGAAAGAATGAGGTCTTACTGTACGTCTTTGGCCCAGTTACTGTAGCAACTGGAGAGCAAGGTGATGGTAATTTACTGCTGGAAGACATAAGCAGAAGATTTCTGTCACTTGCACGTTCTCCCCTGACACCCCAAGAGCTGAAACTCCACCCACCAGCCAGCACCAGTAAAAGAAATAAACAAGCTTATGGTATTTATTTTTCATATTTACTCACAAGGAGAAAAATACTCCCTGAAAAAAAAACTCCCTGAAGTCCGAGACACTTTATGTCTCAGAAAAAAGCCATGACATGTAACAGAATAAAGATTATAGAAATACGCACTTCTGTTCTTGCTTATAATGGTGTTACTTCATTGGAACTCTGGTCCCTTTTATTTTTTCCAAGTGCTATTCCTCAATAGAACCAATAATTGTGACATTCCAAATGATAAAAAGAAGTTGGAATAAAAAGGTGGAGAGCAGTAACAGATATATAGAACAGAATGTAAAAGCATATTCTGTTGACTGCAAAATTTTTCAGCATGTGATGCATATCTATTGAAATGCTCCCTTTCCATTCCACAGACACAGTAAAGGAAGAGACATTAATACACATCTCAATAGAGTTATAAGGAGGCTATAAGAGATATAATATTGTTATGCAGATGGCCCTTGGTCTAGGGGGCTTGAATAAAGTACCATTGTGCATCTAATTAACTCTAAAATGAGTGTGCCAATTGCTTTGTATGTTTGAAACCTTCTGTTCTCATATGTTTTGATGAGTTGTTTATTCAGAAAAAATACTTGGATGTTTTGTTGGCCTCAAAGCAGCACTCAGAAAGGTACTGAAGTTGGCAGAATTAGCTTACACCCACTTGTAAGGATAGCAGAATGCATTAAAAAACTTCGGGAAGTGTTCCCTTAGACCAACATTGATTGAAGGGTAAATTCTATGACTGTAGCCTGTAAATAGACCCTGGCAGGAATTCAATAGAGCTGGAGCTCACTGTTCTGTAATGAACTGCAACTCTAACTTCCTGTTAAACTGAGCTAGCACCCAAGTTATTTACAGAAGTCTTTATAAAATGAGGCTACTATGATCCTTACTCAATTCTTTAAAAGATTAGTAGTAAATTAAATGCTGGCACACAACATAAATTAGAACATCAAACGATACTGGAATAATAAACTTTAAACAGTGTACCAAATTATGTTCAGCTTGCAAAAGGCAAGATATGTAAATTAGGCCCAATGCACCAGGCAACCCCTGTGCATATAACTGTGTGAAACATAATGGGAGGTGCACATATTTATAGCTGTTTTGAAGTAACTTGACTGATTCCTGTGCAGGTAGCCTCCAGGAGTACATAAAGGCAAATGTTGACATATGGTTTAGTCCTGCATTTGCAAACATATACTGCACAACCACATTAAAACAACAACAGCTCACATATGTTTATTTACTGATCAGGTGCTTGAGAGAAAACAGTTTGTTTCTTGGATACTTCACCTAGTTTAAAGGATACTAAGATACATGTCTTTGCTTTCTCTAGGGCTTCCCACAGCCTTTTTTGTGCTCCCTGCACATGCATAAAACATATGTACCTAGAGAACATGGAAAAGGAAGAAGAAGAGTGTGGAATTGTGTTATTATATGTTCTATTATGAATCTTCTCTTATTTGTATGATAAAAGTTCCAAAGCCCATTCCCTCCCCAGGCAAATGTGCGCAGTTTTAGGATGTGTATATGAAGTATGTGGAGTATATGAATATGTGAAGTATATGAAGCAGAGGCCAGTAATGACTGGCAATCCTCAGGGGCAAGTATTGGGATCAGGACTGTTTGACATTTTTGTTGATGGCATGGACAGAGGGATTGAGTGCACCCTCTGCAAGTTTGTTGACAACACCAAGCTGTGTGGTACAGTCAACATGCTGGAGAGAAGGGATGCCATCAGGGGGAACCTGAACAGGCTTGAGATGTGGGCTTGTGTGAACCTCACGAAGTTCAACAAGGCCATGTGAATGCTCCTACATAAGGACCAGGGCAACCCCAAGCATAAATATGGGCTCAACAAAGAATTGATTGAGGGCAATCCTGAGGAGGACTTGGGGATGTTGGTGAATGAGAAGCTCAACAAAACCCCTTAGAGTGCACTTGCAGCCCCAAAAATACTGGGATGCACCAACAGAAGCATGGCCAGTGTGTCAAAGAGTGTGATTCTGCCTTTTACTCCACTCTCATGAGTTCCCCTCTGTGAGGGTGGTGAGACACTGTCACAGGTGTCGACAGGATTTGTGGATACCCCATTCCTGGCAATGTTCAGAATCAGGTTGGGGCTTAGAGCACCATAGCTTAGTGGAAGTTGTCCCTGACCATGTCAGGAGGTTGGACTAGATGAGTTTCAGAGTGCTTTCCAAACCAATCCATTTTCCAATTCTGTGATCCTGTAATATTCATTTTAAAATGGACTTATTAAAAAGAGCAGGAAAGTGCACACAGTTCTTTTTTATTCCATTCCAGGTGAATGCTTTTACCTTTGTGCAGCAGACCAGTGCTACCTTCAGCATTCTTTTACCTCTGGCCTTATGATATGCATTTCTGACAAAACAGCATCCTGTTTTCGAAACAAAGGTTTTCAGATCAGTGATTTTACACTCACAGAATAATTAAGGGTCCCTAAAGCCTACCAGCTGCACCTATACCCTTGCTCAAATCTGAACATATGTTTATATGTTCATATAACATATGTTATATGTTTATGGTTTTTGTTGTTGTTGTGTTGCTTTTTTGGTGTGGTTTTTGTTGTTGTTGTTGTTTTTTGGGGGGGATCAAGGTTTTTTGTTGGAGAAGATGAAAAGTTGAAAAATGTGTCAAACAATAGCAAAACCACACTGTCTAGAATCTCTAGAAGCTTAGAAGTGTTCAAAACTAAATAGAGATTATGAAAAAAAAAACAAAACCTGGGGTATGAAATTTAAATCTTCCTACTTGAGAAAGTTTAGCTGCCTTTGAATTGGTATTCAAGTTTATGCATTAAGAGCAATATCATTGGATTTTTTACTCAAATTGCCTTCAAATAATAGGGTAGCTATTGTAATGAATAAAAAATGAAGAAAGAAGAGAATAAAGAGAAACATCTTAAATCCCCATTTGCTGGCAATGTTTTATTACACTGCATAGAGTATTTATATAAAAAGGATTTAAAAATGTATTAAAACAGAAATGCCTTCTTAATAGCTATTGCTCTGTGAGCACTGCCCTGCATTAGTACAATCGATTTTCACATCATTTTCATGCTTCTGCAGTATGTCTTCACAATTTTAAATGCACGGATTTGCTGTAAGAATAGGATATTGTTGCCATCCATAAGACAGCAGCCAGATTTATGGGAGCTCTGAAACAGGTTTAAAAACTCCTTAAGTGTCTTTCCAGGGTGATCATTTTCCTCCTGGGTCCAAGACCTCTTTAGCTGTTCTAAGGCTTTGTCTCAAGTCTAGAAGAGAAGTGCACCATCATGTTGCCGAGCAGCAATTCATCCATCACTCAGGGTATGTTCTGTGAGTATCTATTGCACAATATAATTTTCTCCATGTATTGAAGATGCTTCACTTGTCAGAGGCCTTTGAAAGTAGTCAGGTTTCATCAATGGATCTTGACAACATGGAAAGGATGAGGCACCTGAAGGAAGCGTAGGGCATAGCATTTCAAAAGCAATACCTGAAGACTGATTATTCTTTGTCCTTGACACCCTGCCAAGGGCTAGATGAACTGAACATTTGGGAAGTAATGGAGCCTACAAATCACCAGTTGCCTACAATCCCACTCAGGCCACAAGAGGATAGCATGCGTGACTTCAATTCAGTTTTTGTTACATGTTGTAAGCTTTTGACTGTTCTGATATGTGTTGTCATTGATGTGTCAAGACTGGGCTCAGACAGACTGTCTGACCTGATTGAGATCAACAGTGCTATGTTATGACTGAAAAAATAAAGAAGTAAAATAGCAACACTGTCGTGTGATTTCTTTAATTGACCACAGTCATTATCTGAGCCGTATAGAAACAAACCCCAAGGGCTGTCTTAGGTGAGACGAGAGGGTGCAAGAATATCCTGCCAAAGTGTTCTGTGATGTATGAACCATACATTGGAATGTGCCTTTGTTGTTGGAGAAGCCTTTTTCCTGATGTGCTTCCAATTACTCACCACTTCAATATTTTAGACTCAAAGAGAAATCACCAACAGACTTGGCTAAGTGTTGAAGATGTTGCACTAGTAGTTTTATAATCTTTTATAAAAAGATCAGTATACTGTGTCTTAGGACTAAAATTCTCTAACATTATCAGTGTTAGTGATCAGCTAAGTGAGAATCTGGTATGAATTAACTGTTCAGGGTTTTTTATCCCTTCATTTAAAAAAAACCAAAACTAACATTTTGTCCTGTAAGAGCTATGGGACATAACAATAACTGTTTTCATGGACACTTATTCTAAACTAAGAAAAAGAGGATCAAAGAGGCCGTATTGACCCAAAGCACCCTTCAGATTTTAATTTTAGATCTTTAGGTATAGGATGCCCTCTCATAAATGAAAAGATAAGACCCTTAAGAATAATGCCACCATATCTTTTGAGCAACATCTGAAAGCAATGCTGTTTAGGGTTCAAGTTCCGTGAAGTCAAATGAAATATGACAGTGTAGCTAACATCTAAACCAGGTGAGCGTAGACAGCTGAACCTGCAAGATATAAAGCAGCATGAATTTAAGAGCTCATTTTCCTATGAACATCTAACGCTAAGAATATATTTCCAGAATATATCCAGAAATATATATTTTTTCTGGAACTACCAAAATATTCCAAAAATTATGTTTGTTTGTTTGTTTGTTTGTTTGTTTTTATAAGATAGCACACACGTAAAACAATTTTAAAAGGTTCTATCACTAACATTAACCTGTGCTACCATTTATAAGGAAAACTTCAGATATTATTTATCTCACTGGAATCTAAATCTTTTCAACTACTTAAAATTGAAACAATATTTATAGCTCTCTTTTTGAATACAGATAAGTAGCTCATTCTAATACATAGGAAGGAAAGCAATAATTCACTGATTAAATAAAACTCTTTAAAGTTGCAGATGCCTTTGATCCTGACATAATATAATGCCTTCTGAAACAACAGAAGTGTCATGTGAAGTAGTTATTTATGTTTCCATGGACTGGAAAAGTTACAAAGTGCTGGGATTAAATTATTTCCTAACATTGGCTCTCTCTTTTGATAAATAAAGTATGACAAACTGAAGCATATTTTACCATTGTGGCACTATAGGTACACTCTCTCAGTGGCAAAAATTTCCAATAGTGACTGTTTAATAGATAGAAAAGAATTTCTTCATCTAATCTAGACAAACCTCTCCCCAAACGATATTTTCCATATGGTGTAATAAACAATATTGTCTGAAACTACAGAAGTGAATGAGCTACTAGTAATTTCTTTGGGTCAGTAAAATCTAAAAAAAACACTTGAGAACTTTTATGAAATATTTAGCCTGAATTTCCTTAGTCTAATGTTCTTAATTCTGCCTTTTTGCCTTTTACAACAACATAGATTAACCTGCTTTGGTAATTACGCTGCTTCTGTACTTGTACATAGGCAGTGTAATATATCTTTGCCATACATAATTAAGGACACTAGATTAAATTAAAATTTTAAAAAAATTGATACAAAAAAATTTACATTGACTAGAAAATGACCATGTTATAATTTTTCCATTGATTTGTTATGGTCTTTTAAAGTCTTCAATCAATGGGAAATTCAAAACATAGGAAAGTTTCAGGACTAAAACCAAAGTAACAGATTAAATCAGCACGTAAGTTTTCACCCAACAATAAAATAATGCATCTGTCTAAATAATACAAAATTAATATTAATAAGTTAAATTTTGACATGTCTGTGCAAAAAAATCCAGGATTTTGTACCTCAGAGGAAGCAGGTCAGTGCATAGTGTGAGGTGAAATGTAACACAACCCACCCAATTTGTAATGCAGCATTTGAATTTACTTACAGTCACAGAATCACATGGGGGTTAAGATTGTTTGGGTCAGCTAGAGCAGATTGGTCAGGACCATATCCAGTTGCTTTGCGAATATCTTTGAGGATCAGAAGACCACAGCCTCTCTGGGAACCCTATTTTAATGCTTAGCCATTCTCACAGTAAAAAAGTATTTCCTTAAGTCTAAGTTGAATATCCCATACTTCTGTTTTTTCATTCTCATCCTGTCACTGAGAGTCTGTTTCTGACATCCGCTCTCCCACAAATCTGGTATTTATGCAAAAGCTATTTAAAAGGTGATTAGAGGTGATCCTGCAGTAATAGCAGCCATGTCCCTTAGGCACTTGTGTGTACGCCTCATTGGGCCCATGGAATTGTGTATGTCCAGTATTCTTAAATGTTCCCTAATAGAATCCTCCTCCAGGCAAGGAAAATCCTTCTTGCTCCAGACTTTTCCACTAGTCAGATGAACATGGGATTGAAGAGAGCAAATTTTACTAGCAAAGACCAGAAAGAAGAAGGTATGGACTACCTAGGATGCTTACACATGAGTTTTTACCAGGTCCTCTGTCTGCTTCAGCAGCCCACGTATTCTCCAATCTATCTTTTACTACTTCTCTATCTGTAGATATCTCATTGCCATTCAAAGCACTCATTGGATTCAGTACAAAGTGGGTTTTGACTTTCCTAATCACATTCCAGATTACAGTCTGGAATCTCAGACTGTAATCTGGAGTCTCAGACAATGTATCTCTACTCCTTCTTGGTCACCTCTTCCGGCTTCTCTTTGTAGTACACTTTCTATATTTGCCTTTTTTATTTTTGGAACTTCTTGTTCTTCTGTGAAGTTCTCCTTCTATCTTATTGACAAAGATTCCAGCTCCTCACCTCCTATCAGGCACTTATTCCATCTTCAGTTTATGGTCAAATGTAATTCTCAAATCCTTTTTCCAGGAAAATGTTATGTTGTTGATCCTGTATCAGTCTTGAGCTTGTATTTGCCCTTTTTCAGCTTTTTCCTTCTGTTTCTCCCATTTGTCAAGGTAATTCTGAAATCTTGAATCCTGACCTTCAACATCATTCTAGATTCTCTCAGCTTTGGGCTGTAATCCATCAACTAAGTCAGTCATTAAACATTGGAGTGAAACGGGGCACAGGATGAAATATCAACCTCCTTCCATTTTGACAGGGAACAAGTGATAACTAAAAGAAGACTGTGGTTTTCAGTGGTTTTACATATCTTAGAGGAACGTATTTGCAAAAATATATTAATGTGAAACAGTGTGAAAACTAAGCCATAACCTCACATTTAAATGTAAATATCTAGCAGCAAAAAAGGGATGAATTTCTCTGAAAAACAATGGATTAGCTAAGTAGTGACTTCTAAAATTCATTAATAGTATTCTAATTGTGTCTTAACGTACTTTATACAGTACTTGAGATATTAGACTTAAATAAAATTCTGGAACTGTGTTTTAATTTGCAATTTTCTAGAAAATAAAAAAATGTCAAAATCCCAAAAATAAAACCAGCATTTGCTAGTATAAAATTCTAAGGTCTAAATATGTATAGTGTTTTGCAAAACTCTATCAAATAAAATTCTGTCTTGTGTTTTATAATGGTGTTAAGGTGAAATGCCACAGAATGGAAAATGTAATGCATTTCAGGTCACATTGTCTCTGTATCCTTCTCCTCATTATACGAAGAAGATAATGAAAGAGCAGAATTTAATAGAAAAGTAAAGTTTTCCTGTGAAAGGATATGGCTGAAAAGTCAACTTGTACTATGTAATGTAATGGTAGCTTAAACAGTATTTTAATTTAGTTTTATCCTTAGCTTGTAACTTAGCAAGAGATTCAGTTGAAACAGCAGAAGCAGGAGGTTTAAAGTTAGGATCTATCTCATCTAACATAAGCCATCTCAAAGTGAGTTGTCTAATCAGAGTGAATTATTTAGGTGCTCTCTGTTGTAAGTAGAAAGAGAGAAGAATCTTTACTCCCTCCTAAAATAAGTAGGATTAATCTAACTTTATTAGAGTTACTTATTTCTCTCAATTGACTAGTGAAGGAATCTCTATACTCTATTTGAGACAGTGCAGTGGACTAGATCTTATACAAAAGGAGTGTATATTTTGGGAATAAGAATGAACTGTTCTCAATTTACAAAATGAGACTCTACCTTGAGTAATAAAAGAAAATCTTCAGGTTTGAATATGAATTTTTTGGAAAGCCTACGAATTTGATACAGTTAACAATGTTAAAAGGATGGGATTTTATTTTAACAGCTCTTGCCTCTTATTTCTCCATAATAAATTAAATGACACTTCAGTGTGTGTCTTCAGGACTGTGCCTTTCACTGAGATACTTCAAAAGACATATTTATTCTAAAGAATTTAACATCTATCCTATAATGAAAAATAAAGTATTTCTAGCCATACCCTTAAATCAGTAAAATACAGCTAAAATGCTAGAGGCAGAAGACTATGTTACCTTCCTGCATACATCTTCTGTTACATAAATTCTTTGGGATTTTATTTGCTGCATCAATTATGTTGCCTAAAAATAACAATAATTATGCCACTTACAAATACAGTTGCATTTCAAAACAACCCTTGTCTCAACCAGGCTTTATCTTAAAATTGAAACAATTTAACAGGAAGAAAAAAATTGTGAGAAGAAAATGTGTAAGAATAGTTATACCTAAATTTATACCCCGCCTTGATAAATACCACTACACTTAGAGAACTCAGCCATTATGTAATATGGCATATGTAATATAATTAGGTAATAGTCCTTGCAATGTCCTTGAAATCTTTTTCCTCATCCCTTCTGGAAAGTTAGATGGCAGCTTGACATTTAGTTCAAGTATTTACTTGTGGCACCTTGGAAAGTCTTGAGGAAAAAATTATACTTAATAGGTAGCTCCTGGTAAAAGTGACTGAATTGCAGTGCATTGCTGCTGATAATATGAATCTATTTACCCAGTACTTGGTTAGGAGGAGAAAGGGGGAGGAGGATTTGTCTGGGAGGATTGTCTTCCTGAAACAAAGATGCTGAGATGGAGAGAATTCAAAAGGTCAGGGGAAGTAATTGTAAGAAAAAAAAACCAAACTAAACAAACAAAAAGATAGCTACTGCAAGTAAGTCCAGATCTGCCAGATGCTTATTTAAAAACAAGAGAAAAATAAATATATCCAAAAGAAAAGTTTCTAGATGGGACTTGCGGCATATTTCTTTTGTAAAACTGAAAGATTATTAAGAAAACTTTGTGTATGACTCATTGGCTAATAACTGCAAACTGTCATATTGCATGTGGACCAAACAAGAGGATAGAATGAGATACAGATTTCACCAGTGTACTGAATTATACAGCTGTTTCCTATATAGTGCTGTTGAGACTGAAAAATAAGGTATAGACATCATGACTGAATTGGGGAATAAATGTTTTTAATCTTTCCTGTCTTTATTTTAGTCTCCTTTCTAGTCCCTCTCTGCTCAAAGTTCTAATTTACCTTGTTAAAATTCTAAACTTCTCTCTCTTTTTTCCTCAACTTGTAATTCAGCTTCACCCTTTCTTATACTCTTTTCCTGATTTCTGCCACAGCCTTGCCTCCCATCCCTCTCTCCCACCACTGACCATGTTATTTTTTTCTCCGTGTTACCTGCAAGCCCTAGTTTGCTTTATCTCTGTGTTTGACTGTCTCGTTTCAGTAGGGTCTGTTTCTGGATCATGCTCCTCTTTTCCTGGACCCTGCTTTGGCCACCTTCCCCTTCTCTCCTCACACATAAATGGTAGAAAATCTCCCATGCATCCCAGCTGAAAAAATTATACCCACTTTACAATTTTAATTGTAAAGTCCTTATTGGGTAACACACTGGGATGTTGTGGAGCGGGGTACTTGTCTGAGTTTTGGAAGTGGATTTGGTAGCGGATTTGGAAGAGGAGCAACATGGATGTTGTTGTTGTCTGTTTACCTGGTCATGCTGCTCAGTGTGTGTGTCTGTGGGCTACAGTGTTAACACCGCTGCTGCCTGACCCTCAAACAGCAGCAGCAGCGGCCACCTGCAGGAGAGTGGGATGGAGGGACCCCCAAGTTCCCGAAGTGCACCCAGCTGGTCCAGTAACATGCTTTCCTAAAGCTTCTTCGCTAAAAGCTCACTACTTATAGGACTTAATAGTAGGGAAAAAAAAAAAACAAACCAACAAAACCCTCTAATGATATTTAGGCTTTGTCAAAACCCTAGAGTGACAATTCAGTTTAAACAGTTTATATTAAACAAAATTAGAAGCAGTGAAGAGGAGAGAGCATGACAGCGCTATTTTTTCCTGCTTATAATGTCATTAATTGTCTCAGAATGTAAAATGCATTAATTTTTCTTCTGATTCAACAGAGACTATTACACTCTTTTATACTTATGGCAACACAGCTTTAAGATGCTAAGTGAATGTCGTGGTTTGACACGGAAAAAGAATTTTCTCGGAAGGAAGAGGTCAATATGGATTGACCAATTGAAGATGGACACGTCTCTGAGAACACAGAGGGGTTAATAGGAGAATTCCCAGGAGAACTCGCTCTCTTTGGTTCCGGTCAGCGTGCAGTGCAGGCTCTCCCCTGCCCAGTGATGAGCTGGGTGAGGGAGGGGAAGACCCATGGCCTGACTGAGGTAGGCCCAAGGGTGGAGGGGACTGGAACCCCCCTGCAGATGGAAGGGTGGAGAAATCTAGGATGTCTCCGTTCCCCCCCCACCCAGAGTCTCTCTCTCTCTCTCTCTCTCTCTCTCTCTCTCAAGAGACAGCAGCAGTTTGTCAGCAGTTCACCGTGGGGAAGGAGAAGAGCAGGGTGGCCACAAGGTGCCCAGTCGGGCTGTGGGAACCGGAGTCTGGGCAGTGAGCCGTCCTTGGGAGTCGGGACTTTTAACCGTTCCTTGAGAAATGAAAGCTTTGTAAAATTTTTCTCCTTCTCAGTTTGAAGGAGAGGACGAGAGACGGCTTGGACCCTGGGATGTTGGGGGGAGCGATTCTGGGTGGGAGGGGATGGTGGAGTGGCTTTTGGCTGGGTTTTTTCTTGGTGGCCATGGACTGAGCCGATCTTCTCCTCCAGGAGAGACTGTGTTTCAGGAGGATTCCAGTGAACCAAAGAGACCATGCTTTGGCTGGAGAAAAACAGAAGTGGAGCGAACAGAGAAAAGTTAGGGAGGTTTGTGATAGTGCCCCCTTCAGAGAAGAAAAGAAGATATCTGTTCTTGGATCCTCGGCCCCAGGAGAAAATGGGGGGGACTGTGGTCCCAAAAATGAAAAACTGAACTGCTGTTTTTTCCCCTCTTGGCAGGGCATCCTTGAAAGGAAAAATCCTAAAAGCAGTCTGTCCATCCATGCATTGGTGGTGAGAGCACTGTGCATGGAAAGGAGAGGGTCACCACTGGCAAACTTTTTTTCTCTGGGCGGTGCCATGTGGTGACATGGAAGCACAGGATGTGGCAGCTGTGTTTCTTGGGGGATCTCTGGCACAGGAGAGGCTCCTCTCTCCCTCAGTGGACAGTGTCGATTGTCTGGAGGGTGGAAACCTGATTGGGGTCCAGATTGTGTCTTGCTGTGGTTTGTTGGAGTTGGGTGGTGGAGGGAGGAATGCTTTGGAAGGTTTTCATTTTGATTTTTGTGTGTGTTTTTTTCTTTCTTTTTCCTTTTTTAGTAGTATAGTAGTAGTAGCTTAATAAAGTTTTTTTCTTGTTATTAAGCTTCGGCCTGCTTTGCTCTGTTCTCGATTGCATTTCACAGCATTCTATTGAGAGATTGCATTTTCATGGGGGCACTGGCATTGTGCCAGTGTCAAACCATGACGGTGAACAATGATTTGAAGATTTCAGACACAAAGGGTCAAAGAAAGAAAAGACCTCAGATAACTTAAATAGGCAATTCTTAGTACATGAGAAGCAAGTGAACCATCTCATAAAGGTTTTTATTTTTGTGAAGCCTGTAACTGTAGATTTCCAGAACATGAAATCAATGCTTCTGCTAAGTAAAGGGATATCTAATTACTGTTTTTTATGTTGACAAGCAAATTATTTCTGAAGAAAAAAAAGACAGATTAATTATATTTCTGGAGGGAATAATGACTTGATATGTGGCGACTTCTCTCGGGTGTTCATTGTCTTTCTTATCAAGTGGATGGTAGGTAGATTGATAATTTGATCACATCAAGAAGCAGAAAAAACAAGTAACATTGCCCCATCCAATGAATGAAACAAGTAGATAGGGAGAAGAGGCAGGTAAGAGAGGAAATAAGAACAGTCTTTTACAGGATTATGGCTGTCAGAATTTAAAATCAATTTTCTACAATAAGCCTAAGGCTGACTTTCAGGTCGAGGAGCTGCGCCGTGTGTACAATGCTATGAAGCACGTCACTTCCATACAGTTTTACTACTTGCACTGCTTTTATGTTGAATGAATAACCTCCCTCTCACCATAAACTTTTGAGGATAAATTGCACAGATAAGACTTGCCTAATTTCTTTCAAATGAGAGGTGTTATCTTCTAATCTTCTCTGCTGGCAAAGAAATACCAGGAAATCTGACCCTCTTTTGGATTCCGTGCTTTGCCTACCTGCTGGGCCGTACTGTTGACAAGCTTTCTGAAATTACATTTTCTTTGGTTGGGAGACTAATGTGTTGCTTATATCAGGGCTGTGACTGAAGCCCAGCACATCAGAGAAGCATGGGAGTGCTGTGAAGTAATCATAGATAAAAACAGGACATATTTGTAAACAGGTTGTGTGAGCCTGCTTGTTTTCATTTACCTGTGGAGAGAGAATGAATGCCTTATAAATAAAGCCAAAGGGGAAGATGTTAAACATCCTGCATTTGTTTCGTAAATATATGCATCTAAAAATTAATTTGCATTTTTTTGTGTTTATGTCTATATTATTACATCAAGATCTCTTTCTACAGTACCCTGCAAGACAAATGAAGTGTACCACCAAAAATGAAGGTAGTCTCTAAAACAAAATATATTTTCTCCAGCAGTAAGGTCCATGGTGATTGTTCAGCATATATATGTATATATGTGCCAGATAAATACTGTTTGTTTCAAGTGAAATGAAAAGTCATTGTATCCGCTCACCCACATCTTCCATTCCCAGTCTGCACATTTTATATGCTCAGGAAAACAAGACTGTCATATCTGAGAGATAGAGATCTCCCCAAACTGCTTTCTGCCCCTTCATGCATGGTGTGTCCTGCTCCAGAGCACCCAGCAGGAGACCTGAAACTCAGTTCTGAGTATGTTTCCTGCATGGTTCATGAGCTGGTGTGATATGAAAAATACAGACCATATCATTCTGTTGTGTAGTTCAGCTCCCAACAAGTGGATGTAGGTGAAATATCTGCACAATTCCATTATTTGACTGGAATTCATCATATGTCTGAGATTGCAGAAATTCCAGGGTCTTTTGTGTCTTTCTCTGTTTGTTCTTCCTCTTTCCTGTCCCCCTCCTTTCTATACACCTTCATATTTCCTGGGATACATGGAAGGGAATTCACAACTTCATAATCCTTCTTGCACGGCTGCTTTTACTTCTAGTCAGGAAAGGAAAAAGAGAAGATTTCACCTTAGTGTTTATTTGTAGGGGCCAAGGATATTGGCTGCAGCAGCTGCATTTACCAGTATTTTCTTTATCATGGCTTTGGGAGAGTTTCTCTCTGGTCAGATTAAAAAGTTTTGGTGTTCCTTTATTCACATGAGCCTCACACTGTTTTCTCATATGTGAAGTTCTTGCAGCTGTCATCTAGGGATAAGGAAGTAAGACAAAGCTTTCCCTAAAATTATTTTAAAAGTATTTCTGTAATAAACTTCGCATAATCATTTTGAATCCTAAAGGAAAATTGGTTTTGGCTATTCCTTTTAGTAATGTATAAAGATTGTCATTGTAGCAGAGGGTACATCTTCACAAAATAAATGATCATAATGGCTTCTTTATAAATGCTTATTGCATTGTATTACAGGAGAACCTCTTCTGAGATAACATGTTACATGAAAAAACCTTTTGTGATTTTAGTTTTAGAGATTTAAATGTCAGCCTTTGTGAAAAATGGTTTTTAAAAGCTGAAAAAGGCAACAGACCCTTCCATCAAGTGACCTCAAATGGAGCTCTTTCCAGAAAGAAAAAAAAAGTGCATATTAAATGTTAAAATAAAAGAAATGGAATTGATTCTATTTTTAAAAGTTTAGGGTTTTTTTCAAGCTATCAAATAAATTTATATATTATTTTCTATCCGGGCTCATAGCTTGTTTGCAATTATCAGTTATTCCTGAATACTGATGAAAGAGAAAGTAAACACTTCTTTCCTAAAATTATCTTGATACAAGTAGGTTTCCACAATAAATAAAAAGTTTAGTGAGTATCAAAAGATAGTGGTTGTGCTCAGATATTCCACATTAGACCAAACCTAACCATTTATAGTGTCCTCTGACCCAGAAGTAAAAATTCTCTATAAAATGTACCATGCATCTGGGTTAATGCTTATGTCATGGTCCTTGGAGGACTGTAAATGGACCGGTTTTCAAACTAGAAATTAGACTGGAAGTGAGACTGGGTTTGCTTCTCAGGAGGCATGCTTCTTTTTAGGAGGGAATAGACAAGCAACAACCACTTGGTCACTGGCTACACAATCTATAGGGCCAGTTTTGCCAGGCTTCTGCCTTCTCATTTACACGTGACATAGGAGGAAAGGTATCTTAGTACATAAATAGGTAAGTCCACCTCTTTGCAACACTGTGCATCATAAAACTTGTCAGTGTTAAATACTATGCTTGAAAATGAACTAGAAGCTTCATAACTAAAAACTCCTTGACATTCACACATACATTTGCTGTGATAAGCAGTGATGGTGGCAAGGCATATGAGACACCTTTTGCAGTGGCCCTGTCTGCCTGGCTGCGAGTCTGTTACAGCACATGAGCCACGGAGAGCAGGAAGCTGAGGGGATGCTACATGCAATTATTACTGCAATATGTGCAGTTAGGAGACTCAGGACAGGAGCCTTTGTAAACTCAAACAATCAAAGTGGGAGCTATTGGGACAGTTCAGACATTAGCTCACAAAAGGGGAAACAAATCTTCAGCATAATTTAGGGCAAGTGCTCTGCAGTAATTGCAGCAAACTATGTTTTTGCAACCTGCTTTTATAGAACATCCTCTCTCTCCTTTCTTCAAAATCATGCAGAAATTTTTGAAATCTCTCTAATTTTCAAAGAAGAGCTGTTCCTAGTCTGGTTCTCTATAAAGTATTGCCCTCTGAAGTGCAAAATGCACATTTGTTTGGATACTTTTTTTCCTCTTAGTCTCAGATCTTGACACAATCTAGACTGTTGACTATGTATACCTATATACAAGAGAAAGCAAAAGAGGAAAAGTCACAGGAAATGCTCCTTCCTGAAAGAACTTCTCTCATTCTCACAACTAGAGAAAAACCCGTGGTAATTCAGATCCAATTTATAATCCCATTTCACTGGTTTGTTTCATTGATGTCATGACTGACAATGTAAAATTAGCAAGATCCATGAAGATATCTGTAGATGTCAAAAAGGTCTGTGCATGATGCATCTTCTCTCTCCCTGGAGATCCACGATAAAAAACAAAGCTGACACCTCAAACCCTCTCATAATATGCCATAGTATTATCAACAACAGATCTAGTGACTGCCTTTCTTGAAAGCAGACAGTGCAGACACATGGCTTTGTGGACTTCTTCAACAGTCAGCGGTGACTGAAAACATCTCAATAGAGTATTCAGATGATCTGCTGGACACAGCTATCTCAGGGGGTGACAAATTCCCACACCTCTGCGTGCAGCACTTCACTGACATTTGGGGCAGTGTAGGTAACTTAGACTGGAAATTTGACTTTTCAATGCTTGCAGTTAGTTAAGTAACATGAATCCCATCCAAAGCACATACTGTAGTCATGATGAACTCAAGGAAAATGGTTATATCAGCATTTCCCTATTAATTCTTCCACCACTTGCAGAATCAGACCTTACTTGATAGAGTATGTTGTAGTATATTTAGAATTTGAGGCCCCATATGAAGATGGGAAAGCCTTTTCTTTGGCAATATGTCTGTAACTGCATTTTATGGCAGTTAGCCCTACTTTTTCCTGCCTATATAAGTTTATGGTCATAATAAGATATTGACACATTTAATGGCAGCTGTTTAAAATTTCATAAATATCAAAAATGTCAACCACTATTTAACAACAAAAATAGGATCAAAAGATATATAACATAAAAGATATATAATAAAAAAGATTTGTAATGCTTTAAAAAATAAAAGCACTGCTTTAACATCTAAATTGTGTCTGTTGAGGCCTGCAGCATATTGCTTTAGAAAATACAGTAGTTAAATAAGAAAAAAAAGTCGGAAAAAAATTTCATGAAAAAAAAAAAAGATACACAAATTGTAAAATTAGAAGATATATGAGAAGTCCTAATATCTTTTTCCCAGGATTAAAAAAAATTGTCCAAATCCTATAAAACTTTTAAGTAGTAATAAAAAATCCCTAGATTTTCAAAATATTTTTCCCATTGAAAATTATATCAATCATATGAAAATATAGCACTCATTTGTAGTGTTTAGTGAGAATAGGCTAGTCTTATGATTATGTACAGAAATAGCTTATAAATATAATCTCTGTATGTACATAACCAGAGCTATTAAGATAGCAGATTACAAGAATACAGAGAATCAATTTATTTATTTATTTTCCCCCTTAGAAATCCAGATGGATAATGGTTTTCTCTGCGGAATCATTTTATCCTGCAGTCCAGGATAAATCCCGTCTTTCTCTATCACATAACCTAGAAGATGAAGTGATCTGCAACAGAATCTGTAACTGTACTATTGATGTATCCATGCAGAGGACAATCTTAATGATTGCAGGTTTCCTTCAAGAACATGTATGGATCATTTACTTTTACAGGTCTTTCAGTTGTTAGAAGCTTGCACTCATCATTACAGATGTGCTTGTGAGCAGGCGTTATCCCAATTAACACAAAAGCTCCCATGGAAGTAGCGACTGTTCAGTGCAAATGGATTTGGCTTGTCATCCAAACCCAGGGAGGAGCCCCAATGATTTAGACAGGATCAAATATGTGCTGGCTTTTAAATATGTTTATACAGAGAACAATTATCCAAGAAGACTGGCTAAAAAACCAATTAATTTCTTTGAAAGTAAAAAGTTAGAGTCTTATTTCTTACCTGTTTGGAAAGGGTTTTTCTTTTCCAAATCTCTTTTTAAAAAGCATATCAGATATAACAAAGCTCATTATTGATATTTTGATAGAAGAAATCAGACAATATGTTGTCACACTTTTTCGTGAAGTAACTCCTATGTGGCTTAGCATTTACTGAAGAAATTATTTCAGTCTATTTGGCCATAGCAGACTGAAGCTGTATACTCATCCTCCAGGTAAACATCACAAGTTTGTTGATTTTGCCATTAGTGTAGCTCCTATCTATCCATTTCTAAGTAACTGCATGAGGTAGCAGGATATGGGGACAGTGGGTGTGGGTAGGAGGAGAGGAGTGAAAAAAGGCGCAGCTTATTCACTTAAAAACAGAGTTGAAGCCATGAATTTTTAAAGAAATTTAGATATCTAATTCTATCTTCCAGACTTCAGTGGCGTTCAGGAACATTTAATGCATGTAAAGCGACATATTGAATGTAGTCCTGAATTGACTTATGTTACAGAGCCAGGGGCAATAAGATACAATAGGAAATTCTCAATGTACTAATCCACAAACCAAATGAACTTATCAAAACAAAGAAATAAATGAAATGGAAGCTTCAATTCTTTTAATCTTTTTATCAAAGGCTTAGTGGCAGAATGTTATAATGAAGACCCCACATTAACAAGTATTCATTACTTGAATGCTAATTAGTGTTACTATGAAATTTCATAAATTCTTTAAACTAGCCTTGTCAAAATAAATTAACAAAGTGTTTTCTGTGATACTCTAGCACTTGTTTACTTTTTTTTTTTTCCTGTGCTATTTTCTTCATATATTGCCAGCTTGTTGTGCTTGGAGATCACATTGGTCACATTGGAGACCTGCTTCAAAGCCTGTCAGTGCTAATCAGAGCCTTACTAGTCTTGGTGAGGGTCTGAGTGGGCACTGAGTGTCCCAGTATCAGTGAAAATAAATCATGTTCTATTGTTACAGCTAATTAGCCGTGAGCATTGCAGAGCAGGTCCTGTCTTTGACAGTGTGATTGTACAGCACTTAACACAATGGGACATCCATTCTGATTGGATTATCTCCATTAGCAGCACAGTTCTCTAGTGAATGCAACTATTGTAAATCTCTTCCATGTACTCAGAGTATTATTTTTTAATTACCTCTTTTTAGAAAGTTCTAATCCGTGCAAGACATTGGATAAATAAAGTATGCACTATAAAATCTGTCAGGTAGCTATTATCAAGGATTGTGGCAATATTTTTATATAATTTTATTAACATTCAAATGATAAGATCAGGGAAAATATTGAAGTGGTAATTTAATATATTTCTTTAGGGCATACACACATTCATGCATATACATGTATATATATACATATACATGTGTATTTCTATTTATGCACACTTATGTAAAAACTTTAGGCCACGCTAAAATCTACTAGTTCAAACAGATCACCATCTGGCTGGGAGCTCCATCAAAAATGTCATTTTGTATAAAATTGACACAGCAGACACCCCAAAGTAAGCAAGAAGGAGAGAGGAAAATATTGCATGGCTCAATGATTGTGGCAATGAGTATCTGATATCATAGAGAATTCCTATGACAGATGTTCTTTTCAGGTATTGTAATTCTAGTCCCTTCGACACATGGTTCTGCCCAACAGCCATACTGTTGAAATCGTATAAGTATTTTATTACAAGAGGCATAGGTGAAAAATCTCAGCAATGATAATTCCCGCAGTATACTCCATACCCTTCAATTTTGATTACATTCTTATATAAGGTACATAGAAAACATAGTATTTGAACTTGATCTGCAAGAAGGCAAAATCAGACTTTATTCCTAAATACTATAAAGAAAAGAAAAATTATGTTTATTTCTAAAAAATAGCATCAGAAAATATTTTAGTGAAAAAAAAAAAAGTGTTCTATGTCTATGTGCATCATCTGAATTTCAGAAATGTACAGTACTCTCTTACTGACTTTACTCGTATTGCAATTCCACTGAATAATTATGTGGCAAGTGTGAGTACTGGGGAAAGGGCAATATCCTTAAATTATAATGGCTCTGTTTTGTTTGGTTGCAAAAATTCCTGTTAGAGTGTGTATGTGTGTGTAGGAGAGAAGCTGCTGCTATGTTTCTCAGCTCTTCATTAATAGCAGTTTCAAAGTCTCAGAAAAGCCTAGTTGCCTTTTTTTATTCTTTTTGTAATACTGCTGGCCAAAACATCACCATTCTTCATAGTCAATAGCCTACTGATGTGAAAGGAAAATGTTCCCCCTTCCGCAGAGTTAAATGCTGAGCCATCTCACTGTCCCTCAGACACCTTCATAGTGCATATGCATAACCTCTCATCTGACTATGCACTTTAATGGCAGATTAAATCAAAGCCCTCTTTCATGGGGGCAGTAAGACTCTGCAGTCACAGAGTGGTAGACTCAAAAGCAATTTTCTCTACACCAGAAAATGAATTTGTGGGGAGTCCCTTCATTTGTCCAAGCCCTTAGAAAATAGAATTGCAGCAATACATTTCATGCTTTTTATTTGTGTGGCACAGTGAAGGGACAGTTGCTTCCCAAAAGCACTGTTTCAATCTGTTTGCTTGGAGACTCAGCCCTGCATTGCTACCTGCCTGGAAATCTCATCCCAGACAGTAAGAACACAAGATTTCTTTCTCATGAAAGTTTATATTCTGCATAAATTAATAAATATCCCAGAGAAGACTGGCATGGTGTAATGCCACATTTTGGCTCAGTTTGAACCCTTATAGCAAATAAATATGAAAAGTCATACCAGATGTCTGCTTAAAATCCAGGGGCTCTGTTGTGAATCTTATGTAAGGTTCAACACCACTTGTTCTCACAGTTGGCTGTGAAGTGGGTCTGGCTCCCAGCCAGGTCTCTCCCACAATGATTAACCTTAGAATACACAGCACCATCTGGTACTGTCTCAGGTAGGAAAGATATAAATGACTGAGTAGTTACACTTTTCCCTCTGTAAGCAGAGTAGTATTTGAGAGATGGCACCTTTACGTTATTCCCCTGCAGAACTGCTGTGAAATATTTCATGTAGAGATAAAACTTACCCTGGGTACTAAATGTCCTCTCCAAATTTTTTCTGGAAGTCTTCGCTTCTTGCTTTGGCTTATCTACATTTCTGTCTCCTGTCTCTCTTCTCCCATTCCACCCTTCTTTCCTCTCACCTTATCTCTCTTTCCATCCCTTCATTCTTGCTTTCTTTTGCTTTCTCCTGAAGTTTTGCTCAATCTTCCCTGAATGTTTATCTTGAGTCTGGGAGCTTGATTATCAGCTAGAGACCTAGATCTGCCCTGTTTTCTGCTTTCTAGTTGGAGAAGTATTTCTGAGGGAGCCTTTGGTAAATCAGAAGGTGAAGTGAATAACCAGTTCAAAGAGTCATAACTCTCGGGGCTGACATGCTAGAAACACCCCCATTTCCTATCAGAAAATAGAAAATAAATGTTCACTCAAAACAGCAATGTTAAAGGGAGGAAAAAGTAAACAAAAAGAATCACAAGCTTCCATCTTTTCCTTATCTCTCTGCCTTGGGTGGTCATATTTTTCAGTGGTTCAAGAATAGCATCCTATGTTTTAAAACACAAAAGCTGAGTCTCTCATCTTGCTCTGTGTTTCTGATGAATCTCTTCTAAAATGGTCCTTTAAAATCAAAAAGTGTGAAATATGTGGGTCACAAAATGTGAAATAGCCAAGGACTTGAGATTTCCTAGATTCCACAGGCCTGGCTTCCTGTAATGCCTCCCCTGAGGCTTAAGTGGTGGTTTGGCAGCTGCTTCTCCAGCCCTCAGTAGCTAAGGAGAGTCTCCCTATAGAGGTGGAGCTGATTCAGCCTCTAAAATAGTTTTCATTACTTTTTCCCCCTGTGCCTGTGTGTTTCACAAGCACAAAACCTGAATAAGAGCAAACTTATCAGGTTCACAGACTTTGAGCCTACAACTCTAATCCTTCATGAGAACCAAAACCCATGGAAGTGAAATTAAAATAATGAGGACACAAGATACTATAATGGGAAAGTTGTGGCAGAAAACAATATACTGAATGTGTTTAAGACACAAAACTGGTTCAGACATAGGCTAGGAACTTGATGCTATAAAATATTTCTGAAGGATTGATTCTTTCTTTCTCTACAATTTTGCCAAAAGTGCCATATTTTTCATAACTATTCCTACATACCCTTTTTTTAAAAAAGCATGCATTTATTTATTGTAAAAGCACTTGCATTTTAGAAAAACCAACAGCTCTGTGTAGGCTTATTTTGGGCGTTGTAAATTAGGGTGTTGTAACTGTTGGGCAGATATGGTTAGGACTCTCTTCTGCTCTGGCAGCCACAATCAACTGGTAAGATATTTTGACCTCTGCTCCAGAGGTTCCTAAAGCCAGAAGGTAACTTTGAGAGATCTGTTGAACAATGAAGGTAGCTAAAGACACCTAAACTATCGGGGTAGCACATCAAAGCTGGTTGTGAAGCTGGAACCTGAATAGACATACCTAACAGAAAGGGAGGAGCACCATACCACAGCAGGGAAGATGGAACAGTTCCCAGCTTCCTAACAAAAAACCTATCTGTTCACATCAAGAAAACATTTACATTTTTAAAATTATTTTATTACAAGTCAAAATTCCTCAGGAAGAGGTTGTAATACTGGATAGCATTCAGTATTGTAGACCACAAAGCAAGTGTTGTACCTCTATCTGGATGCTGACATCAAGAAATTGATGAAATGTTTACAGAGGTGTAAGGGATTGTCACTACATTTAATGGACCGGAATTAAAAACAGCCAGATGTAGGCTGAAAAGCAAAAAAAACTTCCTCATATTGATATGTCTGATAATATAGAACAGACTACAAAGGGAAGTTGTAAAAGAATAATCAGCGCTAAAAGCCAGAATATAATGATGAATTCTTCATTGGCAGCAACATGAACTAAGCAGCCCAACAGGGCTTTTCTATCCTTGGCTTCCATTATTCTATGGTAAAATTAGAAGGCAAATAAGCAGAATTGTTCACGACAGCCTTATCTTTTATTGCCAGTAGGAGAATGCTTACCCAAGCTAATCATGCTGCAGTATAACTTCAACATTTTATATTGGATATTATTATAGGTACATATCACTATAACATAGTACTTTCATTTTGAGCCCATCATGGTGCTGTAACAGTTTTCTAGCAAACCACGTTAAATTTAAAGGGGAAAATGAGTGGGAAGTATAGTACTCAATTATTTCTATTGTGGCTTTGGTTTTAGGGGTTTTATTGTTAGACCTGGTTTTTCTTACTAGTTCACAATAGCAGCTGGGATTTACTCTGTGTCTATATCATTTTAGTTTGAGGGTCTCCAGGGATTTTAAATGCAGTCAGTTTTTCCTATACTGTGGTATTTATTTTGCTTGCATGCTTTTCTGTAGTTTTTAATTTCATTGAAATGAATTGCTGCTTAGATCAATGACTTGCAACATCAGCATACTGATGGGATGCTGGGGATGAAAAAAATTTCAGTGAGATTTCATGAGTTGTGGGGACACTGACTACCTACAAAATCTGTCATTACTAAACCTGATGCAACTCCATTTGAGATGGTAAAATAGAAACATTAAAACCTTTCAACACAATATTCAAAATTAGGTCCAGATTACACAGAAGGGGTAGCGCTCCTTAAACTGTTCATCATATTTCTAGGAGCAAATGGTGGCCTTTATGGAGTCAAAGATGCATTGTTTTCTTGACTGCTGCTTATTTTGGAGAATAAATTTATTTGAAGTGTCAGAAATTATTTATGTAAAATGGAGCTCCTTGTTCATCAAGGAATTCATCCATCACTATGAATCCAGATCCAGCCAGCAATTAGACATGTGTTTTTGTAGGCATCAAAAATAATTTAGAGCCTAGATACACCATTTAAAAATAATAAAATACGTGTATAAGGTTGGCCAAAATCCAAGGCTGGCAGATTGAGGGGCAGAGCACAGAAGTGCTTAAAAATTATGAGCTCAGAGTTGCAGTTGTTACTCTTCTTCTACATGCCCACATCTGCTTCAAATTTCTCAAGTAAGGAACAGCCAAAGAAAAGCCTGTTCATTTCTCTGGGTCTCAGAGGATGTGATTTCCATCTGAGAAGAGTTTTAGTCTCCCAGTGTTTCATTAAGAAAGCTTACCATGAAAGCCCTGTCCTAAAGGATGCAATAGATATGCCTAGATAAAATTAGGTAAAATCTGATTTTGAATTTTTTCTTCTGGTAAATTTATTTCCTCTACAAAATTTCTGTCCCAATGTGCATGTCAGTTAGCCTTGCTAATCCAGAAGCAGAGGGCTAATCTGAAATTCAAGTGTATGACACTGCCAATAGATCTTTCATTTATTTAAAAACCAGGTTAAAGGGAGGTTCTAAAGGTGCATTTGTTCCTATGGCACTGTTTTTTATTTGGCACTCACCAGTGAGTAATGTGAAGGTGACTGAAGGAGGCTGTGTTTATCTGTAAACAAGCTAGGACCTCTTCTACTCTTTCAATGGGTAACTTCAATGGCTAGTCCATCTGAGTCCTCAGAGACACTCTAAGGATACACCACTACTTCAAATGGAACAAATTAAGATTTTACAAAACCAGTTTGAATTATATAAAATATATACACAACTTCTATTACTACTGTATCTAGTACTTTGGATTAAAAATTTCAGCTGAGGGTTAATTATTTTTTCATTTATTTCTACTGTCATTCTAATCCCATCTGAAGTATATTGTAACCAGGAGAATAACCATGGTATCAGAAACTATTGAGCTACATAATTCAGTTTTCATAATTTATGGGGATAATAATCAGGAATGACGCAGCATTGATGAGTCTGGATCACCATTGTTACACCTCCTCTTCCCACAGTCCTGCTCTCTACAAGCATCAGTAGGTATCTGAACCTTTGGTGGAACAAGGGAGAGTGTGAATATCTGGGGAGAGGCACCAAAGCCTGACTTAATCTCCTTACTCGAATATCTGTCCAGACTACTCTTGAGAATTTGGAGATGTGTGGAGGTGGTTGGAAAGAAAAGGTCATTATAGAAGTGTAATAGAACTACTTACTGATCCTGGACACAGAACTAGTCTGGGCAGAAGTGCAGTTCCATATTATTAACATAATAGCAAATTTAGTAACATTAACATTGTTTAGCCCTGAATACAGTTAGAAGGGCAGTAATCCCAAAGATAAAAGTATACATAGATGCATACATATAGGTCTCCGTCTCCACACTCACCTCCGTGGTTATAGTTGAACATATGTACATCTACTCATCATATATAATTATATACACATACAAGCCCAGCTTCCTTGACATACAGAGAATAGACCTGACATCTAAACCAAACAGAAATAAATGCACAACCTTCACTAGTACTTGTGATAAGATGTTAAGCTCAGCTGGATGGGAACAGAAGAGAAGGGCAGTGTAACCATGATCCATTGTCCTGTATTGTCTCTGTAGTAATAGAAGAACAGTGAATCACAGCCCGGAAGAAAACTTACAATGCATGGAGAGTATTTGAAAAAAACATCAGTTAAGTCGTTCTTTTCAAACGTTATTACTTACAGAAAGTCACCAGTATGATAAGAATTTAAAATCCTATTAGGCAATTGAGATTTTTTTTCCTGTAATTTGACATGAAAGTCTTTTTGTTAGTGACTTTCATATTGTACTAGCTATAAAGGGAAAGTGGAGAAGTAGGCTCTGGCTCTGAGCCAAGTCTGAGATGCAGTCCTACCACAATAAATTCCAGGGTGAATGGCAGATGCATGCAAATGAGCCAAGAACTCCGATGAGCAGATGTGGCACACGCAGGCTGATAGGATTGTATGGTGTTAACCTCCTACTTTTGCTATGACAAAATTGCTCAGAATCTGGGGGGCAGAACTGGTTGCAGGTTGGATAATGTCAGTTCCACATTACTAAGGATCATTCTTACACAAATCCTCTCTTCCCAATTCATGGGCATAATTCCATCTTCCCATTGTAATTTGCTTCAGGCGGCTTACTGTCTAATATTTCTATTTTTTTAGAAACTTTAAATATTTAGCAGAATACTGTATCACAACACCTTGTAATCCCTCTTTGTGTGTGAGGAAAGAGAATAAAGTTAGTGCATTGTCTAAACTAGGCTTCAGAATTATGTATCTTCTTTTTAAGAAGTAAACGAAAAGATAGAATCAAAAGATTATGATTCTAGTTAGTAAACCTATCTAGAGAAGAACCTAACTCAAAAAGAAAATCCATATCCAATGAAGTTGAAAATTGCTGGGTAAATTATATATGAAGACAAAAAATAAATGATTAATGTGTATATTTACACATCCAATGTTTAACAAAAACATCTGGTATTGGGTGGGTGTGGGTGTGCCAGTTTTCTTGTTTAATTTTTTTTTGATTTGTGCATTGGAGCATTTATAAAGCTCATCTTCCTAGATCCTACAACAGAAATTCAGAATTTAAGTGGTATAATGAACAAATTTATGCAATTCAATTCTTGTATCACTAAACCTTAACATAAAATTATGTTGCTGAAAGTGAAAAGAGCTCAGAGGAGACAACAGCCAGGATTTATCTGGTAATCAAGGTACCGTACTGATAGTTCCCTGAATGCATGATATGGGACAAGTATGGAAAAGCCTGCTTTGTCTACCTTCAAAAATGACACATTTAAAACAGCATCATGTAGTGAAGAAATCAAGGAAACGTATGTGCACACATATAGTCAAATTTTCTAAATCTTATTTTAATGGGATGAAAACTTACTTCATAGTTTACTGTAAACCAGACTTGGGATATAAACTTAGCATCCTACCTAAATAAAAATAAAATTTTGGCACTGTATTTGAGTATATGTTGTCAGCGTCTGAAAGTGCTGAACCAGAAAAAGTTGACTTGCATAGTTTTTATGGCTTTCTCTGTAATTATCCTGATAAATTGCAAATTATTTTCAAATGCTTCAGTGTTCCCATTTATAAAATAAGGATAATGGTTCTCATGAAGTTATATAACAGAAAAGGACAACTAAAAACCTAGATATTGTAATATGTGTCCTGAGTGAAAGAGACTTATACAGACGAAAAAGAAGAAAAGAATGTAATTATATTACCAGGACAATTCACTAATATATTTGGGTTAAATTCTAGTTAGTCACTGGGCTTTCTGATTTAACATCAAAAAGGCCAGAACATTTACTTACATGATGTTATTTGACAAGTAAATTATCTAAACTACTGATTATAGTATTTCTTTAACATAGAAATATGCATGTATTTATAAAATATATATGCTAGGGCATAGTAAAAATTAGCAATAAAAGATAATGCTAAATAGAAGTGTTGTGAAAGAGGGGAAACACATTAAAGAGAAAGCTCATGCCTTAAAGTAAAATTAAACTTTTTTTCAAAGTACTTCAATATCAATATTGCTATCTGACATACAGAAATTCAAAGCCTTTGGTAGAAATGTAGATAAATAGATTGCTTTTATGCTGCTGAAGTGACTCATCATTTCAACAACACTTGTGAGATTTTTATGGATTTCCACCTCAAATTGCTTGAATTCTGTCTTATAAAAGATCTATTCCTTTTATCTACATTATTTTTATCTTCTCACTGAATGGAAAAAAAAAACAACCCATACCTTATAATCACCTGCAGTACATTTGTTTGATGTCATCATTAGACAGCTCAGGAAATGTAGAAAGGTATGATTACTACAGTATTTGAAAGACTTACAATAGTCACTACAATTATTTTTATTTATCTAAAAGAAATAAGTAAAAAATAGAAATATGTCTTTAAAAAAAGTATTACAATCTTGGAGCAAAATTAGAGGCTACATATTTTGGTAGTTGATTTATTATTGCTACATGGCAGCTATAACGATTGATTTTATAAGACTTTTTATCTGGAAGCCACCTGGCAACCATTCTCTCTCTGTATTCTTGAACTCACTGTTTAGTGCTGTGTGTAGCAAATTACCACATCTTGAGATGCACTTAGCACTAACTAAAAAAATAACTGGTAGTTAAAGTAAAAGTTAATGCATATCTGAGGCTCAAACCTGACAAACACACAGAAACAAGTGGAAATTAGGCACTTGGCTCCCCTGGCATCAGTTAGATATAGGTACCTGAATACATTTGAGGACCTGGCTTTGCATTTTAGGGCGCTACTTTATTTTTAGGGATGTGATCCCACAGGACATTAGATTTGAGGAAGAAATGGAGTGGAAAAGCTGTTAGTTTTCCTTATGGTTTTGAATATTTTTGTGTGTCTCTTTTAGAGTTTTTCATTAATTGCATGATATAATTGCTTGCATAAAAAAACTGTTTTAATAACCCAGAATGCTTTTGATAGGAGTATTTAAAATATATCTCCAGATAGATTGTATCTTTCCAATACATTATAATTTTTTTCAGGAGACAGCAAGTATGAGTGCTGGAGAAGCTTTCAAACACATTATAAAAGATCCCAGTAATGACAGTTCTTTCAAAACATTCTTATTCATTAAAATCCTCTGTAGAGTTTGTGGAGAATACTACATTCAGAATCACACTCTCCACCTACAAAACCCCTAGCATCATCATGCCATGGGAGAGTACAACAAAATATATATTTCCATAAAAATCAAAACAAACAAATAATCCCTTCTAACACATTGATTAAAAAAAATTAAAAACCACCTCTACTTCCAAACCTTTATCAAAGGAAGATTTTTGACATGGTTATTATAATTTTCTTCTAGAAATATGGCTAAAATATTTTTAGAAATTTTATTCACATTGCTATTCTTCCAAGCACAATAGGGGGAAAAAACCCTTCAATACAATTCACAATATTAGCAAAATTGATATTTATGGAAAATGCATGGGCACAATCTAGATCTGAATATGACATCCTGTCACAATATAGCATTTCCCTCAAAAACGCTTTTGTTGACAGTTTTGCTTGCTTTCTGGATTCATCTTTTCCCTTTATAATCTCAGAAAAATCCCCACTGAAAAAAGAACAGTATAAAACCTTATGAAAAATTAGTAAAATGCTCTGAGATGATCCGACTGCTTTAAAGCTGAAGATATACTAACATTTATATAATCAGCTTTCTGAGGGGAAACTTCAAAGCTTCCGAGCTACCTGCAAAACAGCACTGCCTGTAGCAGCACGGTGAGGAGAAGGGGAAAGCATTGACAGCAATAAGGACAGATGGTAGGTGGGAAAAAGATTTACAGGCTTTTGCTGCCTTGTGGCTAAACTTAGCAGTATTTACTATTTTTAAGAGAATTAGGAGAAAGAAATGGATACTGCTGCTTTTATCACTGTCCATAACTATGTAAAAAGAATTATGTACTCTGAACTGTTTGCAGATCTCGGGGAAAAGGGTGCAAGAAAATATATTCAACCCCCTGCTCCATTTTCAGTCCCCATTTCAGTACAGCCACAGTCCTATTACCCTGTGTAAAGGAAGAGTTTTATCCCAGAGAACAATCTCTCTTATCCCCTGTGAAAAAAAGCAAGAATTTGTCTCCCTTCTGTACAGCACCTGCTACACTTTGGTGTAAAGACTGTATTGTTTTGGAAAACAAGCACTGCCTGGTGGGGAGGAGAGGCACTGACCCGCCCTGAGCTCCCTGGGAAGAAGGATGTTCTGCCTTTCATCTGGCTGGGCCTCTGCCTTAGGCATACATTTTGCCTTTGTAAGTGAGCTGAGTTGGTGTTGAGGCAGAATTTGTTTCAGAGATTTACCACTAAAAACATAATCATCAAGAGCGAGCACATCTTTGAACAACATGTGTACAAACACATCTTTTTATATCTTTTATATTACTTGTATTTGCAGCTGGTGCTTACACAAAGAAACAGCCAGAAAATAACAGGAATAGCCTTTGGTGACTTGTACACTGGGGTATACATTCCTAGGGTGGGCTTCACAGAGCAGTGCTCATTAACACAGTTCAAGTAATTTTAAAACTGCAATATGCCCTTTTTGTTTATTTATAATTGTTTTTAACCTAGACACCTCTTCTTTTTTAAATTTTGTTTGCTTTTTTCCCCTTCTTCTGGTAAATCAAAATCTATGAGTCTATGTTTTGGGTGGGCTGTAGATTTCTAAGCCAGTTTCTCAGCTGGCCTAGTTAAAGCCCATTTACATGAAGTCAGTGGGGCTAAGTCAATTTGCACCAGCTGTGAAGCCAGCCTCCATGTATTTGTATTCACAGGAATGAATACCTTGTGCAGTTTTGATTGGTGATTGAACATGGTCAGGTTCCAAAACACTGGCTTCTCATTAATCACAGCAGAGATAATTATTACTCTAGGCTTGATTCAGTCTCTCTTAAATAATTTCTAAATTGTAATTTGTTCAGATCTATGCACTTATCAGTGGATCTGTATAGATAAGTGCAGTCAAACACAAATATTTTGCCCAGCACACTGGGCATCCAGCTATGGTGATATGTACCATGTCCTGTATCATGTTTGGGCATGGTGGCCTCCCTTGCAATAAGGTTTCACACTGCACAGCTACTTTGTGCAGGCACATGGTAGGGACAGAATAAATGAACAACTATTTGCATTTGTCCACTAGTGTTTCAGACAAGGTTTCAGTATGTGCCCATTTACAAACATCACCTAGTCCATGGAAGCACCTAAAACTCTCACACCATTGGAGATAAATAAGCAGCACCTACCTTATCCTTCAGATCTTTTTGATTGAGGCCATGCAAACTCTCCCCACAGGGCTCCAGCAGCATTATTCTCCTGCCCAGTGCTTAGGTCTTTTAGCAAACACTTAGGGCTCCAAGAAGCTCCCTAATCCCTATTCCTTAGAAAATGCAAAGCATATTTAGGAATAGGGTTTGCATTTTTAGGAATATTTGCATATTTAGGAATATGGTTGCTGGTTTGGACATTCCTGCAGTACACTGGTGACTCCTGATTTTGATGCCCTTGTCTTAGTGCTAGGCCACACAGATACTTTGAAAATGAGGTTACAAACAAGGTGGGTACGAGTGTGGGAGAGCATATCCTATTTAAACAGGGTTCACAGGTAACCAGGAGTGCAAGACATGAAATGTTAGGAATAAATTAAAGAATATAAAGGCTTTCTGATTTGATTTTCTTTTGTTGTTATTAATGCAGATATTATTGCAATCATGAGGTCAGCCTTGAAGAACTAATCAAATGTGCAACAGTCCATTCAACAAAATTGAATGCAAAAAACCAAGAGAAGTCTGCTCCCTGCCTCAGCAGAGTCCTTTCTTAAAGACAGTGAGAATTTTTAGAATATTTGGTTTATAAGCCTATGATATTTTCATGCTCTATGGGCTACCTTGTGTTGATGGTGGCGTATCTGAACTGTGAACTTAACAAAATTATTGAAGCACTGGATTTTAGAAACTTTCTGCTGATCCACATAGTGTTGCACAACTACAGCCGTTTTCAATGATTAACTAACCTGTGCTGATGTTGTCTAGTAGTTTCATGTTAAGCTTGGAGGGTAGGGGAAAGATGTGTAAGCACTGGATAAAGAGCTGTAAAGTTGAAATTGCTGCTTCTGAGATAAGAAATTAAAATTTCTCTGTTAGTGAGAATATTTGTTTCATCCATTCCTTTAAAAAAAAAAAAAAAAAAAAAAGGGAAAAGAGGGATGTAAGCTTTAAAACGTTGCAGTTTTATTTGCATTCTAAGAAGAATACAGAAAAGAAGTGTAAGGATTAAGGGAAAAATATAAATGAGAATGAATATTTAAAGCCCAGTTTGAGGTTGTGAGGCACTACCCGAATTATCAGGTGTACTTGCAAAGGAAGTATTAACATATGCATTGCAAAGCAGTGGAAGCATAATTGTGATGACAGTTATGAGCCCTTAAGAAATGTACAGAGAAAGATAGGACTTTGGGGGAAATTAAATTTTAGCACAGTACAGCCTGGTTCGTTCCATAAGTAATAGTGAGTATTTTTTTTTAATGAGTGCATTTGGATTATGGCTTTCCTGATTCTTCAATCTGCTTTCAGCCTCTGCAAAAATTATGATGGTTGTGGGGCTGATGTAACTTGCACCAGATGTCAATATGATGCTGAGGAATCTGTCAGAGGAAGCGCAGCCAGGGTGCATTGTGTACTGACCACTTCTGCCCTGCCTCTTATGCTGTTCTGAGAAGCCTTCAAGGCAGGCAGGGAAAAGGGTTGCTGGGAAAGCCATGTGATGTGCAGCTGCCATTGTGCCTCCTGCAGAGAGAGATCACCTAAGGAGGTGTCTGCACATTCCTGCTTATACCCGTTAAAGGCAGCAGGACTGGGGGCTGAAGCAATTTGGTCACTGGCATTGCAATACCTGAAGGCAAATGTGAATAAATTTAATGTGAAAAGCACTTGTGTGAGAACAGTCTGAAAGCAAAACTCAAGACATACTGATGAAGAAGAAAGGCAAGGACACAGAACAAAAGGACTGTAATCTCCTGAGAGATTTATGTTTTGTCCCAAGGGACTGAAGAATACGTTTTATTTTCCTGCTCAAGCTGTTTTAGCATCAGATTCCTATGCAAGATTTGTCTACAATGGGAGCCTTGACCAAGTCCTACTTGAACACTATTTCAGGCATGCCCCAGGAGTGGAAGCCTCAGGCAGAAAGGCAGCATATAGGGCCAGCTAATAGCTCTGGGGAGCAGCTAGGCAGCAAGATGTTAATCTTTTCCACAGTGGAAAATAAAAGAGCAAAGTTGAAGTGTGTCTTGCAGCTAAACCACCCAAACAACTCAGCAGTCTGTTTTGTGGATCATTTGGTGAGTGAGGCACTATCAATCTGTGGTGAGATTTCAAAGTCTTACTCTCTTTGTAGATCTAGACTAGACATTACCTTAGGATATAGGTTGTGAAAAACTGGCAGCGAGGTGGAAGGATTAAATGGGATATTTTTTCTCTACCACCTAACTTTATTTCCTTGTATTTCTTCTTTATTTGAATTTTTACCTAGTGATTGCTCTCATTCCCTCCCTCCTGGTCTTCTCTTTCCCTAGTTGCACTTTTCCTTACCCCAGTTGCTCTGCTCCGTATGCACAACTTGTCTGGAAGCAAAACTAATAAGATTTTCAATCTACAAAGCCCAGATGGCACTTTCTGTGCTTCAGAGGCTGTCAATCTTGTTCGTCTCACTTCCTGGTCATTAGCAGAGGGAAGGGAGGAATGGGAGGAGCAGCAAAACTCCTGCTAGGCTGGAGAGGAAAATATTCCCTATCAGCATTGTTGGGATGTGAAGGTAGATGCAGACAAGGGAGAAGCCTAGAGAAGTAAGACTGTTTCACAGTGCAGGAGTCTGATCTAGTAATGATGTCAAAAATTTACAAAATAGTATAAAAAGAAACTCACTAAAAAGAGAATAAAGTAGATTTGAAGGAAATAAACAATGTAAATATAGATTAGATGAGGAATGTGTGGAGAAGCAAGATCCAGGTGTTGGAAGATGGAAGAGATGCAGAGCCTTATGGCAAGAACAAGAACTGTGAAGGAATATCAGCTAGTTGTGTGGGTAGGTGTGACTTTCATGAGTCTGGAGTCCTAGGGCTGGAGCTATGAAAGGGAAAGCAAAAATTTGTTGTGAGAGGAATGAAGAAATAGTCTAAAAGGACTAATTCTGTATAGAAAATAGACTATATTGTACAGCTTTTTTTTTCTCTTAACCAATTGCAAACAACTTTTAAAAAATGGGTAAATTCTTCAGATAATATTATGCTAGAGATCTGGGAAAAAAAAAGACAGAAATAGGAACAGCCTTATATGCCAAGCTAAGGTGAGCCCCAGCATAGAGGTGCAATGCGTATGGACTGAGAGCTACCCCATCCCTTCTTTCAGACAGCAGAGCTGACCAGCTGAGGTGTTCAGGCCCACACAGGGGAAGGAGGGGCCTGCAGTCCCACTGGCACTACTAAGAGACATTGCTGAAGAAGATATTGAACTCTTCTTTCCTCTACTATAATGTAAAAATTCCAGAAGACTGTCCCAAATACACAGCCAAGGTGTCCCATTCTTTGTTTCTTGTGCCTTGTGATTTGAATTCTGTTACTGGCATTAAATTTAAAAATAACTCCTGTAAGGCATAAAAATACTTACATGTTATTATTTTTATCTATAGGAAATTAGGCTGAAATGAGTTGAGCTAAATGCTAGGTGCTTGCTAAACCAGCCTCTCACTCCCCTCCTTAACAGGACAAGAGGAGAAAATAAGATGAAAAGCTTTTGGATTGAGATAAAGGCAGTTTAACGAAACAGAGCAAAAAGTCACATGTGGAAGCAAAGCAAAAAAACAAAAACAAAAACTAAAACCCCCAAACAACCAAACGATATATTCTATACATTCCATCAGCAGGTGATGTCCAATCACTTCAGAGGAAAGAGGGCCCCACTATAGGTAGGAGCTCCATTGTAAAACAAATACCTTTATAACAAATGCCCCATCCTTGTACTTTTCTTAGCCTTTCTCGCTGAGCCTGACATCACATGGTGTGGGCCATCTCTTTGATCAGATCGGGTCAGCTGTGTCAGCTCTGCACCCTCCCAGCCCTTGCCCACTCTCAACCTTTGATGTGGTGTTGGGAGAGGGAGCCTTGATGTTGTGCAGGCACTGCTCAGCAGCAGCCAGCAGACTGGTGTGGTACCAACACCTTTCCAGCTACAAATACAAAACACCCCAGCATCTCACAGGTTGCTAAGGTAGCTCCAGTCCATGCAGACCCAGTACATAAACAAAAATCTTTAATGATTATACAAAGAAATGCTAGTCAGAAGGGACCTCTAGAGACTGCTTTTCTAGTCTCCCACACAAAATGAGAGCAGATGATGTGAACTGTGGTTTTACCTAACCGGGTCTTGAAATCTTTCAAGTCAGAATGTTCCACAACCCCTCTGGACTGTTCAGTTCAGTACTGCACCATTTTCCAAGGAATTTTTTTTTTCCTAGGGTGTGAGCTGAACCTCCTGAGTCACAGTTTGTGGTCATTGCCCTTTGTTGTATATCTGTATTCACTAAGAAGCATTTGGCAGGAACACACATTTCAACATATCAATTACCTTAAAGGAATTCTGAGTCTATGGTGCTCAGCTTTTGCTCAATAGATGCTGGGGGAGAATAGTTTCATGTTAAGTTAGAGCCCTATATATTTTCATCTCCTTCTTTAGGATGAGGTACTTTCTGGTTAGCTGTAAAAATAGAATGGGCTACTTCAGCTGAATAAAACCAGGTATTTGTTGTAAATTATTTCAATATTAATTGAGACTAAAATGTCAGATAGAAAGGTATATATAAAATTACCACCTTAGTGCTTTAAAAAGCTGAAGTATATGCACATTATATATTTTTTTCTGCTCAGTATAGTGTCTTATATCACTTGGCTTACTGAGATTTAAACTGTGTAACTGGGAAACAATAAAATCTTTCTACACATTAAATACACAAAATATGGCTACTGCTTTCTTGCTTTGTAATTTCCACTGACATTGATACCCTGTATATAAATAGGAAACAGGTTATGTGCTTAGATGCATATCTCTGTTTCATCTATTCAATTCTATGCTGTAGCATTAAAAAGCATTATATTCCTCCCCTTCTGTGGATAATTGATACTAAATCTGTAAATTTGGAATTTTTAAAATATATTTATTGTTATTTCAGAATGCATTTAAAAAGTACAACTAAACCTTCACTTGTTTTCTTCTGCATTAATTTAGCATGTCAAATTCCTAGCTCCTCATTTTAATTCAAGATGTGATCGCTGAGAAAATATCTTCATCTCTGTCTAGAAAAAATGCCTACTTAAAATAGACAAAATCCTTTAGTCTACAGATTTTGTCATTATCATTTTGCTCACTCTTAGTGTTATTCATAAACATTGATTTTTTTTCTGTGCTTAAATCTTCAAAGAATTATTTGATATATCTCCAAAAATATCACAGAATACAAAAGAAATCTCAGAAACTGAGATTTGAGAAGGAATGTCTGTGAAATTAATTGTCTATTTGTGTAAAAAAAACCCCAAAAACCCAACACACTGCAAAGCATTCTTAAGAATAAGAAAGAAAGCAAGCATGTATGTGGTTAAGCAAAGTTTTTTTTAGTCTGTGTGACCCTGTCTTAGGTTAGAGAGGTTCCCTATTTTAGAGCAGTTAATAACTCATTGTTCAGAAGGAATGTTGGATGTAACTCAGAGCAGGATTATGAACATGAAATATTCTGGCCCAAATTTCTCAACTACTTATTAGTTGCTCCTGGTCTAAGAATTATTTAATTACATACATTAGCAGTTGATTAGTTCCCAAAGGAAACATGAGAATTATCAGATTCATTTCACCTAAAGCTGGGTGACTTCTAGTGTGGAATGTTATATCTGAGCTGCATTGCAGTGTCCAGTCCTAGAAGAAAAATGTGCACTAAGAGAACCTGATCTTATACAGTCGATCTACCATAGCTGGGGAGGGAGATTTTTATCTTAATATAACCCAGAATAATAGAATATGTTGCAAATGGATTTTGGGAAATAGATTATATTTTTTTCCAAGTGAGTGCTAACTTTAAATCAAATGTGTCAATCAAAAAGATAAAGTAAAACATATTGAATGGGTACCAGGAATCAAATACATACACAAAGATGAAAATGTGTTTGGTTTAAACACTATTTGTCTGTTTAAAAGTTTTCCACCACACATTTACCAGATCATTTCAGTGGTTCTTTCTTTTGGTTCCATGGCATCCCCATCAATGCTTGGAGATGAGATTTTGGCATTTGTGATCTTCAATATTCTTCCTCCTAGACTGAACACTCAAATGAGTTTGCTTGGTTTTGTTGTGTTTCTTTTTTCTTTATACCTTTTTCATTTTCTCTAACTGTTTCATGTTGTGCCATGTTCCTGTTGGCCAAGGCAAGTGGAACACTTTTAGAAGTTGTTATACTCAGCAGTGAAAATATCCCAGAGCAGATAGCTCCAGCTGATGTGACTTGCTATGTATATCCATTCCCTTCCAATATGACCCTATTCATAACAGTTCTGAAAATCTCTTCTTTTGCATTCTTTTTATGATAATGAAGAATGAACAAGAGTCTGAAAGATGTCTTTAAGCAAATAAAGAATTTTTTTTCTTCCCCCTTTAAATGTTACATTTTCCTTTTCAAACTGAGTAGAATGAAACAGCCTGTTTAGTTTAAAAATCTATTTTCAAATTCATTTTTTGAAAAACTATCCAAAATTTGAACAGACTTTAAAGCAAGGAAAATGTATTCTATTTTGACTAATTCGTTTCTTCAAGAATTGATTGAATTTAAGCCTCTGTCATTATTTATAGAGCTAGATTTTCTGCTGGTTTCACCTGATTGTAATTTACATTCATGCAGAGTCATTGCTACTTGGGTGTAAAATGTTGTCATTCTGTTGTCATTGTAATTCTGAGCTTTATCCTACTTTCCACATCTATACATCAATAGATGTAGGGGAAAACAGTGCAGAATTAGGTGAGCAGTTTTACTGATAGAGTTAGAGGGACACTAAGATTATTTTTCATGTGTTTTTATACTACTAAAATACATGTTCGATTTTCAAAAAGAGGTTAAATGTCTTATTTCACTATGTAAAAAGAAAATCCCAAGCCCCTTAAGATATACAATGACAGAAACACAAACAGTACTATGTTAATGTATTTTAAATTCTTACAGACATCACACTAAATTATTTTCATATCGCTCAGTAGCATGTCTCTTCTGTAGGTGTTAGGCATTTTCTCACTTAATTGGTGCAGTGTGGGAGGAAATAAACTCCAATGAAGGAAGAAAACATTAACTTTGATCTGAGCCTTTTTCACATTTTTGCTAGTTTCAGCCTTTAAAGGCTCAGCTCAGCTGCCTAAAGACAGAAATCTTCTAGTGTTTGAAATGCCAGAGACAATATGAGATATCTTCTCAACACTGTAAAATAAAATAGAAAACTCTACCTTACTGGAAGAGTAGTTGAAGGACAAGTGGGACAGTTTAGGTCGTCAAACCTGTGTAGTGATGTTTATGCAGCTCAAGACAACTCCAGGAGTTTCAGAACTACAGAGAAAAAGTAGTAGTATATGTTGTCATTTAAAGAGAAATGTTGCCTCAGAATAATCCTGACACTCTGAAGCCAGATCAAAGAATTCATTCGTTAGAGATCTGATCTCAAGCTGTCAGGAGAGGTAAAAACATTAACTTAAAGAACCTTTGTGTGTTTTGTTTCATAACTGGAGCAGACTTTAACGATGCACACAGTCAGTTGCTACAACTAGCATGACAACTAGTCTTAAAAACTCTATAAGGTGGCCAAATCCTTCTGGTACAACTCTATTGCTGCATTTTGAATTGTGCAAAACCCAAAGCACATCTGGGTTTCAGCAGCTGTTCTGAATAACAGCTCATGTAAAGTTGCCATAGATCAGTTTTTCCACTAGGGAATGAAGCAGAATTAATGGGATAGTCTTGGGGCAGGATATGACCTGATCTAAACCATTTTTTGTGTGTCCTGCAGCTAGTGCTGTAGCTCGCAATCAAGAGAGATCCTTTTCCCTGGTATAAAAAACATGCTTCTCCAGATTACCTGTCATTTCTAAATAAAGATGATGCAGTCTCTGAGTCTGAGCTGTAGATCCATCTGTAGTTTTCTTCCTCAAGCTTAACAATATAATATTTGGGAGAGGATAGTCTAGAGAACAACTCTGCAGACAGGGATCTGGGAGTGTTGTTTGTCAGCCAAGAGGGCAAAACAAACACCAAACACTGCGGTACACCAAACACATCATAACCAGATAGTGAGAAGAGGTGATTATTCTGTTGTATGCATACAACCTTTTCAGAGAGCTGGGTGATACCCCAAGCCAGTCAGCATTTAAGAGGCATTTGGACAATGCCCTTGATAAAATGCTTTAACTTTTGGTCACCCCAAAAGTTAGATGGATATTATAGGTTACTTTCAACTGAAATATTCTATTCTATTCTATTCTATTCTATTCTATTCTATTCTATTCTATTCTATTCTATTCTATTCATTAAATCCCATTAAAAAAAAACCCCAAAAACAAAAAACAAAACACACACACAAAAAAAACCTAAAAACAAAACCCAAAAACATCATGCCGATTTTCTGTATATATCTTCATAAAATCTGAAGTCAGCTGGTATACTTTTTTTATTTCGCATGTGGGCCTCTGGAAAACTTGCAGTCCACTGGGAAATTTTAGTATCTAAGTAATGTGTAATAATTTTATTGATTCTTGTAAGATTTTAAGATTGTAAGAATTAAATTCTCACAAGATTTTGCAGACCAGAGAAAGTTTCACTAAGCATCCAAATTTCCCAAGATTCTCTAACTACTAATATTAATGCATGTAGTTTACAGATCTATGTTCTACAGAGGAACTTCTGTCTTAAAACAAAATTAGGTTATTTGCCTAAGGTTTTGAATACTGTTCTGCTTTCAAGCAATCAGCAGATCAGGAGGCCAGCAAAATACGTTTGATGATGGTGTCACTTCAAACCATATTGACAACATTTTCAGTCATCTTAAGGTTTTCTTATCTAACACTATCAGATTTCTGTCAATGTTAATGTCTCCTCTCCTCTCCTCTCCTCTCCTCTCCTCTCCTCTCCTCTCCTCTCCTCTCCTCTCCTCTCCTCTCCTCTCCTCTCCTCTCCTCTCCTCTCCTCTCCTCTCCTCTCCTCTCCTCTCCTCTCCTCTCCTCTCCTCTCCTCTCCTCTCCTCTCCTCTCCTCTCCTCTCCTCTCCTCTCCTCTCCTCTCCTCTCCTCTCCTCTCCTCTCCTCTCCTCTCCTCTCCTCTCCTCTCCTCTCCTCTCCTCTCCTCTCCTCTCCTCTCCTCTCCTCTCCTCTCCTCTCCTCTCCTCTCCTCTCCTCTCCTCTCCTCTCCTCTCCTCTCCTCTCCTCTCCTCTCCTCTCCTCTCCTCTCTCTCCTCTCCTCTCCTCTCCTCTCCTCTCCTCTCCTCTCCTCTCCTCTCCTCTCCTCTCCTCTCCTCTCCTCTCCTCTCCTCTCCTCTCCTCTCCTCTCCTCTCCTCTCCTCTCCTCTCCTCTCCTCTCCTCTCCTCTCCTCTCCTCTCCTCTCCTCTCCTCTCCTCTCCTCTCCTCTCCTCTCCTCTCCTCTCCTCTCCTCTCCTCTCCTCTCCTCTCCTCTCCTCTCCTCTCCTCTCCTCTCCTCTCCTCTCCTCTCCTCTCCTCTCCTCTCCTCTCCTCTCCTCTCCTCTCCTCTCCTCTCCTCTCCTCTCCTCTCCTCTCCTCTCCTCTCCTCTCCTCTCCTCTCCTCTCCTCTCCTCTCCTCTCCTCTCCTCTCCTCTCCTCTCCTCTCCTCTCCTCTCCTCTCCTCTCCTCTCCTCTCCTCTCCTCTCCTCTCCTCTCCTCTCCTCTCCTCTCCTCTCCTCTCCTCTCCTCTCCTCTCCTCTCCTCTCCTCTCCTCTCCTCTCCTCTCCTCTCCTCTCCTCTCCTCTCTCCTCTCCTCTCCTCTCCTCTCCTCTCCTCTCCTCTCCTCTCCTCTCCTCTCCTCTCCTCTCCTCTCCTCTCCTCTCCTCTCCTCTCCTCTCCTCTCCTCTCCTCTCCTCTCCTCTCCTCTCCTCTCCTCTCCTCTCCTCTCCTCTCCTCTCCTCTCCTCTCATTATTATCAATTTAGGGGATGAGGTTGGTATTCTTATACAGTTCCAAGTGTCCAAAATAGCTTGAAGGATGTGCTGCAATCACCAGGCTGGGACTTTCACAGCATGACACTAAGTATACGTGTTTTATGTCCAGACCACAATCAGGGAGTTATATGTATGCATCCAAAGTCGTGCTCCTACAATCTGTGGGTGGCTATGCAGGACACAGAAAGACAAATATGGTGTGGCATTGTTCAGATTGCCTGTAGGAAGTAAGACAATCCAAAGATCTGAAGATCTGGAGCTTTCCCAAAAACACATCTCTCTTCAGAGAGAGATTCTGGTCAAGAGTTTGGGAGAAGGTGTGACTAACCTGGACAGAAGCTAGGGACAATCTTAATCTATCCCATCTGGAATGTTTTCAAGAAACATTGCTTCTCTCCTGCTGTTTCCAAAGAATTACTAGACCCAAGTTTCCCTGCTAATCAGTATTCTGCTTTTTCTCCAACATTAGAGCTTTATATAGCTCTTTGATTAAATTAGAGAAATAACACACCTGCCAGAGTAAATAATGTCCAGGGAATCGACCCTTTCCCACTGGCTCCTGTGTCCTCCTCTCTTCTGTTCTACTCCAAATTTTTACCCGAAAATATTGATTTTGGTAGCCTTACTTGTTTTTATTTATTTTTTTCCCATTGGGAAAATTGAAATTAAATGTTTGTGCCAGCTTGACATTCATTTGTGCTGGCTGAGCTCCCTTGGAGACTCATGGGACATGTAGCTTTTGTGCTTTATGCTCCCTTCCTCCCTGTGGACTGGCTTCCACTCTGAACTACATCTTCAATGAGGCAAAACCCAACACCTTTTCTCCCAGTCTGTGTGGGTCTCTTTATCTCCTTGTCTTATTCTGTTTTCAGAGAGTCCCTATTCCTTCTTTTCCTCTAAACATTTCTTTTTCATTGGGAATGCTCTTTTTTTTTTTCGTTTCTGCTTCTGTCTAATATATCAAATCCAGAAGATCTTTACCTTCTACCAAATCTATTCTTTGGATGCCTTGTTCTGATAATAAGGACATGCTTTGCTCCAGCATCTACCTGCAGTGATGCAGGAGAGCAGGGAATGGGGCCTCGGTGAGTTCACGATGCATTGTCTCTGCTGTTCCTTCCTCCTAAGAGAAAGGACTCCCCACAATCTTCCATTACTGCACTATGGGATGCAGGGGAATCTCTGTTCTGGCACCTGGAGCAGCTGCTCTCTCTCCTTCTTCACTAACCTGCACTTAGTCTGCACTTAGTCTGCAGGGCTGTTTCTCTCACATATTCTCACTCCTCTCTACAGATGTTGTGCATTTCCCCCCCCTGCCCTGCCTCTTTCATAACTCTGTTAACTGAGCGATGCTTCCACTCTGGGCTCAGCCTTGGCCAGTGGCACGTCCACACTGGAGCTGGCTGGCATTCACTCTGTTGGAACATGTAAAGCTTCTGGAAGCTTCTTACAGCAGGCACCCCTGTAGAACCCCTGCCCCAGCATGCAGCCCAATCGAAGAAAAAACATTGGACTGTGATAACAATAATATACTAATAATAATCAGCATGATTTTTTCAGTTAGCCTTTATCCTGCAATAGCGTGGTATGTTTCCACATAGCATTGTGCCATATTTAAAAGCTATATTTATTCAGAGAGATATATCATCATGTAAATCAATGAAAATTTTAAAGAACCCTCAAAAAAAAAAAAAAATTCAGGTAGAATTTCAGTATTTTTATATTATATTCAACTTAGGAAGCACACAAACAAAATGCCTCCAAGTATTAACCTTCAAGTTAATGACCCCCTTAGGGTCATAAACTTTTGTCAAGAAGCAATGAAAGAGGTAGCTGCACAGAAAGCAGAAAAATGCACAAACTTTCTAATTCAACAAATACTTTTGCTGACTAAAAATATAGCTGAATTTTTTATAAGGTCCATGTGTTTATGCATATGTGAATGAAACAACTGAATTTCCAGTTAAAAACTTACACAGGTTCTCAGGGACAATCAAGTAAGCAGGTTGCCTCTGTCTGTGGAATAGAAATAGGAAAGCTATATGGGGCTATAGCTTTCTTCCATGCTCAAGGGGACATTGATAGAAAATGAAAAGGTAAGGAGAGTGAAGCAACAAAGCTCAAAAGATGTTATCATACAGGAGGAATTCATGTACAACGGAGAATAGTGACAAGAGTTGGTTGAAAAGATATTTTTATCAGCCGCAGGCAAGGAATCAATGCTTAACGACCATTCAAGGCTGAAAGAGTAACAACAAAAAATACCACTACAGGTCAGATAAATCAGTACATGCTAGTGATTCATTAACTAATAAAATTACACTTATTCATTCAGATGCAATGATAAAGGAAATAATAAAAATTGTGATATCATGAAAGAGATGTGTAAAAAAAGTAAAGAGAATGGGTTAATAATGTGCTTTAAAAGCATAAGAACAAAGAACAATATTTAAGCAAAGACAGAAAATATGCATCTTGTCTGACTGAAGCTTGTGAAGAAGTCCCAGCTGAGTTTACTGAAGAAAAATGCCCAAAGTGCTGGTAAATCCAGGTTAAAAGTCACTATTTGGATGTTGTTCAGCTTAGTGAATACATTGAAGTGAAAGTTCTACTCCCAAGGTATTTCTGAGATTAATTGGGTATATCTAAGAGTGCTAGAAAGTTTCCAAAGTTTGTAATATATGTTTTTTTTAATTTGGCTTTGAGAGTTTAATTTCTGAAATTAGAGATTTCGTCAAAGTTGACAGAGAGGAAGAAGTACAGCAAAGACTTAGATTAATCTAACAATGTCCTATTCATTAGACACAGAGGGACTAATGCTTTATTGCTTGATGCCCTCACTGCAATTTTGAGTAACTGTAAGGAGAACTCTGCATTTGTAGCATCCATGTTGCGCAGTTCTAAATAGCTATATCAAATACAAGACAGCAGAAATCTATGCTGAGTATGAATCATTATCCACAGATTGGGTTGAAACTGAGTTATGGTCTCACTAGAATCTCATTGTAATGCCCTGTTAGTACAAAGGTCATTGCAGGTAATTTAAGCATAATGTAGGTTTTAGAATAATAGTAAAAAAGTATTTTAAATTTTACCTTTTTGAGGGGAACAAGATCTTTCTCTGTTTGAACGACCTTTTATTTTTGTGGTAAACCGAAATGGAAAAGTCTGGAATTCATCATTAAAATCCATTTAAAAGTCTGTGAATCTGAGACAGCAAACTAATAAAATAGTGTTTTCACAATGAGTTACAAAGAAACTATTTAAATTACTACATGAGATGAGACAGTTCCATCTGTAAAAAACCAATTTCTTTTAAGCAAAGTATCAGAACAAATCTGATATTGCCATTTCAACATCAAACTGCCTCTCTTCAGCTATTTACAATGTAATTGCCATCCCAATTTCAGTGAAGTTCTGAAATATTTTTCTTTAATGCTCTATCAAAGAGTTGTAAGGGTTTTAAAAAACTTCAAACACAGCTGCATTTGAGGCAGTAGGGAATGGGAGGAAAACAAATAATGCCCTTGCCCAAGGCCAGAGGCTGAAGGAGGCTATGCAGCATAGATTACAGTAACTCCACCCTTGGATGGAAGGAGAAAGATATCTTTCTTCCCCATCATTTATTCACAGATCTCACTAAGTCATCTCTGTCTGCAAATCTCCCTTAGCCCTAGAAATCTGTAGAGAAACTGACAATAAATATATAGACAACATATTCTGAGTTGGACGGGACACATGAAGGTCTTCAAGTTCAGCTCTCAAGTGAATGGCCCATACGGAGGTTGAACCCACAACCTTGGTGTTATTAGCACCATGCTGTAATCAACTGAGCTAATTTCAGTGGTATATGTGTGCATGAAAAGTGACTAAAAGTCAGTCTCCCTATTTTCTTAGGTTACAAAATATAATTTAATTAAGAAACAAGTAACTAATTGGTATGTATGGAAAACAAATACTTATACACAATTCAGTGCCATAAATATTTCCAATTAACATTTTAGCATGAAGCATATGGTTAAGAACCTAGGTTCAATTCAAGCAGAACTCCATTTGGGATTTAACTGATAGGTATTCTGCAAAACTCTACAGCATGTTTAGCAAACAGCAGCAAAAAATGTGTGACCAATTTAATCAGCATGTGCATTGGGAGTGGCTATAAATGTTTCTAATGAATACCCAACAACCCTTGTGAAATCAACATTTATGTGCTGCTTTTTCTCTCCCTCCTCCACCTGTCTTCTGAACCTTGCAATCTGTGTGTATTCACTGGTGAAAACAAAAACAAAGAAACAAAAACAAAACCTACATGCAAGGGCAAGAGAGGAGCTCTTGCAGTTGAGCAGTCTGACAGAGAAGAAGGCAGGGTACCTCCTCACCACCTTCACCTGGATTAAAGTGTGCACTCACATCAACACAAGTATTTACATTTGTAAACAGATGTGTATGGAGTAGCACCGAAACTTCTCTTGCCTCTGGAGTTTTGAAAATCTTTGTTCTAACAAATCTTTTTCTAACATTAGGGAAGTGCTCCACAGGCTCTCTTCCTCTGAAACAGGTAGGGTCAGAATATAGCCGTGAACCTAGCAGGAGTGGGGAAGGGATTTGTCACCACTCTTTGCTAGATCCTTTCAGAAGAGGACAGCTGTCTATAGAAGGATCTCCTACACAGACTATTGTGAAAAATTTGTCCTGGATCTATTACCAAAATGCCAGCAGTCTTTCATCCACTATGGTATGTTTCTACACTCTCTTTAACAGAGCATTATTCCATTTACTCAGAGTAGCAAAGCACCATTTTGAAGGTCTTTTGTCTTTACAGTACCACAGTAAAAGGTGGTGATGCTGGAGGGGTCGTAACAAATCTGTGTAGCTACATGCCAGAGAAGGGAAAAAAGGCCTAAGTAGCTGTTCAGGACTGAAACTGTGCTTTTCATATTTACTGACATTAAGTAAAAGGTTCTTGCTTGGTAGAAGAATTTAATCAATCAAGAAATGATTTTAAGTACCTTTAAAATTGCTTGTTGTCTCAATTCTATATGCTAATGCAATGATTCATGTGGCTTCAGTACTGCAGGTTGCAATCAGCCTTTCCAGTAACTAAACACAATCTTTTTAACTAGCATCCTGTAAAATCCACATTAAGAGCCTGCAAGCCTACTTCATTAATCTTTTCATTAATCTTCCATTCACCCATGAGACAAGAGGGTCCTAGGCATCTGTGGACTATTATATGCTGATTTTACCCCTTAAATATCTAGAACACATAACAATAATAGTTTACTGTGCATTGTTGCAAATGTGCCTGACAGCATTTCTCTCTTCATCTGATCAAAAAAACCCATGTAAGCCAATTAAAATTCTGTTCTGGAGGATTGGTTCATATCTAAAATTTTTCTGAAGTATTTGAAACATTTCATTGTAGGAAAAAAATATTAGATATGGGCTGACAGCTTGTATGACAAGTTTTAACCCAATGGGATTTTAAAAAAGATGATAAATTAATCCTGAAAATCCAGGTTTATAACAGAAAGCCTTTTAGTCTCTTACCTGTATTGCTGGTGAGAGCTGTTAGAATACTAAAACTTCTTTAAAAGCCCTTCAAAGTGTTTTCTTTTCAAAATTTAAACTTTAAAATAGTTTAGTTGTAACAAAATGCAAAAGCTATAGCACTGGAAAGGAGAACAATCCCTTCTTTAGATTATTTTTTTTAATTAATTTTATTAATCAGAAACATTTTCAAAGCATTTTAAAATAAAATTCTGCATTAAAAAATAATCTTTTAACTTCTGTGCAGCACTCCAACTAAAGATCTTTGTCAACTAAAGTCTTTGCCAACATTAATGAATTTAGGCTCTCAATCATTTTGTGGAACATATAATTGTTCTTATTTACAAATGGATAAATTGAGTACACTTAAAGTGACTTAGGTATTACAGTCCTTCTGCCGTTGACTTCCACTGTCCATTTAAAAAATTAGATATTCATTGTGCCAGAATTCACATGAAAATTATTTATATTCTCATTCATGTAGGAGATTATTTAGTCTACTAAATTTATATGAAATATTTGTTTTATGTTCCATATTTTGGGAGAGACATGGAATTTACTATCCAAAATAGATACTAGGGAGCAACAGAAATATCAACCAACAAACAATCAAAGGCTGAAGTTCATTCCACCTCACATGAGCCACCCAAACTAGGAGCTTAAGTGTTCTGCACTTCTATAGGTAGCAGAGGAAGATGCTAACTTTCAATTCAAGTCCGAAATTAAGATCTTCAGCCACAAAGTGAAAGGATAACAGATTTTCCCCCCTAAAGATGGTGCCTCAGAGAACCAAAGTGCAATGTCTTTTAATTTAGCCTTTTATTTTTTTTTTCCTTAGAAACCTAGGATCCTTCTTCTTCCTATAAAGTTATTCAAAGAACTCACTGAGGGCTCTGGAGCCTTTCCATAGCCCTGGCATTTCCCAGTGATATAATACCTTTTTTCAGAGAGCAAGCTAAAATCACATACAGATGAGTAGCAACATGAAGGATAGGACAGGATAGAATAGGATTAAGATTGGATAGGATAGGATACATTAAGATAAAAAGGATAACTCATCGATTCCTGGTTTTGTCTTGTTTCTAAAATACATTAAATATCCTTGTAAAATTTGTTTAGTACCATATTTCCTTTCTACTTTTACTAGTGATAGACTGTAGGCATCCACTGTTTAGTCTCCTTTTGGATCCTTTCTTCCTCATATGTAGTTTCCAACCAGATCCAAACAACTTTACTACTAAATCAAAGTGAATTCACTTACTCAATCTTTGTTCTCTGACTGGAACCTTCTTAAGTAGCTGCAGACTTGAACTTCAGTAACTGGAATCAAACAGAAAAAGGAGAAATCTAATTTCCCTACACATCTCTGTGGATAAAATATGGTTAACAGCACACATTTAGGGCCTTTTCACTGTTCAGAAAGGTAGTGTTGCTAGATTTATTCCATCTATACACTGCAGAGCTCTGCCCATGTTAAGTATTTGATTGTATTCAGCAATTGCTGTCTGATCATCAATGTCTGCGAATCCATTTCTGGCACCACATAAAATTCTCCCTCACAACCAGCATTTTCAGCAATTGTAATTTCCCCAAAGAGATGGGAGATTTATTTTAGCGACCTACAGTACTTGAGAGATTTATCAGCTCTGGACAATGTACAACTGCTAAATTACTCTCCTGGAATACATGACAAACTGAATCTTTCCTCTCCTTTCCTCTTTCTTCCTTTCTTTCTTTCTTTCTTTCTTTCTTTCTTGCTTTCTTTCTTGCTTGCTTTTTCTTTCTTTCTTTCTTTCTTTCTTTCTTTCTTTCTTTCTTTCTTTCTTTCTTTCTTTCTTTCTTTCTTTCTTTCTTTCTTTCTTTCTTTCTTTCTTTTTCTTTCTTTTTCTTCCTTCCTTCCTTCCTTTCTTCCTTCTTTCCCATTTTCTCATTTCAATTTTTCATTCCTTGCTGAGAGTGACTAAGAAAAATGGAAATGTATGGGAGCCTAGATAAATGTCCAAAGCATCACACCTGGGCCATTATGTTCCTTCAGTGCTCGGTTGTGTTGACATTCAGGCTCATATTGTCATTCACAATGCACTCAGGCATTCAGCAGATCGTATGATGATCTGAATCTCATGACTTACAGTCCATGTGTAAGCTGCTCCAGTTGACGGGGATTTTTTTAAAGCAGAATGTCAGCTAGTGAGGGATGTCAAAGTGTTTGAAAGCCTATGTCATTGTTCCAGACATATTAAACAAAAATGTTTCCAGAATTTCTGTGGCTGCTCTGCTGTCACCAGTCAGCATCTACCTGTCTAGTGGCTTAGAACTTAAGGAAAGGCGAAACAGAGCACAAAGGAAGGCATTTCTAAAGACTGTGGGACTAAGGTGATTACTCATGGCTGTTCAAAGGGGACAATTTTCCATTTTCAGATCATGTTTTACTATTATATGAGGGTTTTTCTTTTCCTGAAAGATTACAGAGAAATAAAATATGTTCAGAAACATAAATATATGCATTGAGTATTCATATTCAAAACCACCTGGGAAAACAGCTTCAGCAATTTCCCATTAATGCACTTCTAAGTATTGAGAAACTTGTATTTGTGACTTTTCCACCAGAAGTATGATTATTTTACTCAGCATCCCTTCTGCAATTGTAAAATGCCAGTCTTGCATCCCCTTTTTTCCAATGATTGTTTCACGCTGTCCAGAAAGTCTTCAAGCTGTTTTAAATTTATTTGCAAATGTAACTGATTGCTCACACTAGCTCTTTTTACTGTATGTTATGCTCAAATTCTGGGGTTTGGGCAAAGATGAAGCATACTGTATAAATATATACATCAAATTGAGAATTTATTTTTAGTATAACTGATATTTTAACGCTGCAGTTCAAGAATCATATTTCATCCTAATTTTACAGAATAAGACAGAAGGAATGATAATGTAACTATAAAACTTGAATGGAGAAAGAAAATTTCAATAGTATTAATAATACTATTAAAATTGCAATACACGTTTCTTAATTTATGTTCCTTTTCAGGTGTTACACCTTCCCTTCCACTACTTTTTGGGATCTTATACTACTGAATACCTAAAATAGCTTCTTAAAATAGCTTTGGACTGCTAGAGAGAGAAACACCACAGTTGTCAGGTTGTTCTTTTTGCTCTGGCAGGAATATGATGTTAATGGCTTTGCCATTCTATAATCCATTTGGAATAATTTTTATATGTTAGCATGCTTTAAAACTTTTACTCTGTCTTCACTGATCATCAGGTCTATGTTACATCCAAATTTACTGTATATTGTGGCTTGTCCTAAACCAATTTTGCCCAGATTCAGCTCTGAATTGCTGTAACTAACCATGGATGAGTTAACAGTCATGAGAGATTTTTTGCTGTGGGTTTGTTGGTGCCAGCCTTTTTCCCATGCCTCATCTCATGCCAGTGTACCTCTGCATTGGTCCTTGAAGACCTTTACTATCATACCAGTACTGCATTTCTCCACTTTGTTGTATTAGAGCCAAAAATCTCTCCTTCTGCAAATAGTAACTTCTCTCTGCTTCAATCTATATTGCAAGGAAATGTAGCCACAGACAAGCAAATTAACCATAGACATCCAGGCAGTTAGAGAAACTGTGGCCATGGTTAGCCAGGAGAAACAATGCTGTAGGCAGGTCAAGAAATGCTGAAGCAGAGTAGGTTTGGCAAGCCATGCCCCTGCAAACCAGGTAAACTCAGAGAAAACCTATGGCCTTGTGCTAGCAATGGCAGTGCCACATTGCAGGGCATAAATGCTGCATGTGTCAGATACACCACAGTGTAGGGAGAGGAGGCCAGGTCTTGCTTTAGGCAGACAAACAGGGCAGTTCAGCAACATCAAGCAGGGTTAATTTTTCACCTGTTTCAGTTTCCCCTGTGTGATGTTGCTGAGAAGACTGATGGGGAATTTGCAGCTGATTCCAGTTAGCACAAGGATGAAAATACGAAGTGCAAATATTTTACAATTCTGCATGCGCTTAAATTCTTACTAGGAAACTGTGTAATGAACTCTTTTGTGAGAAAAATCCAGAGGTGTTGATATAAATGGTTCTAAAATATTTTTATTTCTGTCCTGAATGAAAAGCAGTGCTTCAAAATCTGGTATATTGTACCATGGCTGTGATCTGATTGAAGAAGCCTCAGTTCTGGTCATTTTATACAGCATAATGATACCATTATTTCAGAGCAGCAGAACCCATCTGGTGGCATTTAAACTATGGAAGAGTTGTTTTTTTTCTAAAATAAAGTGAAAATTGACTCCTTTTTTTTTTTTTTTAATTAATTATGAGAATGATATGGACTCTTTTTGTGATTTTTTTTTTTCTTTTCTGAATTCAGCAACCGACACAAGATAAAATAAATAATAAAATAACATGTGGATTGGAGGATGGCCTTGTGCATCCATGGTTTCTGATGAAAAATTTGTGGCATTTTTTATTTCTGCATAACATATGAATTCCTCCTGATCCCTGATGAGATTTTACATAGCATAAAAACATCCATCTTAAATAAGGTGTTTATTGAAATACCTCATATATCCGATGTAGTTGTTGTTATGTTTTATCAGTTATGAATGAACTCCCCAAGGATGTAAACATATGACTGGAACTAATTTGATGCACTAAAAATTAATATTCCTTATGTTAGACCCTTTCTATCTCTGAATAAACATGTTATTACTGATAAAGGTGACATGAACTGAGATTACCTGTTTCTCAACATTAAACAAAACCTATACCATATAAATATAAGTACTTTAGTAAAAGCTTCATTTAGTGGTTTTTTTTTTAAATTTTATTTTCATGCTGGTTAAAATTGCAAAATAATAGAAAACTGCAAATTGAATATTATTCTTAAGCCTGGCAGAGGTAAATCTGATGAATCTGAACGTGAAATGACAAACACATCAGTCACTGACACAAACCAGCTGCCAGGTCTCTTTTATATGCAAGTCATTCAGTGAGATATCAAAACGTGGAAAATATAATACTCCTACCAACATTTCTTGTTGAATTAATGCCCAGGTGAGTTCTTCTGAAATGCTGTAGTTGTATCTTAGAAAAAACAAGAAGCAGTAAAGCATCATACTTATAAGGACCCAATTTGCCACAGCAGCAGTCAAGTGCTTCAGCCTTTCCCAGATGCAATGATGAGAAAGAACCGGGGATTGGGAAACTTAGATTAAATTCATAGTGTGCTGCACATTTAGAATTCAATATTGACAGCTCTAATTGCACACACCTTTCCATCACAAGTTCATAAACTAAGAGGGAAACACAAGAAACAACAGTATCAATTTCTCATGAAAATAAATATATAAGGGCAGAGCCAAGCACTCCACAGCTTCTGATCTTTCACCTTTCTTTCTGGTAAAACTCCATGTGTTTTTCCCTGTGTTTTTTTTTTTAATTTTTTAATTTTGTTTTTCAAATAGGAAGAAGAAAAAAAAAAATCCTGTCTAGATATTAAGCCTTCATTCAAAATATAACCTTAAAATATTACAGCCAGAATGTAGAGAGTGATGTATTCTTTGGATATTTGCCTTCCAGAAGCATCTAAAAAACAAGAAATCTCAGCTACTCTTCGGGCTTCTTCCAACACTGATGGAGAGAAATAACAACCTGGAGAAGGCAAATATTTTAGAATAGGTTGGACCATTTAATGGAAATAATTAATTCTCTGTCAGCAAAAGAGAAACCTTGGAGAACTAAATGATGGTTGAGATGAATCCTGCTCTTTCAGAATACACCACTAAGAACACAAGAAATCCTGTATGACATTAGGCATACTTATGTCCTCTGTGCAACTGCATGTGTCAGCCATAGTCCAAATGCAGCACTTTACAGCATTGGAACAGATGTTACAGTCAGTTAATTTTAAATATGATTTCCACCAGCACAGAAGTTGATTGAAGTAATTCGTCAGCATATCCCAAGTCAAGTAAGTGGGAACTTGCTCAGTCAAGTTGCAATTCACAAGTTACGCATAATGACAGATGGGGTTTTATTTTATAGGACATTGTTCCCAGTAAGAACAACTTATTAAATATTCCAACAAACAGTTTTCGTGAGTGATTACCTGTAAGTAATTCTAAACCTCACTATTGTGGGAACAGTTCTCTCCTTTTCTTCTCTGAGTCAAATTCTGTATATTTAGTAAAATTAGTTGAATTTTGAACCCTTAAAAAGTCTGTCTGTATCTCGTTTTTTAGCACAGTGTCTCCAGGGAAATTAAAGTTCAATTTTGAGTTAGGCTATATATTAACTACTGCAAAATCTTGGTTTAGATCTAGCATCAGTTAGAGAGTGTGTAATTCACATGAGCTATATGGTTGCAGCTGGTCCTTATGTAGTAAATTCCCTGTGATAAGGAAGCATGCCAGGACGTTTATGAAAAGGGTCACTGGTGCTCAAATAAGATGGAGATAAGCTCAGGATGAGTTGGGGCCAGGTGACCGCAGCCAGTAAAGAATTCCTTGTCTGATTTTCCATTTTATAACCATTTATTCAAAAGTTCATAAAATGTGGAAGTATTTTAAAACTGCTATGGATGAACTATTCAGTCATTTAAATTTCAAATAATTTGGCCATGTGAGTAATAGTAGAATACAAACTTCTTGTGTGTGCTCATGGAAACCATCATGCATTTTCCTTGTTCATTTTACAATATTACTTCTCTAGTGCATGAGTCAGATTTGTTTAGTAACACTAATGTCTTAAAATAGAAAATAAGAATCAATCTTTATTTACATGTAAATATGTATTTTATCTATGGATATGGCATGAAATGTATTTGACATTTTTGTCTTTATAGAAGCAATAGACTACAGAACTTCGTAAGCTAGCAGAAGTTTCTACATTCAAAATATGCAAGACTTTGCTATATCTTTATACCTTTAAAGGATAAAAATAATCCTTTTATCAGCATTATGAATATTCTAATATGCATATGATTCAGTTGCTCACAGCTAGTTGCAGGGTTCAGTTGCTGCCATGCAGACTGCTGTGAAGATTACTTTATGTCCTACTAAAAATTTCTTTTGGTTTCATTCCAGATATTATTCATTACAAAGCAAATTTTCTCAATAGGAGCATTAATGTACTGACATGTTGAAGACTCTTCTGTTAAAACATTCTGATACTTGGACAAAAGACTTTTTTTAAAAAAATGAAACATCACACATGCAGGCAGGATTCCATATTTTGTTTATCTGACAATCTTTCTGTTACCTAATGGGCACAAAATACTTGAAAAGAAGCATTCAAACAATCTTCATGTAAGGTTGTCTGGAATTGCATTTCTGCCTTGGGTTTTTGTTGTTTTTTTTTTTTTTTTTTTTAATTTTTTTTTTTTGTGTCTTTTTATGTTTGGAGGTTTTGGGTTTTTGTTTGTTTCTGGTTTTTAATTTATGGGTTGTTGTTGTTGTTGTTTATTAATGGTGGTATCCCTCAATGAATGTCTGACAGATAAGAAGCTCTCTATATGTTTTGGCCACTTATGAACTCTGTGGAAATTCTGCACCCTATCAGGGGACAGGTTGTTAACAGAATGATGCCCTCAGTTTTCTATGTAGACACATATATGTCTAGTCTACAATGTTGCTTGCTTTAGTCAGTAAATTTTTCTATGACACTGAAATACCAGTTAGCACTTTCCAGATGAAAACAATAGATGTCATTTTCTTCAAAGTCATTGAATGTAGAAAGTCTAAAAACCCATTTAATTTCCTTAATCCATGTGTAATAATAAAAGTCCCCAAATATTATACAGAAAGCCTAACTGGGTTACTCCTTTCATGTCCATCCAGAGCTATGAGGAATATGAGCAATTGCCAGTTTAGTTTAAGTGAACATGTTGGCAGCATTGTATGGAGCCATTCTCTGGCTGGATGCTTCTGTCTCCAAAGCAAGTATCATGTTCATAGTTTGGTATTTCTTTTTAGAAGGCATTGTTTGAAAGATGTGCATTTAAGTGGATTTGGAAAAACTTTTTAAAGTGCCAATTTATTTACTAAAATAGAAAATGCAAAACAGAACTGCAAGTTGTGCAATGCAATCAAAGAAATGTTTTTTCTAATATTTACATGGAGGCTTATTTATATGTCATCTGACTATTAAATAAGATAGCTTGAGTGTGGGCAAGTCCTTGATTCAAAACTGCAGTAGTTTTGTATTTATCCCCAGGTTAGATTTTGTTTCAAACCTTCATATGGTTTGTATGTGCTCTTATAATTACATCAGCAGTGTCTCTAAAAGCCACTTCTCCTTTTAATTATGCAAAATTTATCAGTGATTAGTAAACATATGTTACCAAGTGTGTTGTAGAATATCATCTCTACATCATGATAGGAGGATTACATTTAATCTGTTCTAACAGGTCAAAAGATTAAAGGCATAAATACTTTAAAAAAGTTGTTTTTCTTTACAATTTTTTCATAATGTAAAAGAATTTCAAATTTTCAAATATCTACTTTGATACATATTATTGTGTTGACAAATGTCATCTGATGATTACTCTAATCTTTCAGTTACAGTGGAATGATGCTTTTACTCTCTGTACAAGAAATTAGATGAAGAGAGAGAATACTCTTGGTCCTGTATTAGTAATACCTGATGGAGTGTTTTTTCCAGGTCACAGAATACCCCCACCACCATGACAGCACTACCAAAGTTGTTACATTGTGTTAGATCTGTTTGTCTGGGGTAAATGCACAGACAGCTCTAAAAACTGTATTTTCAAAAGCTCTCTGTGAAGACCTCAAGAAGAATGCAGGAGTGGATAAATTAATCCTCACGGGTTGTTCTGGTGATAAAACCAGTAGTTACGGAAAAAAAAAAAAAAAAAAAAAAAAAAAAAAAAAAAGACTGAAATAATTAACTTTGACCCTGTTCCCCACAATCACAGCCTTTCACGTTTTGAAGTGAACCATATATTGATAAATGCTCAGATACTCAGATACTCAGATGCTGCAGCGGAACTAACATGCCAGCTATATCTAGTTTCATTTTGCTCCAGTGAGGAAATTAGGTGTCGCAAGTCAACTAAGTATTTAATCACAATCTTATGTCTTCTTCTTCCAGCATTTTGTTGAATTTAAGCACTCAAAACTTCTCTTGCCATGTACACTCCCTTGGGTCCCTAATGAAGTTAGAGGACTGTAGATTTCCCAGGAGTGGACTGTAACATCCTCACTTCAATCTTTCTGAAAGAACTGCTGTTACATATTGTTGTACTTTAACACCAACCATCAACTCATCACCACAGTTACTCACTCCTAACAGTGGAATAAGGGAGAGGATTGAAAGAGTAAAAGTGAGAAAACATATCAGTTGAGATAGAGACAGTTTTAAAAGTAAAGAAGTCACCAGCAAAGTAAAACAAGGAATTCATTCAATGCTTCCCATGGGCAGGCAGGTGTTCAGCCATCCCCAGGATAGCAGGGTTCCCTCATGTGTTAACAGTGACTTGGGAAGATAAATGTCATTCCAAATATTCCCCCTCTTCTTTCTTCCTGCCCCCAGCTCTATGTGCTATATAGTACAGGATATTCCTTTGGCCAGTTGGGGTCAGCTGTCCAGGCTGCATCCCCTTTCAGCTCCTTGTGCACTCCCAACGCACTCTCTGTTGGGGTGGGGTGAGAGGCAGAAAAGGCCTTGACCTGGTGCAAGCACTGGTGAGCAGTAACAAAAACATCCCAGTGATATCAGTCATGTTTCCAGTACAAATCTAAACCACAGCGCCATACCAGCTACTATTGAGAAAATTAACTCTCAGTCATAACTAGCACAAAACCCTTGTAGCTATGGGATATTCCACTGAGAAATGCCCAAGTTATCTATTATTCTGAGCACAGGTTTTACCCGTGCATGGAATCCAGTGTCTGTGGATGGATACTGGATTTCATCCATTTCATTTGGATGAAAGCGATTACTCCTGGAAATTCTTGTAAAACATGTTTTGAGTTCAGTTTTTATGATCTACTAAATATGTGATGATTTTTTAAATTCTTTTAGATGCTGTGAGTTTATTTTATATACTCCATATATATATATATATATATATATATATATATATATACCTCTTACAGTTTAAGAATGTGTGTGTTGGTCCACAAATGCTATTCAGTTATGATTGCTTTCCTTATTGTGTTAAATTCAAATTTCTTTCAGTTACTCCAGTAGAATCCCCCACTTTCCTTGAGGTTAAATACATTTATTGTGTGTATTTTGATGAAATAATTTACGCTTACTTATCTTTCAAATGATTTGTAAAGTAAATTATTTTTTTCGTAGCTGTGGCAATGATGAACAGAGGTTGGTTCACTTTGGCTGCATCCATAATGTCTTTCTAATGCTTACCAGTCAGATAACTCAATCTCTGTGCTAAGAGATATTGGCTGAATGATTAATTTTTTTACTGGTTACAAATCTTTAGAGAACTTACCCATTTTACTTTCCAAGGACATTAGCTGATTCACTCATACAAAAAAATCTAGAAAATAATATCCAATGTTGGAGCACAAATGGACAATGACTGGGTAAAAAAGGTGGACTACGTACTTTTTGGTGAAACTGTACTTTTGAATACTTCAGAATCCTGATTCCAATATTTTAGTGTTATTTTTTATTTAAGTATTAGAATGCAAGCTGAGTGTGGTGTGTTGCAATTGTGTGACTATCTGCCTACCCTCTTTGGAGAGCTGAAACACCTTGATATTCCCAGAACATATGCATTACATAAGGCTTTACATTAAGGACAGGTAGAATATAACAAAGTATGTGTATTAATTTCCAAATTAAGTAATAGCAAGGAAATAATCTGACATTTGAAGAATCTCATAATAAAACCTCATTTCCATTTGACAGATAATTAAGCAAAACAGAGTAAATTTAGTACAAAACAGACTGAGATCCACTTCTCTCAGATTATCCAATAACTTGGGATCTGATGAAACTAAAATGTAAGGGTTTGGTCTTCAGAAGATGATTTACACATATGTAAATATGGTTTTTAAGTCTTCTCAACTGAAATTTTCACATCATTTGTCTAGTCAGCAAAGTGAGATATACTACAGGAGAAAATGGTATTAGTATCTGTCTTGTATTTCAGGAGAAAGTGATTTTGTGTTTAGCTACCTAATTTTAGTGTAAGGTTTATATCTGAGAAGGATGAACAGAGATAAACAGTTCTCTCCAAGTTAAGACATCAGCTGTCTTCAAATACCTGGATTTAAGAGACAGACCCTGAGACTTTCGGCATTAATAAGTTAACAGCTATCTGTTCATCATCAAAACTTCAACATGTTTTATAATTTGATTCCAAATTTTTTACCTGAAAGTTGGATATTAAAACCTTTTTCTTTTGGCTTTTAGCTATGCTGACATGTTCAATAAGACTACTATAGTGGCAATACCTAAATTCAAGTCTTCTATTGGAGGTCATTGTCTCAATAGTTTTGTATATATTCCCTGCTCTGTATGCTTCTTTCTCTGCAATAGAGCTAGAAAATGTGGTTGCTGCAATTTCAATAATTTCTCTTCTGGTATCTTTTCTGTACGTGTTCTTCAAAGAAAATAGTAAGCTGTTGACCCTCTTAGGTTTGTGTATACAGAAAGCACAAAAAGAGTAACAGAAACTCTGTGGTCTGTTTGGGTTATAAGAATGAAGGATATTTCTCTGACTTGTAAAATATCAGTCATATCTGCATATTTTTTACTCTAGTTTTATGCCTGCGAACTAAATTTCATTTTGAAAATATCAAGTTAAGATAACAATCACAGTCAAAAATTGCATCCTTATTCAATTTAAATTATTTGATGTTCAGAAGTAGATTTGGCTCTTTCATTTCCCTTTACTAATATTCAAATTCTATAGATCTGTGTAGCTAAAAAAATAAATATCCATTTCTTTTGTGTCCATAAGCAAATATAAAAAATTATAACACATATACCCACGTTCATGCAGACATAGATTTATCTGACTTAGTTTCAACCTAATTTGCTTTCTTTCTACTTCATTTTGAAAATGTCATAACCTTCTCTTATTAACCTACCCTGAGCCCTTTTCCTCTGGTGCATGTTCTTTTCTTGAGGTCAGAACAGGTCATGTGTTTCCCTCAGAAGATATGGCTATCAAAGCACCAATCATCCAACAGATATATGTTGTAGCTATGGAGCAACTCCAGGGTGTCACTGTCATAACCGACTGGAGAAGGTCACCAGCACCATGACTTGCCTTGCTCCAAGATCAGTGTCCCTGAGTACCCCATTAGCAGTCATGGAGTCTGGCTTTCTCAGTCCCTGGCAGTGCACCTAAGAGCAACAATTAACTATGTTCTAAGAAATTCCTTTTGCATGCCTTTACTTTGAATGTTCAGGTTTGATTAGTAGCAATACATTTTTCTGTTGATATTTAACAGTAAAAAATAGTTTGTCTGAAATAAGCTGTACAAGATTGTTCAAATTCTCGCTAAAGGTCATTTTGACCAATTATATTCAAAAGGAAGGTAAAAAAAGAATGAAGTAACTCCTATTGTAAATCGTAATTGTGATTCATCATCACAAACCTGGTTTCTGTGAGCATTGTTTTGCTTCCTCACTTGTAAGAATGGATTTATATATTGAATTTTCTATATATTGAAATATGAACTATTTGAAATATGCTATTTCTCTATAAAATATCCAGATGTAAGTGGGAATAAAGGTAGTGATTTATGAAACATAGAATCATAGAAAGGCTTGTATTGGAAATGACTTTGAACTGAATATAGTTCCAACTCTCCTGAGATGGACAGAAATGCCACCCACTAGACCAGGTTTCTCAGATCAACTTCCAGCCTGGTCTAGAACACTTCCAGGGATGGAGCATCCACAGCTTCTCTGGCAACATGTTCCAGTGCATCATCACCCTCTGAGTAAAGAATTTCTCTCTATCATCTAGTTTAAATCTCCTCTCTTATTTTAAAATTGTTTCTGCCTTGACCTATGAATCAACCCATGTAATAAAGTTAGTCTTGCACATTATTATAAGACCCCTTTAGGTACTGGAAGGACACAGTAAGGTCTTCCCAGAGCCTTCTCTTCTCTGGGTTAATCAACTCCAGTTCCCTCACATCATCTTTGTGTCCTCCTCTGGACTTACTCCAACAGGTCCATGTCCTTCTTGTGCTGAGGACCACAGAGATGGGTGCAGCATTTTAGATGGGGTGTCAGGAGAGCAGTACAGAGATGTAACTATTTTTTCACTGAGGTAATTAAGTATAAATAAGAAGTAACTATTTTTTCACTGAGGCATTTAAGTGTAAGACTATATTTTATCTCCTTTCTTTATTCTTTTTAATAATTATGGATTTCAAGTTGTAATCTTTCTGAACTCTATCTCACTAAAAAATATTTCAGCATGAATTATTGCAAAAACTGTATTAGTAGAAAATAGCCCTCCAACAAATGCTGGCTTAGTTGAAAAGAAATTCTTTACAATGTTCATGCAATCTATCTGGTTTTGCCAAACTTTATGAGAAAAACTAGAAACAAAAATAGATCAAATAAATTTTATGCACAATTAATTGAGTGTTTTAGAGTAGATATACCCATTCTATAGGAAAAAAATTCTAAATCAGCTCTAACAGTAATATTTTGTAAACCTTTCATGCTCTAAAGAGTTGATGACTCTTTTCTAAATAATTTTAAAGATATTTTTGCTATCATTACATATCTCACTGAATGTACATTCTACCTACTAGGGTCTGACTGTTTCATTGTTTGGAAATTATTTTATTCTCCACTTGGGCAATTATATTCCTCTTAAGGACATGAAAGATAAAGCACTGTAACAGGAGTAGCACAGTAGCAACATTCCTCTTGGTGTTGAACAGCTGCTACAGTCCATACCAGGGGTGTCTGCAAAAGCTTAGTGGAAAGAAAAAGATAAAAAACACAGTAATTTTAATTTCTGCACTTGTGTGCCTGTGTGTAGTTAGTGAAATCTTGGGAGAGCTTTTTGCAGTTCCTAGGGAATTTGATTAGGCTTTTGTACATGAAAAATTATAAAAAGTTCACAATGCAAAATGGTCTGAAAAGCAGAGGGAAGGGAGGTGATTTTTAGGACAGACACTAGTGTGGAGCTGACTGGTGGTGAAGATGAACAGTCTGACCAGCCCAGCTCATCTGAAAATTAAAACTGTTTCTGGGATTTTTTTTTACTACACAGAAGCTTGTGTTTCTTGTAGATATCTTGTAAGTTTCAGAACAGCACACAAAAGGGAAAAGTGTGTATCTTCAATACACCTTAGGAGAATAACTTGCAGAAATAAAGTTTTGTAGGTAATAAATATGTCAGTCACATTTAGCCTGCAAACAGATCTTGCTCCTGTATTGTTATTCTTCACTTTTGCTTACCAAGCTCTGAGTTCTAAATCACCGTGAACAGCATGTTGTTTTTGATTTGGGAATATGTGCATGCACTTCACAGTGAGCACAGCCCCTTTCTCTGATTATTTCTATAGCATATAGGAACTGGATTTCAATCTGTAGTCTTTTACAGCATGATGCTCTTATATAGAAACTTGGCTAAGTTTGTGTCATTTTATTGTATTGTATTCCAGTAGAGACATTCAGAAATTTTGACTCCATCCTGAGAAAATCACAACATTTAAGGTGGCTTTTTGACTGATTTTGACAGTTAATTCATGTCTTTAAGATCATCCTCAGGTGTGAAAGTTGTGAATTTGCCTAATGAGAAATTAAAATCTAGCATCTGCTATAATCACTTGCTTCCAGAAACTGAGGTTATAAGACAAAAAATCAAAAATATATACTCACATTCTCCCACACCATTCCCCAAACAACCAGTTAAAAAAAGGTAAAGTTGAATCATAGAATATTATGATTGCTGTGAATGCCAGCAATTTCCATGTTTTTTTTGTTTTTCTCTGCCACGCACCTCTAAGCATTACACTTTAAAACCACCCTCAGAGCCATAAAAGAACTTAAGGATTGTCTGTTTCTTACATCCTTGTCCCTAACTAAAGAATGAAAAATAAAATCTGTCTCTGACAAAGCACAGGCTTGATGCCTTGTATCATGTTCAGGCATTATAATATATTAATATTAATGCATTTCTGGAATATAAAACATTAACATAAAATAAATCATTTTCCCACATGGGAAGAGAAAAACTGAAAAACATTTCAAAATAAAATCAAGAACAAGATAATGCTGGCTTGTTTTTTTTTTCTATGAAGAAACACTATATTGACCTAATTTTAAGAAAAAAGTTTTACGAACATCAACTGAATATTACAGATGTTTTAAGGATGAAGAGTTTTTTCTCTTTTTCATACTGTATAAATAAGTCAATACTCACCTTTCACTCTAAAAGAACTTAATTCATTAAAGTTCTATCTATATAGCAGAGCCCAGGGGCACACCCCACTTCCCATGTTTCTACATGTGCTGGGCATGTCTTGAATATCCACAGTGACTCACCTTATGCATATGAGTCACTCCTTTCTGCTGTGGCTTCATCATAAAGAAATAGTTTGCAAAGGATGAGACTGGAACTGTGATGTACAGTGGCCATGCCTACAATACGGATTAATACAGGATTAGAAACTGTATCACATGGTTCAGGTCTGTTGGTATCCATTTTACTGAAACCTTTTGTTAGCAGATGTGTCTTGGAGAGGCATTTGGGGAAAAAAATGAGCAATCCAACAATTCTGTGGTGTGGATGAGCAAGGATTTATGTCTCAGGTTCACCCCCCAGCTTGCTATTATTTAATGGTGCACATGTACCTCTCTGTCTGCTCTGGATGGTCAGTGAACCTGCTATAGGTCACAGCAGGCATCAGCAAATACAGCCAAAGCTGTAGATATGGCAAATACAGAAGAAATAATATTTGGGTTCAAAGCTCTGAGTGTAAACAACAGAAAAATAACTGGTTTGGACCTCAGCATTTGCAAAGAGAACACACAGATTCTATATTTTGTACTGTGTTCCCATATGAAAGTCCTGGCTTAGAGTTATGGCCTGAATGAGGAGCCACTGGCCTGCACCCTGAATGCAGGGGGTAGGAGCAGTGTGACAGGCATGGGGAAAGGAAAGGACATCTGAGATGAGAGCTTGGCCTCTTCCAGCATTCTTAGCCTCACTTATCTTTAGGCACACTTGGGATCTGAGTAGTCAAGAAACAACAAAAATCATCATCTCTGAAGAAATCAGACTGAAGTTGAATCACTTCTGTGTCTGTTTAAAATACACTGAATTTTCAAACTTCTGCAAAATTCAACTGAAAAAGTTCTTCTCCTGTGTGTGGCTACATGGCTTGTTGAATTCATTTTTTTAATAGTTTTGATGAGTCTGAATATTGTGTTTGCAAGCCTGATCTATAAAATCTTTCTGTCTGACCTTGTTCTATGTAATTGGGGGTGTAATAGGCAGATGTTTTGCAAAATTGCAGCTTTGCTCAGCTGGCAGGCAGATTCCAATCAGATTTTGTTCATCATGCCTCTGAGTTTTGCTTAGCTCTTGTCCCCCTTTTCTTTGTGCTTGTGACTGCTTAAAAGATAAAAGTGGTAAGGCAATATCTCTGGAAAAGGGAATCAAGACATCTATTCATGGGCAAGTAGTGATGTACGATGCAAAGATGGCACCAGGATATTCTTTGCCATTGCTCCTTAGCCCTGAGTAAAATGAGAGCATCTTGTCAGTGTAGGGAAAAGCTGCTTCAAATTATGTGTTAAATTATGCTCTAAATTGCACACATTTGTTAGATGTTGCTGGAGGCCTATTCTGCCTCTTTGTCCAAGATACTATCTTAGCACAGACCTAGAGTCTGTTTCTTAGGCAGACCTAGAGTCTATTTCTGTAAAGAGAGCTCATCTCTTTAATAAAATCTCCTGAGTCAGGTAAATAGTTAATCCAAATGGTCTTCTAAGTTTTTAGGAGGTTTTTGTGTGTTTTATTTTTTTAAATTTTGTTTTTCTTTTTAGTTTTGCTTTTGTTTTTTCTGTGGGGTTTGTTTTGTTTGTTTGTTTGTTTGTTTGTTTGTTAAATAGCTAATATCATTTGCTTCTTTTGTGCTTTGAGATCACAGGCACTTTTCTTGCTTGATCCATCAAGTTTTATTTTGAGCAACAGAGCAGTAGTAGTCAGTATAAGTCAATGCAGTTAATTTTATGAGACACTTAAAAGATGTAGTTACATTGCATGCAATCCCTAAGCATATGTGTCGGCTGTGACGTTCAGTACTTCTCTGTAAAACATTTCTGGGCCTAAATTTAGTCATTACTTCCCATAATAAGGTATTTTGAATTTACAGATGAGGTAAAGCCAGAATTTTTAGATCATAAGTAATGCAATTGTAATTACTTTCCTAAGAGTCTCACCCTTAGCAATCAGTGGGATTCCTCCAGGCAAGGATGTCTGCTATCAACTTGACTCATCACTGCAGTGGGTTCTTGCAGCCCTTCAGCATTAGCTCTGGACTGGCTAAGGTAGCCAATATTATCTTTGTGCTTGCAAAATAAGGATTGTGCTGCAAAACAAGGATTATTTGCTCATGGGCAGTTAAACAGTAAAAGGCACAGGAACACCTTACAAGCCGGTATCACAAGAAGAATTTTTTCTTACACTACAGTTCTGAAAGAAAATGTTCTTAAATACCTACAAAGATCACTAGGCATTGTTGGACAATTTTTTTATCCTTTTCTTTGCTGAGCTTTCAAATTAAAATATTTTCTCTGAGACACAAATATAATCTCCTTTGTGATTTAAAGTCCTGGTGATATCGTTAGGCCAAATAACAGCTGTGATTTCTTTAGGGAGAGTTTAATCAGTTTGTTGTGACACAGTACCAGGAGCTCAATTGTGATTGATCACTATTGCTCAAAAACTGGCCAGAAGTGAGTCTGAGCATATCATTTAAACAGTGCCTCAGAGCTGCAGAACCTCAAACAATGAGAGGTCTCTTGAAGCTGGCAGAAATATTAGCAGGTTTCAGGAATGGAAGGTTTTCCAGTGGCTCTGTAAATACTGCCTTCAGCATGGCCAGGGGAACTTCTGTTAGCCCTTTCTGTGCATTGGTTCTCAGAATTGGATGAAAAGTAAATCAGATCACTATCTGAGGCCACCTTAATGTAGTACAGTGTCAGTGAATTTTCAGGAAATTTTAATACTATTCTTCTAATGAAAAATAATTCTGTAGTTCTGCTGGTCTGCATCAGTAGGGTTTTTTTTATCTTTTCATAGATTCAGATAATCCAAGAGATATTTATGCACATTGATCGTTATCTAACATGTATCCTGACCATAAAATTTCGTCAGTGCTGCTGTGTTAAATCAGCATTTCATGGCTGATCAAGAGATTGCTCTTTAAAACAGCACTGAATCCAAGGCAAGTCATCAAGGTAAATTATTCCTAGGTAAATTATTTTAGAGGCTATTTGCCTTTGTTGTGAATACACAGTAGATCCCACTTTCAGTCACTAGATCTTGTTACACTTCTACATCATACCTTTACTGAATAAAATCTTCTTTGATGTAACTAACAAGCAATGGGACAAGAGGAAGCAGCATCAAGTAGTGCCAGGGGAAAAAATTCTTCATTTAAAGGGTTATCAAGTATTGGAACAGGCTCCTCAGGGAAGTGGTTGAGTCACCATCCCTGTAGCTATTTAAAGGACTGGATGGAGCACTTGGAGGAATGGTTTAGTAAAAGATTTGGCAATGCTGGGTTAACAGCTGGACTTGATGATCCTAAAGGGTGTTTTACAACCTACAGGATTCTATGACGTTACTCATAACAACAAGATCCCTGAAGGATTTTTCTCTGGTTGCTAGCAGATACTAATCTCTCTGCCATCATACTTTAAGCAGTATCATTATCAGTGCCGTAAAATGGTTAGCTTCGGGCTCCTTCTTTTGAGGTGATCCAAAGTCATTATACTGTAAAATATCCTAATATGGACAGAATCATAACATCAACATTTGCCCTATGCCTTTCAGAATCTGTTTGTGTCTCAGCAGATTGTCTGCACTTACTATAGTAATGGCACAGTTCTGCTGATAATGATCAAATCTGCTTTTTTGTCTCTTTAAGGTAATCTAACCAAATCAATCTCTTTTAAAAACTGTTTAGATAAATGTTTTTCTGACCCAATATATATTTTTTTAAATCCTAATTTTCACTTTCAACTTTTTTTTTGTAATTTGGATTTTAGAATCACACATAATATTCTAGTAATAGCTTTACTAGTGCTGTAGATAAGCTTTCTGTTTCTACTCAATATTTCTTTATTTATAAATACAAGGATCACAGCTGCTTATCCAAATGTCATATTAGAGTAAGAGCTCATCACCATGAGCTACTTAGTTTCCCCAAATACCTGTTTCCTAAGTAATTTATTTCTAAAGTACTGTCATTTATGATATATATTTTTGTCTTGAAATGTAAAATGGAAAAAACAGGAACAGATAAGGGGTAAGAAAAACAACTCTGAAAAGAAGAAATATTGAAAAATTTTAAAGACCAGTTAAAAAAATAAAGACAGGTGGGAAGTTCTTTTATATTACTTTCTTGGTCACCTTTTTAAAAGTCAGAGGTGAGAAACGATATGTCAACAACTCGTTCCCAAATGATTCAACTGTTTGCAAGGCTAAAAGACTTCAGGAGTTGGATGCCCACAATATTTTATTTAATTTTCTGTGAAACAAATATTTAGCTCCCTCTACCAATTTAATCTTCTCCTAAGGTTGTTAATTTTACATAATACAATTTGAGTTTTACATATTTAAACCAGATATTTTTGTATATATTATGAAAATTTGCACATCTTGTCAAACATTATTACTCTTCTGTAATGAAATACTCTCACTGTATTTCAGCCAGGCCTAGGTGAAAAAGATCAACTTTCTAATACCCCACTGGAAGCACTTACTCAAGAAGTAACAAAGAATAAGCAAAATTTGTAAGACAGGAGAACTGCTGACAGAAGATGTAGAACTGAAAACAGAATGAGGATGAAAGAAGATTCTGGTAACCTATCAGCAGTTTTGTTGATTTACATTTAGCTTTGAAATAACAGATCATAATCATATTAAAAAAAACAAACAAACAAACCCCAAAAAACACCAAAAACAGGCATCAAAGCAGGGACATGCTCAAAATGTTATTAATAGAGTAAAAATATTGCAACTAAATTGGGATGAATTGATAAAAAATGCTCCAGACAACCCTGCAGAGAGACAGGGGAAAAGAGAGAGAAGCAGGAAAAAAAAGTTAATAGCCAAATTTTTCAGAATAGTTAAATTTAGATGAGGAGGAAAGTACAGCAGAGTTATATTGGTCTAGGAGAAGGACTGGAAGATATTAATATTGAAGACATCTATTTTTCATTAGACAAATCCAATCCTTTTATTTCTTCTGTTAAAATTGGACTCTAGTCACAGATTACTTTGGTATCTTTCTGTCCATTTATTTCCTTGATATTCAAAATTGCATTTTTTGGAAGCTATTGACATGACTTTTGTGCTTCCTGACTGAATTAAGCAATACTTTTGGTGCGGTTTTGTTTAATGAAAGAATGTAGAATTTTCCCTTACATATTTTGACTGGCAAATATCTCTTTTGAGAATGCCTATTTGTAAATACCCTACTGCCCCTACATTTGATATAACCTTTTCCAGGCTTTGAAGTGGTGGCTAAGAAGACAGGGAGAAAGAGCAGAGATGACAATGTAGGTGAGTTTATAAACAATGCACATATATTTGGTAGTTAACAAAAATATTAAAAACAGGAGTGTGTATTAAAGTCTATGTCACAATCCAAATAAGTAACTACAGAAGTGTTTTCTATTATGAACAAGACCCAAAGTTCCACTGAAGCAAAAAGAAGATAAGTAAATCATATTCATTGGTGTAATCACTATTAAGTGACTTGAACTGGGATTGTTAGATTTTCAATAATTTCATTCTTAAGATATGCATTTCCTGAAGAAAACAAAATAGCTGAGCAAGTGGCAGGTGTGGAAGAGACATATGACAGAATATGTCATAATAAAACCTTGCAAGGAACCAGAGAAAATGGATTAGAAATAAATAAATAATTTTCTTTATTCCTTATGGAAGTGGTTTGAACTGTGGGAACAAAAAGGTCTCAAAGAACAGATCCAAAAAAAAAGCTATTGGCAGAAGAATGGGAAGATTAGACAGCGATAACCTTCAAATAGATAGAAAGAGAGTAAAAGAGAGATAGAGACAGAAAGAAAGAATAGGGAAAATTAGTCATGTTCCTAAGGAAATTTGTGTATTAGGCAATGATAAAAAGTATTGACAGCAGCAAGTAGAACACTGAAGTTAGGTCTGGCAAAGGGGAAGCAGAAAATAAAAGCTCTTGGCAAAGAAGAGAAAAGGAAACTAACCCTGTTGTCTGAGAACAGGCTGGCAGAGAAAGAAAAATCCATTCTATCCATGGGCAATGCTGGATGCCTGAAGGGACAGATATGGATTTCAAAGGACGAAAGACATGTATAGATGTAAATAGAGGATATGAGGCCTAGAGTAAGGTATGGAGGTTAAAAAAATGGGTACGCAGTAGGAAAGTTTGTGAGTAGCCAGGAAGGAAGTTGTTTGAGGTGGTGCTGAAAAAGATTGTAATCTTCAGGAAAAAAAAATTGAACTGGTATAAGGAGAAGGGTATGAAGCCTAGTAAGAAGTAACCAGAGAAACTTCTCTGATTTCTCTGGTAAGAGAAACCAGAGAAATGAAAATCTTTCTATGAAAAACCAGAAAAATAAATGAAAGCTAGGTGAAAGCCTGAAAAGCTGAAGAATCCTCACCTTATCTGGCGTTAGGTAACAAAACAGTTGTATGGCTTAAAAATACAAAGAAACTCAAGGAACTAAAGAAGATGTACAACACAGAATTCTAAATAGTTTGGTTAAAAAAAGGCATATCAGTCTAGTAGAGGGAGGGAATCTTCAGGTTATGTTCATTGCTGAAAAAGGCAAGAATAGGAAACACAGTGAAACATTCAATAAATTTTCACCAAAATGCCAGTCATGTGGTTCCCAGAAGACACTCTCATATACTTTTGAGTTCATCCAACTCTGTTTATGCAATATCTATTCTATGTAAGTAAGTAACACTTTATTATGCAAAAGTAACTTTCTGAAGTTACCTTTCTGTTAATATTACTTTACTATATGAGCCAGAGGACATTGTGTATATACTCTACGAACACAGGAAAAACAATTGTCTTATGTATACTGTGACTTGGAAGATGTCAAAAATTAGATGGACTCCTCAGTCCATCTGGTATGAAAGTACCAGAATGATTCATCATTTTCAAAGTGCGATTGAGCTTTTGTGATGTCATTCTTGTACCAAGCATCAAAGCATTTTCCCACTGCAAAATGAAATGCATCTTTGCAATTGGAATGAAGTGATTTCTAAGAAGCTTAGCTCTTAAGCGCTGCATTTTCAGACTTGAGGAGTTATTGGGAATTTTGAAGTGACTTAAAACTTTTCTTAAAGAAATCTGTGTAATGGCAGTTGCTGCCTTTCTGCTAATATGTAATCATTCAGCCAGTTCCATCCATGACAGGAGGGATGCAGCACATGTACAATACACATCTAACCATCAGTATCCACTGGACATCCATGCTGTAGGACAGTAGATATTTGAGGCTACACACTTAAAATAGTACCCAGAGACCCTCATCTGTAAAGATGAACTAAGGCTCCTTTAAACAGCCAGCTGAAGACCTGACAAAATCTGAGTGTCTATGTTCAGGTGGACTAAGGAGGCCTGCATTAACAACAATCACTAGATCTCCATTTCTGTAGTAGAAGTTTAAATGCTATGGCTGATAGGCAGACACCGGTATTGAGACACCCAGAGAATCTAAAATGTACAGAAGAATTTGCAGAGTGCCTGTACCAAATCATGGTACACCCTTTGACATATTCCAGTGTGTCTTAACTGTGCTTCAGTAGCCATTTTAGAAAGCGGCCTGTGAGCATCTCTCATAGGCCCTATTATTCATTTCTGTTTATTTTAGGGTAAACTTATTTAAAAGTCTCAGATCAGTAATGCATTTTTGGAATGTGCCTTCTGGTTGTTCTCATCTTCTGTATTTGGGTTTGTATTATAAAACTGTCCTAGATTACATAAAGCCTGTTTTCTTTTGCATTAAATTTAACCAGAATATAACTTCAGTAAATGTATTTGAAGCTTTGTAGCCAGAAATGTGAACTTTATCTCCAGACCAGATTATAGAACTCTTAAATGTGTGCTCACCACCCACTGTTTCACTCTATAAAGATTTGCCTCTATAAATTAGGACTGTACCTTGCGCTGAATCAAAAGAAACATCACCAGGTCAAGGGAAATGATTCTTCCCCTCTTCTCCACCCTCATGAGATCCCACCTGCCTCCAGCTCTGAAGCCCCAGCACAAGAAAGGCAAGAACCTGTTGGAGTTGGTCCAGAGGAGACTACGAAAGTGCCTGAAACATTGGCACAGGGATGTAGATATGGTATAATGCTCCTCTCGGTAGGATCAACTAGAGGCTTATGATGGGAAGATTTATTTAGGTCTCTTTCTGCGTGAGAGAATTTAGCCTTCCCCTGACATCTTCCTTGTTTACACTATTTTTTGAGTCTGTATATGTTGGTCAGACAACTCTGAGCATGGTAGTACCTCTGCATACAACTTTGTGAATTTTTTTTCTTAATGCAACTAATCTGTATAATGGTTTATGAACAAGATTAGTAATTTACTGTTCCCATCTCTTTGATTTTTCTCTCCTTCGTTTGTTTCCTCTGTTTCCTCTGTAGTAATTTTCAATTATTTAATTATCAGTTCCTTCTCTTCAGCTCATCACACTGTGTTGTGATGGAGACATCCTAGTGACAATGTATATTTCTCTGTACTTCCTTCTACTATCTCTTATTCCTCTATCCCTCTCTAAATCATGCATTTCTATTGCAGAAACAAAGACTACAGAGTCATTTTCAGCATAAAGAGACCTTCAGCAAAGACCCATGTTTACCATTTTCTTATTAAAAATTGATTGCGTTACTAAGACTAAAACTTAGAGTGTAATTTTCGCCAACTTATAAAGCACACATTATCTTTGTTGGAGATAATTTCTGTTGCTGCTACTTCCTAACAGTATCTTTATTTATCTTGAAGTACTAAGCAGTGGGAATCTACTACAGAGAAAAGCAAAATAAGTTTTCATATTGTAGCTTTTCTTTTCTGTATGCTTTCTATTTTTCAAGGAATAGTGTGCTGATAGCCTTGCTGAGAACTGTAGTAGCAATTAAAAGCCAAACATATGCTAGCACTTGTTGATACACATTGTTTATGCTGAGTGTTTTTGCACTTCATAGACTCAACTGTGTCTTCAAACATTTATTTCCTGATTCAGCAAAATAATTATTCATACCAAGTGTGTAGCATAAAATTAAGTGTATTGCCTTTACTAAACTACTGCATAATAAGGGAAATGGGTATTGGTCTGGACTCTTGATTCAACAGGCTGAACATATGTGTTGCCATATATTTGTATGACCTTAAACAATTTAGACTGAAACTGCTTGTAAAGCAAATGTGAGTATTTCAATACCTTCACAGCACATTTCACTTTAAGAAACAGAAAGTGCTTCACTACTGCTAAAAACAGTAGTGATAGTGTGTGTGTTCTCTTTTTTTTTTCTCCATTAATCTTTAGTATAAAATTACTTGTGGTGGCAGGTGGGCACCTAAGTTGCAGTCTCTCTTTGGCTTGAATTTTTCCTACTTCACATCTCCCTGGACAGCACTTTCATTACAAGATTATTGAAAAGATTGGGATTCTTAAACTTGCACAGGGAAAGTCAGATTCATAAAGCTAATACCTACATCTTACTCAGAAATGCAGCTGATTTATGGCTAAGTACTCATCAGGAATGATGATTTTAGAAATGCAGCCAAGTATCATATCACAGACTTTGTGGTTCCACTCAAAAATTGTGAGCAATAATAATTTCCAACCCTAAAGCAGTACTGTGAGGACAACTATATTAAAATGGGTTATTCATAGATCCCATCATAGCTGAGGGTATAAATGTCTTAAAAAGATGTCTATTTGAGTGCTAATATAAATGTAAACTTTAATGCTAATGTAAAGTGACTGCAAATGCATCAGATCCAAAGATAGTGTCTTACCTCTGGTTTATGTTTAGACTGTTCAGAACAGCAGAAAATATAATGAAATCAAGGTATGAGGTCTGTAGAGCCATGATACAGTACTTTTATGCCACTGATTTACAGGGGAAGCATAGCAGATGAAATGAAAATGTCATTCAGAATCTGGAGAAAAAAAAAATTTTGTTTACAGCTTTTTTTTTTTTAATATTACTATTTCTCATTGAATGCTTAGTTTGATACCTGAAAGGATGATTCACTACAGAATTCCTTAGTTTTTGTGATAATAAAATGTTAATTGATATCACTGGGAAAAGACTTGATCACTGAAAATGTTATATACTTCATGTCACTGTGATGCTGAACATCTTATTGGTTAAAGTAGGTTTGCTGTGGGTACTTTTTGGTCTCTATGTCTAAGGTGGGGGAAAAGCTGCTCAAAGAAGAAATAATAATAAATAGATTTGTAAACTACAATGCTGTAAAGTCAGTGAAGTACACTGGGCCCTGGACCTTTGTTCTGTCGTTTTGACTGTCCTTGAGTAGTTTTCCCATCTGCAAAACAAAGGGAATATCTCCTCAGTTGCTGTGCAAAGCACTTTCCAGAGAAAAGAAGAAAAATTATGTAAAACTTAGACATTATCAATTACCCAGTCTCCCTCACCCTTAGCCACATGACGGTCATAGATCATGAAAACTTTTTAACAAGCAGCTCTGTGGTCAGAATTGTACTTTGCTTATTAACATGCATGCCTCTGCCAAACTTCTCTCATTTGCTTTATAGAAACTGTTTCTCACAGCTTATTTCCCCATATTCAAACAAACAATGACCTTTGTAACCATGAAATATATTAGTAGGGGAAAAGTTATTTTATGACAGAAAGGAACAATTTTTTTAACAAGTGCGTGACCAATGTTTTTTCTCCCTTAATTCCTCATGCATAGCTTATGCTGTTTTCATTCTCATCAATATTTTTCTGCTCTTTAAGAACATGACAAAATTAGGTCTTTGTGTATTTCAGACTTTTCAGGATGTATAGTCACATATGAAACACTGGATTTTATGTAGATGAGCTTAGCAACATTTCCATACTGATTTGAACTTCGAGAAAGAAGTGCATTTGTTTGTGTCTGTCTCAAACCATTTGTATTGGGAAAACAAGTTCATGATTAATATCCAGGAGGAACATTACTCCTTTTGTAGCCAGATAAACAAATACAAAATGAGTGTTAAAAAAAAATCCTTTCTTGTTTGCTTTCATAAAGATGGTAAGGAATTAGAAATTCAAGTCCTAGCCTATGAAAAATATTTTTCTTGAATTTTTGAATTTCATCTTTATATATTTATAGAAGTGATATGATTTGATGTTTAACTGATCAAATTGGTGGATATCTCTCAATTCCATTCCAGTAAAAACTTTGCCATTATTTTTTGCCAATAGGAAAAAACTTAGTTCTATATTAGAAGAAACAAACATTTTCCCAGTAAAGAAATAGCTTTACTGATGAATACTCGTCTCTTCATAAAATAACTTATTATTGGTATTTTTTCTGTAAGTACAGCTTCTGTTTTTTAAATTCTTTCCCAAGGAGAAACCCCTGTCTGGAAAAAAACAATTCCAACCTAAGTAACAGAATTTAAGTAAGACATTTTAGTATGAGAATCTGAAGCCCTTGCAGCTTTCTAAGAAGCTCAAAGCTAATTTTTCCCTTCTTGGGTTAACATTTTAATTATTGCAACTGCATTTAAATATACACATTAATTTGATTATATGACTGGTTTTTTGGACTATGGGAACATGTGACTGACATTATTGATTGATGTTTGTCATAATGCAGTTGTGCATTGTGTAGATTCACAATCACAAATCACCTGTCACCGATGACCTGAATTTTTTCTAAATGATGTTGCAAATAAGCTGAAAACTATTTGTCATAAGCTTTTGATCTAGCTAAGCTTTCCTGAGAGTAAGTATAGAAGTAAATTATTTGGACTATATCCATGGATAATTATTTAGGCAGCAATTTCAATGCATTCATAGCTTTAATATAAATTTAAAATGAATTTTGGTAAACATATTGAGGTTATATGAAAATAAATGCATTTTTAGAAGATAATTCTGCTTTCCTGAATAGATCACAATTTGTTGGGAAGTAAAGAAGAAATTGGTATTGCACTTTTCTCCTTGTTTTTCTCAAGTACCATATATTCTAACAAATTATAACAATGTAGCGTGAAAGCAAATGGTCGAAGTTTGTGACTAGACCAGATACTTCTTCACTCATATGGAGGAAAACATAAAAGAAAGCTGGAGAAAATACTTCCAAGCATCTCACGAATTCTTCTTTTGAAATTTTGCAATTGGCAAATTTATAGTTTTCCCAAAGTAAGTATCTGTAAAAATCAGTATAAATGGATGCTCATTAAATGGCCACATAAAGTTAGGCAGCTCTAAATTATTGAATAGTGTAATAATGTATTACCATCTAAATATAAATGTCTTTTAATTGGAGATTGACCCTATTTAAAACTGGGATGTGGACAATTTGACTACCAGAGTCCTCTTCTAACTTGAATTATCTATTGAAAATTAAAAAATACCTAAAATATATAGTACCATTAATAGATTGAATTTTGGTTTTTGCCTTTTTTTTTTTTTTTCCCAGTGTGCAACTAACTAATAGTTTTTTAGTTATGGAACCTTGAGGCTTGACAAGGGGTAAGACAATTGGTCCTTTAACAGAAGCAACAGCCACAATACTTTCTTGAGTTCTATATCCATTTAAGAAAATAGGTCTACTTTAATCTGGCTTCTGTTTTCACTAGTGACAGTATGTTTTTAACATGAGTACCTGCCACCAGTGCTGCACATGGCTTTTTACAGGAAATCCAGTAAAAAATAAAACCCTATATATTTTGCAAGTTTGGTATAGTAATAGTTGTTGCAGCTTTTCCTCAATATCTAGGATTATTTTACTGAGGCAAGTTATGTGCGTTCCAGCCTGTTATTTGCAGGCAGATCTCTTGAAAAATGTGGAGGATTAACATATTTTCTAATTGGAGTGAATTAACTGATAGGGCTGACATAAAAGTGCTCTAAAAGGGGTTACATCTATTTAGCTGAATCTGTTTCCAAACTACTTCAAGCTGTGGGATTTACCTGGCATGAATTTTTAAAATTAAACTATGGTATGTGTCCCATTATAGACATTCTCAAAGACATTTTGTGAATATATTAAACTGATACGTAATCAGCTTAGACTACACTGAAGAAAACCTGATTTCAGTGAAAATTGCTCACTTCCTGTAATTCATTAAATAAATAAATAATAAGGAGAAAGTGAAAAAATGTTGTATACTTCATAGATAATAAAAAACTAGAAATGTAAGTTAAAAAGTTAAAAGTTAAAAGTTTCCTGGCAATTACCTGTAATAGAGACAGTCTATGCAAAGCCTATGCTAAAATACAATGTAAAAAAAGGCAGCTATAATTTTTTCAGTGTTTGTAAACTATAATAGCAATAGTAAATAGTAAATAGGAAAATAATCCTAGGACCCTACAATCAAATGAGAATACTATGTGTTCATGGTAAATGAACACTATACACATAAAGGCTTTTATACTTAACTTTAGAATTGAATTATTGGATTCTGTGGTGGTTTGACCCTGGCAGAATGCCAGGTGCCCACTAAAGCTGCTTTATCACTCCCATTCACAGCTGGACAGGGAAGAGAAAATATTGCAAATGCCTTATGATTTGAAAGAAGGGCAGGGAAAGATCACTCCGCAATTGCCATCATGGGCAAGCCAGATTTGACTTAGGGAAATTAATTGAATTTATTACCAATCAAAACCAAGAGTAGGATAATGAGAAGTAGAACAATCTTAAAAAATGCCTTTACCCTACCTCTTCCTCTTTCCCGAGTTTAACTTTATTGTCAGTTCTCTTCCTCCTCCCGCCAGCTGCTCAGGGAGACAGGGAACAAGGTTACAGTCTGTTCATCACATGCTGTTTCTGCTACTGCTTCCTCAGGGAGAAGCGTCCTTCCCCTGCTCCAGCATGGGCTCTCTCCTATGGGAGACCATCCACCTTGAACTTCTCCAACAAGAGGCCTTCCCATGGGCTACTGTTAATCATGACCTGCTTCAGCATGGGTCCTTTTCTGTGGAGTGCAGTCCTTCAGGAGCAGGATGCTTCAATGTGGGCTCCTTTTATTTCCTTAAATATGTTATTTCTGAGGCATCACTACCATCACTGATTGGCTTGGCCTTGGCCAGTGGTGAGTCTGTCTTGGAGTCAGCTGCCATGGGCTCTGTTGGACACTGGGAAATCTTCTGGCAGCTTCTCAGAGAACCTACCTCTGTAGCCCCCTCACTACCAAATCCTGGCCACATAAACTCAATAAAGATTCAGAGAACTCAGATTCAAGGCACAGCTTCAAAATGAAAAGTAATGACTACAGAGTTAAAAAAAAAAAAAAAACATGTTCCCATACTTCTCCTCATTTGTTTAATAAATCAAATAAGGTTCTGAAGAATGGGAAATGCTGTGATACTGTGTGGGTTGAGGAACACCAACCCAAGATCAAATGTCCATCCTATACAAGAGCTGAAAGCTAAATGCAGCTTGCAGGTGTAGCACAGACCCTAATAAAGGCTTTGTGGATATTTTAAACACAAGGGGTCTTATTTTAGTTCTTGATGAACTTAAGACCAACTTTCCATCCAAGCGACACTTTGGGACCAGCATAATAGCAAGCTTTAGCGGAAAGAAGTTTGTTTCAATAAAAGTATTCAGCACCAAAGTCATCTAATAAGGTGACTAATAATCAGTTGGAATAGTGTTCCAGAAAAACCCTAACATTCCAGATAAACAATATTGTATTTATATAGCCTCAATTTTAGTTTCCTCAAAATGTTAAGGAGGAACCCTTACTAATCAGTGTCCTTGAGGAAGACAAAATTGTTTTTCTGCTCTCTGACATGGTCCACAGCTGAATATGAAAAGCTTCAGTCCTCTTTTCTAACTTCAGATTCACAGCAAGGAATTTTAATTTTTTTTTTTTCCTGATTACCAGTTTCCTGTTTATCCAGTGGTGATCAGTCTCCTCAGGACCATTTACTTTGTTACTCTAATCTCTGTGAATTTTCAAACACTTTAAAAGTGCATACGATTACTAAATCGTGAGGAGGACATAGGGGCTTTGGGGTTTTTTGACAAAGTTGATGAGAGTAGTGAAATGTTCCAGTGACTTTTCTTGATTTTCACTAATATTTATGCTGCATTTTAGTATAAAGCAATCATCCCATTTCACATGGACAATCTGCATTTTTAATAAGCCTAAATATTTGATACTTTTGATCAGACTTTAACACATATCCTTCTTATCTGAAAATGCTGTTAAAAACATTATTTGGATTATAAGAAAAGCTTTAATTTGTACAGCCCGTGGCTGTCTATTTCATAAATATGCACATCTCTTCCTCAGCAAGACTTTTTTAAGCACATTTCAAGGCACTTTTCATATGCACTGGATTTGATTTGTTTTAGGGCATAATATAAATTCTTGCTGTGATACAGGATAAAAAATATCCTTTAAAAATGGCTTAGTTACAAGGCTGCACTCATTCTACAGAACCCTAAGTTTTATTAACAATCCAGATAACTTCTTATTTTGTTTTTGCACAAAATTCTCATTTGGTTCCCAGTATTGTATTTACCTTTCTTGAAATATCTTTGAGTATATGGTTTGCCCTCAGTTACTGGTGTGAATTCCTTCAGCACATAATGATAGTGCTTCACATTCCGAGCCATGAGCCCGTGCTACCTGCCACAGAATACAAATGTGCACGAGGTGGTAGTTTCATTATCTTAGGTCAGTAGAATTTCAAGAACTCTGAAATTACCTCTATCAGTGATGCAAGTGTCAACTTAGTTTTAATAAATCTTTGGAAACAGCCATGAGTTACTTCTAGGACATCTTCCCATTTCCGGAAATACATCATTCAGCTGCCAAACCCTCTATCGGTTTGTAGCAAATAGAATTTCATCCATTAAATGCAAAGTCTCACTTCAACTTCTGCATGCCATCACACTCTGATAGCAAATAGTGTGATTAACCTGGAGTTTAGCTGATATCAAACCAAAAGTACGATATTCCACTTTAACTGGAACAAGGTCTTAAAAAATTGTATTTTCTGCAGCATATATATATAAGGAAAGTCATATTTATCATACTTCTGATTATTCCACAGAACGAGCTCTCAATGCCATCACGTTGTGTAAAGAGAAGTTGACAGTTTCTTAGTTTCCATTTAGTCATTCTTTTGGCTTTTAAAAACTGAACAAAAGCATCATATCAAATAATAAAAAAGAAAATCCAGACTCCCATTAAGAGGAGAATCAAAATATAGCAGAACATCTTGTTTGCTGATAATGAACTAATATTGCATTATGTATTCAGGTAAAAATCCAGCTGAAGTTAATGGGACAGCTGTGGTATTTTACTCAATGCTGTCTTAAAATAGCAAATTTTTTTATTCCTGATAGCTACACTGATTAATCCTGACAACAGCTCAAGTGAAAAAAAAAATTAATGTACTGCTTTTGAAAATGTGAAGCTGTTATGTGAAATGGTAGAGACAATATAAATAAAATAAAATAAAATAAAATAAAATAAAATAAAATAAAATAAAATAAAATAAAATAAATAATAAAATAAAATAAAATAAAATAAAATAAAATAAAATAAAATAAAATTCAGGATGTAGAATAAAAAAATGAAAAAAAACAGAACCTAACCCTGATTGTTACATAGTAACCACCAGAGTATTTTTACAATCCTGCTACGTCAACGTGATGGAAATCTGGAGATATTTCTATTAACTTTAATTAATCTTTTGAATGTGAAGTTTCTTCTTCTATTTTTTTTCCCCAAAAGACAGTATTTTGGCCTGTTTATAAGTACCACAATCATTTAAACATATTTGGTCAAAACATAAAAAAAAAAAAAAGAGTTTTTAATGTCCCTTCTAGTAAATTAAATACTGTTCATGCTCAATTTTCTGTTTCACTACGGTTTCAGTGGCTATTGTCCTATGATATGTTTCACATATTTCCCAAACATTTTTTCTGAATTCTGTTGAATAATTAACAATCAAGAATATGGGGATCTCTGGAAGTCATGGAGTCCCACTTCCTTTTATGTGGGAATATTACAGCAATAGAATACATCAGCTGTGGTTTTGTTCAGCCAAATCTTGAAAAGCTCTCAGGATGGATATTCCACCGTCTCCTCAGATATTATCTCACAAGAACTCATGTTATACTGAGGCAATAAATTTCTTTATTGAAAATAAAAAGTGTTCATAACATACACTATTTTCATTGATTTGATGCCAAGTATTTTGCAACTAGAAATACAGAAAAAAATCAAAATTTGTGAACTTTGTTAATTTTTCCACTGGAACATTGTTTAAAATTAGTGAACCTGTTTTAACCTTGATTCTTGACATTAAATAATATTAACAACTACCAGAGATATATATAACCATTAATGTTAACATTAATATTGTTTCTCATTTTAATTACCACATACTTGCTAATTACTATTTTTAAGGTTTTTGTTTATGCTAGCTCTGAATTTAAATTAGTATAAATATTATATGTGAGAATTGTTTTTTTCAGGGAAAATCTGAGTTTGGAATGAACAGAAGGGTACTTAAGTTGTCAGATAGATATTCTATGTTACCTTGCAAAGCTCTGCATACCTTTGTTTTACCTTCTACATCCTTATCTTGCCATTCTTACAGATTGTGCAGTGCTGTGTGTCAGGTTTATTTTCCTTCCCTTTTTATTTCAGAAGACTGCAATGTTTATTTCAGAAGACTGCAATTAAACACCTCCTAACAATTATTACTATCCTTTTAAAAATAACCAACATCCATCTCCATGAATTAGGTTAAACTGTCTGCAGTAATTCAGTGTTTTCTTGTATAAAAGTGCCCTTTTCTTTACAATGAAAAGCATTAATAAACTTTTGACTGTATTTCTCTAGCATAATTTAATTACTTAGCCTGCAATACCACTATTTTTATTGCTACTAGACTGTCTAATGTCACAAAGGGCAGACTGCAGACTGCAGGTGGTCTATGAAAAATTTTAAGTAGCTTGCAAAATGACTTCTCAGTTGTGGTCCCTTTTGGCCAGAACCAGTTGATTGTTAATGTTGTGATAATTAGAGGACCCTTTTCAGCTCAGCTGCAATGCACAGCTGTTCATGTCCAAAAGCTGCAGGAGCTGCCAATCACTCTGAGCCTGAGACTGTCCCTTGTCAGGGGATTTGTCAGATGGTGAAAGACCCCACTTCACACACCACAACATACCCTTCTGCCCTTCTAGTTCAACTTACAAAGTGGCCAAAGGCTCTTGAAATTACTATTTCAGCAGAGCAGAGCTGCTGGAGTCATAGCTGAATAAAATTTAAACTCTAGGGACACCAGAGTGAATGTACTCTGGTAAGAATTGCAATTATAAGGTATTCAAAACCTAAACAGCTATGCTGTGGAAAATAAAACCCCAAAGGCATGATTGAAGCTGATGTACACAAACTACTCAGATAATGTGAAGTTAGTTGTGTATGTATATATTTTTTTTATATTTGATATTAATTACAAAACTGAAAGAATTCTGTATGTTTGAAGCTAATGGTATGGAGTTCAAATTTAGTGGGTGTTTTTCTAACTACTTTACAGAAAACTTACCTGTTTTCTGAAGACATTATAAAGTAATTATAAATATCACATAGTGAAAGGTAAAGATACTGTCAAATTTTGTTGAAATCTTGTTCCCTATTTGTTTTAACTGGGGGAAGAATTATATACAGTGTAATAAATTACCTGTGCTTTTAATTAGAGCTTGAAAGTCTGTGAGTCCCCGACAGAAACTACTATAACATATACAGGTTTATATTTTTGACCTTTACTTTAAATTACTAACTATCAAGAACAGCAATAGTGAAATATTAGTATCTTTCTGTTTCATTAACTCGAAAATATAGGACACCTATGCTGGGACTAAAATAATGTATCTATATATTCTAAAAAAATGGCAAAGAAAGTACTAGGAGGACATATATATGAATGTCAATATCATAGTTAAAACACTGTCTTGTTCAAATTCTGCTAAGGTTATACTCATTAAAATTTGGGTATGTCCATCAAAGCAGTCACAGACTAATCCTTTCTACTTTTGTAGAGAAAAGAAATATCAGATTGGAACATTTCATATGGAAAGAAGACAAGCAAGAATAATCATCTCTGAGACCATTTAAAAAGGTAATACCTGTAAAATGTTTAGAAGAGTGGACTGCTGGTTTAACTTCTATAGCATGCTCAAAATCTCAATCCAACTTCCTTCATGAGTCCCCAAGTTGTGGAAGAAGCTGATTGCTCTGAACTCCATATGGAACTGAATGCAGCATTACCCCTACTACAGGACCTAGCCTGATCATATATAATCTGCCACATGGCAGATTGTGTATCACCATGTCTGGAGCTAGAATAACAATTTTACAGTATGAGAAAATTATAGCAGACTGCAACACATCTACATCTTTACCTTTGTTGTAGAATGACTGGCTAGCTACCAGGTGCCTACCTGCTCTATAGCTCCCCTCCTAAGCAGGGCAGGGCAAAAGGAAAATATCATGAAAGGCTCATGGGTCAAGATAAAGGCAGGGAGAGATTACTCACCAATTACTGTCACAGGCAAAACAGATTTCACTTGGGGAAATTATTTTAATTTCTTGACAATCTAAATCAGATTAGTGCAATGAAAGATTAAACTAGATCTAAGAACACTTTATGTCACCCTTTGACTCTCTATGCGGCTTGAACTTTACTCCCAATTTCTCCATCTCCTTCCCATCAGCAAGGTCGGGGGACAGGCCATAGGAGTTATTCACATATCTCTGCCTCTTTCCTCCTTACACTCTTCTCCTGCTCCAGTGTGGGGTCCTCCAACAGAACACTCCCTGACCTTCTCCAATCTTGGTCCTTCCCACTGACTTCAGTTCTTCATGAACTGCTCCAGAGTGGGTCCCTTCCATGGATGCAGCCCTTCAGTAATTCCAAAATGGGTCCCCCTTGGGGTGACAAGTCTTGCCAATGAACCAGCTCCAGTGTGGGCCTCTCTCTGCATGGGTCTGCAGTTCCTGCCAAGAGCCGGCACCAGTGAGGACTTCCTACATGGTCACATCTTCCTTCAAGGCAAATCCATCTGCTCCTGTGTGGTGTTTTTCATGGACTGTGAAATGGATACCTGTTCCACTGTGGATCTCCACTGGCTGCAGGGGACAGCTCACCATGGGCTGCAAGGAAGTCTGCTCCAGTGCCTGGAGCATCTCTTTCCCCTTTCTCCACGGACCTGAGCATCTGCAGAATTGTTACACATATTTTAAATCCTCTCTCCTGCTGCTATTGAGCAGAACGTTTTTCCCTTTAAACTTGTCATCCCAGAGGTGCTACCAACATCACTGACGGGCTCAGCTTTCACAGCTGGAGAAGAAAAACCACAATGAATGAATATATTTCATGGGATTCCTTGTTGGAAAATAGTTCTGCAAGAAAGGTCCTGGCAGTGCTGGTGAATATGAGCCAGCAAACTGAACATAAGATAGTAGTGTGCCTGTGATACAAAGAAGGTAAATGATAACCTATGCTGCATTAGGGGTGTAGCCAGAAGGTGAAGGGAAATGATCCTTCCTTTTTACTCAGTGCTAGTGAGACCATACTGGGAATACTGTGTCTGGTTCTGGGCTCTCCAGTACAAGATAGACATGAGCATATTAAACACATTAAATACAACAAAGTTGTCATGAAGTCCAGCAAAAGGCTGTGAAAAAATATGGAGAATCTTGAGCATGTCTTGTTTGTAAAAAGGTTGAGAGACTGTCTAGCCTAGAGCAGAGAAGGCTTACAGGGAGTTTATCAGCGTATATAAATGCCTGAAGGGAGGGTCTAAAGAAGACAGAACTCATGTCTTTCTAAAGGTAACTGGTCACAGGACCAGAGTAAATAGGCACAAACTGCAACACAGAATGTTCACCCAGAACCCCAGAAAACTTTTCTCCAGAGACCCCTTCCAACCTCAAACATTGTTTTAATTTGTGATTCATCCTTTGCATCTAAATAAACAAGCCTAAGTACCCTGAATAGGTTAAGCAACTGTGTGAGCAGGATACAAAGCCTGCTTCATTTAATAACCTCACTTTCTAATCAGTCAATTCTGTAATCTTTATGGTCAGGTGAAATTATATCCAGTTATGATTGCCTAATATGAAGAGTATGGAGGTAATTAGCTCAGATGTTCCATCTTTTTGTTTCAATGTATTTTAATTAAAAGCACTTACACTACTTACACATTTTCCATGTGAATGACAACAATATAACTGAGTTTATTATCTGCCAATAATTTGTTGTCTGCCCAACAGTTTGTGCTTTTTATCACAATAAATTAGCTATTATATTGTTATACTTCCATTGCAATTGGAGGAGAGATTTCAGATTTTGTATGGGATACTGGGCGTATATGAGTTATCCTTGCTTCCAGAGCAGCTAGCACACAACCATTATATCATAGACTTTGAAGCACAGTGTATTGTGAAGCCTGGGTTTAAACCACTGGCAAGACAGTTTCATCTCTGAGGATCCCTGAACTAGTTCAAAGTAACTGAGGTGTGTTTGACTGTGTTTCATATTCATGTCTCTGACTGCTATATAGCTGTGCCCAGAGAGAATGATGGGCCATCATAATCTGTACCACCATCTGTACCATCTACAGTAATTTCCAAATGCAGCCCAGTGAATTATTTTCTGTATCTACAAACATTTATTATTTTCTGCTGGTTGTCTCTGCATTTCTGTCCCTTGGTTTGCTGGAAATCTATGAAAATTGCATGAAAATATTATGGCTGCTGTGTTGTGCAGTAAAGTGTAAAAGTTGCCATAGCATGGTCATCTTCTTGTTTTATATAAATGTTTATTATGTTCATGAAATCACTTTAATTCTGATGAAGAATTTTGATTTTTTTTTCTCTGCCATTTAATAGACAAAAAAGTAAACCAACAAACAAACTATGAAACACCTATTGCAGATAACCAAATAGCTTTTAATATGAGGAATTTAATCCTGACAGAAGTTTATATATGTGAATAAATCACTTGCTTTAGGCTTGCTAAATCCTAAGTAATCTGTTTGGCATACAGCTCCCAAATGAAGTACGAAGCAAGAGACCTACTACAGCAGCAGAAAAGCATTCTTTGGGGTTTGTAACATCTGCAACTTCTAGCAGATCCTATCTGCCAGACAAATGCAACAAATACATTTGTCATATCTGAGAAGTATAAATCTTCAAGTGAAGCACCTTTAATTTGAGCAACAACAGTGTTGCACAGGAAATTTCATTATAGCTTGAATTTCAAATTGATATTAAGGTTGGAAAAATTGTAGTGTCTCAAATATACTACTTTAGGGGTGAATTTATGTTCTGGAATACAGACTACTGTGTGATTTAATGCTGATTGTCTAACCTTGTGATGTGACTGGCAGAATGGGATGGGAGTGCCCTAATCTTCAGGCACTACAGAAGGCATGGTGCTATCTAAACCCCAATAGAACTCTGCTGAATTGATGAAATGACCAGGAAGGCCTAATTAAAGCTGTTCAGCTCAAATGTTTTGATGTATTACATCTATTGTACTATCGTTCAATAGGTCTACCCTATGAATGCTGGCATGCCTGTAAAGTAAACTAAACAAACTGCATAAATAATACTGCTAGGAAAAGAGACACCCATGGAATCAAAGCTGAGTCATGCAAAATCCAACAGCCTGCCCTTTGAGCTTATTTTCATACAGTATTATATTAAAAAAATATTGCTTATATCTTATGAAGTGAGAAAAGAGACAGGCTCTAGTACTGACAATGTTACTGAAATGTTATGTATTTAGCTAGCATATATTTAATTCTGTTATTCAAAAATATAATTCTTGAATATTAAAAGGTTCCTCAGAGATTGCTTCTCTTTCTATGATTAAAATATCTCTGAATAGTATATCCATTATAATGAAGAGGAATTCTACCTATAAAGTGCTTCATTTATGTCTGAGTTATTTAGGCAATAATTTGTTGAAATCTGGTAATTTTTTAAGCTATTTCAACAGCAATATGTAACTTCAAATTTATTTATATTTTGGCTGCATGGCTTTACCTGAAAACTGATACAGAATATCATTTGGAATATTCTACTTGTGAGGAATGAATGCAACAAAATATATAAAATGAGTTTGCTTGTCTTTGTCTAAAAGAAGTTAGATTTATAAATCTATCTAGATTTATAATCTCATCAAGATTTATAAAATACCAAACTTTAATTTAATACTTGGATTTAAAGAAATCTTAAAACATTTACACTTACTGTTTAAAATAAGTATGTGGGTTTTTTTCTTTATAATTTGGCAATAAATAAAAAATGAAAACTATTATAAAAATAGCTAGCCTGAAAATGAGAAAAAAACCTTTCATTTCATTCACAGACCACCTCTGACATCTTCAGGCTTAATTTTTGTGCTTGTTAATTTAAAAACTATATATATGGGAGTTTTGCTTCAACCTAATCAAGATTTTCTTTTTTTTTTTTTTTTAATGTAAAACTGAAAAATTAATAATTTCCCTATCTCTTCTGTAAAGTATGTTAAAGAATTTTGGGTCTTAATATCTATCGGTAACATGGGTAAATTTATAAATCTCTTTTAAATATAGGATGCATGAACATACCTCACAGAAAATCTAAAATAAAATCAATAGAAAGCATGATTTTTTTTTCTTCTCTTCCTGACGCATGGATTTTTTTCTTTCAAAGAGGGATTGAGTGTATTCTCAGACAGTTTACTGATGACATCAAGTTGGGCAGGAGTATTGATCTGCTGTAGGGTAGGAAGGCTCTGCAGAAGGAAGTGGACAGGCTGGATCAGTGGGCTGAGGCCACTGGTTTGAGAATCAACAAGACAACAAGATGTAGTGCTGGGTCCTGCCCTTGTGTCACAAGAACCATGTGCAACACTACAGGCTAGAGGAGGAGTGGCTGGAAAGATTCCCAATGGAAAAGGACCTGGTGGTGCCGTTTGACAGGTACTGAACATGAGCCAGTGTGTGCCCAGGAGGTTAAGGAGGCCAATGGCATCCTGGTTTGTGTCAGAAGCAATGTGAATGAGGGTCTGACAAGAAAGAGACAAATTCTACAGTTGGACACAAAGTAGATAAACAGGATTTCTGAAAGTTCAGGCTGATAAGAGACTTATCTAAAACAGGCCTATAGGATTCATAAGGAAAACTTTTAATGGCTATACTGGAAGACAGACTTTGGAATGATACTGAATGGCCATTCCCTTTGTCAAATACTGCTGTATGTGCTCATTATGTGCTAGAGCTGTATATTTTTCTAAGGCTTCTTATGAATGTCTTCAGTTTTAAGCAGAGGAGCTGCTCCGAGCCTTCATGGAGAAACACACTCTCACTAAAATGGAAAATAATTATTTCTTTGTAGAATGACAGGTCTACACCTATTTAAAAGTCAGTAGGAAGAAAAAGGTATTTTTAAATTTTAGAGGCTACCGGTATTTTATGAAGATTTTAGTATGCCTTCATAGTCATGACAAAGACATTTATAAGGAGCTAGCAATTTTGAGTTCCTCAATAAATGAATACCCAAGCAAACATATTTAAAGGAACTGTTTTCCAGTTCAGATTGCTTGGAATATTTCTGAACAAAAGGGTCCTTAAAATCACCTCAAACATGGACTGAAGTAATATAATACTTCCTTTCTAAAGAGCTTAAATTTTCAGTTTGTTGCCTCCCTCTTGTCCCCCATGTCTTTTCTCCTTTTTCTACTCCCTTTACCATGGCAAAGTTGGTAGCAACCATTATTCCACTACTGCAGTATTCAGTGAGAATCTCCATATCTGAGTCCCATCTATGTTATGAATGGAAATAATATCTCAATTTTTTCAAAATTTTTTCTAAAAAAAATTAGCTCTTTCACACAACTTGGTGGATCAGTTCTTCATACAGCTGTTCATGTGGGAATATGCCTATAGTATGTTTTGTTTTGTAGAGTTTCCTAAATGGCTCAGTAGGGGTCAGGACTCTTAGAATTACACATAATTATTAATAAAACTGATTAGCAATTTTTCAGTTCTGTTAGTGGAATGTCATAATTGTATTTGTATCAATATTCAAGCTGTGCCAGTTTTGAACAATCTTACCTCCAGCTGAGATCACAGAAAATGATGCACAACCTCGAGCTAACATATTCTTCATCTCAATATCAAGTACAATGACACTACAGTACACTAATGTAAAATTACTCAATAACATTTTGAAAGGTACCATCTGCCTTTCCTTTAAACCTTTCAATATATACTGGTACAGTAGTGTGGCAGGGAAAGAAGAGGAGAGAGAAGACAGAACTAGAATTTAATTTTATTCAAAACTGGGTTTATTTTTCAAATTTCAGTCAGGGGGCTTTCATGCTTCTAGCCTTGTCTGAAAAAGCCACTCACTGCATGACCCAAATTTAATTCAACCAATTTATTTAAGCTCTAATCAATATGTCACTTGGAGCTGGTATATTGTGATGCAGTTTATATATTCAGTATGAACTATTTGTCACTTCCATTAAATAATGCTTCAAAAATAGGGCTGTTTATGAACATCATAGCTGTCACCTGTCATGGAAATACTGCTTCCAAAGTGTGGCCAATTAGATTAATATTTACGTTTATTCACACTTATGAGTTCCTCAGTAAACTAACTAGAAAGTTGTTTCCTTGCGTGTTTCTCCTTCACAAAACATGAGTCAGAAAGTCACTTGCACTGCCCAGTTGCTCAGCTCATTCCCTAAGGACCCCCTTCAAAACAGGGAAATAAAACTCCACTCTATCATGCAGGATAAACCCCCAATGCACCATGTAAAACTCTGATAGGAATGTCTTTCAAATAACTACAGCTGCACAGAGAGTGTCCATTTTATATTGACAGTGATTTGGTGATGATGATAGAACAAGAATTAACCTTGCTTTGACAATGTGGTTTTTTTTTCTTATTTGCATTGCAGGTCAGCAACTGAATGATACCTGTCAAACTTTATATGATCACATCTGAGTAAATAACGATTTCTGCATGCCAGGCTTTGTTTGACAGTATTTCTGTCTGAGAAATGTCAGCAGCAAAAAGCCCATTAACTGCTTCCACCCACTGTTCTTATATAATTCTCTGTATCTTTGCTCTCCAGGCTGATGGGGAGCAGCAGGAACACAAGCCATTTGTTAAAGCTTCACATTTCTGTGGGTTAAAGCGTGCTCAGTCAAACCACATGGCACAATGCAAACTAAGATATTAGAGCAATGGACTAAGATATTAAAGCAATGGACTCATCTTTGCTAAAGAAATATAAGGTGACATCATGGCAATTTTTTTATTTATTGAAATAGGCAGCCACTTCTGCACAAGGCAAAACTGAAATAAAAAAAAAATAAATTAAAAAAAACAAAAAAGAAACGTTCACCTCTATGTTTCCAACAGCTGTGTGATGGATTTTTCCTACATTATAAAGATGCTTCATGCTAGAATAATGATGGGAAATTACTGGTTGCCTAGTCATTGGTGCTTCTGTAAGTCTCACTTTCATTCATAGGCAATGTGTGCCTCTGGCTTACAGTAAATGCATGTGGGGAAGAATTACATCCCTGTCACATTGGTACACAAAAGAACTTAGACAATATATGAGAATATATTGTCTAAGTTCTGCCAATAATAAGAGGTTTGAGTAACTTACTGAAATACTTAACTGGCTCTTGCAATGCATATTTATTTCTTCCTTTAAAATCTCATTTCCCACAGCAAATACATTTAGGCATATTAGTAAGTGGCCAAAACCAGGACTGTTTAATCTACCAACTAATCCTATGGATTTTGCTGCAGTGGGATTCAGCCCTGTGCCATCCATGATTAACATTTGCCCCTGAAAAATAAAGCCCCCAATTGCCAAAGCTAATAAAAGTAAAATATTTTTCAGATTTTTTCTTCCATCCCAAATCATTAAAAGCAAATATTAAAATAGATAAAATTATTACAACTGTCTTAGAACAAGGTAGTTGGACCTGATTTTCATGTAACTTTAAATACATGAAGTTTTGCACCATTTAATTTATCTTTACAAAACTTCTCATTGCCCTGAACAATGCTTGAATCCAGAGTGAATGTCACTGAAAACAATGGTAGAGATTGCTGTTTGGACTTTGATATTTTTCAGATACAGATATTTTTTTAATATTTATTGATAAATATTTTTGTGTAAAATGGGATTTTATGGATCAGATGATTAACACACTGAAATGCATTAGTGAGAATGGCATAATAGGCTCCAGATATTTATTTGCTTCTCTGAATATAAGGATACTTACTGCACTTTGAAACACACTTTACTATCCCCTCTGATTTCCAGCTGCTGCTCTGAGAATTCAGAAATCTCAATGTCAGCCTTGTATAGGTGCCTTATACCTATATACAGAAATTCTGCACATCTTGTGTCCTAGTCATCACTTTTGTGCATTTCTCAGATCCCTTAGCACATCTCAGCTCAAGATCCCTGTATTTTAGTGCATAACTCAGTCACATTTCCATTGCTTATGCAGGGAATTTACAGCTCACATGTGGATATATAAAATGCACATGGATATCTGAATTTGGCTCTAAACCGTATTCTGTACTGTACTGTAAAAGGTATCCTTGAAGATACTATTGTGAAGAGTTGTAAGACTGGATGAATAATGAAATACTGCCTTAACTCCCCAGCAGGAACTGTGGCTCTTAATCCAACTCTATCAAGCTTGTGTAGTTTCATTCGTATGTTTAAGTCTTGCAGTTTAGGAATGGTATTTCCAAATATAGTATTCCTACTGAAACACTCTAAACTGTGCTTCACTCACTCTCTCCCCCTTCTTATTAATAAAAGTATGAGAGGTGAATGATTCGCATCTGAATGCTCACCATGTGGAAGCTGGCAATACCCCAACAACTCCATCACACTACTAAACTGGAATACACTGCTTCCCCCTGCCCCATGTGCATGATGTCAGATGATATAGAATAAATGGGATTTTAGCCATGCTCCTCCTTCTATTGCAAAAATTCACCCTGTTCTAAGACAGTCACACAACCCTAATTTTCACCTCCTTCCAAAATTGCATGGGCCTTGATTTAGTAGAATATACAATGTCTTGGTTCATATATGTCCTGGTTTCATCTTCTTCTTAGTATCTGTGACAGTGGTTGAAGACTAATGTTGAAAACCCACTGATGTTTTAGTTGTTGCTACATGGTGCTATCTCCAAGTCAAAAACTTTTTAGATTCCCATGCTCTGCCAGCAAGCAGCTGCACAAGATGCTGACAGGGAGCACACAGGTAATCCAAGCTGGCCAAAAGGATATTAAATATTCCATGCCGTAGAATGTCACTTTCAGTGTATAGACTGGGAGGAGCAGGATCAATCTCTGCTCAGGGACAGACTATGCATTGATCAAAGAGTGGTGAGAAAATGTACTGTGCATCATTTATATTTGATTCTTTTCCTCTCTCCAATTATTATTATAAAGCTATTTTTTCAATTGTTAAGGTGTTTTAATCTCAATCCATGAGTTTTAATTTTTGTCTATTCTCCTCCTAGTTTTGTCTACTCTTCTCCTGGTATTTAGTTGCTGGCTGGAGTTAAACCACAACAATATTTTGCATGTGATTCAGTTTGATGCATAATTTAGGGCTTTTAGATCAGATTAATCTCACCTAACAGGCCACAGATGCAGACATTTAAAGGTAAAGGTATACATTTGTGGTAGTCTCTTATTTTACAGCTTGTTCATCTGTAGTATGCTTTAATATTCCTTGTTATAAGTTTGTAGTGGTTCAGTCTCTGTACCCCATTTGGCTTCCCTAATGGTTCAGTCCTGAGTTGTTTACCAGAGTTTTCCCTGCCAAAATGTATGTCAATCCACATGTCAATTCACTTGTATACCTCCCTTGTTCCCCTGTCTTACCCCTGTCTGTCAAAGCTAGCACACTCCTTTGGTTCTGGAGAGTTCCGTGTCTCTCATCCCTTCCTGGAAGCAGAATCGGATGTGAGGTTTGCTCCCTCCTCGTGTTGGCTTCTCTTGGGGAGCCCTTACCCTGCACCCCTCCCCTAATGCCTCCTGTTGGTCACAGGTTGTGTCCTCCCCGTGTTCCTTCTGCCCTTTAAAAGCAGCCCCTTCAGGTTCAGATTTGTCACTTGCTCTGCCCCGCTGAGGGATTAGATCTTTGCAGACTCAGACAAGTGTCCTTCCCTCATTGCTGTGCCTCGGTTTCCCGGTGCTCTGTGCCCTGCTGCGCTCCCCACGCCGCAGCGATCCCCAACACCCGCTCCAGGCTGGGCAGAGACTTGGGGTAGCCCTCGTGTGTGTGTGGCCTTGAGGACACAAGTGGGAACCAGCCGGATGGAACTCCATCCCATGGCCAAAGAGAGCCAGGCACATATTCACAGTGCACAGAGCAGGATAATATGCGTAATTTTGCGTCTAAAGTGCCTTTCTTGACTCATAGAATCATTTAGGTTGGAAGACACTTCTAAGATCAAGTCCAGTCATTAACCTAACAATGAATGCCAAGTCTACCATCACTAAACCCTGTATTAAGTACCACATGTAAGTATATGTTGCTTCTTACAGTCAAGGACAGCCTGAACCTTGTTTTAATTGCTAAATATTGACATCTAAAGTCAACTGAGTGTTCTTAAGTTTCCCTGCTGGGCTATCAACTGCCTCTTGTGAAAATCAGGAGTCTTCTGGACATTCTGGGTCTTATGGGCTATATTTGGGTATATTCAATGGTACTGTGTCTTTTTGTGTGGGCAACAGAATAAGCAATCAGTTGAAAAAAGCAGTCTGCAGAGGGTAATTGCGATCTCCTCTTTTAATTTCCCTTTAAAAAGTCTTTCTTGCTGTGGATCTATGACAACATGGACATGTAACTTAGTCTTAGATGGGAAACCTTAAGTGACCTAAATCTTTCACTTAGACAATAAAACATAACAAATCAATTGTCTTTGTGCCAGCATTTTTTGACTCTCACTAGGAATGACTTTTGTTTTAAGAGACTGAATTACTATAGCAATTCATGAATAACCATTAGTGCCATCTGGCAAGTTTTCAAGATGACTTGTTTTACTACACAATGCTTGCACTGGCTTTGATACAGTGACCCGCATAGTGTTGTTTTTGACCCAGCTTAACTGAGCAGAAACAGTACCAGAAATTGCATTACTCATTTACCTGAGAAAGCATTTTTATGAGGTGAGACAAGCTGATATCATTATGTCATGATCTGAGGCTTGGAACATTTAAAATAATAATAAGAAATCTTCTCTGAGTCTAATTTAAACTCTTATATGGTATGAATTCCTTCATTTTCTTGCAAAGGCAACTTATAAAATTTCAAAACTAGTAGACTTTCTGTATAGATCAGAACAATAAATTTCAAATAAGCATTTTTTTCTATGAAAAGTCATATTGTAAAAGGAAGGAACTGAATTCGGATGTAATGAACTTAGGTAAAAAATATTATTTCTTTCTTTAAATAACAAAAATTAATGACCTTATTTTAGGATACAGGATATATTAATGAGCATGTGATACATGCAGTATTAAGCTCACAGGTGCATCTATCTGAATAGGTTGGGCAAGATCCAGGAGTTTAAGAGAGAAATCATATTTTATCACTGCCTTGAGGAAGGTCTCATGCATGGCTGCTTTAGTTCCTGTGAACAGAAGAATGATCTCTGGAGTCTTTAGATCCATCCTCTAGACTCTTTTAGGATGACTGAACTGTGATTCATCATATTTACTACAGCATTAACGTGCCTGTTCCACCTCAGGGATGAGATACAACTCAAGTTCTACTGTGTTCAGTGAATGGTTTTGGTACAGCTACATGCAAATACTGCAGGAGAGTAAACCTTAATGTATACCCTTTGCAATTGTTATAACAAATCAAAGTTAATTGTTCTCATTTATTTTTAAATAAAATGCATGGAGCATGAGTATTAAGTCAATGTTGTAGAAAGCCACCACAGTAAGGATACAGAAACTTTCTGCAGAGTACATTAATAATAAAATGGCCAGTCTGGATCAAATAAAGCCCTCAGCTATGCTTCATGCTTAATTACACTCAAAGTGATTCAAAGCTATTTGCTAGCTGTGTCTACTCTAATTTCTAAACTGATCTTCACAGGGCTGACAGAATGCTAAAAAAACAGCTCACACCGCTGAGTGGGATGACCAGCAGCAGCACCAGAAACTAAAGGAGTTTTTTTCTGTATTTTGCTTTCAGTGAAGGCGATTAGCTGGTGTATGGCTTAGCTGTCAAACAGCGTAAGTCCTTTTGGTGCACTTGCCGCAGAATGAGCCCGATGTGACTTGGAAGAAATCAGCTGACATAAGGTGGAATTGTCTGTGAAAGGGAAGAGGTTGTTATTGGCTAGTTTTGTTAGATGTCGCAGGAGGAAAAAGAAAAGCATCAGTCCCTGCATGGATCTGTACGGCTCTCTGGGATGGCGAGCTGCTGACAATGACAAGATGCCATCTGTTAAGAGGCTGTTCTGAAAGAAAACTGGAGCTGCTGGAGGGTTTCACTGCACTGCAGTAGGCAAGTGGCACATTTGGCATATAAAGGGCCCAAGCATGTCTGCTGGCAAATGTGGCCTTATACACACCAGCTTTCTGACTCAACTAGATAACAAGAGTGGTGAATCTATGACAATTATTTTAGGAATTCTATCAGTTATTCTATGTAGAAATAGGTGTGTTAAATTAGTGATCTCCTCTTCTAATATCTTCCAGAAGAAACACATTTTTTTCATCTGGAAATACTACAAAGATCACTGACTTCTCTGTTAGAGGTCATTGATTTAATACTTATTGCATGCATGTGAAAAAAAGATAAAATTGTCACACTGTCCAGGTAATCAGTATCTTATGTATTCATAGAGTCATAAAATCAAAAAATGTTAAGGGGTTGAAATGGACCTTAAAGACCGTCTAATCCCAATCTCCACCCCAGTGTATTGGCCACTTTCCAACTTCCACCTTCCTCTTCCTAAACCAGGAAACCACATTATCCAACACCTTACCCAACCTGGCTTTGAACACTGCCAGGGTTAGGGCAACCATAATTCTTCCTTTTAGGTACTATTCTGTCAAATTTTATAACAAACATGGCAAACTTTCAATACTAAATCCCAAGTAAATCTATTTTATACATATGAAACTTGGAAAATGTCAGATAAATTAAATATAGCATTGCCCAACTGAATTTTTGTTTTGCAGATATATCTGCATATCACTTTTTTATCTTAGAAAAATTCCAGTTATAAATAAAAATAAAATAAAATAAAATAAAATTTAATAAAATCTTAATTATTCCACTCCTTATATTATAAACATGAATTAAAGAAATCTGTAGTTTCTATAAAAAAAAAACCCAAAGAACCCATATGTACAGTATACTAAAGGGCTTTTTATTAGGGCAGGTTTTAATTTAAAGCATTGTGTAGACAGCAAGAATAATGGCACTATCATAATTTAGACCATGATGCAATGAATTTGACTGTGATCAGATGATTTCTGTAAGTGATGTTTTAAAATCCTCTCAAGTTTGAATTGCGCAGTACTAATACATAATAGTATCACAAATAATTTAAAATTATGTCTTAATCCGGACAAGACTGGAATTGTTCTGAGTTGGAATTGTCTTCAATAGATCTTTGGATTCCTTCCACTGCTTGCTGTGATGATACCCTTTGTATGTATGTGTCGCTGTCGAGGCAGGATGGGAATGAAGAGGCTGTAAGAGTGAAACTCCGATTTATTCAAAATACACCGCTCTTTTATACAGAGCTTCGTGAGGACCAAATCCATTGGTTCTGAAGTGAAAACAAGCCACCGCATTGGTGCAGAGTGCTTGATGCACAGTGATAGAACTTAACTATAAACAATGTGAAAAACAAGAGAGATAAAGAATTATTTACGTTCTTTTCCAGCTCTTTCCCAGGCTTTTTGCCTGGCTAGAAACTCTCAGTTTCTTTCTTTGACTGAATCTGAGACCCACATGTATGAGTTTGCTAGTTTGTTTGGATTTCACAGCTTCGAGAAATCCTGCAACTACATTATCAAATCTCAGACCTGTCAGCATCAGCAAAGGTTGTTAAGAGTGATTTTAGCAGACTGCAGTAAGTCATGATCTATATTGTATTTCTCTATGTATTCAGTTAAGATCCTCAGTTAGGGCTAAGACTTGCTCCATATTGAACTCCAATGAAACATTATCCATAGATATGGTGTACCAGGAATTCCCAGAGATCAGCTGTGCAAATGACTCATTGTATACAGAGATAACTGGACTGAGTTGTGAACTGGATTCAATCAGTACAGCTCCAGTCTCCTATGGAGCTATACTGTTTTTGAAAAACTGAGGTTATGGCCACAGACATCTGTTGACTAAAGGGTTATATGTAATTTATCAATTGTACTGTACCCTCATGGCACTTTATGTTTTCTTTCATTTTATGCTTTTCATAAACCTGGAAGGCTCACTCTGCTGGCTAGTGGTCTCTTGCTTTCGTATTGGTTCTGTTGAATTGTCTGGGCATACTTAGTGGCATCTTGTTCCAGGGGCTGATGAGTTTTATCTTTAAGCAAAATTTTCACAAGGCTAAAGAATGTGACTGATGAGATGCCATTTTGTTGACTTGCTGTAAATGACTTAATTTGTTGCAGGAAAAAAAGACCACACATCATTATTTTGCTTGCTTCTTTAGTACTTTTTTCATAATAGTAATACTGGTAGTAGTAATAACAGTAATAATAATACTAGCAACAACAACATCATCAACAAAATATACAGACAAAATCCTAATTTTCTATTACCCCTTGAGCATATAATACTCTATATAATTCTCTTCTGGAAACAGGCAGATGGAGACAACTGACAAGGGAACAGAAAGGGAAGGAGGAAGGAAAGGGAGATAGAAAATAGAATGTGAAGAGGGAGGGAAAGTGAAAAAGAAGATAATAGGTAAAATTCTATACTAAGAAGAAAACAATAAAGCTACACCATGTTGTATGACAGCTGGGATGGGATCTTCTGTACATGAGCTGAGGATTTTTAGAATGAAACAGAAATGTCAAAAAAGCCTGACAAAGAAATCCATTGATTGTTACTCAGCGCACATTTGAAAGCACTTCCCTGATGCATTCCACAGGTTGCAGATCAGTCTTCACAAAGTTTTGGAGAAGACTAATGCCTTTTGAATATAATTTACCATAGCTTCAGCTCAGTGAAATTCAGGTATTTATGGTATTGATGTCTGTCTGCATGCCAGGTAGTTCAATTCATTTGCCCGCATAAACATGTCTAACACCATGTCAGTGTGTCCAGCCTGGCCTCCAGCTGCCATTGCAGCACAGTACATGTTTCCAAGAGATCTCATACAATATGTGACTTTTATCTCCATGTGCATTCCCTGGGTACTGAGTGGCATCTCAGATGGCACCAGGCATTGAAGTAGGGACAGGTGAATAGAGCTTTAGGTCCTCCTTTAAGAAAAGTGGTGTAAGGAATCCATCTAGTGTATAGATAAATATGTAAGTCTAAATTAAGCGAGGTGAGCCTTTAACATTGAAAAAGATGCTTTGGTTCCATCATAGTTCAGGACCACCATTATTTCACCTTTGTGTTTAAAGCCTATGAGGCCTTACAGATAAATTTAGACTAAATAAAGGAAATGAGGAAACAGAAGATAAAGAGTAAAAAGGGACAAATAATATCTTAAAGGCATGTGTTAGAAAGAAACACAATAGAAGATACTATGAAAGAAAAATATGAATTTTAGCTTAGATAAAATATCTAATAATTAGAAAGGCCCAATATTCAGTGCTAAAAATAAGCAAGTTAAGCTCTGATTCAACAAACTATATGAAGATATTACTTTTTCACTGAGACTTTTGCTGAATCTTACACAATAACACCTTTCCTACTTTGTCTGAGAAGGTTTATATGCTATTGACAGTTTTAAACTGTGAATTGAGGCACAATAGCTAGATCAAAGCTGTACTTTTTATGGTAAAACTACTACTAAGATTGTATTTATTAGTGTATGAAAGGTCTTCCCATTTCTTTAGTGCATCAGTTTTCAAGGATCTCTAAAGAAAACATTTTAATCCCAAAAGTTACTGAACATGAATATTATACCTCAGGCACTGTGTTTTCACCAGCATTTTAGGTGCAACAAGAAGAAAGTGTAGAAGTTGTTAGACTCTGTTAGTGATGTCTCAAGCCTGGGAATTGGCTTACTGAGCTCCTACTTAATTGCTTTTACCTTATTATTCATATTTTCATTAAGCTAGCAAGCTGTCTTTTTTGTAGTGTGTTCCATATCTTTTCTCTCTGGAGCTGGGATTGTATTAAATTACTGTACTTTACCTCATCCAGGATGTTTTACAGTTGCATTTTAATCACTTTAAGACATTTCACTTTTGCATATCCTGTTAATGGTACTGACACGTTTTGTATTATATTGCACACATATATTAAACACCTACTTTTGGGATAAACTATTTGGAATCAGGTTTGGCTGCACACACTCCATCAGTGGGACTAATCTTATAACAGAATGATCTTCCAGGGAATAACATGAGGTCTTTATGTTGACACCTTGGACTTCATAGAGTGGGTAAACAATTGATCGGGTTTTGCTCTTTATGGAACAAACTGAGGCATGTCACTGTAGCAGGATTCTAAAAAGATATCCTTAGCATAGGGATAGGTGAGTCTAGATGCACATATATTTGTGTTCCTGATGACATCAGAGCTTGTTAGTTTCTCAAGGCATAGTTATATAGATCCCATGCTAGTACCTCCAAGTTACCTCCAAGTTATTTACAGGGAAACAGATAATGTCCCTATACTAATTCAGCAATTAAATATTCTTCTTCCTTATTGTCCCTACTCTTGGGAACAGAGCAGTTTTTACTGGGGACATTATTTAGTTGAATTTTGCACTGGGGATGGGTCACTCCAGACAGAAGATTTTTTTCAGGTTTCAAGCACTGCTTTTCAATAAGTAACACTGCTGAAATGAGTAGTGTAAAATTGTTGAGGGCATATATGGGCTCTTAATTTTATCCCTTGTTTCAGTTGCTCAGTGAAAATTCACTAAGCATTGACAGAATCTCAGAAGGCATAGAGTCTGAGGTTAAAATGAACCTCTGGAAGTCTCCTGATCTGAACTCTCAGCCCAAGCAGGACCAGTAAGAAGACTTGACCAGGACCATGTCTAGGTGGTATGTGAAAATCTCCAAGGATGGAAGCTCCACAGCCTCCCTGGGAAACTCGTACCAGTTCCTGGCCAACCTTACAACAGAGTTGTCCCCTGATATTCAGAAAGAAACTTCAGTATTTCAGTGTGTGCCCATTGCTTCTTGTCCTCTTGTTATCAACACCGAGGAGAGTCTGTCTCTCTCTTCTTTAAACCCTCTCTCTCTTCAGGCATTTATATACACTGATAACCACAACCCCTCTGTCTACAAGGCCTTCTCTACTCTAGTTTAAACTGGACCAGGTGTTTCAGCCATTCCTTGTTGGAGAGATGTTCCAGTCCCTTTATGATTTTTTTTTTTTTTTAGGATTTTTGTTTGTTTGTTTTTGTTTTATTTTTCTTTTCTTACTGTCTACAGGATGTCCATGTCTCAGGTGTGACCTCACCAAGGCTGAGGGAAAGGATCACCTTCCTCCATCTGCTGGCACCAGTGTTCCTAAGGCATCCAAGGATATAATTGGCACTCCTTCTGTCAAAGGCACATCATTGGCTCATGTAAAATTCAGGACAGCCAGAACCTTTTCTGACAAGCTGCTTTCCAGCTGAGTGATCCAACCATGTACTGGAGACTGAGGTTGTTACTACACAGGTACAGCACTTTGCGCTTCCCCATATGCAACTCCACAGGCTTCATGTCAGAATATTTCTTCAGGGCGCCAAGGTTCCTCTGGGTGGCAGTTGGATCCTCTGGCATATTAAACCACTCCTATAAGTTTTGTGTCACTGGAAAACTTTTTGAGGGTCCACTTTGCCCTGTGACTCTGATGAACAGGACTGGACCCAGTACTGATTCCCAGGGTATAGACCAAGTGGCTTCCTTCTGAGTAGACTCTATGACAGTAATTACAACACCTTGGGCCCCATTCCTCCAAAGACACATTCCTCCCTTTGTGCACTCATCTACAGAGATGCACTGTGTATTTGGCTTTTCTTCAGAAAGATTTCGACAACTGATATACTTTCCCCTACTCCCTTTACATTTCTCTTATAAGCCAAAATAACACCAATAAATATATTCCCATGCTCACACATATTCAACATTATTTTAAGACATGAACTGAAGAAGCTTTTCTCTCTCTCTCTGTCTCTCTCTCTCTCTCTCTCTATATATATATATACATACACGTATAATATTGCTATAAATATAATTTGTAATACAGTACTACATATACAACATTTATTTCAAATATATAGATGCTAAAATTCTCATGAAGATGAATACAAAGCATGGCATTTAAATCGCCAATAAAAGTTTTTTTTTTAATTAGATCCATGTAGCAATTACATCCAGTACAGCAAATACAGCACCAAATTCAGATAATGCAAACACATACTAATATAGAAAACTGGGTTTGCATGTTTTGTGTTTTGTTTGGCTTTTTTTCAGATTAAGGGTATAAAAGACCTTATCATATATTCTGTACTGGAGCGTATCATGCATATTGCTAAAAGAGTTTGAAATAAAAACAAATAAACAAGGAAGAAGTCAATTATTTACAAGATTGGATCAACAAATTAGTAAGGTAGGGTCTCTCCTATATGTCATAAATTCATATAGAGCTTCTAGGATTTATTTTAAGACTTGCATAGACTTTCTGGTTTCTTTATCTTTCAGAAGGCCTTTTTGAATTGGGAATTATCTCTTGAAAAACAAGATTCTCACACTTTTAAAACCTTTGCCCAGAAATTATGTTTACACTTACATGGAAAATGGAAATTGATTTCCAAGTGTAGCTTAAATATTGCCTCAGTTGCCTCCACTTATCGCAGCCAGTTTATTTGAGAAGTTCCTGGGTTTAGTTTCTAAATACTTCACTTCCCATTCTTTTGTTTGTCTTTTAAAGATTCTTAAAAAAATCAGAGCTCAGAAATCAAAGTTATATGTTTTTAAAATATATCCTGCCTTTAGTTTTGGGAACATTCTAAAGTGCCTGCAGTTGTAAAGATGTACATTTGAATCAATCAGTTAAAAACAGTATTAGAGCCACTGGACAATGGCAAGCACTGACAACTGCTCTACCTGACCTATTTTCTATGAAATATCTGAATTTATTCTGAAGAAACCTATTACTGCACATTAACTAAAGACATACCCAGCAGCTGGCTGGGGCAATATATATATATATATATATATATATATATATATATGTATAACTGATACAAAAACTGAGACCAACACATTTCAGATACATTAATTCTTTTCATGTTTGCTCATAGGAATTCTTTATTTTTTATAGGGGTGCTTGTTTTCCCCTATGCTGTTTTCTTGGAGACAGTCAGTCTATTCTAGAGTAGGGATATGTAAAACTAACAGAAATTAATTAAACTAATTTTGATTATTATTTTTGAGAGGGAAGATGTCTTATTGAAACTGTGAAAATACATTGAGAAATGTTGCTGGGACATGGCTGATTTTCATTCAGTAAGACGAGCTACTTTGGAGATTTTCTGATTTTTCAACTACATAAGTTACTTTAACAATAGATATCACAGACCTGCCTTCACCATGTCTCTGGCTTATATGACTACAGCAGTAGTCATACTGTTATAAGGCTAAAGGTACATTTGCTCAGCTATTGCCTGTATGGGATGTGTGGAAAGAAGAAACATCGGCTCCTTTAAGGTGTCTGGCCAAGCACTTTTCAATGTAAAAGGAGATAACAATAAAAGGAGGAAGACATAAAGAAGGATGTACAGAGATACAAACCTGACTGGCAAATGAAAAGGGAGAAGTCAGACCTGGTCTGTCACACTAATTGATGAGGCTCTCTGGGAATGTGAGAATGCTTCTTCCAGCACAGATATCAGATCAGATATCTTGTCAAATGAGAAAATAAGGAAAAGGGGAAGCAGAAAAAAAAAATATACAAGCCTGACAGGTGAGCATAATGCTGACCAAGAAAAAACCAAAATTTGGTCACCCGTGGTAACTGATGGGTTATTGAGAAGCTGCAGGCAAACTGTGGTTTTGCAGTTGACAACAATGCAACCCTGAGGGTCCTGGGTATTGAAAGGGGTCACTGGGACTATACCAGGTCAGGGAGAACTGTGCAGGGAAAGCAGATGAGGGAAGATCAAAGAAGAGGTAAATCGAAAAGGGTATAAAATGGGCCATTCACATGTAAAAGGGTCACCCCAGTTTGACCAGCCTAGTGAGCAGGGTGTCCCTTGTCCAGGCAAAGGTGTCAGGGAGAAGGGTGTATGCCAGTATTCAGGGGAACCTGTGAGCATGGGGTGCCTGTAGGATGAATGTGTGAGTGCTGTGTGTGTGCAGCAAGCACGCAGCAGTGAGTCAGGGACCCACGAGGCAGGTAAGGGGTGCTAGAATCCTCATAGCAGTGCTGGGCAAGCACAGGGAGTGTGACTGTGCTGGGAGAACTCATGAATGTGTGTGTGTTTTGAACCTGGGCAGTGTGGGCTGTGTGCTGCACTGGTGTGTGCTGCACTGTGACTTTCTGCCTCTGCCAGCCCAAGAGGAAGAGGGGACATGTGCCTGTGTGCCTGTGTGTGGTGTGAGTCTTGAACATGGGGGCAGCTGGGGCAACACCTTCTCTGTGGCCGCACTGTATCTGTGGCCCTCTGTGTGACCGGACGTGTCTGTGTCCTATGAGTCTCTGTCATATGTGTCCATGACTGTGCATAGGTGTTTGTGACTGTGTCTGGGGTATGCACTTAGATTGCTGCTGGTCGTGGGCATCACAAATGGAAAAGGGGAAAGTGGCAGCCACATCCATCAGCCAGAGACCCTGGGACTTGAGGAAGTGGCTGTTCCTCATATCAGTTGACATTGCCACTCTAAAAGTATATACAATTCACTCATATAGAAAGTGTCCTAAGTTAAAAAAAAAAAATCAAAGTAAAAATTGAAGGTGGGAAGCTTTCATAGTGCCTGATTTTTTCCTCCTGTTGATAAAATAGCCTTATAGAATTACATTGAAAATTACAAACCTATAAAAAGTCAATCTATAGAGTTCCTATGCAGGACTACATGTCCCTATTATATTGATTGTATGGACTAAAAATGAAGGAATTTATACCTTTGGTCGATTGATAAGCTTGAGCAATTCTTGTATAAATATCCTGGTTCCATCTGTCTTACTATATTATTACAGACCAGTTTAGTTAAGGGAACTTTTCTGAACTCACTCTCTTCACTGTTATTGTAAATTAGTTGTGGAAAGATGGGGTACGAAAGATTTTCAGGATGAATGTGTGAATAATGAAAAACTGAAGTGCCCAATTTATCAGGACTTAATTGACTAAAACAATCTCATCCCTGCTGAAAGTTTTCATGAATCAGCAATGAAGAAAGGTCTTACTTTCATTCGAATTTTAAGGGTAAAAATAGTTTGCAGTAACTCTGATGAAAATGAACAGAAAGTAAATGAAGTTCATTTGACGTATTTTGAAAGTGAAGCTTTGGATGGAGGGGATTCAGTAAAATTCAGGCAAAAGAGATGATGGCAGTAACAGTGGATCTGCATGGTGAATAAGAAAAACATGTGCATATATAGTATGCTAATGTAATAACCCTAAAATACTTACGTCCTAAAAGTACTAATATACATCCAATTTATACCATAAGAGCGATCAGTCAATTTTCAGATGCTATATGAATTTACATGCTATGACGAAAGCAAAGCTGCATTGCAATCTTTGTGGACTTGTGTGTATTCAGCAGCTGTGTGACTTAATCAGCCTAGGCACCCTAGTTAGCTGAACACTCCTGTTAGCTATTGATAAATCCTGCTGTACTTGCCCTATGATTAATTAGTGCTTTAGCCTTCCAGCACACTGCAGATGAGTACATTCATTCTTCTTTTCTTTGAACAAATGCAAACACTGATGAAAAGTAATATCTGACACAAAATCAAAGGCTGCTTCCACTTACTAGTGGACTAGAAAACGAAGAAGAAAAGAATAACATTGCATATTTAGGAAAGAATAGGGTGGCATAAACATTGAGAAACACTGTCAGTCCAGGACTTGCCACTGCAGTGACAACCAGCAGCAACTTCCCTGCCAAATCTAACACACATTCTGCGTGCAAACAAGCATATGGATGTTTTGTCAGCAGTACAGTGAGTCAGTGTGAGCCACGCAAACTCCTGTTGTGTACTAGCAGGAACAGGTTTCTAGGGCCTGAAGTTACTTTAGTGTGTTGTATGAGGATAAAAAGATATGTCATAAGCTTAAAATTACTCTTCCTTTTGAGTTTCCTTTCTCTGAATATTTTTTTTTTCTCAAAAGCCATCTCCTCTGTGTGTTCTGACATTAGATTTTACACTTTCTTTAAGAGGAAGATATTTAATTGTCTGCTAAACAGGAAGCACAACATGTCCCCTTTGTTAAGTTACTTATGTGAGATGTTTTTACTGGAGACATTGCTTACTTTGTCTCCTATCTAAACACTTCTCAAGTCTGTAGATTGCTTTGAATGAATGTAGAGTTTTCTGGACTAAGATTTTTTCCCTTGAATCACTAAAGTTTATTTGCCTGACATATACGCATTTTGATCTCCCCTCTTCCATTTTTTACATTTATTGTCTCTAGAGTTTCTAGTGCTGCTTTGTTCACTGACATTTTCTGGTTCTTTTTACATAGTAAATGCAACTAGTTCCTGTAGCCTGGTACAGTAGTACAGATTTCAGCTACTACTGTACTCTGGTGAGGAAATGGGATAGGAACGGAAGATGCCATCTGTTGGCTTGTAGCTGTGCCCTCCAGCCACTTCCAGGAAGACTCACATTTTAATTCTTGTTGCCAGTGAAGTAAAATTTGAATAATTGCTTCAGGTTATTCCTAACAGCAGAAATATCCTTTGGAAAGGTGAATGTGCCTGATGCAGCATGGGGAAAAGATGTTTTCTTTAACTTATAGTTAATACTTGCAGTGAGTGCTACTTCCATGGCTTGCAACTTTAATAAAAAACCCTAAGCATATTTGATCTTAGTTTATTGTTAATGTCTACGTCATTTAATCCTAATAGCTCTTTCATTAATGAATAGATATAAATAAGCAGCTCTGAGCTATATTTTGAAGTAGTAGATGAAACAGGCAGCATTGAGATCTAGATTTTTAAAATTTAGTTTAGGTGAGATGAATTTCTCCCCAGGAGTGCTCCCTTCAAGGTCTATAAAAAAGGTGGGGGACACCAAGTGATCTGCTCAAAGGTAGATACTCTAATCTTTAGGCACCTAAACACTAAGTGTCCAATCTAACATGGGTGGCTGGTGTCTTACAAGATTTAGTAGAAATATAGTCAATAATACCACAGAATCCTACAGAAGTGCTCTGCTGACTTGTGTTTAAGATGTTGTCCTCTGGAATTCTCCAGTACCCTTCTGCTTTCTATCCAGTCAATTCCTAACTTTGCAGTACTATGGAGTTACTTCAGTTCAGCTGTGGGATTTGCATTTGTCTTGCTTGACCTTCATAAATGTTTTCAGTCTGTTCCTCCAGTTTGTTGAAGTTACAACGAATGGCATCCATCTTTCTACCATATTACCTTCTTCCCCAGTTTGATGTCATCTGTGAGGTATTTGAGGTTCCATCATCGAGAGCATTAATGAGGCCTTTCATCAACTCCCAAGAAAAATTCTTTTTAGCTGATTGCTAGGTTGACCACTGACCATTATCCTCTGAGTTTTCAACTTCATACAGTTTTTCACCCACTATATCCCATTAGGCCCAAAACTGGGTCAATGACATCTGAAGGACCTGAGTACTCTAATGCACCTTCTCAGTAAGGAAAGAATAGATTCGCCTAAGGGTTCCCCTACACCTAGAAAACAAATTCCAGTGAATTATTTACAAACTAGGAGGAAGAGGTTGTGGCTTTGAAGATATTGAGAACAAGGTAGTTCTAAATCTTATTTTGATCAGCAGCCAAGAATAGTAATGAAAGACTTCTTACAATGCTAAGCAATGCCAGAGTCACTTAGCAGTATGTTAAATACAAAATGGCTTAAAGCCCAAAAGAAAACATGACTGAAATTAAACGCAAACAATTGAACCTTTATTTTGAAAAGTATTAGTTTGCTGGAACAGGGTGACAAATTCTAATGAATGCTCTTAATGATTTTACAGTGGGACAAATCATCTGTGAAAGTAAGGTGGTTATAAAAGACAGTTACTGTGCAATATGAATGCTAAATGAAATCAGACATCCCTGTAATCAACATCAATAAAAGTACCATAACTAATTTTACTGCTTCAAAGAGCAGCATAATAAAATGTACAAAAAGAAAGAACCCGTGGCCTAAAACTATTGCTCACACATACAAAGATGTGCATGTACATATTCCTATATACATTTTCAATGTTGAGTAAAATGCTTACAAAGGTAAAAAGAAGCTATTTACAAACACAATCTTATCCTATTCATAGCTCTTTTGACCTTGCAGGGGAAAAGAAAAAACATCCTTATATAGATATGGAATAATTATCAGTGGATTTGGGTTGATATCCAGAAGTTAGGTAAATTTAATTCTTCATTCAAAAATAATCCAAAAATAATCTCTTTGGATTGCATAGTCCAATATTCCATGAAAGATTTTACAGATTTATAAGGGATCCACAACATAGAAGTACTACAGTTAATAAGGAAATAAAAAAGGAAATGGAGCAAGAATTGACTGTTTTTTACTCTGACTTTGAGCAAAGGATTTGAGGAAGTCATGCAGTGGGATTTCTAGGACTTAACCATGATACAAATTGGGGAAACAATATATGTTACATCACTCCTGGCAGTGTCGGGAAGGAAATCTCTTTGTAGAGAGGGGTTTCCTTCTGGTCAAGTAAGCATGGAGCTGATTCCTAGCTGGAAAGAGAGCTTGGGTGCCACTTGGGTGGCACCACAGAGAAAATTCCCAAAAATTGTTATATTAACCCATGATTTTTAACTTTTGTGCCTTTAATTCTCCTCTCCATCCCACTGTAGGAAGAAGGGGGAGGGGAAGAGGAGTGAGCAAGCAGCAATGTGGTGTGGAGAGTGTCAGTAGGAACCTTAAATTATTGATTACCATTCCTAAACCACAATAAGTACCTCAGGTAAACTCAGTATAGAAATTTCTGATTTTGAATATGTCTCAACATTTACGCACTGTTTTGGGTAAAATGCAATACCTGGGGGGAATTGTGTTTCGATTTTATCCAAAAGATGAAGATATTCTAACTTCTGTTAGAGTGCAAAAAATAGTTTGTGGTTTTTCAAAAGTACTACATTTTCTCTTACACAATCCCAAGTCTGAATGAAAAGGTTCCTTTGCTTTATTCTTTCCACACAAAATGGTGAAAAGCAGTTTTTGCATTTTCTCATTACAGTAATAAATGTATTCTTATAAATTTAATATTGAGACAATTTAAAAATTCTGGATGTTATCTTGACTCCCCAGATTTTTGAATTCAAAAAGCACAGATTACTTTCTGATTTAACAAGGTAGCATTTTACTAAGTCATTTTATGAAACAGTTAAGTGCTCATTTCTCTAGAAAATTCCAGAATTACTTCACATCACTGTAGTGACAAGACTTGAGAGTCACAAAGCTGGCTGGTGTTTGTCTTGGTGAAAATGTGTACATAACCCACACTGGATGATTCTGCACGAGCATGAGAACTGATCAGAATTGTTACTGCAAACAGTTTGCTTTGAGGAAAACAAAAGAGTGAGCTTTGAGAAGGAAAAAAGGATAAATAATGTTTTGGCTTGACTTTTGATGGGCTAAAGGCAAAAATTTGCTATAATTTACTACAGATAAGTTAGCACAAGTTAAGCTGTTTGCATCAACTAGGAAAAAGGATAAGTAGCTCCATCTTGAGCTATGGTAGCTATTAGATACATCCCTGAGGAGAAGTGTGATAGCCACATCTTTTAATCCACTCAATATATAGGCCTCAATACAGCTGTAACATTAAAATGCTGCCTTTAACATTAAAATGAAACCTCTGTTGAGAAAGAGGTGAATTTTTTTCATCTTGTTTCTTCAGTTACCTTGTTTTTTATCTCTCCATAATCCCTTAATAGCATCTGTTGCTAGTTGAACAAATATAGAAAATACAAGTCAAACAGTGAGTCCTTGGTGTTTTCATATTTTTTGCTCTAGGAAGCTTGTACCTTCTGAACCATTTCATCATCCATCAGATTCACAGAATAGTGCAGAACAGGCTTTCTGAGGGAGGCATCCTGCCGTTGGCAACTCTCCAGGCCTCTTCAATGAAATACTAATTTCAAATAAATTTAATTACCCCTTTCAGAGTTTTGGCTTTTGCTTAATTTGTAGAAATAATTTGGGCATCTAATTATCTCTCACTTTGTATCACATAAAATAATTGGGACTGCTTTGTCAGGCAAAATCTTCCTTTCAAAATGAATTACTCAAATGCAAGTCCTCACTCTTAGTTCAGGAATTACATCACTTCCAGCTTCATAATCTCTTTTTCTAAAGCTGTCTGATGTTGATCAGTATGGATGCCTCCTCCTTTGCTGCTGGATACAGACACCATTGATTTATTAATATCTCAACAATATTGCCATCCAGCTTCAGCTTCCCTAGGTTTTTGTTTCACCACTGCAGCTTCTCAATCTATAATGACCTTTTTCTGGAAGCTGTATGTTCTACAAAGCAGAAAAAGGAAAAAGTGTGAAGAAGCATATATGATAGATCCCTTTGAAATTTGAATATGATATTAATTGAAGAAGAGTAGATCCAAATGAATGGGTTGTTTCTTCCCATGAAACTCAGCTTCTTCAGTGAAAGATACTTGCAGAAGTACAGGTAAAGAGCATGCAGACTCATTCTAGGAAGATTTAGGAATTCAGAGCTCATGCAGAGGCTGAGAAACTTGAGATGAGCAGTGGCCTTGGGTAGCCCTATCAGAGGCTGGGCATACAGGACTCAAGCTGTTGCAAAGAGCCTTCCTGGGGACTTGTCAGGGCAATGAAAAACTTGTTATGCCTAGGAAAATCACTGAGATGACAGACACTTGTACTATAACAAAGGCTTGTTTGAAAAGAATGTGTCTGTGGGGAGAAAATGCTACTTCTTTTTTTTTATTCCATTTAGGCATAATTCAGCGGGCACCAGTGTTTGAGATTCCATATCTAAGAACTCACAAGACCTCCAGGACACCCAGCCTCCTAGAACAGCAGGAGGGGGCCTAGGTAGAATGCCCCAAGACATCTGAAATTAGCCAAGAAACCTTGGGTATGCTCAAGTTGCTTAGCTACCTTTATGCAACTGAAACAAGACCTGGAGATTTCTCTGCTTAAAATAAGTTAGTGATCTTAGTTTGTTGTCCAGTGAGACCCCACTTCCTCACTTGCTGGACCTTGAAACCATTTTTTTTCCCCTCTGGGAATCTTGTAAGGAGAAACTGTAGGCAGACCTACCTCCAGGCTCTGATCAACCCTGAGTCTTTCTACAGTAAAAGAAAAAAATATTTTCTCTCTCATGGCTTCAAGTTTCTTTTGCACAAGGGCATTTTTTTGAGAAAAAGTATTGTTTCCAGAATGGTAGTAGATATTTATTTCTATAATGAGAAACTAAAAGAGTGGGATTCTTGCAAATAAATAGAAGGGATCCAGACACCATTTCTTGCTGGTATTCCTTAGGATTGGTGTTCAAGTACTTTGTATTATGCAGTCATTAAGCTAAAACACAGAAATAAATATAGAATTATTAGGAGGAAAGCTTTGCTATTGCCACCTTCTCACTGGATGAGTTTCTTATATCTGTTTAACACCTGATGGTTTATTTATTACTGTAAAGAAATTAATTGTGACTTATTCTTTCAGAACCCACAGCTTCACTGTCAAACTGCCTCCCTGTTGAAGGCCTTGCCTTACCAGAACGATTCTTTATATAGCTGTAAACAAATAGCAAAATTAACATGGTAGCAATGAAAAATATTAACATACTGGAAGCAGGTACAAACTGCATTTCTCATATAACCATGAAGGAGTCATCATTCAGAAATATAAAGATGAGGTTACTATTGCCAGACCTTTGAGTATCATTTGTCGGCAGAAGACAGGCATAAAGAGCAATAAAAATTTAGTAGGGCTGTATGGGACTGTCCAGTAACTTACGACCTGGGATCATCCTGCGGAAAAATAAATTTAAATGAGAATATAGGAACACAGCGCAGGAGTACACCAGAATCAAGTGTATTTCTGACAGTGGTGACAACCAAATACTGCACTGTGGGTTATAAAATGCCTTTGACTGGCAATTAAGCAATAAAATACTGATGGTAAAAATTTTGATAATCCTAGACCATTATCAGATGTCTTATACATAAGAGCCAAAGTTAGTAGCTCCTAGATATTTTTATCCTAGCCAATGGAAACATAGATACTCTCAGAGTAAGATAGTTTAGATTAATGCCAGTATTCATTCAGTTTCTACAGTCCTTTAAAGAGATTCGGGTTTTGCTGTGTGAGATACTGAAATACTTTCACATATTTTATTCTATACATCTTCACCCAATCTCACCCTACTGAATACTGTTCTTACTAGAATTTTCACATTTTCTCAATATTGAGACTATTCAGGGATTATTCTCAATATTCTCAATATTAAGAATATTCATCACAGGGCTCTGTACAGATCAGCTTCCCCTATATATTTTCCAGAGTGTGCTCCCAGAATGAATAAACTTTCTGATTCTTTTCCTATGTAATATTCTAAAGGAAACTTTGAAGTTACTACAGATCATCTGGTCCTGTGATACATAAGACTATCCAATTTGCAGTCATTCCTAGAGATGATTATTTAGTATACTTTGTATGTCACAAAAGGACCGTCTCTTCATGTGCAATGTTGTGGGTCTTCCTTACTCCTGAAATACCTACTCTTCTTATCTGACTTTGTTCTGGCTGGTCTTTTTTTTTCTTTCCCATACATATTCTTCCTTCCCAGTTTTAATGTAGTGGTCTTGGAGAATTCCTGTTCCAAAATTTATAAGATAACTAACTTCACAAGTGATGAGATGTTGAATTTTTTTTTTTAATTGAACTCTATATTGTGAATGCACAACAATAAATACCCTGTAATTTTAACTTCATGTGAAGTAACAAGTGCAACAGTAAAATGTATAGGTACTCAGTGGGAGGATTCAGACAAAAAATGTTGAGCTTAATACAGAATTAAATTTTTGGAGGGCTTTATGAGCCATGCTAGCTTTTCAAAAAAGCTGGTCTTTTTTTTATCTACAAGGTCTCTTTTGGTTGTATAATTATATGGATTTGGTGAAATTTTTCTAAGCTATGTAGAAAAATTTTCAGTTCTTTTAAAAGAATAAGATTATATTTAAGTTTTCATCTTTCCAGATCTTGATCAAAACATAAAAGGAAATGCATTAAAAAATAAAGAGCATGGACTCATTCAGTGTCTGTAATCCTGGTATTTTTATGGCAACCTTCAAAATTTATGCATAGGACAAATAGGGAACTCATAGATGACATTCAAAGTGTTTCAAAGTAAATGCGTCAGTGGAATTAAGGAAAGATTTCCACTGTCTTTAATGTTTTAATATTAAATGTTCAATGCAAAATCCTCAGTATATGTTCTCTCAAACTATATAAATGTCAGAATTCACAGGTGTCTCAGAAAAATAAAAAAATAATCCACATCCTCTCAAGTGTCATTTCCTTACAAAATAACGTTGACAACTTAAGGATGGTCTTTTGTTTGCATCTGGAGTAAAATGTGTTGATTATGTTAGAAGAAGATGCCACAGAAACAAAATGTATTATTCTCATTAAAACCCCAATACTTTCCTTTTAAGAATGGTATAAAGGCAACATAACCAATAGGGCACTGCTAAGGCATTGCAGTGTCATGAATATTTTGGGAACCATTGTCTGCTTTACAAGGTATTATATATTTCCCACTTACTTTCAAGATTTCTTCTTTAATTAAATTGTAAACTCACCAGTATTTCACTGTTAAGAGTTAACCCAATATAAGTAAAATGTCTTTATAAAGCTGAATTCTCTGTAAAGAATATAAAGCTACAGTATTTTTTTCCTGTTTGGTTTGATTATGACTTGATAATTAAATTGAGATATTGCACATAGGACACATTATTTATTTATTGCAGAAAAATTTAATTTCATGCATGAGAAGTTGCTTCTTCCCTTTTTTGTCCACTTCTACATGTCTCAATAAAGCAGTAATTTTTTTTTGTGGGGAGATTTTTGGATGACAGCTATTACTAAGGTTCCATACAGGTGGTTATTTTTGTAGGCAAGATATGCATCACAGATTATCTGTTGAAGTTAACCTGCTTGTCTTGCAACACTTAATCCAAAACAACCCTCTGTTTATGGAAGAAACAAACACTGGAACAAAGTTCTCCAGAGTATTAAATGCTGTTTATAGGAGGCTGTCTCAGATTTGTGTCCACTTAAGTTGGAAGTTTTCATTTCAGTCCATGATCTTATGCCAAATTGATTGAACTACAATATACAACAAAAAATAACGTGCAAGAACCTACACCTACTGCTCATGTGAGACAGTCAGTAGACTCCGAAAAGGACATGATGCCTGTCATCTTCTTATTTGCAATAGCTTAGCTGACTGAAGCTAACAGTAATTTGAAGTCTGTAAGGATTGTAGGACTAGGATTACAATGAGAAGATTGTTATTTTTGTTTTGTTGGATTTAAGCAAGTATAAAGTCCAGCTTTGTAAGAAACAGGTGGGATGAAAAATGGATTACATTTCTCTTTTATACATGTTTATTTTAGATCTATCTATCTAATCTATCTATCTATCTATATTGTATGGTTTTTTTCTCTCAATGAATAGTATGCATTGGAATTTGCTAAGGAATTACCTAGGCTCAGTGTAAAACACAGGAAATGATGAATGGTAATATTGTGTCTGGAGATAATAAACAAAAAATTTATCTTGTTTAGCTTTGGCCATGTAGTAGTTCAGCAACATAATCAAGCTAGCCCAGGTACTTAATAAAGAGTAGGGAAACTGTTGCAGTGATTGTTATCTCATCTCATCTCAATACCTCAGGATGTATGCATTTTTTTTCATGAATTACAGAAGGATACTTTGCTCAGATTCTGTGCCCAACATTTGGGAAATAAAGTTAAATGCAATAAGTCCTTTGAGGCAACTAATAATATTTTTGTGTGAGAGATAAACCAATGTTGTCTCTGGAAGTACAGAAAAACTATAATTTGCTTTGTAAACTTTGTAATTTCTGCATGTGGATCTGCCTTTGTGCACAGACAACTGTAATGTAACCCATTTCAACAATTTAATTTAATTAGTACCTTAAGTTCAAACTACTAATTGGAATCAGCTGAATTTTATCCCACAAAATCTGAATTTCTTTTACAATGAGGAAAGAAAGGATTGACTGAAGGGGAATAGGGTAGATAAAAGAAAGGTCATTGTGGAACAAAAAGCAAAGAGTGAAAATCTCTCTAAGGTCAAAAAAACATGCCCAAAGTAAATTGGTGCATACACAAAAAACCAAAAGCTATTCTTCTCCTTCTCCACACACCCCCCTGCCCTCATATCCCCCTGCAACTGAAAAAGAAACAATCAGCCAAACTACAACTGTTTTTCTTGAATAAGACTTGGAAGAGAAACGGAACATTTAGAAACTTTTAAGGAGCAGAGAACTGCTACATTACTTGAACTTCTACACTTGTGAAGCATTATGCAGAGTTTCTGCATCGTTCTCCTGGGGGAGCTGAAGAGTTCAAACCCTCTGCACTGTATATTAAATGGAAGAGTTAGTTTGAATCATTTGATGTATCTGTAAGAAATAGAATTCCTTGCTCTGCTTTTACGTTTGATGTGCAATGAAAGTGGCAAGAAGAGAACACAATCAATTGAAGAACTGTGATATGAGCAAGGAAGTTTTGCATTAATTTTTCATTAAAATATGCACAAAGCAGAAAAAACTTAGGGAAAAATATCAAGGAGATGTGATAATAGACCATGAATGGAATAAACAGAAAACCCAGTTTGAAGGAATTAAATCTTAAGGTGTAGGACATAGCAGTGACAGAGGAATGACAGTAAGAGACATTATTCTGACATGTATGTATCCACACAGCTTAGAAAATATTGTGAAGCAAATCCTTTCTGTAAAAGGCTTTCAAAATGCCCATCATGACAATGACAATTGAAAGACAGAGGACTGTTCAACAAAGAGAGTGATAAAGTACATTGAAGAAAGAGGACAGAAGAGGACACAGAGAAAAAAGAAAGCTTGGGAAAGAGTAGGGAAGTAAATGGACAGATATGTATTACAGCTTTAAGAAAACAGGATTAATTGAATTGAATGATCTTTACACTATACAGTTATTTTTTATTTCACTCAGATGTCTTGTGATTATAAATAAACATCAGTTGTGTTTCAAAGTATCACTCAAGAACTAAAACTAGCATAAGTGACCTTCAGTGCCTTTGAGTTAGATTATTCAAATTTATATGGTGTGGATTAGGACATAGTGAATATTGTGTTGGATGTAAGTGATTAAACTCTGGGACAGGTTGCCCAGACATCTGGTTTAAGTGCTCATCCTTGGAGATGTTGAAACTCTGACTGGGCAAAGCTTTGAGAAATGCTCAAGTTGACCCTGCTTGAGCAGGGAAGCTGAACTATACAATTTCCAGAGGTCCAAGAAAACCGTAACCATTCTGTGATCCTCTCAACTTTCCATCACATCAATGGAATTTTAATTCTTTTCCCCTGTGATTTATTATGGAGCTTGGTATTATAATTAAGAACAGGTAGGCAGCAAATCATAGCTGCGCTTTGTTCTGTAGATTTTTTTTTAAATAAATAAAAAATGTAGCCTGTATTGCAGCTGTCACAAATTATGCTACTTTTATGCAAGATGATGGTTGTCTATTGAAAACATGGTAAGACATTGTTTTCAATCATTTTTCTCACTACATAAATATAAGGATATTGTTCTTATCACATGAATATATAGTTATTGTTTCCTTCTGAGATGATATGTCAGATAATGGTTTTTACTGCTTGCAAGGTATTCATTTTTCTTCTCTGTTTTAGTAGTTTTTGATTTGGACTTTAATTTTGAAAGGAAACCCACTGAGATATATGTGGATATGAAAGAAATATTTCTAATTTATCATTTTGGGCTGCTATTTAATTTCATATTGATTTTATTCATCTGATTCTTAGCTTCATTCTTTTATTTTCTTTCTTTCAAAGGAAAAGTTGTATATAAGTCTATAGCTCATTTATTTTCCTAAATATATGTCTTTTGTTGTTCAAGTCATCATTTTTTTTAAGATGTAGGCAAATACAATTCATGGGAGGGTGCACTCATCAACAAAGATTACTTTATTTCAGATGAACTTGAAACTATGTTTGATTAAGCAGCAGATGGTGGCACATTTGTTGAAATGGACCATTTGTTATATTAATAAGGTAAACAGAGGTATCTATTAATTATGTGTAAGGTAATGCCAGTACACAGACACTGTTCAAATCCTGTCAGTCTGTAGTTTGGAATGAAACCTGCATATGCAATATGGCTCAAAATATAAAGAGAGAAAAATTATGTTAGTTGGACCATTTTGCTTTCGCTAAGCAAACACTGGAAGAATAGTTTTCATTCTTTGCCTTTTCCAATAATTAGTCTATTTATCTTTGATGTGTTTTTTGCATAGACATGAATGGAAAATCCTCACCTCCTCCAAAGAACTGGAAAATGCAGTTAAAGAGCAGTGTGAATTAGGCCACTGCAATATGATAGAGCAGAGATGGAGCTGTGCTGAATGTAACAGGCTCGGCTAAGAGGCAGTGTTTCCTTGAGCACACTGTTCAATAAGAGAGAGTTTCCTGAAACAGGGCTGGCATGGTTCTAGTTAACTTGGAGACATCCAAAGAATTTTAGTCTGTCTTCACCCTCCTGTGTGCACTTGTTTATAAAATGTGGTTTTACCTAGGATAGCCAGGCAGATATTCAGCATAGTTGTACAGTCATTGTGCAGATACCAGCTCCTCGCTGCACTGAAGGGTGTGATCAGCCAAACAGAGCATGAGGCTTACACAAGAGAGTTAGGAACTGCAGTTCTGTTTTTGTAACTGTAATGTCCTGAATCTTCTCTCTTATTATTTTTTGTCTTAAATTATGTTACTTTGGATCACACAGGCTACTTCCACTTGGTAAAGCTTGCTGGTAAAATGTGAATTTCAATCTCCTTCTTTCACACTAAGAAGTTCTTTGTAGACCTTGACAAAAATGCTCAGGAAAAAAAAAAAATAAAAAGGTTAGTCTTCACAAAGTAATTTAGTTCTCATCAGATTCTGGCAATTTGTCTTTGGAAATGTTGTGGGTTGGTCACAACAGAGTACAAACATATACAGATAGGAACTGGCATGATTTATGATATCCTTACCTCTAAATCTTCTCTAAATGCACATTTTTTAAGGTTTCTGTAGAAGCCCACAGAATCATATTAAGAGACACAGTTTTATTTGTGGATCAAAATAGATAAGAATGACATGTGCTTTGTTGCCTAGGACTCCACTGTGTTTGCCAGTACACCTTCCCAGAATATTCTTTGACCATAACTAACTTTTTTCTAGCCTCCCCAATTTTTTAAGACATACATTTTAGTACTGTGCTATATCATAGGTAACAGAGAGTAAAAGACAAGAAAAGTAAGTTCAAGAAATGTCTGAAATTATGAGGGAGTTTAAGATAATTTTTAGGCAGTTATTTAAATTTTTCACATGTTAAGGCCCAGAAGAACAAAATACCCACATCCCACTAACCAGTATTGTAATTTTTAGCCTGAGTAATGCAGATAGATAACATATTTTGTGAAGTTAATACAAACTTTTGAAAAATATCCTAATGATTGTATGCTGAATTAAGACAAAAATGGTACTTATTTCAAGTAATTAATTAGAGAAAAGAAATTCACCAAGAGAAAATAAAAAACAAACCAAGGGAAAATATCACTTTTTCTAATCAACAGAAACAAATTTGTAATTAAATCAAATTATTAATTCAGCTAAAGAAGTTTCCTGAAGAAACTTTATTCTCCTTCCTTCCTCTATACTGCGAATATTTGGGATTTTTTTCAGTTTTAAAGAGAATTAAAATTAAAATCATTGCTGCTCTATGATATGTTCTTAGTGAAGTTTTATTTATGGAACCTATTAAAATTGATGAAATCCAATCCTCTCAGAATCATGACCTTCAATCAAACAAATTTACTCAGCATCTGCATATTATCAACAAATTTTGATGCAATTTGTGCACAGATGAGATCCATTATTTTCAAATTTTTACCTATGCTAGTGAGTATTCTGGTAGCTTTGATAGATATTTAAGCTATTTTTAAATAACTATTTCAGATATTTTTAAAAACCAGTAACAATTCTTCTGCTCCTCTTCCCTCCTTGACTATCCCTCCCTCTTCTTTAGAATGGGCATAGAATATCATAAAGTGATTGCAGAAAGAATGAAAATCATAAGGTCATAATAATGAAGTTTCTTTTATCATAGCAGGTGAAGGAGGAGACACATTAGTTCAAAGCAAACAAAGGAGCAGAGAAATTAGCAAAAAACTAGGCTCCTTTTCCCCCACTCCAAAGCTGAAAAGTCTGAGAAAACAAGTGACTCTGGGCTGAGAGATGGCCACAGCATCTCCCACTGCCTTGATGACCTGGATATGAATATGGAAATTATGAAGTTATCCTACAACTCTCTTCTAAATATATATATATATATATCTTTATACTCTTTTCAAGAAGCCAAAAATAATCATTACATGCAAACTAAATAATGTATTTCCAGGGTCTTACATAAGTCAAGGTATGTCTAGGCTGCTTCCTAGACTAGGAAGGGAGCCAGGGAGTAACTGTAAGCACTTGATTCCCAATCATCCATTATGCTTAACTATCACTTCACTTCCTCAAACTGCTCAAATAGTGTGATTCTTTTTAGAATAGCTGTGGGGTTTAGTTTTCATAGTTCATAGAGAATTTGCAAATATTTGGCAAATACAATCTTTCACATAAAACTTATTACTCAGGTACAAATTGGATTTTTCTAGAGATCGAGTTGTTACTTTATGTTTATATCAAAGTGCTCTATAATGTGAAGCCCTTGTTGTGGGCTCACTGCAGGTGTATGGGAAATATTTTGCAAAGTCTTTGGAAAGGGAAGAGTTATAGTATAGGTGGCATCAAGCCACATAGCTCTTGCTCAAGTTGAGGGGATGCATAACAGCATGATATTCATTCTATTCATTGCAATGGAAATTAGAGTGGACAAGGGATTTCTTCAGTTTGCCAGCATAATTCAAACACAGATTTGTATGAAAGTAAAAATTCTGTTTCCTTCTTCCAGCTGTACAGAGCAAAGTAAGCCACCAGATGTGGTGTCACTGATATACACAAATCTTATTCTAAAGAATGATTTCTTCCTGAAGGATGATCTCAAAGCACAGGAGTGTTTGACTGAAATTGTTTTTATTCTGACCCATGCAGTCAGTCAATATTAAATTTTTATAGTTCCACCCTGCTGTTTTTGTAATTAGTCAAATTGTATTATTGTGATTTTTTTCAAAGATGACAATAATTTAAATACGTAGTCTCAGACTTTTGCCAGTGGCTTCTCTATGTAAAACATTCTTTTGTTTTAAGACTTACAATTTTTAACACTGCTAGAGACATGGTTATTTTAACAAATCAAGATTTTTTTTCATTCGTTTCCAATTACCTTTACTTTTTTACTGTTAGAGACTGTGAAATAGTGCTCATTAACATGCCAATTATAAGTCCACACTAAGAGTTCATTTAACCTATAAAGGTCAAAAAGCTTAGTTTAAAAAATCAATAGTGAATATAAGATAATGAAAAAAAATATTAAATAACAATGATAAAAGGAATCAGATTAGACAAGCACACTTTTTACACTTAAAACCTTAATCCTTTGTAGGTTTTGCTTTTCTGAATATTTGTAGGTCTTCTGCCTTCTACAAATATCTGCCTTGGCAAGTTTGCAAAACTTTCCAGTTTTTCCTTATGTAAAGTACCCAAAAGTCCAAAATTTGTACAGTATCAAGAATGGACAGAAGTGAAAGATGATGATTTAGGTGTAATTCAGCTGCAGAAGTTGGACTCCCTCGGAATAGCTGCATGGCCATGATAATTTTTTAGAATATTTAGAGCAAGTTTGTTTAGCCTAGTGTTAAAGTGTTTTTCTGAGTCTGTGATTTTGAAATCAGTGGGATAGTCAGTGGAGTTCAACAAAACGAAATTGTATTTTCATTTATTAACAGCATCTGTCAAGAATAAGATGATAGTGCTTTTGATATTTGATATTTCTGCTTGATTTTTGCTTGATTGCATCCTACTTTTCATTGAAAGCATTCTATTGGCCGACTTTAATATTTACGAGCAAAGTGAATTACACTTAGATAATTGGTATTTGAGTAGTTGGTATAAAATAATATTCTTAGAGAATTCTTCCTCGTTTTTTCACCTGTTTTAAAATTATGGAAAGGACAGTCCTGTTAATAGGGGATAAGACCCCATGAATCCTGTTCCTAAGAGACAAACTCTTTCATGAGAGAAGAAAATCTGCTACTGGACATAATTGTAAGTGTTTTATGTGAATTCATTTTCTGATGGAAAGAAATTAAAAAGAAAATAATAAAATCGTGGTCTACAGGGATATCATAGAAAGATTAGAATTTCTTTTTTTGTTATTTATACTGGTGGATGCTGTGAGATTTTCAGAGAAGAGGGAGTTACTGCTTACTAAAATAAGATAGAATAGGTAAGAAAAGGAAAGCAGAGATTTTTTTTTATTGCTTGTATAGCTAAGGTTGTGTTTAACCCAGATAGACAAATATCTTGGGATAAAACCAAGAATGTGTTTTTATTCATGTGCCAATAGATATCAATTATTCAGCATTTAGAAATTCTCAAATGATGTTGTCTGGAGCCCAAATAAAGAAAGCTTTTGAGCTGTAAGACTGAATTCAAATGAATAGCTTGATGTTTAGCTGTAAAACTTCAGAAGTGCAAGCACCAGTATCTTGCTCATGCTGTAGGTTAATATATTACCCTTTAATTCACACTCAATTCAGATCATGAACGGATCACAAGAGAAAATGACACTCATAATTTTGAGCTAGTCAAGCCTAATATTTTTCCTCTGTTTTTTCATACCAGCCATTGTGAAAGGATTAGCAATCTTCTTCATAAGAAATTCAGGACTAGAGAGACACCTGCCAAGACAGGTAAGAAGTGAATTGCCAGCAGTTCTCTGGAAACAAGTACACACCTGGTCCTGTTAGCTCTGGTTCAAAGCAGAATTATTAGCATCTTGGTTTCCTGAGCACTATAATCACTCATACATTATTGAGAAAGGAAGAAAAGATGCAAATATGTAGAGGGTTTGAATCTCTTCCATGCTACTTAGCAATACCAAAGAGCTGCCTGAAAACATAGAGAGCAATTTAGAATAAGAAAATAAGGAGACATAAATTTTCAAAAAGTTGTCAAGATGCAGAGAAGAAAATACATTTATAAGACCTCAGAAGCAGAGAATCAGAACATATACCAAGCTTGCAGCAGTGACAAGTTATATTTGGTCAAGTCTGAGGTTTGCTGAAATACTTCTGAAGTAATGCAATTCCAGATCATAATAATTTGTTGCTGATTTCTGATGTTCTTTAGTTTTCTTCCTTTTTTATCCTCCTTTTATTATTTCTCTCCAGTGTAGAAATAGTTGTAGAAATATCTGGAATTTAATGAAAGTTTAGGAAGGAAATGTAAATTCAATGAGCTGTTTGAAATTTATATAGAAAAAAGTATTTTATCTCATAATCTTAAAGTTTAAACATGTCAGGGACAGTATGTCATTCATTCTGTCTAGTAAAACACATAAAAAGTATTAATAATTCTACATAAATTGGATGGTGCCATTTTTTCACTGGGTACTCCCTATCACATAAAAAAAAAAAAATTGTATTTCTGTCTTAAGGGAAAAAAAAGATGATGAAAAAAGATTTCACCATGATAATATTCTAATTTTTTTCTCTTTAGACTGAACTAATAGTGTTGCTAGTAGAAAAATGTCTTCTTCTTTTTAGATATTTATACGTATGAGCATATTTTACAGAAGCATCTTAAGTGCTAAGCAAACACAAGAATAAAAAATAGCTCAAGCACAATCAAGATCAATAGACTGATTCAAGGACAGAAGGATAAGGACAGAAAGAGCACTGTATTAGGTCAAGCAGAAACCAAAGTGTTTAAAGTTTTGTGAATAAGGTTAATATGTTAAAATCATATAACTCCCTAGTTATCAGAATAGAACAGGCTAGAGATGGCATAATCCACATAAGCTCTTCAAACCACACTCAATTGTTCTTTCTGTTGAGGTGGTGATTTTGGTCCATGATTTCTCAGGAAACTTTCCCAGTCATGTTTTACTATTGAACTTATTCACCAGAAAATTGTGAGAGGATAATACAGTTAAATTTTAGGATACTTCTCTCTTAATAATCCTAAAATGTAGAGGATTTGTGCCTCTAGTATGTTTGATTTGTCAGATTTGTGATATAATCCAAACAGAACAATATAATGAAAGAAAAAGTAGTCCTTTGGAAGGTACTGTTGCAGCTACCTCGTTAGAGGAAGAATAGGAATTTTGGAAATGTGGCTTAGCTATACTATAACAGAATATGATTGTTCCTGTTGATAGCACTTAATCACTAGTAGGCAGAGAGGGGAAAAAAAAAATAAGTAGAAGTCAGATTGTCCTGGTATTCCTATACTAAATTTCTTGTTTGTTACTAACAAAAGGAAACTTTTATTTTCATTATATATATTGGTGGATCTTGTGGCTGAGAGTTGTGAAGAACTTTGCAAACAGAAGCAAGCAAACAAACTGCCCGGGGAAAAAACCCCAAAATACCAACAAGCAACCCCCAAAACTGTAGAATAATAAGTAAATATGTGATTTTTAAAGTTTATGGCATTTTTCACTTCTCCTTACTTTAAGTACACGTTTCAACTTAAATAACCACAAATGATAAATGACCAGAAAAAAAAAAAAAAACGACATATTTTGAGATAAGTATATTTTACAGAACCACAGGGATCTGAACAACTCATTTATTCTTCTTCCTAGTGCTATCAAAAGCAGAATAATAAATAGGAAATTATTTATGAACAAAAGAAAAATATTTATATTGAAAAGAGTACCTTAAAATATTAAATGCTTTTAGTAACATAAAATCTTTCTTAATCTCAAATGTCCTGTGAAATCTTTCAAATTTAACTTCTCATTTTGTCCAAAAGTTAAGCATTGTTTTTCTCAGATAAATCAATTGTAATCACTCAGTCTGGACTTTTAAATTTATTTTATTTCCGTTACTTTTCTTTCTATTTCTTTCCCAGAGCTTCTAAGATAAAAAAAATCCAAAATAAAATGCCATTTCTGGAAAACAGCATTTCAGATTTGAGGACACTCAAAGTAGTGTCTACACTCTCCTGTTTCAGGAAAAGTGCATTAATTGAACTTTCACAATTTATGCAAACTCTTGAGGGTCAGAAGTTCAACTATTTAAAAGAAGCACAATTTTCTTCAGGAGGATCACAATAAAATATAAAATGAAGCAATTTACCTGCAGTGTTTGCATAAAAACTTTTTTACAGATTTTCATTTTTTGAAGTCCTAAAGGGGTAACTTCTAGCTGGAAAAAGCTGTCCTGTGCACAACTACACAGGAAATGAGGGTTGAGAAAAGCAAAACCTTTTAAGAGAAGCTGAAGGAGATACTGAAGGAGACTGAGAACTAAGAGAGTGTAGGCTCACAAACCCCAAAGTTTGCATTTAGAGAAATGTGTGAATCAAGGAAGCAAAAAAAAAAACCCAAACCCAAGCAACTTTTAGAACAAAAATTCATATAACTGCACTAAAGTTTTCTTATAAAAGAAGTTCATCAGAGACTGATAAGCAAGGGATGTAGGATGTAGGATGGATGTGCCTCTGGGCACATCATCGTGGTTCTGCTGAGATCCTGGGGGAGCTATTGCTACTTCATGCTAATATGTGTGGAGAAGCAGACTTAGTACCACATCCTTCTGCTGCTATTTTAGTAGTGTCTCTAATGCTAGTCATTCCAAATATATAGGAGGAGAAGACACTAATGAGAAACTGTAAAAATTAATTAAAAAGTCCATGAAGTTCTATCTGTGCACATAAGAATATGGATTTTTAAATGAAGTACCATGAAGTAACAGAACTAGTGAGAAGTTTTATGTTCTACCATAAAAATAGAAATCTAAGCCTTTCACTAAAATGAAATTTCCATTTTTATTTCTGATGGATCATGTGATTTTACAGCACTGAACTTGCTAATAGTTAGGGGATTTCTGCCACATTGTGCGACAGAGTAAAATTCTTTTGCCAAATTTGAATGCAGAGAATAAAATAAATTAAGTATTTTTAATGAGGGATATATTTAATACTACCCTGAGATTTTAATCTCAATAATAGTTTCATTGTGTATAGATAGCATATGGGTCAGAATAATAAAAGAAATTAAATTTATCATGCTAATATCACCTTTACATCTCAGATATAGGTATGCTCATATAAATATGTAAAAAATCTTGGAATTTCTTAGAAGGCATTGAATCAATGCCTTATATTGACTTCTCTGAAATAGTTGCCTCATCACTCTAAACTTTTGATTGTGTAAACCACCTATATCAAACTGTGACATGAAAATACTAACAAACAGGTTCCCATTTGACTGTGAAGAGTCTGAAGTTGACCTAAGATGAACTGTTTTTATCATAGCTGAGCTTTGTTCAGCTATGATACTTCTCAAAAATATCCTTCCATGTCATTAATCTCAGAAACTCTTAATGGGTTTCTCTTACTAAGACATTAAGAGTTTGTAGGAATGGGTAACAGAAGAACCAGGCCCACACAGAAGCCTTCTGAAAAAAAGGTGATAGAAAATAGGGGGAGAAAACTTCAAGCTAAATCCAGGTTGGGAACAAATATTCTGAGTCTGACTTAATTTTGTTAATTAGCGAGAGTGTAGAGAGAAAAGAGTAGTTGGCACTGTGGGGAAGTGGGGGGAGGTTAACAAGGTGAATGTCAGGGCACCATAAAAAAATGTTCCCAGAGAACAATTTTTGTGTAAGCAAGTGTACAACGCAAACCTGTATTTCCTCTGTTTTCTGGTTACTTGTGTTTATGAGCAAATACCTTTATATTGACCCTGGAATAGAATCACGATTTTAAAGCTCAGATTTTATACAGTGTATATCACTGCATTATCACATAATGAGATTACATACAACAGATGGTTCCATATTTTACAAGGAATATACTGTCTCCACCAAATTACTAGGGAGTTACTTCTGAAAGAATTTTAACTCCCATTAATAAAACTGATTTACTAGATTTAGTATTTATGCTCTTCTTGGAAGACTCATCAGATTTAAATGTCTGAATCACATATAAGTCTAAGTGTTAATACATTATGATCTGTCCTGGGTGATAGAGTGAAGCAGTTTACAAAGTAAATAAAATCTACAGCCACTCTAGTAGTCAACTAATAGTATGGACACATTTGGGGGGCATGACATCTATTCCCAGAATGCGACAAAGAAGCACAAAATTCTCTTGGAGATCACAGTCAGCTGTTTATTAGAGTCAGGCCAGTGTATAACAATTTGACTTTGTTTATTCTAGAAGTGCCTTTGTACTGTACAAGCATTGCATAGTGTTATTTGACAGTGAAGAACTTAATATCTTGCCTGACTACAGCTACAGAACTTTCAAATCAAAGTACTTCACTCTTGAAAATGAAAGAAAAGCAATGTGAATGATTCTGTTCTAATGAAGTGCAGGCCTTCTCTTGGGAATAAAAATATGATAATTCATATAACTGAAGCATTCCGTGTAAATTGTCAGCCATTCAAATTCAAGAAGTAACTAATGAATAAGTGCATGCAAGATTGCATAGTGATTAGCAGTAAAATATTTAATATCAACTGATGTTATCAATCATTTCCCACTGTAATTACCCAAGGTGTTGAATAGAAAATTGCTTTTAAAGACCATTTCAATAAAAAGAGTAATAATTATTACAGGTAAATTGCAAAGGAGACTGTTGCCACATAGTCATAAGTCGTCAAAAAAGTTTTCCAGCCTTATTAATATTTTATTCTTTTTCTGTATTAAAATGAAATAAATGTTTTCTGAAAAATTCATGTGCAAAGTGAGTGAGAATCACATAGAGAAACAGTCCCTAAACTCACCAAGCTCTGATCATTAGTGAAATGGTTAATAATGAAAAAAAATTATGTACATGGTTCTTCACAGGCACAGGGCCTATGTGACACAATATTCACTGCCAGAGATAGAAATGCACAAGTTGAAAGAATACAAGAACATTGGCCTTTATTTTTGATGATGAAATTTTTAAGGACATTTATTTACAAAGTGTTATGTTTTCAACTGAAACAGAGCATGTATTTATATATTTACTCATTACTACAATCTATGGTGATGCTATTCCTGCCTACATCATGCAAATAGTTAGTGCATGCTAACACACTTTTTAAGATGACCAACAAGCTACTTTTCATCATACATGAGTAAAATGCAGAATTACTTTTCTTGGAGTCTGTGAAATTATCCTGATGTAAGACTCTTTGTGTGATCTCACTTAATATTGGCTTTTGCAGGTGTTCTATTTGATTGAGTTAGTCATTAATTAGAGCTGGGACTAGAATCTGAGTTTCTTTTATCTCAGGTGTATGTAAATGACCACCAGATTAATAGATGTTCTGAACTGACAAAGTAGTTGAGAGATATATTTCTCTTTGGTTTTGAATAGAAATTTCATCATCGAGCTAAGAGATTTTTCACAATATAATTTTACCCAAATAGACAGTTTTGCTTTAAATTCAGATTTGACAACCACTCTACATAAACCATTTTCTATAGACTTTATATTAACATTAGGTAGGGATGAGGTGGGCAGGACACCTCTAAATCAGTTTAAACCCACTCTTAATTAATTTACATTTCAAGATATTTTTACAGAGTATGAGAGTTAATTTGACTCCATGTCCTTGGACTGTGCTATTTGTCTCTCACACTAATTTATTTTTTAATTGATGGCATAGAATCATAGAACAGTTGAGATTGTAAAGGACCTCTGGAGATCATCTTGCCCAACACCTTTGTTCAAGCAGGGCCACCTAGAGCCAGTTATCCAGGATGATGTCCAGATGGTTGTACATTTTTTCCCATATTTCTTCATGTATTTTTAATTCTCTACTTCTTTGAAATAAATCCAGGTGTCCTTAAGCTTTTTTTTTTTTTTCCTTATTCATTAGTTCCAAGGCTAGACATACTATTGTGATATAAAAGTATTAAAGTGGAAGAAAATTCATGCTTCACTACATTTTGTTTCATTTCTTTTAAAGATCTGGAAATGCACCTGTGGAATAGGAAGAACACTAGTACTGTCTTCAAATACCATGCCTAAGTAAAGAGCAGTTATATATTTTACATGATCTCTGAAGAGAACAAGTAGAAGGAGTTCCAGAACATAAGACTCACAAATTCTCACTCCTAAAGAGAGATATTAAGGCCACCTTTCTACCATGTCGTTTTTCATGTGGTCGTTAAAATATATGAGATTAATATCTTTTATTTTACTTGAGAAATAAGTTCTTGGGTAAGACATAGTGAAAAGATTGATTTATGCCTGGCTCATTGTAATTGTAATGACTAATTTTTATTAAAAAGATCAAAAACAACAACTGGAAGAGAAGATGTTAAGGATACCTGGAAACCTGATGTCATGCAAAGGAGATAGCTACTTTTAGAGTCTGCAGGAGACGCTTTTTTTGCTGAGTGTTTTCTACACTTTCTCTAAGCAGTCTCTGTTACTAAAGCATTTTTCAATATGAGCACACAGACTTTTCATGAAGTGTTTAAAAATGAGTTTTTAGAAGGAGCCAGGAAGACAGCTAAGCTAGTCAGGACCAGAGCAGGACATAAAAAGCCCAGAAAGACGAAAGGGATTTAAGGTAGTGTTCTTTATTCAGACCCAAGGCAACACAGCTTTCTCACAAGCCTGGGCTGGGAATCCTTTCCTACTGTTAGGCATATCAAGTGAATTGTTCACTACAGCAAGTCATACCTTAGTCGCTGAACAGCAGTCTTCATCCTAAAGCGAGGATTGGCAGAAAACAGAACCCTAATAGTCTCTGCCTATGCTGTTGCATTTTGAACAAAACCAAACCAAACAAACAAAACAAAACAAAACAAAACAAAACAAAACAAAACAAAACAAAACAAAACAAACAGCTAAAGCAAAAAAAAAAATTAAAATAACAAAAAATGAACATCCTAATGAGACTAGCTTATGTTTATACTTCCTTGTACTACTCACTTATAAAGGACATGTGGCTTGGAGAGGGCAAAAAGGAGTAATCCTAAAGAACTAAGTAAGCAAACATTAGAATAGCGTTGATGATCAGGGATCCAGGGCTCCAGCTTAACCAAAGGGCTTTTTTTAGTAGATGAACAGACATACTCAAAATGGACATTCCTGCAAAAACATAGCCATGATGAACCTGGCCAGCGAAGGCCACGCTTTGTCTCATTTGGAAATGTAGCAATTGTACACTATGATTCAGAGTAGGAAACTTGAAACACTTACTATCTGTGTAATAGCTGTAGCATGTAATTCAGTTGAATAAGCTATTAAATGGATCTATTGCAAAGAAAGACTGATAACTCCACTGCTGGGATACACTCATCAGTTTTGAAAAATGTCAGCTATGAATTAAGATGCCTACAAGTGGGAGGGGGATGCTGTACTACTTTTAAAGTTCCAGACCCCCTATTTCCTCTCAGATGACCACAGAGAGAAAAAAGCACCCTAGTGTTGAGTAATTCCTGTTCTAGATACTGCTGATGACTTTCTTGGAAGCTAAAAAATAAAAGAATTTTGCTTGATAAAAATGTGCTCTTCATCAAATTATATTTGAAGACTGTACTAATTCTGAAACAGATAAATGACTTGACTATGCATGTGGTGTGATTCTCTTGGCAAGTCTAGTACTATTGCATTGAATTGTGTTTCTGAGCATAACAAATGGAAATTGCATTATCCATTTCACTAAAAATAAGGATGCAAAGGAAATGTTGTTGTTCAATACCTGATAAAATGGCCTACAGCCTTCCTCTTCCCTTGCCACAAGCAGATATTTGATTGTTTCTTAGCTGAAAAAAATACATAACAAATTTCTGCCTACCCTTCTACCTCAGGCCTTCTCCCCTGTGTAGCTCAGGGCCCCTTATTATGCTGAAATTAGTAGATCTTTGCTACAAATCCCTAAATGATTGGAGTTTTAAAATCAAATCTGAATTTTTTTTTTTCCTTTTTAACCCAAATAATTTCATTGAGCTCATTTAGAGCAACAACTGCCAACAGTTGTGTCAGTGCAACTAAGGGAGCAGCAAACTGGGGTATTCAACAGGAAGTGACCAGCCAGAAAGAGACAAAATTGAGACTCTAAAATCCAAGAGGAGAAATATATCACTGAAATTCACCCTAGGATGAAACAACACAGTGATGCTGAATGAAAGGTTCTGAAATATCATATGCAAACACTTTGCTCTGGTACATAAGGGATTGCCTTATGTTCTGCAATATAATGTATACAGATTCGGATATAGTCAGTTTACTGTTTGTAAACTGGAAAACAAAACAAAAAACATATAGTCTAGTAGCAATTCCTGAAAAGAAAGAAAAAAAATCCTCAGGGTAAACTGTCAGTCTACATTGCAATCTTAATAAAACAGAATAGTTGAGAGGAATCAGGCCTCAAAATAATAACCATGTCAGAAACTGGATTATCACAGATTATCACAGAATTATGTTGATTTATATTTGTAGTATGGAGAGAAATACCAGAGAGAGTGTACAATAAAATTTTACTAGAATGAAATCTCTGAATTTGGTCTCTGTACAGTTTGCTACTCAAAAGTCTTGCTCAAGAGGTCCATAAAACTACTTTAACGGAAGTTACTAATTTGCCCACTGCGTGTTGAGTCACCTAATTGTTGCTTAGGTTGATGTAATTGCTATGATAAAAGTAGTAAAATGAACTAAACTAGACTTTCAGAGCTACAGAATGATACCCTTGTTAAATTTAGAAGTGATCACTAAATACAATCTGATTGGCTATTAAGACATTTCCCAGTGTTAATTCTACATAATAAAATGTTTTACATCATGGAAGAGACAACACAGATAGAACAATGCCAAAAATGAATAGATTCGTTAGAAGTTTGATTACACAATGCATCCCTTCTTTATAATTTTTTTATTTGTCTAATCATAATTTTGGGTTTTTTTAGGCCATTTCAGAATTGAGCAGCTTCTAAGAAAAAGTCTGATGCTTACCGGAAAGTGATGGGGAGGATAAATACACAATTTCTGTTAAGCATATGAGTAACTCTTGGAGTAATTTTTGTTATTAAGCAGATCTCTCCTTGCCTCGGTTTCCATACTCAAAAAAATATGATTTCTCTGCTTGCACAGCACAGCATGCTCTGAATTTGAAACATTACACTTTTTACTGACCCATGTGAGGTTCCTAAAATACCATTTAAATATTGAAGAAAATGTTTAGATACTGAATAAAACAGCAAAATGGAAGAATATACTAAGAAAAATTTTACTTCATGTGGGCAGAAAATAGCTACAAAAAAAGATGTCCAGGTTCTGCTAAATTATTTTTGAAAGGGGATCTACCAGTTTTGTGTGGAAAAATAAAGAGAGAGAAGAAATATACCAGCAGACATAATGGTATTACAAAATAATTTACTTTAAAAAACATTGTTCTGTATCTGAATTTTATCAATTTCCAAAATTACATACAAAAGAGCAAATTAAATTTGAAATGTTAACATTTGCATTCTCAAGCTACAGTACTGTGCTAGTCCATTATTCTGTCTCAGTATCTTTTATATATTATCATTACTAATGACTTTTTTATATTCTCTTGTGTAAAAAAGAGGCTCCTAAGTTTTGCTTATAAAATATATAAATATATATTTTAAAATAAAATAGAGACTATAATTGAATTTTCTTCACTTCTCTTGTTGTGTAGAAGGAAGTGTTTAAATTAGAATGTGTGTTTGCAGGAAGTAATGCATTTATATATAAAGTATTCAGGGTATTCCTTTTTGACTCTACACTTCACCTTCAATATTACAGGATTCTATGAGACAAAGTATGACTAAAAAAATGCTACAGAGATTCCTCTTTTAATTACCAGGAAAAGTGAAACTTGTTCATCTGGGAATCAGTAAGGTCTTTCAGGAGGGGCTGCTGAATCAACCCTGTATCTACACTGTTCTCTTTTCCTTTGAGATTTGTTCTCTTAACACATATTACTGAAGTTTTCATTCAACACTACTCATAATCATGTTGAAGTTCTGCATATAATTACATTTACCATTTTATATGTCTGTTGTCAATTTCTTCCTCACAAAACCCATGCTGTTACTCTAAATGTAATGAAAATTCCTCAATAGGCTCAGCCATGATTATGGCTGTCATTGACTCCATATACTAATTCTGGCAGAAATTACTCCTTGACCTTCATATTTGGTGAGTGAGATACCTTTCTTCCTGTCAATTTGGGAATCAAACTTGTTTATTTGTAATAACAGCTTTCTTTAGCTAGAAAATAACATGCATCCTGAATATGCATACTGACTATGCATACTAAGTAATATTTATTTTCTTACTTATGGTGATGAGTTTTCTTTCAAGCATTAATTAAACTCCACACCTACGAGTCTCCAGGTTACTGCCTATATTTTAGGGGACAGTATATTTTACCCAGGTTTTATTGAAATAAGGTTAAAAATATTTCATTAAATGATCTTTTTCACTATTGAGGTGTTCCACATTGAGAAATAGGGAAAAAAGAAGGCAAATGGACAGACAGAAAGCAAAAGTCAATTATCCTTTCAAGACCAATCCAAGGAACTTCATGGGCTCTAAATTCTACCTCTTGATGCCTACCTCTTGAGTAATGTAAAGAAAACAAGCACCAGATACAAACAACCAAATAGGATACAAAGAAAACAAAAGCATCAAAAGGAAAACTGAATTTATGACCATGTTTGTGGGTGCAAAGACTCCCCTGTATGATTACTGGATGCCCATCTAAGTACAGCAGTAAATAACAGCCATTACCAAAAAAAAAACCCAGAACACCAGAACATATAAATTAGGTACTTAGTGTGCACTTCTGTAGCAAAAAAATGCTAAATATGGATAAATTATAAAGCGAATGCATGTTTGACATCTTGTGGTCCATTTCCTTTGAAATATGCACTTAAATGTTAATATTAGATTCCATAAACAAAGGCCACCCACAACAAAGATGAAAGAACATAAAAAGCCTGAAGTTGACAGTATAAGTACCAAATCTGATGGAGCACAGCAGTTATAGAAACATAAAACATGTTGAAAACATCATAATTATAGCTGGTTAGAGATCAAAGAGATATGTGAAATAAAAGCAAACATAAACTATCAGATAAGACACATAAAAAAGGGTTCAGCTGTAAACTTGAATGATAGCTATGAGGTAATATTTAGCTGACATTATTCAATTAAAAATAAAATGGTTTTATGACATTGATTTTTTAAATTATTTTCTTGATTCAGTTTTAAAATTAAGCAATTATACTTTTGAGTATTAACACACATTATGGTTTTATAAAGGCTTTAGGATGTAAGCATATTTATGCATATATATATATGTACATGTACACACATATTATGCACATATTTGTAGGAGTGCATGTTCAAATTTCTTAAGATTGTGTAGGTGGAGATTTTATATGACATGGATAACTGGTAACACCTGAGAGAAAATATCTCCTAATCTGCAGCATAACTGTGTATTACTCAAAGATGGTCCTTATAGTGATATTATGGAAGTTTGGTACTTGAAATTTCAACAAAACATGGCACCTGCAAGGTGAGAAGTACTTACCACAAACTAAGTTCCATCAATTTTACATTGTTTTTTTGGTTTTTTTGGGTTTTTTTTCTTCAAGAGATATCTTGCATGACAGAACTTTCCAGAGTGTCCATGGCAACAGGTATCTTCCCCAACACAGAGTCTACCTCATAATATTGAATAGTAAGTTGATGTCTTCTAACTTTAGAAATAATTCTTCAGACAAAATGAACTACACAGAAGAAATGTCTATTCACACCTACAGGTTATAAAAGGTCCTGAAATGATCATCTTTTTATAAAAGTCTGGATTCATCCATTTGCATCCCAGCTGCACATGAACTAAACTGACCTATTGAGCATAATGACATCCCATTGCTTTTGTCACACAAAACCAACAACATAAATGTGACAGAGATGTAATCCCAGAGATCCACCACCATGTGATTGTCTTTGGAGTATGGATGAGTGCTTGCCTTTTTGGGCATCAGGAAGGGAATGTAGGACCATAAAGTCTCAGTAGAAAGGCTTTCTGTGAAATCTGTCCATACAAAATCCAGGTGTTGCCAAAAGAAAAGGACATTTCCTGGAAGCTATGACTACTGGACCAATTTCAAGACTAGTGAAGTTACCAAAGTTACCAAAAATTTAGGTAGCACTTGAAAACGCCTTAGTGAAGATGTTATATGAATGTGGGAAAGAGAATATGGACATACATTGTAAAAATTGTGAATTTCTGGCCTCACAAATATATTTCTTGTCCAGAGAAGTTTAAAAATCAAAATCAGCTGCGACTTATTTTGCATCCTTGAAACTAAAGTTTCCTAATTATTTGCTTGTTCAATTATTTGTACGGTTGTTTAAATTTCAGTTATTCAGATTGTTTTAACATAAAACAATAGAATAATTTTTTAAAAAATCCAACAAATTTCAGCAATCATTGACAACAAACTAATTTTAGGATTATGCATTTCTTTGGAAACCCTGTGTAGAAAGTACTAATTTTAGTATTGTCACCGTCCTACAAAGTCTGTTCTGCTATCCTGTAATCAAGATCCTTATGGTTTTCCCTGATTCCAGGCCTTAAGTTGTGTTTGTAGCCAGCTGACACAGTGGAAGTCAGAGTTCCTTATGAATGACAGGTCACTTGGATGTTTTGGTCCATGATAGCCCAAGTAAAGGGTAAGAGGTAAAACCAAGTTTAAAGATTGTCCCTTGGTAGAAAAATCTGCACAATGCACTGGTGTCAAGAAAGAACTACAGAGGGCTGAGGTACAAAGTTCTCTAATCATTCCTAACTGAAATACTTTAGGATTTCTCAATGTCAGATTACTTACTTTTTTTTTTTTATATTGAATATTTTAGAGTTCTATACTGTGACATGTTAGCATCAGTAGCAAAGCATCATAAATTAGGAAGAGCTTCTTTTATTTATTCTTTTTCTTTCACTTCTTCTACCTTGGGAGTTATTTCTTTTATTTACAATGGAAAATTCTGCTTGATCTGTAAATATGACCCCAAACACTTGAATAGTTTGAAGTACTACTACTATAATTACAAAAGTTTACTTTTTGCCTTATTACAACTATAAATTGGAATATGCTTTTTTTTCCTCCAAAGGCTAGAGTTAGCTAAAAGTAAGACATCGCTCCTCTTTTTTTTCCACTTTTCTCACTCCCTCTTCTATTATGTAAATGGGTTGTGGGGATGTTTATTGTTTATGATGTAAAATGCAAAAGTTTAGTAAGGGGCCTTAAAATATACACATGTCAAGTTTGAAGAAGACATTATGAGAGCCACAAGCTGCAATGTAAATCCTGCAGGAAAGAGGAGCTTTTACAAAACCAGACTTAATTAACAGCATCTGAGCAGCATTCATAGTATGTAGCCACCTATCATCCACACCGACACAGACATTTGCTAACCCCAGAACTCTATCATTTACCAGGTGTATACACTCTCATCAAATTCAAAGAGACAGAGATTGAAGCAACTTCGTGTATTTGATATATTGATATTGATTAGCATGGTGATAAAAGTACCAGGCATGCTCCTCTAATAACAAACCACTGAAATGTCTGGAATTTGAGATGGAGATGAGCATAATATTAAACTGGGGGGAGTGGTGGATCTCACAGGGGCTTCTGCTGCTGTCCAGAGCCCCTTGACAGGTCCTCAGGTTTCATGGAGCTCAAAAAGAAGTGCAGAGTCCTTTATCTTGGGAAGAAATAATTCCATGCTGCTGGCCACCAAGCTGGAAAACAGCATGTCAAAAAAAGGTTTGGGAGTCCTAGTGGACATCTAGTTGAACATAAGTCAGGCTTTTGCCCATGATGCAAAGTAGGCTGGTGAGATTCTGGCTTGCCAACCTTCTCAGCACTGTTGAGGCCACTCTTGGAGTTCTCTGTTCAGCACTAGGCTCACCAGTACGGAAGAGACACGGAAAGGTTGGAGAGTTGGAACGGTTGTGTCTGGAGCAGATGAGATTCAGGGAGAGTCTCAAGGGAAAGTCTAAATAAGGCAGACCCAGGCTTTTCACAGGGAGCTCATTAACAAGGCAAGAAACACTGGACACAAACTGAAACATAGGAGGTTCAGTCTGAATGTACTGAAAGAGTTTTTTCTTCTGTGAAGAAAAAATGGTGACCAAGCATCTTGACCAAAGTACAAGGTTCCCAGGGAGGTTATGGATCCTCCATCCTTGGGATTATTAAAAATGCCATCTGGATATGAGCCTTGGCAACTGACTCAGTGGGGTGCTGCTTGAGCAGAGAGGCTGGAGCTGCTGACCAATAGAACTGCCTTCCAACCTCAACCATTTTGTGTCTGAGATCTATTAATTTGGTTTACAAAAGTGTTCTTAGGCTGCAACTACTTTATTAATGAGATAGCATTTAATAAGAGCATTGCTGAGTGATAGGAGGAAGTTTGATGAGGAAGTGGTTAATTTTGGAGAATATCATATGTGCTCTAAGAAGGATGTGAAATATTGCTTTGGGACTCCATGTCCAAACAGGGATGTCCCACAGTGTATGATGGGTCAATGTTGGCTATAGCACAGGTTACACTTCTGTAAAATACTTTCAGTGGTGGGAAGAGGGTAGCCAGTGACTAATTAATATACAATATTAAAGCAAGGAGACAGAAATTATCAGCAGTGCTTAGCACCACTTGAGACTCAGAATGGAACAAGTAGAATTATTCTTGCATTTGTCCAATTATTGTTGAAAACTCTGCTAAGGGGATCTGCTAGTATCAAGAAAATAGAAAGGATTGAAAAAGTACATAGTGTTATCAGGAATTATATATTTCTGTGAAGAATCTTGTTGCCTAATTTAAAAGTGCTAGGGAATGTAAATTGTAAGGGAAACAACAAAAACAATAAAAACAACAACAAAACCCCAACCAAACAAAATCAAACAAAGCCCCTAAATTAGTATCTCTCTGGTCTTTGAGATATATGAGGTAGACAGTAAAGAATAGATAAAATATATTTACAGGCTTTAAATCAAGGACTTCTACAATCACTCAGTTTCACCTGGAGTTTAGTGCAATAATTGGAGAAATATTTTACTGTTAAGCATATCTTCCTCTAGAACATGCATATGAAAAGTAGCAGAATAAAAACTTGGAATTTTAGGAAGTTTTATATAAAAGCTCCTTCTCAAGTACCATAATTGTTAGATGTATTTTTGACTAGCAAATTGTGCCCATAACTTTGAGGAACAACGTACAATGGGAAACAAAAGAAATTAACTTGATAGTCACCACAGTAAGTGACTGATCTGATTTTGTCTTTTGGCTGTTAAGTGTTTATGACAACTTTGAAATTCTAATGAACATTTTCAGTTGGAAACACATAAAAGAAAGTCAAAATTAAAACTAAGAGAGGTGAGAACTAATATCTAATCAACTTAAATTAGAAGAAAAACTTATTTTGTAATATGTAGTGTATTTTAAACAAATACTTGCTAAATTGTAGTCAGGAAGAGAATAAAGCCCATTATACTAGTTATTTAATATTAGAGTAAAAATAATATAATAATGATTAAAGAATAACAGACTTTTTTACGCCATTATAAATATTTGATTAGAAAATTCTGTCACAAGCTGTGAAGAGAAATTTTCAAAATTAGAAAATAGGCAGAAATTAGAGAGGCAAAAATCTGAAGTATTTTGGAGCAACTTCCAAAAACAGATTTCGTTATCCTTCCTCATTAATGTATTGAAGTTTATGGAGACTGTAACAGCATTCTCGTCAAAGATCTGCCCTTAAATGGTGTAAACAACAAGGAAACAGATAAAGCTGTTTATAATTATTTAGAAATGAAGACTCTTAAATGAATTAATAATCTATTGATTAACTAATTAGGCTAGAAATGATTTGGCTGAATTTGATGTGGTTTTGAGTAGCAATAACAATTTATTTTCCTACTAGCACACATGGAAAATATAGTGAAGTTTAAAATGGGTCATAGTTGGCTCAGAATACCTCTTTCCATCACATTTCTTTCCAACCTCTGTTTAGACAGTATCCTAAAATTGTCAAAAAAGTTTAGAATATGCTGTAAATAACAACCATGAAGTTCTGAAACTGGTGTCACATTTTCCTGTTATATGTTATGCTTTTCTGATAATAGAAGAGGAGATAGGATCTCATGTATTTCTCCATTGCCGGATGGCATTAATTTATACTATTTTTTTTCTAGTAAGTCTGTGTATAGTGGTTCACTAGACAGACAAAGAATTATTTATGGACTGTAAAATATGTGGCTGCTACAGAAGTAAATTTTTTCCTTTAAGCTCCTGCTTCTGTGGACCGAGCTATTTATGCACTCAGTAAAGGCAAAGGGCAAGAAAATTATTTCACTAAAATTAGAATCTAAATCAAATTAACTTCCTTTTAAAATTTTTTTTAGTATCAGTTTTTCACTAATAAGTCAAGTGTATCTCAAAGAAGAAGTTGGAAAAAATTATGTGTAAAAAATGCTGCATTTTCTGAAATTTTTTCATTCACATTGTTGTGGAACTGATTTTAATACTGCTTTTAATGAAAAACATATTTGTCTGCCTTACAAGCAGAACTAAAATTTCCAGTCCAAACAGAGAACCAACCACAGGAAAACAAAGAGTGAATAGGGCATTGAACACTTAGTAGGCAACATGACACTTTAATTCAAATTTCTGCTCTGCCTAGTGCAAATCTGGGACTTGAGTCTTTGCCTTCTGCACTGCAGGTGAGTGCCCTAACTTAGTTTTAAAAGCCAGTATGGAGTCTTGCCTCTATCTCATATTGAAAAAGAAGAGAGAAAAAAGAGTGCAAATAGCTGATGATTCTTTAGTAGAGTCCAAGAGAAGAGGTGCAGAATGTTCTTTGGATGTGTATTATAGGAAGTAACTTGACTCCTTGATACATACATCAGCTCTGTCCTCTGAGCAGCCACATAACACATCCTAATTAATTCTTGGGATCTTCTTTAGAGAAAACTAAGTAGTGACTTCCAAGTGAATCAGACTGCAGCTCTGAGAATCTGCTCTCTATGGGAAGTGTGAATGATATTAAACCAACTCTTTCAGTTCTTCTTGGAAACTACATAATCAACTCCTTCTGTTCAGTGCCTTTAGAAAATTGACATTTCTGAGCACAATACCCAAAGACATGCAACAGGCTTTTGGAAGTAGGCTACAAAACATAATTCTGATCATTCTCCATATTATGCTCCTGATCTTTAATTAATACTAACAATAAAGTTATATCTGTTCAAGGGATGGGGAGCACCATTTGTCACTCATAGAGAGACCAAGTGCACTGTGTACTGGACTGGTCTTCAGCCATGGGTATGCAAATCACTCTGTGTCACCTGAGCAGAAGAATAACAATCACTTCTCAGATGAGTTTAAACACACTCTTTGCTTTGCTTGATTCAGAACAAGGGCTCCAAATTAGATCTCCTTCCTCTCTATTAAAAGTACAAACCACAGTACTTACAAAGGGACGCTGTCAACTTCTCACAAAAGAAGGCTCTCTCTTCTGTGCACATGAGTTCTGAGAAAGTCCAGACTTAAGACAAACCTCTCTTCACTATTTCAGACTGGCACCTGGATGCCTCAGAAAGCATTCTCCAGCATAACTCATGAGTATCTAGTACTTCTCATGTGTTATATAACTGTAAAAACCTAGTGTCACAGGGAATTTTTTAATTATTAAAAAATATTTTTCCTTAAAGGGTTAAGTAAAAGTCCCCACTGTAGAGGCTCCTTTTACAGAACTTCTCTTTCATTGCCAGTTGTTGGTAGTTAGTCTGAAAAAGACAAAGTATTTAAGTGTGCTTCTTGTTAGCACTATTTCAATGCCATCATAGGTGGATGGAGACAACATCCTGAAACTGAAGTCCCAGTTGATGCTACAAGATTTTTTTCAGCCACATTAATCACTCCACTGAAGTTTGGCTTGTGATATCTTGCATAAAGCAAAACAAATAAACTCTCATATCAATAACTCATTCAACCACATGGAATTCTACTTACCACATGACTGAACATACTATTGATTTTAAACTAACAGCTATCCAGCTTTTGCATCCATCTAACAGTACTGTCTGGTTCTGTTTCTTTTCATTTCATCTCCTAAACTTTTTGTTTTCCTTTATCCTTTCTGAACAGCTTTCCCTGGTAAAGTCAGAAGTGGGTGCTTTCCAATTATTTGTATTTTAGCCAGCATATGATGTGCACTCAAAAATTCCATGATTGATGCAATAGGGTTTTCTTTAAGGGCATTAATGGTCACTTATTTGCAGTACAACATATACATTTTTTTCCAATTCAAATTAATACCTAAAAGCAGTATTTTGGTAAAAACAAAGGATCATTGGAAGACATAATCCATAATAATGTTTCTTAACAGCAAAATTTTGTAGTTTATGGGATTGAGTCCATCAAAGCACAGGAGCTTCCATGATCTGGCTCACTTAAAGTAGACTGACCAGCACACTGTGAAATATGCTGTAAGGAAAAGCCTTATGGTGCTGTAGAAATGGTGTAGATAACTGAAAGATTTCCCTATTGCCAAATTATTTTTTAATTTTTTTGGTACATTTACAGTCAACGTGGAATACATATAAGGCCAAATGAGTGACTGGACAGTTGCGCTAGAAAGTGGAAAAGAAGGGTAACTTTGTGTTGCAAGAGGTTTCAGAGAAAAGAGAGATTAGAAAATAAATGAAGCCATTGAGGAAAAAATCATAGTTTGCAAAGAGAAGCCCTGTAAGCATTTTTTTTTTAGCTTGTATAAAAGAAGATTTGTACAGTAAATATAATTGTATTTGGAGAGCTTAGCATCTGTTATTCTTTCATATTGATTAAAATACTTTAAATATCAGGACTCATGTGACCGAGACAGGACTAAGGTGTAATAAACTGTTGCTTTCTTGCTATTAGCTGAATGCTTTGCAGTATTTAAAAGATAAGAAAGAAACAGATATTATTCATGAGAAAATGGCAAATGGAAAAAGGCAAATGGATTTTTTCAGAAATATAAAATATGCAGTCCTTTTAGGCTTGATTTAAAAAAAAAGTTTATAAAGATTTAGTATTAAAATGGTAATATATTTAAGATATAGGAATCATTTTTACAATCTTTTAGTTGTCATCTTTAGCATACCAGCAAGAGTATTTCCTTTCAGTTGCTTCTATATTTAACTTTTTCTCATTTAACATTTCCTCAGTTTAAATGAAAAATCTGGTTTCTACAGTAAATCTATTCCAATCCTATGATATTTTTGGACTTTATTATTTTGTAGTAAGGGATACTTATATCCTTACTGGGTAGATTTAGGAAAGTAGTAAAACATCTGAGATTAAACTAGAGCTGCCAAGTTGATCTGCAACAGAGGTTAAATAGAGTGATGCCTGTAAACCCTAGAATGGATATCTCATATTCTAACAGCTGTCCTTCCATGAAGAAGTATTATCCCTTAATGCTTTTCAAGCAGCATCTGTGTGAATGTATCTCATTGTGAAACCCCCTGGACTACTGTAGCTCTAGTACGTACTGGCAAGTGGGTGGCCAGTTGCACCTGCCACTTGCATTGCTGTGAGAAATAAGGTCTTGTCTCTTCCTGTGCCGGGGGGCCAGGGTTGAACACTGACTTCAGAAGCATCCAGCAGCCACAGGCTGGGGTTGTTAAGGCAATGCAGCATTAGACACATTGCTCAAACAATCTTTTCTGGACTCGTACCCATTTCTGGATGGCCCCTGACTGGTGAAAGAGAATTGTGGCTGTCCTATAATATACCAGGTGTTTCTTCCAGGTATCCATTGCAAAACCCCTGTTTTCATAGTTTTAATCATTCTTTCAGAAGACTAAGAGAGCATTCAACAGAGGAAGATGGGATATGACTTGAATTAGGCAAAAAAAAAAAAAAATCCAAAAAACAAAGAAGCAGACTGCTAGAATTTATTTAAGACTACATTTCCCTACCACACGGGGGAGAGCAGCCTATGCCATGGTGTATGAAAGAGAAAGCAAGGGAGACTGACATACTAATCCCTCTTGTAAGCAAAATAGTAGAAAAGTGTCTAGAGAAGTGCAGGCAATGATCAAGTCTTTGACCAGGAACAAAAGGGAATAAACTGCTTTGTGAAAGGAATAAAACAGATCAAAAAGAGGAGCAAATGGTCATGGCTGAGTCACTGTCTGTTTACTAGTTTACTTCTGGGTTTTTGCAGCTCTGAGTCAGAAACCCTAGAGAAATGTAGGAAAAAAAGGTTTTACACAGCTGTTCCATCCTCTGTTGACACGCTTCTATAACTACTGAATGTAGTAATGACAATCAAATCCTGAAAATTTTAACTTTGCTAAACGAAACACAGAAACAAAAAAAATAGTTTTGCCAAATTTCACTATAAACAGATTTCCAAGAAGGCAGACTCTACAAAATGAATTTGAGATCTTTTATTTTAAAAATCACTTTGTAGATCTTGGTAGTAGATGCAGTTAAGCTACATCTGATTAAATGAGCTGAAGTCTGGGAACAAGACAGCTTGCAAGTATAACAAATGTCTAGTTAGGTTTTAGAAATCGCTGATCAAAAAGCCCAGCTTAATTATGCACCTCATTATTTCTCTTCTTTCTTTAACTGTTGTATCTTTCAGCATGTTTGAAATAAAATTGCTGAAATAAACTGTTTTACCAAAGGGCGCTTTGAGTGCACAAATATGGTACCAGATGCCCAAGGATACTTGAGACATGCATGATCTTGGCAGAGACAACACAGGACTGCAGGAAATCTATGTCTTCCTAGAGATGCAGATGGAAGTCTGAAAGGATGACAGAAGGTTCCTAACCTATTTCTAGCCACGTACTTTTAAGCAACAGATTCCAGCAACAGGTCAGGTTGACTGTCATCGTAAAGTATATAAAGTATAAAATTTGGGCACCCAAAGTTTATCTGCAGTGACATTTGTGAAATGGAAATTCCCATATTTATGAAGATTTAGGTGATAAGTGGCTTTAAATTGAAGAGGTTTATATAGTTAAAGTAGGACAGAATTTGACAGTAACATTTTCAACCCATCAGTTTTCTCTTTCAACTGTCTAGAGCAAGCCTGAAGTTGTTTGTTGGAGTGTTTTTACAAATAGAAGAGATGGGAAAAACAGTGACCAAAAGAAAAGCTGGTAAGAATGCCTCTTGTAGTGTGCCTTAATTTGCATGACTCATTGTTCCTTGTCGCCATCCAACACCTGCAGCACTGTCATGGTTCAGCCGTGTTAGGCAACTAAGAACCACAGAACTACTTGCTCACAACATTCTCCTCCTGCAAAACCAACCAAAAAAACCCAAAAACGACAAAGAAAAAGAAAGCCACTCCTCTCCCAATTCTCCCCCCCCAAAAAATACAACCCCCCCCCCCCCAAAACCCACCAAAAAACCCAGGAAAAAAAAAACCACAAAAAAACCCAAAAATACACACACAAACACAAAAAAACCCCAAAAAACAACAAACCCACAAAAAACTAACCACCAACTAAGCAAACAAAAAAAAACCCACAAACAACGAAAGCCAAGAAAAACAAAACAAGTGAAGAAAATGCAATTGTTCCCCATCAGCCACTTGATGCCCAGCCAATATCCAAGCATCAGTAGCCCTCACAAACCCCTCCTCACATCAAGATCTTTATTCCTGTGCAGGATGCCATATGGTAGGAATGATACCATATGGTATTCTTTTGGTCATTTGGGGTCACCTGTCCTGGCTGTGCTCCTTCTCAGCTGTTTTTGCACCCCCATCCACCTCACTGGAGGGGTGGGGTGAGAGGTAGAAAAGGCCTTGGTCCTATGTCAGCACTGCTCAGCAGTAAGGGAAACATCTGCGCCATCAATGATTTTCAGCACAGATCCAAAAAATAGACCTGTAGCAGCTACTACAAAAAAGAATCAATCCCAGAATTGTATATTTCTCAGCCTAAACCAAGTGTTTATGACATGTGCACTGCAAATCTGCATTCAATTACTATTGCTAATATAATTTATGCACCTTATGAAATTAGGAATTAAATGGTTTCCATGAAAAATAAGAGTTATCCTCTATCTCCTGGTTTTTACTTCTTCCATTTTTGACCTTACTTTCTCCCTGTTCTTTCTAGAATTTTCATAATTCTTTAAAGGTTTTTTCTTTTTTTTTTTTTTTTTTTACATATATCAATATTTTTCATATTCATTGTTAGCCTACTTTGCTCTCCATTTCCCTGGATGGATTATATCAGAGTAAATTTTAATTGTCGGTTCTTCCTTTATTTCAGTCTCCCTCAGTGCTATAAAATATCAGCCAAAGTTTCACTGAGTATTTCACATTCCCTCGTAGTCAGACTTGCTGACATCAAATCTAGTGCACTTCTGCTATGAAGTCTCATAAGTACACCAAATCTGAAGATTTTTTATTTGCTGCATAGTGCATGTTCTTAATATCAACTGTGTTTATACCTGTCTCAAGTCATTACATTATATACAGAACTGCCTCCAACCATGTATGCTATTTAGCAGAAAAACAAAACCAAAAGAACTAAATAAAAACAAACACTCTTTTCCCATCACTTCCCTCCCAACAATTTATAGTTCCTTGGGAAAAAAAAATCCACTTTTGCTTAGTTTCCTTCAAAATCTGTATCAACGTAATTACTTTTCCTTTGATAAAGATTAAAGCCAAGCTCCTAGAGACCATGCTGAGTGTACTGCCATATCTTCTCTAACTGCCCAAGAGATCTGTAGCTACATCAGTGAATTACCTGACTGCCTTTATTATCCAAATTTCTATCAAAACTTTCTCTACTGTCATTCCAACCATTTATGCCATTTTTCTCAGCAGATTCTATTTCATTTCTCAGTAATGTTGCTATTCTTGCCTCCTGTTTTTTTCTTATCTGTGCCTTATATCCTGACACTTTAAATCATCATGCTCTGTATTGATTTGGTAAAGTGCACTGTTCCACTCATTTAGTATTGTACATATAAGTGAAAATCAACAAAAGTGTTTATGGGAAGTGAGGAGGACTGACAAATATGTCATTCTCAATTCTCAGGTTTTACCCTGATTAATGGGTGAGTGCTCAACAATATGAATAACGATCACTGGTTTCACAACTGTCCGTAGGTGCCTGGCTGAAGAGGATTTTGGTGCCTGAGTCCCGGGTGAAATCAATGAAAATTGGAATAGTTGTCCCTAAATAGCTTGGTATTCCTGTCTGCTGTAATAACTACCAATAGGACAGATACAACTTTGTCTGACATTTAAATATGTGTGAACGAAACTCAGCATCTCATAAATCTGCAATGAGTTGTGAAATGAGAAAGATTGTTAAGAACCTGATCCTTCAAAATCCTATGGTTGTTTTGGTCTATAATAATAGACTAAGTAGATGGAATTGTTTATTTTGACCACAGTTTTTCTTCTTGTGTTTTAGACTCTCATGCAGACAGTCTCTTTTTAGGCAGACTTCTCATAGTCACTGTACCATGGTAATGAAGTGTCATCTTCAGATGACCCCAGAATCCTGCAACCTACAGTATTTATGAGGAAATTAAGAGCTGCAGTGGATGGAAGTATTACCATGATATAGACCTGAAAGAAAATGGTCTATATACATTCCCTAAAAAAAAAAATAGGGGAAAAAAATAAAGATGACAATCTGACCCATGAAAAATGTCAATATCAAGGAAAACACACATTCCACATTCACTAGATTTTGATGGAAATTTATCAACAAGTTCTATTGAGAATCTCAATATATTAAAATGTTCTTAAAAGGAGAGAGTAAAACTTATAACCAGACAGGTTTATTTTAAAAAAATACAAAACCAGTATGTATGTAAAACAAGAGAAATGCTTTACTATATTAAAATAAAAAATGAATTGTTTTCCAAAAAAGCCTGGTTTTCTCATCTAACTTACATCTCTTTTCATCTGTCGAATTAGTGTGCAAGGATTGTCATCCTCAATTTTTCACTGAGTATTGGTAACATACTGCCAGTTGTCTTTTTTCCTCAGGATAGGAAGTAATTGCACTTTCAGGGTTTTGTTTTGTTTTGTTTGGGTTTTTTTTAATTATTATTTTGAAGTATCTCTTATTTGGTTTTGTTCAATGTAGAGGTGCATATCATTTAATCCATTGAACATCGGCAACAGATTTGACCTGGGAGAGTAAAACAGCAACCATAAGATGCCTGCTACAGATGCAGCAGCATAAATATATTACTGATTATTAAATGTAAACTTTATTTTAGGAAAAAAGAAAAAGTGGAAAAGTGGTACCTTTTTCAGCTTTTTACATGAACATCACTATACTACCCTTTTCTGAGGCAAATACTTTCTCAGCAAAAAAAATTCTTTAATAATTTTTAGTACACTTTCAGCACTTTCAGCAACCAAAAAAAAAGGTATTTTAGGTTGACTATTCCATTTGTTTATGCTATGCACAATCCTTAATACTTGTTAAAAGTGAGTTAAAAAGATATGCAAAAGAACAATAGGGTGCTCAAGAGATGGTGGAGGCCCCATCCCTTTAAACATTCAAGGCTAGGTTACACAGGGTTCTGAGCAATGCAATGTAGCTGAAGACATCTCTGTTCATTGCAGTGGGGTGGGACCAGGTGGCATTTAATCCCTTTCAACCCACGCCATTCATTTTGTGATCCTTTAAATATTCTACAGCTAGACAAAGCAGCTACAACTACTGCAAGGCAATAGGAGGCCCAGAGGATTACTTCCCTATGGTATTCTGTGACTGAAAACCTCATGTTTATGCAGTAAGAACAGATTCAACTTCAACAAAGATCTGAGTGGCTATTTAGTTAGTAGGTGAATCCTCTTTCAGAAGCAGCTTCCTGTTTGTAACAATGCTAGGGTTTAAGTGTGGACTGAGCTTCTCTTTTCTCCCTCAGGATCTACCCACAGTTGTTTCAACCTGTAGAAAAATAAGTAATACCTCAGTTGCACTGCTCGCTTCTTCTAGAAGCTTGCAACAATGGAGCATCTCACCTCCATAAAAGGGTGCCCCACTTTTTAAATGGTCTTTAGTCTCATACTCTCTTCTGAAATATGATAGATACTTCTTTAGAATAAAATATTTTATGTTAGTCCAATAATTCTACAGTAGTCTCTAAAAGCTCAATTTCATTTTCTTTAATTAATTTTTTGTTTGAGATTTGTGGCTGAAATATATAAGCTGTATCAGCTTAATAAATTAAGCAGCAGCTGATCCTCCATTAATGTATGTGCACTCCTGACCCAGCCTACTGCAACACGATTTATTGTAAATTTCAAAGGAAAAATTTGTATATAATCTGCATTATTTGGCAACATAGGTAGGTCAGGAATAATTGACTGGGCTGTACCTCACTCTGTTATGCCTGCATTATTTTATCATGTGTGTTTGAGCCTTCTGGAAATGACAAATGCCCATTTAAATTTCATGTTTGTGATAATGAAAAAAGGTATCAAATACATATCAAATTTTCTAAAAAGATGATGCCAACAAAACATATGGTTAAATCTTCTGTATTTCTTTCTGTTCTTAATTCTACATTTCTCCACTTATTTCTGGGGACAGTGCTGTTTTCTTCATTGACCTAAAAGTTATATAAGATTCAGAACAAGAAGAGTTAACTCATTTCCTTAATATATTCCCTTCTCTTTTTTTATCACCTCTCCTTACGGTCACTGGTCTTTATGTCAGCTCATTTCTCTTATGCTATGCCTTTAATACACTTACCCTGCCACTTACATGACTGCTCATCTTCCTCTGTCACTTCTTCTAAGTCTAAAAACAGTCATGTGTGCCATCAGTGAAGCTCACATATTCATTTATCATTTGGAAGCAGGCTGTTATTTTTTTCTAAAATCTGATCCCTTAGCACTACAGCCAACCAGTTCTTGCAGTAATCATTTCCCACATTCTCCCCTCTAAAGAGGATTAATCCTATCTTTAATACTTCTTTTCCCTTCCTCTGATAAATTGTAGGGGAAAAGGCTGTTTGTGGTCAGCACTCCTCAGGCTGGCAACTCTGCAATCTGGTTCAATTTCTTTTTCCTTCTTTTAAATGCACAGGTGTTGTATTATGGTTAGGCTCTACAAGCAATCAATCCCTTTTCAGCCAAATTGGTAGGGGAAGATATTTTTTGTCGGGACTTTTGACCGGTACTGGAGAAGTACACATTTAGTTGCAGATTTTTCTCACTGACTGTGAGCAGCTCATCATTTCTCTGTACCTCAGTTCCAAGTCAATAAGATAGAAGAAAAATATTTTCTTCTCATCTTTTCTCAGAATGTTCATAGAAAATAAACCATTTTATCTCTAATAACTATTAGTTAGAACTAGAAAGCAAGTATTAAATATTAATTACAATTATCTGCTCATTTCTCAGGGAGAATAGCAGCTGTGGTATTTTATGCCTAGTTTTCTTGAAGCAATCTTAGAGTAATGAGTGGTATTCTTCCTTGGTTTTTGACACAGAAGAGTTATATGAAGATACTTCTTTCACAAAATAATCCTTACCCTTTTCCACAAAAAGATGAAAAAAGTTTAAATAACCTTTTAAATGAAATATTGCAATAGTCCAGCACTTTAAGGATGAAAGTGCAGTTTTCAAAAGGTCAGTTCAGTGCCTGAAAATGTTTTCAGTTTAGACAACACATTATGAACTCTATAGTATCTAGTAGAAATTTTCAGCCTCACTAACAATAGGAAGTAAATTCCAGTCACTCACAGTAAGATGGCAATGTGGTGACATTTGATGCTTGAATATGTGTGCTTTGAGTTACTGCAAGAACCGGCTTACTGAGGGGAGAGAACCTTTCCCTAGCTAACTGCATGAATTTTAGATATAGGTGAAAAATAAACCGGAACACCTTATAAAATTATTTCAAGTCATCAGCCTGTGTTATGGTTTCCCCTCCCTCATTTAGCAAACATGAATTGAAATTAATCAAATTAATAAATCCCAATGAAACCAATAATCTCACATTTTCTGTACAATTTTATTTGACAGATCTTTTTATCTTTTTCTTCCAGTGAGCCACTACCATTATGTTTTATTTTCCAGATGTATGTCCTTGCTCTTTTAAAACTAAAGCAGTTTCCACTACGCAGTGAAGCTATAAATTTACAGAACATTCTTCTAAAGTGCCTGCTTGTTTCATAATTCCACTTCCATATCTTTAGTTGTTCTAAAATATATTGAACTGTCAGTGTGAGGGTCAGGAGATTAGAACACTTTGTAGCTTCTCTGCCAACGCCTTTGTTTAACTTGGAAAATAAGCTACACTACCAAGGGAGTGATGAAATAAAGGATACATAGAGTCACAAAGGCATAAAAATTTTATACACTGTATACCTTAGACATTTCTTAAGAGACAGAGAGCTATAGCGACATGTATTTACTTTGGGCACCCACCAGCAAACTGTCTTAATTAAACCTTGTAAAGAATACAAAACAGCACACAAATGTTTCAAATCTAAAATAAATAAATAAATAAATAAATAAAGTTACTCCCGGCTCTGAGTTACTGTCTCAAAGAATCCCCCGTCTTTTGACCTTGATATATTATGTACATTGTCTGACCCTGGTTTACTGTAAGTTAGTTTAAATTGCATTTAATAATTTGCTTTTACCTGGAAATCAGCAAACCTCATGGGACTTTCTTGGAATTTTTTGAGGGCTTCCTGGTTTCTCATAATATTGAAAGCAAACATTACATGTTTTCTTATCATTTCCCAGGAAACAGACGGAATGAATATAATATGTCTTGCAGAACTCCTAAAAGGACAAAAGATCATAGGATAATATTTATTAATATCTAACTTCAGTTTATATTTTAAAATATGCTTATACTGAGAGATAAAACTCACCCTTTCAAATTAGAACAATTTTATGAACATTGATAATGAATTAGAAAGTCATAACAAGGTGAAGATGAATGCCTTTGTATTTCTGGGAGACCCAATATTAAAATATTGTCAGAGACAGAGGCCATTTATGATGGACCTTTGTCAAGCTCAAGAGATGAAGATGTCCTAAGAGGCAAGGAGAAAGGGAAATTGTGAACATTTTAGCTTATGTTCAAGTATATATGACATTGTGATGATAATCCAAGACTTGTTATTTATGAAGTTTCACAAAAGCTCTAAAGCCCCTGCCCAATTCCTGGAACATATTTTGGTTCAGTTTGTCTAAAAATTATGAAGCTCACAGTCCAAGTACAATCAGAAAAATTACAATACCACTCAGTTTTAACTTAAGGACTAGATTCAGGCAGGCAGAGACTGAATAAGTTTTCTCAAAGTGTAGAAAGTAGCAAAACTAAAAGCACCCCAAAGGAAGGGAAATTCTCACATTGAGCTCATGTAGAGAGGGAAAAAAAGAGAGGACTCAAAAGAGACTTCTGATGCCTTAGCAGAAGAAAGGATCTAAAGCTATTGCTCTTAACTTTTGACCTGGCAGGACAGTCCTTGGAGACCTCAGCCTCCTGGATGAAAGAGAAAGAGAAACTAAAAATGGGTCTTAGTCTCACCTGGACAAATAAGACTACCTCATTCTTCAATTCTGTGACCTTGGCTATGTGATTTTCCTTGTTAGGTAAAATAAGCAGCAGCAATATGTGCATATAAAGAAGATGCCAAAGTTCAGGCAATAGTGGAATAATTTGGGATTGTTATATTTTTAGGCTTCTAAATAATGCCCATTTCTTGCTACACAGAATTTTTTAAAGCAGCATTATTCTCAAATCACACTTATAAGGCCAAAGTCTTCAAGCATCCACTAAAGCACTTCATTTTGGACATATAAATAGTCTTAGAAATCTGTATCACTGAAAATTATTTCAGAGACTGCAGCTCAGCTTTCATTTGGGTATTTGTTTACATGTAATCTGGATTTTTCTTTTTAAGTAATTGTGCAATACAGGGACAATATACTATTTATCTAAATATCTAATCTTACTTGCATAATGTAGTACATTAATCCATTAATGTGAGCTTATCTTGTTCTACTCAAACCAAAGTGGTGTGAAAGATACCTGGTTGGAATTTTCATTTTGTTGTAGTTTGTTTACTTCAGTAGATTGCAATCAGTTTCCATGTATTTGTGCAAAAATTTGTGTCCTATATTTCTTTAATTTCCTTAAATTAACTTTTGTTCTTTGTCTGGAATTCAAAGTTTTTCTTAATAAAAAAAAAAGAAAATCAATATTTTTTATTTTCTATATATGAAGTTTATGTTTCATTCACTAAGCTATTTTGTCAAGTCATAACATATATTGGACTTTTAGAATACCAATAAGGGGCTATATCTATATCTCTCCAAATAAGGAGGAAAAGGGGGAAGAAGAAACATCCTGTTGCCTAATAACATCTCAGTCTAGAACAAAATTCACTATGAGATTAATGCTTGAGAGTTGTTAGTTATGCTGCTGATTACAAGGCATGTCCTGCTTAAACTAGAATTATAATGTAAAAAAAGAGGTGGAAGATTTTGGTTTGGTCTCTTAAAATAACTCTTTCCAAAGGCTAAAACTTGTGATATGCATCAATTCCATCTAAGATGTTGATGACAGAATCGCATAATATTTAAGATTAGAAGAGAGCACTGCAAGGCAGTCTAGTTCAACCTCCCTGCTGAAGCACTGCTCCCTAAAGTACATCACTCAGGACTGTGATTTGGATTTCTCCAGGGAAGGAGATATTGCCAGAATCTCTGGGGAACCTGCACAAGTGCTTCATCATCCTCACAGGAAAGCTCTTTTTTATGTTCAAGTGGAACTTCCTGGTCTTCTTTGTTCATGGGTGTACTGGCTTTTGCTGGGGTAGATTTAATTTTCTTCAATAGCTAGTATGGGGCTGTGTATTGGATTTGTTTTGAAAACAGGGCTGGATAATACAGAGATGTTTTTGTAACTGCTAAACAGGGCTATGACAGAGCGAAGTCTTTTGCTCTCTTCATACTGCCACACTGCCAAGGAAGTGGAGGTATATGGGAGGTTTGGAGAAGACACAGCTGGGACAGGTGACACAAACTGGCCAGAGAGGTATTGTAGACTGTGTGACCTCATGCTCAGTGTATAAAATGGGAGGAAAAAGAGGAGGGGAAAGGACATTTGGAGTGATGTCGTTTGTTCTTCCAAGTAACCATTACAAGTGATGGGGCCCTGGGCGTGGCTGAACACCTGCCTGCCCATTCCTCATTTTGCTTTGCTTGTGTGTGCAGCTTTTGCTTTCCCTATTAAACTGTCTTTATCTCAACCCATGAATTTTCTGGCTTTTACCCTTACAGTACTCTCTGATCCTGCTGGTGGAGAGTGAGTAATTAACTGTGTGGTGCTGGCTGGGGCTAAACCACAACAATTGGGTTTCTTGAAACCAAGAGAAAAGTTTCTTATAATGTTGAAAGGTTAGATACAGCTGAAAGGACCCATTAACATCGAGTCTAACTCACAGCCCTGCACAGCACTATCCCCAAGAGTCACACCATGTGCCTGAGAGCATTTTCCAAATACATCTTGGTCTCTGTCAGGCTGGTGCTGTGAGCACTTTCCTGACAATCCTGTTCCAGTGCCCTATCACCCTCTGAGTGAAGAACCTTTTCCTGATATCCAACCTGAACCTCCCCTGACACAACTTCAGGCCATTCCCTGGGATGCTGTCACAGAGAACAGATCAGTGTCTGCCTCTCCTCTTCCCCTCACAAGGAAGTAGTAGATTGCTCTGAGGTCTCTGAGGTCTCAGTCTCCTCTTGTCCAGGCTGAACAGACCAAGTGACCTCAGCTGCTCTCATATGGCTTCCCCTCAAGGACCTTCACCATTACTGCTGCTGTCCTTTGGACACTCTTGTACAGTTTAATGTCTTGTTTATATTGTGGCACTCAAAACCTCCCCCAGGACTGGAGGTGAGGACTTCCCAGCTCAGAGCAGAGTGGGACAGTCCCCTCCCTTACCTACCTGCTGTGCCTGATGCACCTGCAGGACAGGGTTGGCCCTCCTGGCTGCCAGGGCACTGCTGACTCATGTTCAGCTTGCCATCAACCAGGACCCACAGGTCCCTTTCCATGGCACTGTTCTCCAGCATCTGTTTCCCAATCTGTACAAACATCCAAGGCTGCTCCATTATTATCTGTCATTGAAGAAATTTGAAATCATATCTTCAATACAGTGTATGACTACAAATGAAATAATTTCCAATTTTAATATCCATTTTGAAATTGCTCCAAAAAGCATCAGATGGTGGATGAAATGAGTGAAATTTTGGTCTGAGCATAAGATTACATCTGTACTAAGTCGGCACAGTATAGTTGATAGCCAATGGTAAGATTCTCTAACACATAATATAGCTGCAAATATACTGGTTACTGAGAATGGTGTTTGAGCCAATTCCCTGGCTGTAATTTGGCATTGTTTGAGATGGACTGAGCTCACAGAGGAGAGAGTTGTGCTAAGGAATAACAACAAGGGCAACTGCAGTACTAGTGCTTGGGTCCCTGCTCTGGCCTGGGTGATTTTACTACAAACCAGCACAGTGTAAAAGTAATGAGAGTGTTCAATGTAAGGAAAGGAAAATATACAAGTTTTTGAAAATCCAGCTAAACAACTTTGTGTTTGGCAACGCCTGTGCTAAACTGAACCTCTTCAGCTGACCTTTATTTGTATCTTGGAGGCTTTTTCCTGTGTTTTAAACAAAGAGATAATTTATCCAGGAGGCAAGATGGCATTTCAGTTTCTTTAGAAAATAATAGATAACTAGAAAAAGAGAGAAAACATCATCTGTTTTTGCTCTATTTTTTAAAGCAGGATGTTTTAGAAACCTTATCTTAGTAAAACAAATAACCTTCTCCTTCAGCTGTGAACAATAGCAACAAAAAGACTTCTACCAAAGTCTTAAAATCTGCAGAATAAAAAACTCATTTATAGTCATAGGGAAAAAATTGTAAAGCTTTAGAAGATGTGATGACTAAAGCTCCAGCCCTTAGTGAATTATGATAAAAAAGCAAATGTCCCAGTGTCCGGCTTTAATTGTTGTTCATTAGCCTGAAAATGCCACATAAATGTGAAAGATCCAGTTGTTGGATTAGCTATGTGTGTTTGATAAAAGACATCAATCATTACTAGTTTCAAGTTGTTTTCATAAGAAGTCTTAAAAAGGAAACACATCTTGGTTTTTGTGCTGCAGATGGCACCCAGTAAAGACTCTACTGCTGTTGAGCTGGCTGCAGAACTGTCAGCCCTGCTTTTTGCTCCATCTTTCCAGAAGTCTGTTTGTTTGCTTTGTGGCAGATAAGGATGGGGGAAATTGTTGTTACAGACAAAAAGAAAAAACAGGGCATAAGTTTTGCTTATGCTGTTCAATTCCTCTTCCATCTTTTTCCCTTTGTTTTTAACTTCAATTTTTTTGGGTCCCTTTACCAGTTTCCCATGCTCACTCTCCTCCAGTCTTGTTTGCCTGTACAAAATGAATAGCAAGTCATGCCGTAAGAAACACTTCACTAATTCCCTTGAAGGTCAAAAAGCTAGAGACAATGTTGTCACTGAGCTCTTGTACAGGAGACTATCTTAGCCGTCAACTTGGAAGATATTCAGAAGCAGTCATTCCATCATTTATCACATTGCATAAAATGCAAGGAGTGGGTGAAAATTTAAAGTAATTGCTCCAAAATTAATTTTTTTGACTTTGATTACAAGTTCAACTCCAACAAAATTTCCTGCTTTAGTTTCAAAAACTATTTTTATGTCTCCTCTAAAGACAAGAAATACTGAATATATCCTGTATCAGCTTATATCATAAAAGTATTCAGGATGGACTATTCATAAAGTCCTTCTTTTGAATGTTGAAGACTCAAAACAACTTAGAACGAGAGCAGATTTAACTTGAGTCTATGTCATCCTAGGTAAATTCTTAAACTGTTAGATAAAATCTCTTTCAAAGATTTTAGAAACTTTTTTTCTCACTTTTTGTTTGGTTTGGGTGAGTTTGGTTTTTTTGGGAGGTTCTTTTTTTGTTTGTTTGTTTGTTTTTTAATTTATTTTATTTATTTGATTTTTTTGATTCCCCCTGGTTTTTTTTCCCAGAACCTCTTTTGTGAAATCAAAGTGAAATATCTTTCCTAGTAATAGGCACTATTGAAAGTCCTATTTGGCTTGAGCCACACACTTTGGAGTGGCTTGAGTGGTCTTATTTTCGACACTGAAATTTTAAAACTAGCACAATCTCTAGTAGATACCTACTATATTTTATATTTAAATGTATTTGACATGCAATTCTTTTTTATTTGTTTGCTTGTGGTTTTCAGTGGGGTTCAAGGGGGGTTTTGTTTGGCTGCTTTTTGGGAGTTTTTTTGGCAGAATAAACCTGCTTGGGTCAATTTACAACATTCATGCCTAAATGACATTGATGTACAGAGAGATGTGCACACATGTAGCTGCATTATAAGTGTTGTATCTTTCATTGGAATGCCATCAATCACTGACAGTTCTGCTTTTAAAGGTACATGGTCTGGAGGAACATAACAGGGCTTTTTCATCCATTTTGACAGCTATGTAACAGATAGCAAGATGTTACCTTTCAAAAACTGATTCTCCTCTTATTTATACCAATGAGTTCTGATTAACTCTACTTGCTTTTTTGTAATGCAATAAATAACAAATTGTGCCATTATAAGCAATACTGAAGTTAAGAGCACAGTGCATGTGACATTTACTTCATAGCTGAAGGAAAAGAACAATTATATGCTAGAACTTGTTTTTAATTTTCATTATTCAAATGAATATTTGAAGCATTTAGGTTCAGCTTCACAACAGGAAAAAGGAAGGCAGGGAGGGAGGGAGGCAGGAAGGCAGGCAGGAAGGAAAACCCTCATAACCAGGAATAAAACTTCCTTTATTGTCATCCCATTGACACTTAGAGCTCCACTGACTTTACCAGGTAATTCTGGTTTATACCAGAACCAGAGAAGAACCAAATTAAATACACCTCTAACTGTAAGTAATATTTGCATGTGTGTGTGCACATGTTGTATATGTATGTAAGTATGATTACAGAATCTCCAGACCATTTCTGTTCACTATTAACAGCAATCTTGATATGTGGGCAGATATATATTTCCAGAGTTTTTTTAACATAACAATGAGATGCCTGTGGTGTGATTCTTTATCTACACATTGAGACTCAAATATAACTTTGGAAAACCCCATAGCCATACATTTTCTTTTCCAGCCATTCCCTTCCTCTGTCCACATTTGTATACTACTGTTTCCTTTGCCCTAGATACACACAAAATGGTTCTTCAGTCTTCTCTTTGCCATAACACAGAAAAAATCCCAAGGTTGTCCTGAATTTCACTTACTGAGCTTATGCAGGGCATTGAGTGCCTAGACATCAACAAACTGGATATTAGGTGGTGCTGGAATAAAATCTTTAAGGTTTAAAGTTTTCTCATAAAATTTCTTGTCCATTACAATCACTTAAATGTGTGTAAAACTATAATTTTGTATTTTTATTCCTGAAATAGGTTATTGATTCTTTTACATGACTTTTCCCCCATTTTTTACAATATTGCTCTGATTATAAGTTTGATGCAGTTCTGTAATGTTGAAAATTTCCCATTGTCTGATTCACACCATTGGGTGTCAGTATGACTCACAAATACCATTATTTTAAACTTTAAATAAATATGGCTACATTTTAAAATTTAGACTTGCTGCCCAAACAAATTTTAAAACTTCCCCTATCCTGTGAGAATGATTTCACCCAGAACTGACAGTACTCAGGCCTTCTGAAAATATCACTAATTTCTTTTGGAACCTAAATAGGGAGGTGAGTGTTGGAGTGCTGCTCTAAAGCCAGGCTGCCTCTAACTTTGTATTTTACCAGTAGCCTTGGCCTCCTCTCACTATGCCAAGGGCGTAAAGAAAGGACTTTACAGGCAATGGACTTCATGTTCATATGCAAGTGCATTGCTGAGAACTGGGACAAGAGCATCCTGTCGTCCTCTAGTAGTTTTGGAGGAGGCTGTAGATCAGGACAATCTGAAGATCCTGAGAGTAATTCAACTCACTCTTATATCAGGTAGACTTTTAAACGCTGGACCTTTGATTTGCTCTCCAGGCTTCATTGGCTATATTGATTAAATCTCTGTTAAGTACATAGGAAATGTATATATTTATCTTTCTTTTAGACACCTACATTCAGGGAAATTAAATCTGGATCTAAATTCCCTTCCACCAAACTATTCGTACTAAGCTTATATCAATATAAGTATTGAATATTAAGATAAGGAAACCTGCTGCTAAATCACTACTACAATCAGAACTGACTTGGCTTTTATAATGTGAAGACACAAATAACTTCTATCCCTGCATGAACCTCAAAACACATGGATAATCCTCTCCAGCAAAGAGAAGTCAACTTGTCCTTAGCTGTCTTATTGCTTATTTTTCAGAAGGCACTCAAATCAGACACAAGGGGATGGACTTTAAAAAGTTGGTTTCTTTTGAAATGAACTTCAAACTTCAGACACACCATAGCTCCAGATGTTTAATTCCCATGCACGCTGATTAGGAGAGCAAAGGCAAAAGCATGTTTTAAAGAACTTATTTTTTACTTAATACAAAAGGACACCTGTGTCCTCCTGTCTCCTAAAAATATCACCTTTTAACTCCCTCTGCTCATCTTCACTTCCACGTTGAAATGTGCCATTGTTCTGTTTTTCCACGTTTTTCCTGACCACCATCCCACTCTGCATGAGAGCAAAGAACAGAAGCTCAGAAATCTCTGGGTAGCAGAGCTGCCAGAGGAACTAAAAGCAGATTTTAAAGACTGGCTTGTCTGGGGAGTCTATATGTCACATGAGACTTCCAGCAGGTCTGCTGAAATGCACCTTTGTGGGAGGAAAGGAGCTGCTTGGGGAGCAGTCAGGATCCCAGTGAAAGCTCTTTCTGTTCAGACCAGCTGCTTGGTTAGTCCTCAGGAAACACTGATGGGATTGTTTCATTTTTTGTGCACATTTACCTAGGGCATTGGATGGGCACTTCATTAAACAGAAAAATGAATAACAAAATCGCAAATTATTAAGAAACAAATAAAGCAGTAAATTTTTTTGTGGGACATCATCCCACCTGCACTTGGACATGCAGATGTATTTTTTAGTTTGGCGGCAGCTGGCCTGGCAAGGGAAGTCATCAAAACCCTCTAAAGGTAGATGATAGAAACAGGATACACAAAGCTCCCTTCCCATTGTGCGCTGGAAATGCCAGCAGCTCCCACACAAAGCATTTCTACAGTTCAGGCCTGGGACAGCCACTTTGATTGACTGTCTGTTGTTCTTTTAAAAATTCCAGGGTTGTCTTTCTAGAGTAGAAAATACAGTAATTTTATCAGTACAGAAAATTGAGAAACAACCTCCTTCCTTTCATTGTTTTCTGTTATTCAAGTTTTGGGTTTTTTTGTTTGGGGATTTTTGTGTGTTGGGTTTTGGGGTTTTTTTTTTGGGTTTTTTTTGTTTTTTTTGGGTTTTTTTTTTTGTTTTTTTTTTTTTTTTTTTTTTAGTTGGTTTGGGGTGGGGTGGGTTTGTTTGGTTTGGTTTTGATTTTATTTTTTTTGTTTTTTAGTTGCAGCATCTCCAGGCAGGAAGTGTAATAAACACTGGATTTTAATTTTTACAAATTCTACAAGCTATGGTCAAAAAGATATTTTTTGTTGCAGTTGTTAGGGAAAGGGAAAGGACAATTTTTTAAATGAAATACTATATGTTAAATTTAATTTCAAGAACTGATTTATCTAACTGGATTTTTTTCTGTGTTTATGTCAGAGGACAAATAATTTAAATGAAAGCTTTTTGTTATTATTTCTAGTTTCAGTTATTCAACTTCTGTACCAGACAGAAGCTGACATTTGGAGGAATCTACGTCTTTACTCCCACAGTTTAATTTGCCTGAACCTTATCAGAAAAGGGGTTATTTATTTAAAAAAAAAAAAAAAAAAAAGGCAGCCCACCAACCAAACACCCCACAGGAAAAGACCTTTCAAAAAACATTAGCAAACAAGCATGAAGGTAAATCAAAGAGGATATATTTCCATGTGGTTTTGACAGCACTTGTCATAAGAAGCTCTATGGGAATGTTGTCTCTGATTCTCTAGATGCTTCTATGTGTCTTCTTTGAAATGGGGTGGTGGGATGGGAAATTCTCTGCAGCTCGTCTGGGCCTTTGATAAAACTGCTGATCTGTGACATCTTTGCTAAAAGCTTGTTGCTGTTTCTAGTGCTGCATGTCTTACTCCAGAGAAAGAAGCAGCTGTGAATTCCACATACCTGCTGTGTGACTGCAGCTATCTATGATATTTGCTTTTGTCCAACTTCAACTTTTCAAGGACTTTGCCTGTTTAAGGCAAAAAAAAAAAAAAAAAAAAAAAAAAAAAAAAGGCATTTATAAACACTAAGATATCCTTTTTTGTTTTCTTTTTTGATATTTTTGTTCCTTTCTTTCTATTTTTCTTATTTTCTGCCCTGTGACATGAAAAAAAATCATTCTTACTTTGGTATCATGTACATACAGCATGTTCCCAAAGATGACAGAGAAAACAAAAGGAAGTCAGAATCCCCTTTGAGACATGACTGATTTTTATAGCATTCCTGGAATTCAAATCAATTATTAGGTCAGTATATGAAATCAGCTCTAAATGGTTTTGTGATAATTCACATTTGCAGAGCAGTTGCGGTCCTGTCAGTAAATCTAGACTTTCCTCCTACTGAGTTTGGTTTTGGCTCAGCAAGACAGATATGTATTTGTTTTGCAAAAAAGCATAGCTTCTGGCTCTAACAAACAAATCAAACATTTTCTGTTCTTCTGGACTTGTTTTGGTGGTTTTTGTTTTGAAACAATTAAGAACTTAAGTACAGGAAGGTGTTGCTGGAGGATGCTGCGTTTCACTTTCTTTCCTGCCCATGCCAAATACACCCCTTGTGGTAATAATCAAGGGAAACAAGACCAAAGAGAATAAGAGAAAAGGAAGGGAATCATAGAACTAGACAATTCTATGATTGCAGATACTCTTCAGCTCAGATGATTAGCACAAAGAAGAAAGGAAGGTAAAAAGTCGCTAATTTCTTTTAAATTGGAATGGGGAAAGCTGATCTGTTAATCTCCCAGTGTAATAAAATTTCCCCTGAATTCAAAAAAATATGCTCCTATGATGAAGTGATAGAAACAGAAGAAAGGATTAATGACAAAATTCTCTGAAACGACATCAACGATTTACAGCTGGAGTAGCACTAGTTGCTGTTAACTGGGGAAAAACAGGCATTCAGCTGGTGACAGATGGTTTGTGGAAACAATTTGGTCTTTAAGGAAGAGAACTCCTCAGGCTCTAGTGAAAGCAGAGACTTAGTCATTGATGGAAGGAGGGGTGCTAATAAGGACAGAGAGTGACTCAGGTCAGTTACAGACTTTGGTGGTTAACTGTATATTCATTTTGACAGTTTTTTGTCATGAACAACAACAAATCACATAGGCAGAGCTCAAGATGCCAGCAATACCACAGGAAGGTGAAACAACTTAGTGAGTCACAGATTTACTGGGATGGCTAATGCATCTGAGATTTGCTGCCCTGTGGCCTTTTAGCTCTGAATCATAGCCTATGTGTGATGCAGGCTACATGAAATGGTGACAGCCATATGCCTGAGCAGCTAGCCTGGTTCAGACTGTGGACATATTTGGCTGAGACAGTAATATGAAAAACAAAAACTGGTGTAGTCAACCTATTGAAAATAAACATTGGCCTAAATATTGTTGGAGCAAAACACAGTTTAGAGGAGCAGCATCAAGCCTATTTGGAAGATGTGTAACATAAGGTCAGTTAGAGAAAATAATCCTATACAGATTATGCTGAGTAACCTGAGTTATGGTTCACCATAGTTACAGTGAAATACCTTCCACAAAATTGAAACTCATCTCTTTTAAGGAAGATAATAATATGAGATAGCACCATTTGAGTGGTTACCATATCTGCCATATCTATGTTATATCAATATAATATTAAGTTCAGCCATAGCAGAGTACAATAAATATCTGTTTCCCATTCCTGACATATGTAAGTCCTTAGAAAAATATCTTGTGTCCATTTTTCCATTGCTCAGAATTAAGACGTGGACCTTTTTTGGAATAACAGTGGCTAAAATCATAAACTTTGTTAACTTTTGCTTATTGTTATCTCCTGATTGTAAAGCTGCATAAAATGTGCATTTGCTCAGATTTACACAATTCTCCGCAGAGCAAGGGGAATTCAGAGACTGCAGCATGTCCTAACTATTTCTTCATTTTGCACAGGTGAGACAAAACATGCTGTGGAGGTTGAAGTGCCACAACCTTCTTATTGCATTTATTCATCTGGAAACTTAACTGAACTAAATAACTAGGATGCAACCACACAGGGCCTTAACATTTAACACTGAATACATTGAACCGAGTCCACACCAGCTGGCCACCAGCAAAGAGAGCAAAACAGCAGTTAAGCAGAAATCAGAATTATTCCCATATAATTATGAAAAAGCAGGAAGTCTGTATTTTTTAAATTGGACAGACAAATTTTCCTTATGTGTGAAAATTCTATACATTGTTTTACCTACCATTCTGCTGATGAGTTGGGCAGCTTAGATTACATACTAAAAGGAGTTACATTAAAATAAATGAGCCTATTCATTTTCAGAGAGGTTTGAGAGAGAAAGGCTTAAACATTTACAGCAGGTGGCACTACCTATTTCATTTAAAAATATTGCCAGGGAAAAGAAGAATCTAATGTCAGGAATGGGTTATTAGGAATATTACATCTGGTATCAACTTTGGACCTTCAAAGAAACCAGAAAGACCCCAGTATCTACATTTAATTTACATTCAGACCTGACCAGTAATCTATTCCCTTTTGTTCCCTGTGCCATCCTTCCATACATCCTGCCCCTGATGTCAAATATCTCTTCTAGGGTAAATGTCAGAGGAAGAAGGGAGATTTTTTTTTTTTTTTTTTTATTGCCTACTTCTTTCTAAATCTGAAAAATCTGAAATGTCAGCTGTTTTGCTTTCTGGTTAAAATAAAAAAAAAATCCTCATGCCAAAGAAACACATATTACAAAGAATCGTGGGGTTGAAATTACACCATAAAAGGTGGGGATCTGTGTATTTATGGGAACATTCACAGATCTATTTTGCCCTCACAGAGGAAGCACACAAACCTCTGAGAATTGTTTTCATGTTTGAAGATCCCTTGAATGGAATACAGACAGGATGCACTGTTACCCTGTAGCCCTACTGCTGTAAGAACCAGACCATAAGATTTGCAGTGAATTTGCAAAACCTCAGGACTGAGGCTTGTCAGGCCTGCTTTGCATGAACTGGTCTTGATCCTCCTGCAGCATTTATTCCCTCAGTTTAGCTGTAACATATTCTACTCCAACACTGTAATGTAGAAAAATACAGGCCTGGTACTACAGCAGAGTCCCTGAAATGTGGGAATGCAGAATGCAGAGTAGAGGACACAGGAGTGGAATGATAAGGCACTGAGTGCAGGCTGGCATTGGAGATCCAAAATGAATAAACAATTCAATCAGTAAGTTACAGAAAGGCAGACCTGAAGCCGTGTAAGACTGAGTTTAGAGGTGTCAAAGATAGTAAATCCAACCGTGCAGCAATAAGGGAAAAGTGTTCAAGCATATTGCCAAACAGAAAAACGACACCACGTGGACCCTAGAATGAGGAGAAAGACACAATCAGAACAAATATCACATTTTTTTTCTGGAAAAGGAGTCTAGTGTTAAAACATCCTCCCACCCCACACCAGAATGAAACCATCAGCTTTAGGATTTCCAAGAGCAGGGGGAAGTGATAGCACCACCAAGAAAAAGGCTAGAAAATAGGAAGTGCACATAAAGAAATTTCAACTATATTTCTATTATTTCCTTTTCCATAAAAATTAGACCCTAATTAATAATGATTCTGTTGTTAAGATTTCAGTTATTTTAAGAAATTATTGTCTTTATATGTGCATGTTTGCTCAAAGTAAGATTTTCTAGATGTAGATGCATGGCATCACTTTTACATTTTCACCAAGAGCATAAAAAAATAGCCATGTGTAAATTTAGTATTTACAAAGAATGTCTGTCAGTGTCCTGTCTGTGGAGAGAAAAATGAGCCATCTTCCAAAAATATAGTGCAGCTAATGCAACAACAGTGCTCTCTTTTCCAGTGTATTCAATTCTAGTTGACAAGGATCATCTCAAAAGTAAGAGGTTATTTCAGTTTCAACAACCCATTCATCACTTGGTCTGCCAGCAACAAAGCCAAGAAGCACGCCAATTAGTGTGATATACTTCTATTAATTTCAGCATTAACTGCAAAAATTACTAATCTGGATACTCTAGAAGTACTGTGACTTGAGCATGTAATAAAACTGAGCATTGAATTAAACTAAATGGGTCTTAATGATGCATATGAAAAAGTGCATAACTGTGGATATAAACATCTGGCTGATGACTGGTGAGGGACTGGCCAGTGTTCATTTGTAACACTGCTCACTATAAGATGAGGTCCAAACAACCCATTTCATCATGAACCAATGCCACTGACAGACATTCTTCTGCAGCTCTGTTCAGAGTAGTTTGTCCTGGATGGAATTTGAACTCTGCAGCCCGCATCACTATGGCGCTGCTGGTGACCTCAATGGATAATGTGGTGTTATCCTCAACTTGCTATTCAGGCAAAAATTTACACGTTTTTTACTCATTACGTCTTGTAGGGAACCTTAAATAATCTTTTCATTTGGTGCAGTTTTCCTAATTTCGTTTTAGATAATATACCAGATTTTTTGCTTGGAGGAGATTATTTCCATAATTTTAGCTAGAAGTGAAAATATGCATGGAACAAGGACAGAATCTAATCCTGAAAATACCTATTGAGCCTTAGCCCATGATATTTTTTAAATCACAGTTGCACATATTGATGGGGTTTTTTAATTCTTTTTTTTTCTTATTATCTTCATTTTTTAAATTAATTTGGTCTCATCTCATAAGCCCATTTTGATGTTACCTTTAGTTATTCTCAAATTATTTTTCCATGTGAAATAGCTTATTCCCACTGCAGACATTTGCAGTCCTGCTGTTTTTAATGTAAGCAGGTTTTCACCCATTGAATACACAAGGCTTTAAACAGTCAATTTTAAAAGACATTTTTTTCTTATGCTGTGAACCCCTGAGGTACTATGCCAAGGTTAGGAAGCTGTGCATAGTTATTTTTGTGCTTTATAAAATCTTTAACATTTTCGGTGCATAAATCATTTTTAGCTTTACCTAATTTTGGAGCATAAAGGGCACGTCAAACTTTACTAAACTGAAGCCCCAGGAAACAGTCTATAACAATGATGGATTTTTATAATGATATAACCCTTAATGAATTATTGTAGTTCCTTAACAAGGTTTTAATAAGAAATTTCTTTTGCCAGCATGGTTATTAGTTCTTTCATCTGAATAGCCCTGGGCCTGTCTGCCACAGAATTGTACAACATAATTTTTTTTTCCATGTCAATCATACAACATTGAAAATCTCCAAGCCTGAATAAAAGAATTTACTCTTCCTTTCTTTGATTTTTTTTTTTTTTACAGTAAAGGTCAGGGGTTTTGAAAACGTACCTTGAAATGAAGATGTGTTGACTACAATACAACAGTTACTCGTGTTTAATGGAAGAATACTCACTGCTACTCAGACATTTTCCTTGTATGCGACAAGGTCTAGGAAAAATGGCAGTACAAGATCTTTTTAAACTGAGTGGATGCTTCTCTGTGTCTTTATTAGCATTTTTATGTTAAGTTGTGCTCTTTTCTTCTTCTTTAAGGTATTTCTAATACCTTGATAAATGTTAGTCTTTTTAATTGTAGTGATGATACTTGTGTATCATGTGTGTGTACACATAATTATTTGCTGATGTCCACTTGAGACATTATAACTAAATTTTTAAACCTTAGATTTAAAATACTAAAAGAACATTAAACATGCAAAGCTGAGCAGTGAAATGTTAAGAAATGTCTGTCCTATCTTTGTTCAGTACTCTTGTGTATATGTTATGCTACAGTTCTTAATTATTTGTTTAATTATTCAAGAGACACCAAACTAAAGCTGATTGCAAAGAGCTTCAGAAAAAAAAACTTCAGAGACTCACTGACTGTGTGATATAATGTAGTATGGAATTTCATGTCAACAAGTATAAAGCAATCAGCATGGTTTAAACAGTAGTAAATGCTCAAATACTACAATGGACTCTAAATTCATAACTCCAGTCCAAGAAAAGGATTTTGTAGTCATTGGATATTTCTCACAAAACATCAGATCAATACCCTGCAGTGGTTGCAAAGGCAAGCAGAATGTTAGCAATTATTAAGGAGGGATTTCAGAAGAAAATATGAAATACTAAATAACCATAGAGATCCACAGAAATTCACTTTATGATGGCACTTGCATCTGGAATACAATATAAAGTTCTAATCCCTCATTTTGAAAGGATATATGAGAACTAAGAAAGGTACAGAGAAGGCTGACAACAATGATCAGAGGTAGAGAACAGCTTATGTCCAAGGACAATTTAAATGCGTTCAGAGTGTTAGGAGGGAGAATAAAAGAAAAAAAAGAAGGAAGCAAAATAAAATAATAACTGAGGAAGACCACAATAAAAATATATAAAGGCAAGAACGTCATGGAAAAGGGGAATATATCCCAATCAGAATTACATGCAGATGATTAATTATTAGGTGACAAGTCTACAAGTGACAGAAAAAAAATTTCACAGGTCACACCATTTCATTGTGGAACTGATTGCCACAAAATATTGTGGAGGCCACGTGCATAAATGGCTTTTAAAAAGTGATTATACAAATTAATGAAACAAAAGCGTCAAGAGCTATTAAACATGATGAAGTGATTCTCCAGTTCAGGAAATCTTTAAAGGGTATATTGCCAGAAGCTGAAAAGACATAACAAAGAGAGAGTTTATTCCACTTTAGTACTGTGGGTTTCTGGTTTGTCTTGCTTTCAGTTGTTTGTGTTTAAATTATTTTCTTTATCCCTTACTGACTACTTCAGAGACAGGATGCAGGGTTAGATAGACATTGGTCTTAAATATTAGAGACTTTTTTATCTTTTCAAATTCTTTTAGCATATTAAAATCTTCAGAGAAAATCTTAGAATTACCTCTGTGTCTTGAAAGTGTAATCATGAAGTAATTCCAGGCAGTGTTGACACAAGGAACAAAAATAAGGTTTGTACAAGATATTCTACAGTGTATCTAGTTAAAGTCTGAAAAGGCATATTCTGATCATATGAGTGGAGTATGTTTTATTTTTCAAAATTATGTGACCTAACCAAATTCAAAAGGATTTTGGTTAAATGGCAAAAGAAAAATCAATAGCAATTTCTACCCTATATTATAAGTACTGGCCCTAACCTTCAGTTGAGTCTAAGCTTGTCTTTTGTTCACATTTTCCGTGTTGAAGCCTGAATATGAGAGTAGGCTTATGTGCTTCAGGCTGAGCCAAAAGGATAACTCCCAAGACAGGATTTTGGATATATTGTTATAAAGACAAGTTCATTTTCTTACATGAAGCAAGATCTTGAACACAAACATAACATTTTTTGGGTTTGTTTTCCAAATATTAGATTTTACTGGGTTTGGCATCCCTTGTGATCCAGACTATTTTTTAGTATTTATTTGTCCAGGAAGAAGATTGATTAAATGCTTGCAATATTGTTTTCTTCTTTTGCTCTGTTGTGTTGAAAAGTAGGACTGCTGCTGGTGCAGCCATATTGTGTAACCACAATTTCTACTTTCATTGGGTAAAAAGCATCTCAGTGATAACATACACTTTTCATTACATGTGTTGCACAGATAAACTCACCTGAGATGTAGGATACTGTGATCCTGAGTAATTCTGAATATTTCAAAAAGGAAGTAGGTTCACCCCTAGCTCAAGGTCCTTCCTGTGGGATATGAATTAAAGTTTGAATAAAGAGGATGGACATGAATGTTTTACTTGTACCACCCAGCATCTGTCTCATTCTCCTTCTCCCGCAGGATGAGGGGAGAAGATGCAATGAAAAATCTCATAGAATAAGGATGGTGAATGGCAATGAAAAATCTCATAGAATAAGGATGGGGAGATCATTCACCAGTTATGATCACAGGCAAAACAGACTCAAAGAAAAAGTCTGGGGAAAAAGAACTTTATCTTATTGACAATTAAAATAGATCTAGGAGAAAAATGAAAAGTAAACTGACATCCCCTCTTCACTTTTTCCTAGGCTCAACTTTGTTCCTCTCACATGACCCTGCTTCTCAGATGGCACAGAGGGATGAGGAATGTGAGGTTGGAGGCCAACCCATAACAGCTCTTTGCTGTTATTTCTTTCTCCTCCACACTCTTCCTCCGTTCCATGTATTCTTCTGCATGAGCTTCAGCTTCCTTCAAAGCATGTTTACCTGTTTTAGCATAGCCTCTTCCATGGGCTGCATAGAAATATCTACTTTACCTTAGTCCTCTTCGCAGGCTGAGGGAAATCTCTGCTCTACCTGCTGGAGCAACTCCTCCCCTTTTCTTCTCTCAGCTTGGTGTCCACAGGACTGTCTCTCACACTTTCACCCTCACTCCACTGTCATGCAGTGTTTTGCCCTTTCTTAGAAGTGTTTTCCCAGAGATGCCACCATCTCTGCTGAGGGGCTCTGCTGTGTCCTGTCATGGGTCTGTCAGATGGCTGGAACTAGCTGGGCATATGGGGAACCAGCCCCAGTTTCTCAGAGATGCCACCTCTGCAGCCCTTGCCTCCTGGTGCCTGAGTGTCGGAATCTGTGGGTATTGGTGATTCCGAGATTGTAGAAAGTCTCTGTCTTTCTGCCCCGTTGCCAAAGAAGAAGCCATAATTCGTCTGTGCTGTTTTCAAGGTTGTTTATTTTTGCTTATCTATAACAAGTTCTGCTGCCCTGCCGCAGGTCTGTCCTGCAGGGCAGTGTGCGGGGCTCTGCCCCTCAGTGGGATGGTACAAACATTATATACCAGAAACTACGTGTACTATATTTACAATAATGTGCCAATATCTATCATCTACGTTGAACAGTGTGTCCCCAGCCTAAACCAATAGAAAAATGCCAACACTACAGTGAAACATGGAGGGCATGAAGAAGGAGAAAAAGGACAAGACACACCCAATTGCCTCCATCTTGTCCCCTCTGAACCCCTAATCTAGAAACTTAAAATTTTACTCTTGCACCCGTGTCACACTTAATTATTACTCTTATCAAACACTCAAAGCTTGTAATTCATCCTGTAAGATTGAAAACTCCTCTCCATGGATAGAGATCACAGACAGTGTCTCTCGGGGCTCTGTACAGGGGGGTTCCTGACCCCTGCCAGGGTCTCAGACCTGCCAGGGCAGCCAGAGGGAAGCCCTGGATTCCCACACCTGAGCACCTGCACCTGATAGTTTTATGGTGTTACAGATGCCACTAGCAAATAAAACATGCCAATGTTATCATCTTCTGTATTGCTTCAGCTGAAATAGAGGGGAACTCTGCTTTTACTCTTTTATATAGACATGATCCATGAGACCTAGGGCCAAATGACATTTGAGGAATGTCTTTGTAGGTATCATTTTTGTACTGAGTCCAGCTGTTATGGAGTAATATAGACATGATCCATGAGACCTAGGGCCAAATGACATTTGAGGAATGTCTTTGTAGGTATCATTTTTGTACTGAGTCCAGCTGTTATGGAGTTGTTTTGCTAATTAGTACACTTTATAGTGCTGTGGTTTGTCTTTGTGACCAAAACAGTGCTCTCATCAGTATTTCAGCTCTTGCAGCTTTAAATTGCTCTCCATGTCATATTCTGCTGCCCCAAAGAGCAGTCTTGTGATTAGCAAGAGATTTGGAGTAGATACAACACAGCCAGGACAGCTAATGACAACTGACCCAAGGGATATCCTATACCATGAACACTGGCATCAGCAATAAAACTGACAGGACTTTTTCTAAGATAGTTGCTTATTGTTCTGTTGGTAGGTGGTAATGAGTGACTGCCTTTGAGCCAGCTACTTATTTTCTATTTTTTTTCTTTACTTATAAAAGTATAATTTTCCTAACAAATATTTTGGTTTGGTTTGGTTTTGTCTCACATCTTCCCTTCCAAGTCTCTCCTGCATCCTGGTGGGGGGAGGTCAATGACTGAGTAGGGGCTTAGCTGCCAGATAGTTCATCCCAGAGGCAGAAAATTGGTCAGGTTTTTGTGGAGGAAAAAAACTGATATTGGAGAGGGCTCTCTCTGCACTAGACTTTTTGTGCTTAGTTTTCACTGAATGGAAAGAAGCAGAGACTAGTACAACATTTCACATGATTCATATGATCAGCGCAGGTAAGACTGAACCAGCTGATTCCAGGTCCTGATTTGGGTGAAAATAGGAGACCAGCCAATTTGCTGCTTAGGCAATCTGCACACAAGATAAAGCAGAAATATAGGTATGTTAAAAATATTTTTGGCTTTAAAAATTTTGTTCAGTTCTTGCTGTAAGCAAGTGTCTTGCAGTTCTGTAAGTTCTTACTGTAAATTGTGTCTTACAGTTCTTGCTGTAAGCAGGTGTTGGCCCTTTTATGGTTCAGCAATCCTAGCAGGATGAACTTGTATTTGTATAATCAATTATATATAAAAACTAGGACTGAGCAAACAGATAATATTTTACTTCAATAAGCCATTTTTGCAAGGCATTCTATCAGAAAAGTGATTTAAGTTTTTCAACACTAATATCTGTTCAGCTATAAACTTCTCAAAGGGAAAACTTTCAGGGATAAATGCAAATTATTACCACAGAGTACTATAAGGAATTACTGATAAAGACACACAAAGATCAAGTATATGTCACTAACAGGAGACTTCACTTTATAGTTTAAGCCTTTTTGTGCCTTATTTGGACCAAATTTATGTGAGAAATTTGCATAAGTCAGGAGAGATCCTTATTATATAATTCACCATAACTCATTAGGTATTGTTTCCATATATAAATTAACTCTGCTGATGTAAAACACAAATGATGGTGCTTGATTGACCCTGAAGTTATACATTCTTGACAAAAAAGGATGAAGCATTTTGAAAGCCATATGCCAACAGATGAAAAGGAGATGAATTCCATTATAAATATGGCGATTATTACTGGTCAGCATTGTGAGCAGCATATTTTTAAAGCTTGAAAGCAGGGAAGGTGAGGAGGCAAAATTAAAAGGCAGAACTATTGATCTCATCCTGCAGCTTTGTGTTTCAGCACATCATTCACTTTCAGCTTTCTGTCTCAGTGGCAACCAGCTTGAACAGCTTGAACTTTTTTCTCTATGTTATGGCTGCTAAACTATGGTCAGAGTTTTTGCAAAGAATGATGGGGTAAAGACCCAACATTCTTTAAGGCAGAACAGAACCATGACATTTTTTTAAAATACATTCATGTAGCACCTTGATTGTGTAAGTCAAATTTGGTTGTACACCAGTTTATTTTAATACTCATGGTTGAGTATTTTCCTAGACCATTTTTTTCATGTTTTTTTTAGTAAATGTTTATAAAAATGTATATAATTGTATGTATTTATATAAATAACTATGTAAAATAGAAAATATATAGTGATACACAAATGCATAATTATAATGAATAGTGAGGATTATAATCAATGAAAGCTGAGCAAGAGAGAAAGCAGAAAGAAGATTAATTACTTAGGATCTTTACCCAATGCATTATTAAGCATATTAGGCAAGCTATGATACTTCTTGGAAGAGGATTAACTACTTGGAAGAGGAGCAGACTATGTGACTTTATTTTCTGACTGCAATATACCGACAAAGATTTGAGATCTGACCTGGACCTCTTGTATTTTGTCAGTACCATCTATCCCAGTTGAGTTAAAGAGGTGTTTCCCACTGGCTGGGTCAGTAGGAGCTGTCATAAGTATTTCTCAGTCAGCAGGAGTCATTCTTGAACCAGTGGGAGCTGTCACAAACCATTTTGACACAACATGTATCATGCTGGAAGTAAGATTGACCTCTCCAACCTCTCTTGCTATTATATGCAGGTAGTCAGGTCACTCCACCCATCTGGTAGCTCGAACTGAGCTCAGCTCCACCATTCAACCCCTGATACTACTGGTCTGAATATCCTTTCAGCTACAACAGCCAGGTACTTATGAAACTTCATCCAAATCACATCCAAATCAATGGGATTATTCTACTGTGACATTCATTACTGTGAGCTGTAAAACACTGTCCTTTATCTCACACCATTTTACCCTGCAAACCATCAGAGGGTTAGTTTGGATAGCATCTGAAAAGACAACAGGGTAATAACAGATGCTCTGTTATGCAGACCAAAGCACTGTCTAGCCCTGAAAGTACCCTCAGAGTTTGGCAAGTAGGGTCTTTCAATGGAGATTTCTGTGCAAAAAGCCCTTACACTTCAGGAGGGCCAAGTGCTGCAGAGAAGACTACCCAATGGATATTCTATTTGCTTCAGTGGGTGCTGATAGTACTGGGGAAATTGATATGTTTTACCTCTGAACAACTTTTCAACCATGAACTTTTTGACAAAGGAAGTTACTATGCTTTCTCTTTAAAGACAGGATTGTGGTCACTAGTTCTAAAGCAACTTCTAAAAAGTTACTTTTCTTTATCCAGTAGTTAGTTCCCAGCTACTTTATAGCTGAATGTGAACATTCACACAGAATATGAGGCACTATTGCCCTAAGTTTTGTTTTTGGCTCAGAGGAATCAAATGTCACAAAGTCTATTTTGCAGAAAAACCTTAAAGTACTACCTGGGAACGACATGAGTATGAATGAGAGAAACTCTTCACTTATACCCTAACAGCCTTTTCCCAGTGTCATATATGTTTAAAGATTAATTAGATACACAGAAACAGTCTGCACTATTGGGAATACCTGAACAGGGTTCAGAACTTGGAACTCTGTTTTAGGCTGTGATACTTATATATGCCTCATCTCACAATAGACAGGCTGTGGAAGAGAGAGGTCTGTACCTTTCATCTAGTACTAGGGGGCTTCAGCATCTTCATGTGTAACATCTATACATCCCGCAGCAGAGGTTTGAAGATCAGTCTCCGGGACGTCTGCAGTAGGTCAGTCTCGGTTTCTATTGCTGGAGTAGTTCCACTTCATGAGAGTGATTATGGAGTAAATGGTCCCTGAGACAGCACAAGAGTGTGTCACTCTGACCTCATGACAAGCCTCAGTGTATGTGATGAAGAAGGAACAGCCCCCTTTTATATACCTTTATCAATAGATATATTTAGGCAGAGCTTTCACTGGATCATGAATGAGGATTCTGCTCCTCTTAGTCACATGGAAAGTTCAGATTGGGAAAGGCAAAAGATAAATGATCTGTGATTTTCCACTTCCAACATCACTGTTCTCAGTTTTATTGTTAACAGCTAAAAAGGAAAAGAATAGGAAGCTTTAGGAGCTCTCTTTTGTGTAGTCCTTTTCAGTATCAGCTATGTATATGACTGGTGACTGTGACACATCCTCAGAAAAATGCTGTTTGTCAGGTAAAGAAATGGAAAAAGTAAGACAACTTGATTTTTTAAGACAAGAAGCTGGATATGATGGCACATTGCAATTCCTAGTTCTGCAGAGAGTGAGACCAGTGCTACTTCTAGTATGGAAGCCTGCTACTGCACCTGGAGGTATAGACAGAACAAGAATGTCAGTACATAATGGTGAAAGAGGACCATGAATTGAATTAATGTAGAGATTCTGTGCATAACCTTTCCTCTTCTAGTACTTGGTCCCACAATGCCTTGTATTTTTTTGTTTCCACTTGGTTACAACCATTAGTACACATAGTCCTACAATGGCTAATTCCTCCACTGGCTTCTGTTTCGGTGTGTTTGTTCTAAATTGAATGCTTAGTCTCATAATCCCAGTTGATATCCAGGTTTACCCCATATTGTCTTTATGTCATAACTTGCTACTTGATATAATTCATCCTTGTAGACTAGATCATAAAATCTACAGGATGGTTTTGGTTGGAAGACACCTTAAAGATCATCTACCTCCATCCTCCCCTGCCATGTGCAGGAACACCTTCCCCTAGACCAGCTTGGTTAAAGTCCTGTCCACATCCCTGTATTATGTTTCTCTGGATTGCAGGTTTTGTGTGATCTCCTACAGTCTCTCTTCTTTTCCTCCTCTTCTTCCACATATTTCTCATTCTGTCATAATCCAGTGTTTGTGATTTCAAAGGAAAAATAGACAAACTGTCAGACTTTAATGGAAAGCCAGCTCTGCCATTCAGGTTGCTGAAAATATGTACATGACTGGTAAGTAATGCCTATTTTTTTGAGCAGATCTGAGCTGGTCTTCATATTACTGAATGATGGAATGAAACAGAATTCCAACATAGTTGATCACAGCTGTTTGGATTCACTTAGGCTGGAATGAAGCACCATGTGCTAAATAATTCCTATCCTAAAAATGAAGCAAGCAAAAAACTGAAAACAAAATCCCAAACCACAGAATAAAGCTAATAGTGAACCAATTATGTAAGAGTAAAAATACTCCAGATAAAGCCTTGTCATCCTCTCCCCTGCTCCCCATAACTTTCAGGGAGATATACTTTACCCAGACTAGGCTTCTTCCATTTTACTATATTAATTACTCAAGATACACCATATAGCTGGGAAATGTGTGTTCAAGGACCACTGAACACTGAATTTTCTGAGTCTATCACAATTACAGAAACATCTGTGCTAAATGACTTTGCCTTGAATCACTGTGAAAATTGCTCTATTCAGCAGCTTTGTACATGTCTGATTCTTGCACGTGCAGAAACAGTAATGAGTGTTGTTTTTCTATTTTAGTTTTTGTGAGTTCATATGACCACCATGAACCTAGTGTCTCACCTTTACGTGAAAATCCATTTTCCTTTTTCTATTTAGTGGTCAAAACCTGCTGCTTTAATAGGTTTATTGTAGTGACATACAGCAACAACAGACTCATATTTGAAACCACAGGAGGATGTATGCATTACATACATTGTAGCTCACAGACCACATGGAAACAAAATACAACAGAATGCTTTACTTGCTTTCTTAAACTTAATTTTTCTATTACTTCTTTTATTTTCATTTCTTAACCTTCAGTTATATTTTTTGTCCATGAAAAATGTCACGTGGGTGGTTTATCCAGAATTATAGACCAATAAATCCTTCACAATTAGCATTAAAATTCCTAGAATTGATTGGGCTACCAGGGTACCAGGGACCCGTGGAATTTTAGTCTGACCTCCTGCTCAAGTATTAGCTGCTAAATGATATCAGGTTACTTCAGCTTCTGTCCAGCCTTTAGCCAGGCTACTTGTTACTGTTTTAATGGTTATTTGTGCAATGATAGTGCTTGTATCTGCATTTCAATTGCTGTAAATGGTAGCCATTGTCTTATGTAATTTCTCTGTGACCCTCTGAGAAGACCTTGCCCCTATGTTCTTTTTAAACCCCATTAGGTAGAGGAGGAAGACTGCCATCACGTACCTCCACAGACCTTCTTTCTGAGTCTAGTCAAGCTCAATTTCCTCAGCCTCTCCAAGTGCATCCTATGTTCTAGCCACCTTATTTGGTGAGTTACCTCTTTTTCATGTTGATCACTTGATGAATTGGGAGATTCAAAACTAGGTACATTATTCTATATGCAGCAACTGAACATGATTTCTGGAGGTCCAGAAAGCTCTGCTTTGTCCAATATGAACTTTACAGCTCTGAAAAAAGTGTGTGTTTACTTAGAGTAAGTTTTATAGAAATTATTTGAAAAATCTGGAGGAAAGATGATGTAAGGAGAGATAAGAGAAAAATGGAGGTAATAGATGAAAACAGAGAAAAAAATACTTTCCAACTGTCTCCTACAGTTGTTAGCATCTCTTAGAATCCTAAGTGAACTGAATCATTTTTTTCTAAGCTGTTTGACATCTGAAAGTTAGTCAGTTCAGAACAGCTCTAAATAATGGGATTTTTATATTCCAGTTTATAATCTCAATTTTTCTGCTGAGATTAATCTTTTAAAAATTTTCCATGTGGCCAAATTCCTACATGGCTGAATGAATTCTCTCAGAAAAGCACTTCAGGGAGAAAGGTGTTTGTTTTACCTATTAGATATTCTCAAGATTTCTGAATAATCTTTTGCTGTTTAATTATTTTCTGACACTTTCCATTCTGATGCCCATTATATGCTTTGTTCTCCAGTATTTCCATGTCCTGAAACTACCTCATTACTTACAGAAATCTGGGAATTAGCTAAAAATTATCAAAAGCTATAGTATTCAAAGATCTAGAAGAGAAGTGCACAGCTGGAAGGTAAAAGGAACAATGTTTTTTTCTAGTATATAGAAGAATACAGGCTTTTCAAACAATTTTAAATAATCAGTAAAATTATTAGCTGAGGGTCTACAGTTCTATGCTTTCTTTCACTTACAAAGATTTACCAATAATTCTTTTTCATCTTTTCAGGATGCTGTGAATGGAAAAGAGCATTGAAAATGGAAATATGGAAAATATGGAAAAGCCTTTCTACACATAATTGCACATTCAGAGAATAACGGCCTTAGGTTGATCACTACATACCATACCAGAAAAGTCCTCTGGGGATTGACATGTAAAAGTTTAATATAATACGCCCTGAATTCTGCCATGGTTATGTAGGCAATAAGCACCTGGGCTTAATGCTACACTTGGGCTAAACAAATGGAGTGCTGTAAATTGTGTTTCAGGACGCTGTCATTTTGAATGCACCAGAGCTCCTCAGCACTTTCTTCAGCTAGCACACTCGTGTCAATCATCCATCTTTTGGTACATCAGGGTTTTCATTAGTTCTATAACTGCCTGACCTTGTGCCAGACTCAAGCAGACAGGTAGTTCATAACCCTTTACTGTCAGAATTAGCATTCATGATACTACTTAAACTGCAGAGCAAATTTAGAGTTCATTATTAAATGAGGCATATGTTACTACACTTATAACTGATTCAGTCTAGTTATTTTTAGTTTGACCTTTTCTGTATTCATCAAATCAGCTTTGAAATAGACATTGAGGTACCCTTTACTGTTAGTTATAAAAATTCTTAGAGATGTTTTTTTTTAATGGAGTTTTCTGGCAAATTCTCATATATCACTAGTTTAGTGATATACTAAGCACCTCACTGTTAACTTAAGTAAAAGGAAGAGACGATGGAATCATGTGGATTTTAACCATCATTTTCTTCAGCTGTATCATCTCTCTTTGGCTTTATTTTTTTTTTCCAAGAGGTGAAATGCTAGTTTTGTCCATTCAAAATAGGATAAAAACTTACACCAATGATGTAAAAAAATGTGTGAAGCTAAGAGTAGAGACATTATTAAAGCGCATTTATTCTTATTGTAGTGCCATAGATAAAATTTATGCATTATTACTCTGACTTTCTGGTTATCGCATTCTCCTCTTCCAGAGGTAAGGCATTGAGAACAGAGAAGTTAAAATTCAAACCCATTGGAACAGGACAGAATAAGGACTGCTTCTTGTCATTTTCCTTTCAGTGTCTTGGATTTCTAAATTCTAACATTGAAAACAAAATATCTTTAAATTCTATAAACTTAAAAGGTATCACAAAACCTTAATCCTTAGAAACCCCCCTTTTTGCACTAAAAAGCACCTCTCACATTTATCACTGAATCCCTCACTCAGGGCTTTTCATTAATGCAAAAGGATAAATGTTCTCATAATATACTAAGAATATATACCTATGAAAACACTATTACAGTGATAAGCAATATCATTAGTAAATAGGTTCAGAACTAAACTATTTGTATATGTATAGCAAAGACACTCTCATATAGTAAAGTGTTAAATAAATGTTATTTTATGCTTCAACCAGAGTCCTAAGAACATCATGTGATTATTCATATGTTTAGAGACAAGCAAATACTTAGAAACCCAGTGAAGGTCAAAACTTTAATCCTCTCATTTGTTACTTTCTTGGTTTTTTTTTTGTTTGTTTGTTTTTTGTTTTGTTTTGATAACTAGTTATGTAAACAATCTTGTAAGTAAAAAATTAACAACTATAACAGACTATAACAACTATAAAAGTTTTAGAGGTATTTATGTATCCAACTTCCACTAAAATAAGTGGAATGGTTCAATAGTTTTTAAAAATCAACTTGTGCTATTATTACCCTTTTGGACCATTGTGAGATCGAAACCTCTTCATTTTATGTTGAATAGAGAATTCAAAAATTGCACCCTCCCTTTTTCCTTTCTTGGCAGGCACTGGACTCACTTATTACCACAATAATAATTTTGTACTCTATGAGAATATTTATGTTATACAATTGCATACAGAAGCACTTTGTTGAATTAACACTTAAGGGTCTATGGAAAACAACAAATCACAAGAAACTGTAAGAGTTGAAACACTGAAATGTACTCTGAACTTCAGGTTACTGTATAATCTAACTGTAGTTCATTCCCTCAAAAAACCTTAAAATCTCATTTAGCTGGATGTCATATTCTCTCTTCTGCATGATATAGATGAAGGCTTCAGCTCATAACCAACACGATGAATGTAGGAACCTAATTAAGACAGACTGACTCACCCTCTGGGAAGGTTCAGAAGCACTGCTTTTTCCTGAGAGAGTGGAGGAGGAAGAGTGTAAAAGAATTAGATGAGTAAGCAGTAGGTACTTTAGGATAGCTGGTTTGCCTCCCAGCACTGTACACTGGAACTGTAGATGCATCCTCAGCGAAGTCAGGAGCCCAGCACAGTGTGAACCTGGCAAACAGCCTTCAGAAAGGTATGCTGGGTATGAGCAGGAGGGATGCACTCTGGGACAGAACTTACTGCACAATTATCTTTTTCTTTTTTGCATTATTTGTACAGGTTGCCAGCAGTGTTACTTTTTAACCTTCTTGAATGCTTAAGCTCCATAACCACTTAAAGATACTGAAGACTTATTATTAGTTTTACACTGTTCATGAAACTTTGCTAACACTTTTATTTCCGCTGATTTCTGCATAAAAATTCTGATGTATTAAAACCCCCTAAACTTCCAAAGGTGGAAGTGTGTTCCTGTAACTTAGGTACCCACTGTATTTGGCTTAAATTTAAGAAACTACCTTTACCACTGGCATAGCCCAGGAGGGCACTCCAGGGTGCTTCCTTTAAGCTTCTTATCATTAATTCCAGAGGGAACTGAAGAGAAATCTTGGAGCTTACACTTCAGACTCAGACCTTCAAGATTCATCTAAGGATAGAGGCTCAGGTTTTCTATCAGTTTCAGACTATCCTTAGTTGCTCCTTTAAATGGCATTTATATGGAATGTGAGCAAGAGGATTCTTAGATCTGGACTGAAGATGGCTTTAGGTGGAAGATAAGTGAGGAACAGACATTCTGAATGTACTTAAATTTAGGCATGCTGGAAAATCCCAGAACAATCAAAAGGAATCTTAAAATTACTTGCTCTCTAAAAGCCAGCAAATTCAACTGCTGCTTGGGCATTAGAATTATGAAAAGGTCTTAATCACAAAATTTATCAGCAAACCCCAGAAATATTTTGGATTTTTATGTAATATTTATGCCGAGCCAAAAAAAAAAAAAAAGCTATATTCAAAGCCTACAAAAATATTTTTTTATTTGTAGAAAATATTAGCAAATTATGTGAGATCTTCTGTATTTTAATTTTAGAGGGTAATATATTTTCACTACATTTTAAATTAAAGTAAGAATTCAGATTTCTAAAAATATTACAAACGTATATGTGAATCCTTTAGTAGAAGGAGCAAAAGCAACATTTATGCATGTTGTATTCTGCAAACAATTAAACAAGGATCTTTTTTCATGGAAATGAGAAGTACTGGCACTAATTCAAAACTTTTAAATGAGATGCCACATCTCATTCCTCCAAACTGATTATCCAAATTTATCATCATAATACTAGAAAAGTCCAAACAAATAAGATTGGTTATTTAAGAACAAGGGAAGATCTATATCTCTTTGAACTAATGAGTCCTGAGTACTGGTAATCTCCTTTTAAATTCCTTGTCTCATAAGTAATATTTTAAAAATATCATTCTCTCTGGATATTCAGCTAATATCAGTTAAAGAATATTAAAAATCTGTGTTTAATTTTTTTGGAGCTTTTTGAAAATTGCAAGAAGCTTTAGACAACTTTTTTGCTACAGGCTTAACAATTTTATTTGATTAATGCTTATTTACCCTTAATCTAGTTGTGAATTGTAAACATTAAAAATTAAAATCCATCACTTCTATAGCAAAAAGCATTTGAACCATGTTCTGCTTGAATTTCACTCCAAAATTTTACTGGTTTTATTACACTTTATACCCTTGCACATTAACATGGATAATATATATATATTATAATCTTTATAAGCTTAACAAGGTTTTATATGTGATAAGTCAGGTCTCTCTCATGTAGATAAAGCATAAAACATATGTTTAAGTTAGGGTTTTTTTAAGATATTAAATATAGTCCTTGAATACTTTAAATTTCAATGTTATCAAAGAGCTCTGATTATTCCCATTCCTTAACACTGCTGTTGCTTCTTTTTAATTTGATAGAAATTTCTAGGGTTTTTTTTGTAGAAAGTTCCAATTTTTAATTTGGTAGCAATTTCTGAACAATAGTCTTGTCTTAGAGACTTTTTCAAATTATTTTCTTTTTCTTCAGAAAAGGATAATGGGAAAAAAATTATGAAAATTGATGTAATCTTTCACCCAGCTTCAAAGCATTTTGAATTACTACACTCTTCAGGTCAGTTTTGACATATTTGGGGCCCTAAGAGAGTCCAGTCCCTCCATCACACTTCCATTTTCCTATAGGTCTGGTTGCTCTGCATCTTCCCTCACATGTTGCAGCCTTCCATCTCCCTCAACCACCGTCATGTCACAGGTAATCCATGTACAAAGTCTGGTTTACCAAAAACAGTTAAAAACTAATAAAAGTGAACTTCAGCTCATAAGAGGAATAATAGCTATGCAGAATATGGGAGCTAGGCCAGTGTAAAATAAAATGTTCAACTATTTCTCAAAGTTTATGCTTCAAGCTTGCTATGTTAACTACAGGAGCAATAAAGAAAAACAAAAAAAATTAAACAAAAAAAACCAAACCATACCCAAAAAAACCCTGATTTTTTTTTTCTATGACCAAAATAATCTGAAACATTGTTGGTGCAGTTATCCTGTAGCATTGATTTTTTTTTTTTTTTTTTTTATAGGAGCAGGAGTAAGAGCTTTGCCATCTCACATCACAGGCTTTAGCTATAGATCTTTCAGTGAATTTTCTCATGTGCTCAGACTAGAACTCCAGGAGCTGGGAATCACTCAGCAGTGGGAGGTAATGCAGAAAGCAAGGAACTATCACAAAGTGCTTGTTACAAATGTATCTTGAAGACAAGATCCTTGTTCAGATTTCAAAGAAATCTCCCTTTTTTTCTCTTTTTTTTTTTTTTCCTTTCCTCCTGCCTTTTAATATGGATGAAGGAGAGTGAAGCAAGGCCAAAAAAATGCCAGAAGTCTCTACAATAAAATCATCAGGTTTAATTCTATTCTTTCCTATTTTTCCCCATCCTATGCAGCAGACTCCCTGAGTTTGCTGCTGAGAAGGAGGAATAGAAGTGAGCTACTGTTTATGGGCCACATCCAAGTAAATCTCTATGTGCTGAGCTGAGGACAGACCCGCCTGCAGAAATCAAGACTCCAGCACAAACCTTGCTGACTTTGCTGACAGATTCTTTAAAACTGGATTGAAGCCAGACTTCAAAGAGGAAAATGAGTTAAAAAATAAAGCTTCTTTTTTTTTTTTTTTTTTTTTTTTTTTTTTTTTTTTTCCCTTTCAGAGCAGAGTTTAAAACTTTACCTGATCGGAAGCAGTGAGGTTTTTATGACACCAGTTTCACTTTGAAGTCCAGATTCTAGACAAGGCACATCAATTTCAAAGTGTCTATAGGCATAAGCAGAGCTGACTGGGCTCAAAATACCAGGATGTAGGTATGGTGAATGCTACACATGCCTACATGCTTTGTTGGTTTGCTTTTCTTAACACAGGAGATAAACGAGTAATTTTGAAGGCCAGGAATTATCAGCATCAAAAGGTTTAGAATAATCAGATAAATTTTAGGACATAAAGAAGAGAACAAAATTATTTTTGTCTTCCCTTAATTATATAGTCATTTTTCATCTGTGAATATATTAATTCCTTAGAAGTTTTTAATTAGCTAGTTTAGAAAACTCAAAAATATATTCATATTCAATTGTTTAAGATTTTTGTCTCAAGTGTTTGAATGGATTTATAAAAGAATTTCCTCTCTAATAGCAAATCTGTCAGGTCTGGAAGGGGCAAAAAAATAAACTTAGGTGAGTTTCACTCACATGATTCAATGATATTGGTGACAAATATGCAGTAAATTGTGTACTTTTGTATGTGACTAGTTGTATCAGTACATGAAAAAAAGTGAAACAGAAAAATTTTAACTTTCCTTTTAGATATCAGTACATGATGGTCAAAGCATAGAAGGTGACAACAGAATATCTGTTTTCCAATTATATGTATATTTATATATGCATACATACTTGTGTTTATCTTTTCATAGAGAATACTTTATTGGACACACAGCAGTACTGGTTTTAAGCAGCTTTGACTAAGCAGGTAAATAGTTAAGGGAAGGACTATATATGAGGATTATATAAGATTACCTATACATGTTTTGGTTTTTTTTATTTACACCATTTGCCTGACTCTCAAGTACCAGAGCCTTATACGAATTATTTAAGGGCATCTGGCAAGGTCAGGGGGGCTAGTAGGGGGTTCTGCTAGCCCAATAAGGTATTTCTTTCCATGCCCCCTCCATATGTTAGGTCTTATCCTTCTGCCTGGTGGCATAAGAATACGTTATGGAGGACACTGGAAGGGCTTCTATATCCACACCAACTTAAGTGACTTTTCAAGAAAGATTTTGATGTAAAATATGATCTAAAATATTTTTACAAATTAAAGTTTTATTACATCTGGTGTATTCTCTTTGTTCATTAGTTTTGTAGTTCCAGTCAGAAGAATGAACAAGTTTATCTGGCATACTTTTTTCTCCTTTTAAGATCAGACAAATTATTGTTCAGGGTTTTATTGCCTCAATTCTGTTTGTAAATTTCTTCCCTTTTTCTTTCATATTCACACTCAAAAAAGAAGTTCTGGCCACAGATTCCAACCCAGGACATCCTTAAGGTAAATTTGTGAAACTTTGTTTCCAATAATTACATTCAGAGGGACTAGGATATACGAAGCAATCAGCATCCTAGATGACTTTCACCCGGAGTTTGTCTCTCACAGAGAGGGAGAAACAGTCTAAACCAGAGGTGGGCTTGAGCAATGAATTTCACCTCCAGATTCAAGTGCAGTTCTTGAGCATTTTCAGTTGCAGACTTTTTTTCAAGACAGTATACAAGAGAAAATTGATTTGTTTCAGATCTTGCTAGTAATGGTTCAGAATATTTTAACCTCAAGATCAAATATGAACATGTCAAAAAAGCCCCAAAAAATCCCCCAAAAACTCAATGACAACAAACAGAACAAAATGATCAGACAAAAAATACCCTCCCAACACTAAAACATTTTAAAAAAGAAAAATGTTACCATGTTTTGTCTGTATAATTTTACACACGATAGGAGCAGAAAAATTAATGTTGTGTGATGTGTTTAAATTGGGTTTTCAACAAGACCTTGGAACAAAGTCTCAAAATAATCCATTCAGAAAACTCATTAGACAAAGTAGAGAAGATCTGTCTGCCTGAGCACTGCCATTTAGAATAATTTCAGACTCTGTAGGGCGTCACATCTAATTTTAGATGTGACTCTCTGGAAAGTCAGTCACATCATCTGGCCCTGTGGAACTATCCTAGATGCAAAGTGTCACAACAGGAATTAGACAGTGATGTTTATTGGTGCCCTTGGTAGGGGAAATGGAATTGAAATTTTCAAAGTTCTGTAGAGATCTGGAACAAGAAAATTCTGTTTATAAGGCAGAGATTTTGATTATTTTTCTACTCCTCTAAATATCAGTTAGAGAGGTAATTTTTCTTTCCCCATTCACCACTATCATACAAGAAACTCATGCCTTGAGTGAATACTCAGCTGTCTCTGTTGAAGAGGAACTTGCCTATCACACTTATACATATAATAGCTCTGGAATTCCCCCTCTATAGTATTTTGAAAATATACTTCAAAGTATATATACTATACTATATATAGTATTTTGAAAATGTATTTCTCTACAGTATTTTGAAAAGCCAAGGAAATCATTCTCACCTCTTTACAAGAGTGAATTGATTTCACCAGAAAGGTTTCTGGCAACTGGTCTAGCGTTTAAAGCTTAAGAAGTTGAAAAAGTTAAAAGGAAAGATTAAAAAATATCTTAGCTACTCCTAAATAATAAACTTATTAATGAGTTATAAAAAAAGCTTGAAGTTGGCAGTCTCAGATAATTTTAGCTTCCTGGGAAACTTCTTCCACTTCTTTTTTGCCAGCAATGAAAAGGATTGTAGATAAAATTGAACATTAGCTATTTGTAAATCAAACTGCGTGTTAGCTTCTCTAGTGTTTCTGAAGTTTGCTTATTTTAAGGGGTCAAGATCACTGTTTACTGTAGACTTTTTCACTTCTAGTTTTCATTTCTAAATGATATTAGCACATGCAGTGTAAGCACATATGGGAAAAAACTCCTGCAGGAAAAATTAATTCCTCACTATGAAAATTATATAAACATAATCACTTCTGTAAAACTGACCACACATTTCAGAGTTTTGTGTTTTGCTGAAAAATTTTGTAACTTGAGATAAGTTTTGCACATGTTCTCATTTAAAACAATTCCACTCACCTCACCTTGGAAATGTTAACTTCTAACTTTCATGCTTTCATGATCCCACTGAAAGGTCTATGTTCACAGAGAGAACTGTGGGGCCTGTTACACTGGCTGAGATAGATTCACTAGGCAGCTCCTGAATGCTTATGAATAATTTATTCATGTATAAGATGCAGCCACACATCTGTTGAAGAATACTCCTGGTCCAGGTAACTCTGCTGGCAAGCTGTAGAGCGAGATGCAGATTGAGCTCAGGGTGGGAGCCAGACACAAGAGGCTGTGAGTTGCCAGCCTTTGGGATAACAAAGGGCACCAAGGTGAGTGACATCAGCCAGGGGAATGGACAGCAGGAACTGGAAATCACCAACCTTTTGGATAAGAAAGGAGATGAGACGTGTGATGCCAACCAGGTGGAAGGACAAAGAGAAGTGACAGAAGCTGAAGACTCATGAGGAAGAGAGAATCTTTCCCATGAGTGGACTTTGAGGCTATAAAACCCCAGGGCTTCCTTGAGTGGGGCTCACCTTGGGGGCACCAGCTCGGGCTGTTCCTGTGTTACTGTGCTGTGAATAAATGGCTTTATGGAACGAGACATCTGAGATTCTGCTGTGGGAAACCCAGGGCTGAACTGGCAAGGAAACCTGGTCTGGCTGTGGATGGGTGTGTGGGGAGCCAAGGGGGACACGTCGATCATGGGAGCCGCATGCTGCGAAGGGGCTTTGACCCAGCAGTGTCAGTCTCTGGCCTTGGGATGCGACTGCCAGGGAGTCTCATGTATGGTCAGACCAGGAAATTTCCTTAACTCATTAATTATACAAGCAGTGAAGCTTTCTGATGAACTGACATGAGTGAATTAAAAGTAAGAAAATGATATAATTTTGTCTAAAATGTGGGGTTTGGGCTAGGTGACTTTATTCCTTGAAATGAATGAACAGAAATAAGCAGAAAGTGTCTGTAAACTTCTTTTTACTTGAAAATACAAAATAAACATCCAGTTTCTGCCTCTTTATTCTTGCCACCATGCTGCTAATTGTGCTGCTGGTTAGATAAACTATTTAGGAGGAAAAATTTCCCTTCTTGCTTCTAGCATTGCTCACACAACACTGGCTCAGTTACCTCATTCCTTCTATAGCTGCAGTATCTACCTGATTGTCTATTTCATTCTTGTGTTGAGCTTTTTTTTTGTACCTTTTACTCTTTGAACATTTCCTCTCTCCTTTTCATTGTCAGCTCTTCAGTATTTACTCTCCAAGTTCTGTCTTATGTCAGTATTTTTGAACTCACTCTTCTTCCCCTGGTTAATAGTATCTTAATAGTACCTCAACCTTTCTGGAAACAAGTCTGAACCTCGCACCTCACATGTGAAAAATCTTGTCATTTCTCTGTGTGCAGACATCTACACCTCATTCCCCTTAAACCTTCTTTAGGCACCTCTTTGACCCCCTTTCTATTCAAAGCTTTGTGATATTAGGTGTAGCAACTGTAGTCCCAACAGTTATCCTTATTTTAAACACAAAAACATCTTGTGCATTCCTTGGAGGTTTGTTTGGAAATCTGCATTCTCTTGCCAGTATCATATACAAACCTCTGCCTACAAGCACTTTAGTGAGAATTTTAGTCCTAATCTAAAATTCTCATTTTTTAAACATATTTGTGACTTGCAATTTAACTAGTCTCTCACTAAGAAGTGCATGAGTATGACAGGTCTGACCACAAGTAAGATTGATAAAATATCCTAATTTCTTATCAGCCGTAAATTGGGTTTTATAAGAAGACATTTTCCCTCTCTAGAACATGGTAATTTTTGGCCAGAACGAACATATGCTACCTGCAGTTACAGTTTAAATTTTTCAGATGAACACAAGTATCATAAATATAAGCTGTTGCCTTTTGATGTCTGTTTGAAATACTCATGCTTTCTATCTTATTTATATCTTATGGGATACCTGTCAAGGTTTACAGTGTTAAGTTTCCCTGTACCCAAAGAAAATCACTTATTAAGAAAAAAAAAAAAAGAAAAGAAAAATATAAATAGAGATTATATTGCAGGCTGATGCCTGCAATAGAGTCTGGAGGCAAAAGAAACATAAAGGAACAGTACTATAATGCCTATAACATATGAGATAACACAGGGGTATTTTGTGGAAAAATCACCAAAACAATTTTTATTTGGGAAATATTTTCATCAAGAAGTCCAATGATTGTAAGAGATAAAAAGCAAAAACTTTCTGACTAAGTCTTCCTGTGATAATTTGTTGAGTTAAAAATGCACCTAACTTTATGCATTCCTGTAGGGAACAGCTGACTCTGAAAAAAAATCAGTAATAACTAAAACAAAGATTATCAAGAATTTATTTCATAAATGTCACTACAAAAAAACTACTGTTAAGTAGGTTGATCATTTCACAGAATCATAGATCAGACAAAGTTTGAAGGGACCTCAAAAAGTTATCTGGTTCAGCTTTCCATGGGGAAAAGGAGCCAGATGAAATTATGTAGCACCTTGTCCAATTGCATCTCGAAAACATCCAACAATGAGTACCATACTATATCTTTGGGGAGGTTGTTCCAACAAATTACCATATTCATAGTAAAAAAAAATTTATTTCTTACATTGAAATGAAACCTATCCCAGTGCAACACTAAGTGTTTCTCCCTTGTCTTCTCCAGTTGCTCCTTCTGAAGAGAGAGCCTCAGTCCTCTGTATAGTCACCCTTTGCACACTGGAATACTGTGATGAGGTGCCCCCTGAGGCTTTTCTCCTCCAGGGAGAAGAGAACTGACTCCCTCACCCTTTCCTAGTGGCCCTTCTTTGGACCATTTGCAGTCTAAACAGATTCTTCTTGAATAGTGGCAACCAGAACTGGACACAGTATTACAAGTGCATCCTGACAAGCATGGGTCAGGGTCATTTTAAGGCAATGAAAATAATTGCTGTAAATTATAATTCAGCATTCATCAGGGAACAGTAGTATTACATTGTACATGGAAAATAAATAAGTATAAATCTGAAAGACCTAGAATAAGCAGAATAAACTTCTGCATTTTATCATAGGTTTTCTTACCTCTTCCTATTAATGATTTTTTTTCCATAATGCATCACTATCCTTATAGCCACAGAAATATTATACCTTTTCTACATGGTTATTTTTTAACTTTATATGAACCTTCATGTTTCATTCTCCGAATAGAAATATATTTTTTGACTTTTGCTTCATAAATAAATATAATAAGAAAAGTAGCAGTGAATATCCATAAAGAACAGACTTACTTTGTCCTTGCAAAGATAAATAATTGTAAGTGTTGAGATGAATATGTGGAATATAAATTAAGAAATTTTTTGGGTGTTGCCAGTGGTTTATTACTACACAAACACAACAATAAAAAGAGAACAACAAAAAAAAATCCCCAGAAAAATAGCAGGCACATAATAGTATCCTTGAGAGCCTGTGTTAGGAAAGCTAGAACAGCAGGGGTATTAAAGCACAGTAGTTTAGATAATGAAGTCAAATAAATTGTCTTCATCTTTGTGCCTTCATTGTCACCAAAGTACAATGTGATAAATGAAGTAGATTTGTCTGATGGAAATCATAAACATTCATATTTAATAAACAGTTATTAACACTTCTATAATATTGCTCTTTTATGTTCATTACATGCTCATTGCATTACAGCAAGTTTATTTCCTATTTAATTTCTCCATTGTCATTGTGTATTGCAAACCTGTGCAAGACAGGTCTATTTTTTATGTTGTACTGTACAGTATGTGAGTAACGCTCAGGTCTTAATGGAAGTGTCACATCATTTTCAGATCAAATTATCTGGTTTTAACAGCTGAGGGAAATCAAATTAATCAGTAAAATTAGAATATAAACCAATACAAATGTTGTGGTTCCCAAGATGTTGACTGAAATACTTGGAAGTCACGTTTGCCAGTTATCACATTAAAAGGCTTACAGGGGTACTCTATTACCTATCATTAGTAGTCCTATATTAGGAGCATGCATAAAGGTTTAAACTGATAGGAAAGAGCATGGCTCAAGTGAATTTAATTGCACAAATAATAACTCAGATTTTTTTTCTCATTATTTTCTTAGATATTGAGATACAGGAACAGAACAGAAAAGATCAGAATATTTACTCTGATCTTTAGGTAATTTTTGCCCTTTTGAGAAGCAAAATCTTTACTTCACAAAATCAAGGCTAGAATCTCCTAGAAAACAACTTCAAAAATTTTGGAATAATCTGGACAACCATCAGGATGTCTGGACCTATTTCTTTGTATATCTCTTTAGTAATTTTCCTTTTGTGTCACTAAGCTACAGGAATGTGTCTTGTTTTTCTAGAATACTTCATAAGCATAAGCTGCCAGAAATAGGACATTGAGTCCAAATGTGTGAGACTCCTAGAATATATGTTAATCTTTACCCTCTCCATTCTGCACTCCCAATACACCCAAAAGCTGTTCATTAGCTCAAAACCATCTGCTTTCAGTATGCCACAGGGTTTACAATTACTAAATCAGGAACACAGAAATAAAGAGAAAAAGATACTGTGATGAGTTGATCCTGACTTGACGCCAGGTGCCCACTGAAATTCCATTGCTCCCCTCCTCAGCAGGACAAAAGAGAAAAAGTATGGCTAAAAGCTCATGGGTCAAAACAAGGCCATGGAGAGATGCCTCAGAGATTACCCTCATGAGTAAAACTGAGTCAGCCTGGGAAAAATTAATTGAATCTACTGCCAATCAAATCAGAACAGAATAAAGAGAAGAGAATTCAAGTATAAAAGCACCTTTCCCCCATCCCTCCATACTTCCCAGGCTTGACTTTCTTCCTGATTCTCTATCTCCTCCTTCCCAGTGGCACAGGGGAACAGAAATGGGGGTTGTGGTCAGTTCATCACACATTTTTTCTGCTGCTCCTTCATCCTCAGGGGAGGACTCCCCACACTCTCCCTCTGCTCCAGCATGGGAGTTCTCTCCCATGGGAGACAGTCCTCTGTGAACTTCTCCAGTATCAGTCTTTCCCACAGGCTGTGTTTCTTCATGAACTGCCTCAACTTGGGTCACTTCCATGAGGCGCAGTCCTTCAGGAACAGACTGCTCCAGTGTGGATCCCCCACAAGACCACAGATCCTGTCAGGAGCCGTGTCCAGAATGAGTTTCCCAGAGGGTCATAGGTTCCATCAGGCATATCCGCTTGCTCTGGTAACAGGCCCTCTAGGGACTGCATGTGGATATCTGCTCCACTGTGGAACTCCATGGCCTGCAGAAGGGACAGCCTGCTTTCACCACGGTCTCTCTCCACCATGGTCTCCACCATGGGGACCTCTCTGTCTCCTGGGGACTTCCTCTCCTTCCTACTGTACTGATCTTTATGCCTGCAGGGCTGGCATAAAGCTGTTTCTCACATTTTTCAGGCTTCTCTCCTCTGGCTTCAATTTGCTTCTGCGCAATAAATTTTTCCTTTTTAACTTTACTATCACATAGATGCTGGCACTGTCAGTGATGGGCTCAGACTTGGGAGGAGGAGGGTCCCTTTTGGAACCAGCTGGAGGTGGGTCTGTTGGACAAGGGGGAAGCTTTTGGCAGCTTTTCACAGAAGCCGCCCCTGTAGCCCCTCCATTTTCATAACTTTGCCATACAAACCCAGCACAGACATGTCAGCTTGGTAAAGTTTCTTAAAGACTATGAGATTTTAAGGGGTGAGCCAGGAATGACATGATCATTTACTATAAGCATAGTAATGACTTATAATATCAACTGTAGTTGTAATATCAATGGCACGTTGTATACACCAACACACACAAATCTACACAAGTACACACACTTTTTATATATATTTGTTTACATTCTTATTCAAATTGATATTAATATATATTTTTAGATAATATTTTTAAATGCTTTACTTTTATTCAGGAATCCATCCTAATATTGAAAAGCAATGTCACAAAGGCTCCTCTGATGTTATCTTTGATGCTACTTGTTCTACAAGAAAAGCTTTACAGAGTTTAAATTGTGGCATTGTCCATTTGCATAATTTATTGATTCTAAAGCAGTTAGACCTCTGCTATTCATTGTCCTTGCTTTACTACTGGCCATGCAGGTGAAGAAGATTTTGTGTAATTTTGATGGAACAAGGAGGATTCTCAAGTACATGTTTAAAAATAACTTCACTGATGTGCACAGAAATGAGATATATTGAAAAATTGAAAAAAAAAACCCTAAAAAATTGCAGTAATTTTACAAATAGAGAAAAAAAAACATGATTCTTATTTTCATGCCATCATGAAAATGAGGAAAAAACAATTTCCGAACTCTGATGAAAATAATCATCCATATTAGATGAGAATCAAAACACATCTTCAATGTTTGCATAAAAAAAATTTATATGAACTGTTTAGTATATTAAAATCAAATTTCAGCAGTGTCAGAATGCTCACTAATCAATTTCAGATTAATTTTCTTAATTGAAACTAATTCCAGTGATACTTTAAAGTTGAACAGCACATGCTCAGGACATAATTTCTTATGCAGGATTTTCCCATGAATATAAAACATTCTTTTTTAAAGTAGTTAAAAGATTAATACTCATTCAGGATTAGTGGATTTTCAAGCTTCATCTTTTATAATAATTATTTTTAGTTAGTTGAGTGTCAAGACCTCTGAATATTAAGCTGTCTTTCAAAAAATGATACTGTTCTTCAGAAGAGATTATTTTTAACTCTTCCATCTTCCTCCAGAGAAGTCAGTATGCAATCATACTGATTCATTTATTTTCAGAGATGACAAGTGTTTGAAAATCTATATGACAGTGGCATGCTTTTTATTATTGATACTATAAGAGATGCAAAGTTTATTGTCTGAGAAAGACATTTGCAATCTAGCATTGCCATACAAGTGGTGCACTGGAATAATGATTTCATATGCAAAATAAACTTATCTTGATTTACTGCATTTATTTTCTGCACTTTTCCACCTGCAGCATCTTGTTATAAATCACAGCTGAAATTTATATTAGATTTTCAAATTATTATTTTGTGCAGGAACTAATGAAAATGGGGACTTATTCTTCATGGGCATCCAGATCAATGAGCATTTTTTGTCAACCAACATAGTTTGCTGTATATGATGATGACAATTACATTCTACCCAGATACATATGTTTTTAACCCATACTTTGGAGTACCAAGGTGTAATTTTTACATCACAAAATTTCTAGCCTTTAATTTGAACCTTACAAGTTTGGAGAACCACACTTCCATTTCTGATTTATTCTGAATGTGCTTTCTATCCAGAATTGTTTAACCATAGAGAAAATAAAACACTTCAAAAATCATCTTTTTCTCCAAAGCTGTAGAGTGTGGGCAGGCAGTCCTCAGCGCTGATGCAAATACATTCACATTAGACTTCTTTGCTCACTAATGTGTATGTAGACCATACCTCCCAGCTTCCCGTGTAGATGGATGGGAGAGGAAGAAACCTCTAAGACTAACTCAGAACTTTTTATGGCTTAATTAGCCTTTAATTTTGTTGCAATATGTGAAGTTAAACTAGGGCTTATCTAGGATTTAACAATCTTTTTAATCTATCTAGCATGTAGAAAATAGAACAAATGCATTTTGTCAAACAGTATATGACATTTTAACATACAATACCTTGAAAAATTGCTCACAAAAATCTTAATAATGGAGTCAGAGCAATTGTATTTTCCTATAAAAACACATGAATTGTCAGATTGATTATCTTTCTAACTTCTAGTACAAATATAAATATGAACATCATCTCAGACTTTTTCTATTACTTGCTCAAAATTTTTGATCATACCATTTTTTCTTTCTAAACACTAGAACAAGACAAATATTTTTTCTAGAATTTACCTCATTTTCAAATATTAAAATTAATATCTTACAATCCCCTCATCCCACTCCTGAATTGAGGATAAGGTGAAATTGATTTGATGTTTTCTATCTTAATATTGTTTATACAAAGGTGTTATTTAATGATTCCCTTAAACCTGGAAATAATGCATGTGAGTCATCTAGCCATACCTATTCCCATAATCTATATGTGTACCTATATCTATATAATCTATGCCTATATCTATATCTCTTGCTTTTTTATCCCATGCAAAGTAAGAATTCAGAACATTTCTTCATTTTTTGAATAGCTGTTAACAGATTGCCTCTTCTGACTAGGACTGGGTTTACAGATTTATCAGGATTTTATTCTGGAACACTTATTCTAAATGTGTTACAACATATTAATAAGTAACACTTGTCTTCATAGCTTATTCTATTAGTCACAGACTTGGCATTTTAGAATAATTCAGACTAATATTTTCAGTCTTGTTGTTTAGGTTGAAAATATACACTTTTCAGGTTTTTAAGTTTTCATCTGTAAGCATTATAAACTGTTATTTATTAATGATTGCAAAACATATTTTGTAACCAATCCAGCTGTCTTTAAATACAGTTATTCTATCAAGTGCCAACAATAAACCAGGTGCTAAAGCTATGTTCTCAACCACTGCATTTTGTTTATAGCTTCAGAAAGCACCTGTAATATACAGCATTAAATATCAAATTCAACAGTGTGGATTTCCAGCTGACACCTAAGAACCTCACACAAGTCTTAGGCCATCCAGGAACTGGCAGTATGCTGGTTTTCCACATGAAACAAAAAACAAATAAACAAACAAACAAACAAACCTCAAAAAACCCAAATAGAAACCTAGAGAAAGCACCAGCAACTGAAAACAAAGATACAAACACATTTATATACGTATATCACCTTTTCATGTAGGCATACTCGTGCATTTGTGTACACATATTATATGAAGCTCTATGTAGTTAAATAGACAAAATATAGTTAAGTAATTTGATAATTTTATGCTATGTTTTTTTGTGAACCACTATGTAATTTAATATGAGTGGATAGGCAACTTATATAAAGTATACCGGTTTTAAACTAAATTTTCTTGTCCCCAAGATCAACTGGTTTGTAAAATGATCATCACATCTGAGTACATGGTGTAATTTCAACACTCTTCATTTTTACCATAGCTTTTAGCAGTTAATGCTTATTTTAAGCTTCATAGCCTGGCATTATTAATTTGAACTTTAAAGGAAGTACAGCTTGTGTCTGTGGGTATTTCCATTTATTTGAAATTAATTTGCCAGAGAAGCAAATAGCTCAATAATAATACACAGGTGAGGAATTTATCTGGCAAAGGCTGTGCATACAGTATCTGGTGTATAAAAATCACTTCATAAATTTCAGGATGTTCATGTCTGAGGTGTCTCAAAGGTTTCAAATTTCAGGTCTTCTATTACTTGAGATACTCTGGATAACTCTCCTTGTCAATCACCAGTTATTGAGAGATTCTTTCTCTATTGTACACTATGATACTAGCTGCCATCATAGCCCTTGTAACTGGGACTTGAATCTCATTATGCTTAAGGAACAATTTGGAACTTTTTTGGCACTTATCAAAGTCTCTTTACAAACTAATTCTTGGCTGGGGGTATTTTTGAGGTAAAGGCATCTGGTTAACTGGTTGTTTAGAATTGTTCTAAACATTATTAGGCAGACTAAAAAAAAAAAAAAAAAAGACATCAATCCAATATTGAAAAAGCAGCTACATTATTTCTTTATGTTAAAAAAAAAAAGGAAAAAACAACAGAAAAGGAAAACAAGTTCTTGATCTATTTATAATGTAATTAATTTAAACTGAAAAGTTCACTTCCTGCAGTGAGTGACTTGTAGAACTCACTTTCCTTCCAGATATAGTTCCTTTCTATTTTTGCTATTACATATTACATTTAGAGCTAATTTTTTTTCTCTTCAGGATAATTCATCTTCTCTCCTTAAACTTGTAACTTGTTTACATCTCCCCTCTACATCCATTCTGCCATTCCACCACTTATTTAACATTAATAAACTAATTAAATTAATTTGTTTACAAAATATAAATTGATAATTTCATTTCTTTGGAGATGCATATATTGCTTTTGAAGCCATCTGTACTTCAATGGTCAATTAACTCCATGACTAAAGGAAAAATTAGATAGGCAGTTTGTAATTTTCAGAATGAATTGTTTCCGTCTAGTGAAGCATGGAATAATTTTGGTTGGGAATGACCTTTAGAAATGATGTAATCCAATCACTTGTTCAAAGCAGAACTAGTCCCATAGTTAGGTCATGTTGCTCAGGGCCTTGTCAAAGCATGTTTTTGAAATCTCTGTGTTCCAGCACTGGACAGCCTCTCTGGGCAGCTTGTTCCCATGCTTAGTTACTCTCACTGAGAAAAGTTTCTTCCCTCATATTTAGCTGGAACTGCCCTTACTGCAAGTTCTGATTGTTGTGCCTTGTCCTTTCACCATGCACCTTTGGGAAGAATCTTCTTCTGTCTGTGCAGAAAGCTGAAGACAGAAATTAAAATTTTCCCTTACATTTCTAGTGCCTATGCTAATTGAGCCAAGTTCTTCCAGCCTAGAGCATCAGCTGCTCCAACCAATTACCCCATCCTGGTCACTCTCCTTGGGAGTTTCCTAGTGTCATTCACGTATGGAGGACAATTCTTCAGATGCAGGCTCACAGGCAGCAAGTGTAGCAGTAGCATCACTACCACCACCACTTCACCTGCCTGTCCTAATCTGGAATTTTACTGCATTGAAAAACAAATGATCAGATTTTTATCATAATAAGTCACTCTTTGCATTAATATTAATGAAAGAAAACACCAAACAAACAAATAAAACTTGAAATTGTGAAATTTTAAAAATTTTGGGCACTCCATCTCTTTTGTCTTTCTTCATCTTCTCACTAAGTGCAAATAAGCCAAGTAGACTGGCATATAAACTGCCACACATAATGAGAGTAATTACCATGAGTCATGTAGTTCAGGCTGAATATCATCTTAAATTCAAGAGAAAAAGTTTTTATATATTATTATTAATCAACTAAGAATAATATAAAATAAGAGGGGAGCCATTCAGGAAAAGAGATGACAAGGCTTTGTGTCTCAAAGCCTTTGCATGTGGGTAGGAAATGTGCCAAATGTTTAGCAGAGATGAGAGACCAAAGACAGAGGGCAGGAAACCAAAATAAGAGGTTATATGTGGTAAAGCTAAGAAACTAGGCTTTTGAGAAACAGTTTTAAGGAAAAAGCATGGAAATGAGTGTAAGAATATAAATTAACCTGGATAAAATATGGACAAACATGGTCAGGATGGACAAAAACTGAAAGACAAATACTCAAAGCTAATGTCAACTTCTATCAAGCCTTACATGCTGCCGTGGATGGAGGGGGAGGGGGGGGGGTGGGGCAGCTCTGCTGCTTTATATTTGCAAAACCTTGCAGGTCTTGAGACAATGCATCTGAAGAACACAAAAATCACAGGCGGCATCCTAATGGTTAAACAATGATTTTATTGTGAGAACTCTGCAAGATGAGTTTGTCCTCAAATTACCTTTTCCCATATGCATGAAGATTTCACTATATTTCTGAACCCTGAAGTTTAAGGTTATTGTGCAGTTACTCAGGACAGAATGTTTGCTGAAAGGGGGAAGAGAAAAAAAGAATCAAACAAACACTAAAGGATTCGGATTTTAGAAGAGGGTAATACTCATAAAGTGAATCAAATCTATAAAAGTAGGCGGCCATTCATGAGCTGGAAGCAGTTAGAGTCATTGGTGTAAGAGTCATTACAATGGCATTTTTAGATAAGCTGGGGAAAGTCTTCAAAACCACTGTTTTACTCAGTTTCCAGATGACCATCTGAACATATGCAGTATTTAATGCTATTGTTCTGCTGGCTTTATATCTTGTTAGATATGAAAAATCTCTAATATTTTACTGACATTCTAAGTGGCCTTTTCTACAGTTTCTATAGACCACTTGCAAAAGTGGCCACTCATATACATGCACAATTTAGTCAACTCTGCAACAGGAATCAGTTTGGTTTCCTCTTGGACGCTTTGTTCAGGATATTCATCCACAAATATAACATGAAAATATGCAACAGGTAGCTAATTGAACTGTCTAAAACTCTTAACCATGAGCTTCCTGTAATAATCAAATATTTAGTTGTGAAGATTCAGTGAAAGACCTTGTACCTCAAGATTGCACCTGCTATGTAAATGACTGACTGCGGAGTTGCTGGATCATATCAGAATTAGTAACTGGAGTGTGCTGCATGTGCACATAGTTGCAGCCCTGATACTATGCTACCCTGTAATTTAAACTAAAGAATGAATCTGGTTTTGTCCTTATTAGTTATCATTTAAGTCCTGTGGCTATTTTCATAAGCTCAGGTGGGGTCAGTATATGTTTAGGTTAAATGAATGTATTGGGTGGGTTTTCGTTGGTTGGTTTATAATCATATTAGTAATATTTGATTTTGGCAGATATAATTTGTTTTTTCCTTTTTTTAAAGAATGATTTATCTGTGAAGTATTGATTCCTTAAAGCACTCTGATTGCACTTCAAATCCAAAATTATTTGGGAGATGAGTTGGTTTCTTCCTCATAAATCTGAGATTTTTATGAGGGAAAAAAATCTGGTTAACTTTAGTTATAATGTACAACACAAGACCTAATATGCATTTGTAAATAGGCAAATGTACTGTTTATATTTGCATAAAATCCTCCTCTGGCAGGTATACAGGCTACTAATCTTATGTAAGCTTCTGGAAAAAAAGTTACAGTACTCCTTTTCACTTAAGTACTTAAAATCGGAAGCTTTTGGGAAATGAGTGCATTTCTTGCATAAAATTTATGTTAAAAGGTAACTTCATAAATATTCTTCTTAATATTTTTCTATAATATGACCTGTCCTTGAAGTAATGATTATATCTAGATGAAAAAATGCTGCTCAAATCATGTTTCAATCCTGGAAAGAATTTTTTACAATATAGCATTTTCATTATAAAATCTATTTTTCCGAGTTTGATAATCCCAGTTTTTTAAGGAAAAAAAAAAATAGTTTATGTAAGGGAAAATATTGTTATTTGGAAAAACATACCTGGAGATCATACACCAGTCTCTTCCATAGATTAGGATCCTCACTCAAACTGTTTTTTATCTTGCACAGCTAGCCAACTATTATTTTCATCACAAAGAGATGATATTGTGATATTGATTCAGAGATGCAGCTCAAACTATACGAGAAAGGCTATGTGAAGAATACAAACTAAAATTTATAGGACATAATTTCTGAATTCTACTATGAACTCTTTCTTTTTGCTTTCTGTTTGGTTTGGGTTTTTTTTTTCCCACTCTTGACATGTTCCAAAATTTTCCTTTTGGAAATACTCAAGTCTTCAAATTAAAGCAACCCTGATGTACAATGCAAGTTCAGCTAAGCACTCAATTACATTTTGAAGAATCACACCTTCTATAAAAGGAACCATAAATTCCACCTTATGATAATTTTATTATCCCCAGCCTGTTAATAATGTATTCATGATCACAGCTCTTTAAAAATGATTTTATGACTGGCTTACTCATCAGCTTCTAACACATTCTTACCTAAAAACAACAGCATTTTAGAAATATTTACCTATGACTAATGAGGACTTCAATCCTAAACTCTGTTTTCAGCAAATGTGTAGGCTTCTGTTCCAAAAATAAATGTGAAAATAAGAGTTGTTAAATGTCTTATTAAAATGATGACATTTGGAAGATTTTAAATTTTTTTGAGAAAGAAATGCAATGGCATACCACTTAAGGGTGTTAGTCTAAAGACGTATAAAAGGGAAAATCCTGTCTGACCTACCTGAAAACAACTTTTGCATGCCAATAATCATGCAAGCATAGAATAGTTTGGCTTGGAAAGGGACCTTGAAGATAATCTAGTTCCAAAACCTCTGCAATGGGCAGGAACCTTTTCCACACAAACAGGTTGCTCAGAGCCCCATCGAACCTGGCCTTGAACACTTTCAGGGGTTGGGCATCCGCAGATTCTCTGGACAACCTATTCCAGTGTCTTACCATCCTCACCGTAAAGATTTTTTTCTTAATCAAAGGCTATCCAGAAGCCCAGGTAAATTAAATCTGTAGCTCTTACATCATCAGCTGATGTAGTTGCTCCATCATAAAAAGCCACCAGGTTAGTCACCTTGCTGAAGCCATGCTAGCTGTCCTGTAGTCTGAACGAACTACAGTGCATGCATGAACCAAGCGGCTTTGTACAACTGTATTATCTTTATGGCTTCTTCTTCCTTCTGAGGATATCAAAATTAGCCAGTCCAATCATGTGCTTGAAAGAAATTGTGAAACTGCTTTTAAGCAACCATGGTATTGCTGTTCTGCAGATGACCTTGTGAAGTTTTACCAACCATTTTAAATAGAAAGACTTAGGAAAACAGATCATAACTGGCTACCTTTTTTGGAGCGTGATAATATTTGTCTTCAAATTGTGATGTGTTGAAAGCAAAAAAATGAGACAAAGAAATTAATATCAATGACAAATGATTAACGGTCTTGGAAAGCCAGATTATTCAGAGCTATAAATGGTCACTAGCAATTATTGGCATATGTAGGCTGGGCTGAAGTTTCAGTACATATTGCATGCTAAAAAATTGAATGGCTAGAATGTGCTGAACATCATAATTGGAAGGACAAGCTTTTATTAAACCTTGGGAAAAAATGCTCCATAAGATAAATAACAATTTAACTACACATGATATATCCCAAATAATGGAAGAATACAATTACATGTACAAAACATCAGTATTTACAGTACAAAGTATTTATTTTTGATCACATTATAATTAGTCAAATAGCATCTAACTTGTTGTGATAGTGTTCACAAATATACTTCAGATGCACGGTTTTTATATTTTGTGTGTGCAAAGGAAGTTTCAAAAAGGTAGAATTCACTCTCCATATCATTGATAAATTTAAGCAAGATGGAAAATATTTCTTGAATGAACAAGTTTAAGAGTTATTTCTTTAAAAAGGGTAAAACTATCTCACTTTCTGGAGATGTTTTTTCTTAATCTATAAACTAAATAAAATAAAAATATACCATTACCTTGTGTCATGGCTTTGGTCAGGGAAAGGTTAATTTTTTGCAGTAGCTGGGAGGGGTGTTGGCCATAGTCTGGATGTAATTCTGTACCACTTCATGTCAGGGCTGGTGAGGAGAATGGTCAAAAACACATGGCGGACAGAACAGTCCAGTATTTGTTTGTTGTAAGGGATTTTGTGTAAATAATTTCCTTGTGTAAACAGTTTTCTTTCTCATACCTTTTGGTACTAATATTGTTGGTACTGCTTTTTCTTATTTCATTGCTGTTTCCAATAAATTTTTCTTATGTCAATGCACGATCTTTGCATTTTTGCCTCTGTCTGGAGGGTGAGGAAGAGAATGCTGCACATGTTTTTAGCTGGAGTACTACAATGAAGAACTGGTCTCCTAAACCTTGATACCTTGAAAGGGTAAAAGGCAGGAAGTTGCATATATCTTAGGACTGTGTAGTTACTTGCTCATAACTTGGCAAAACCATCTCTCAGGGACCTGTAATTTAGGAGCACATCCCGTTCATTTGGTTGGCATTAAAAAAAGGGAATTTAAAATATAAACAACCAGTATACTATAATAATCATAACACAGAACGAGAATGGGTTAAAATTTACAGGAACATTTCACAGTCATTTTTCTCCAGAATAGAAGAAACAGAGGAAAAGAGAGGACGTGCAATCCATGGCTTCATCTTAGTCTCAGACATGTTTTGGAAAGAAGCTAATTCAATGTGAATTGTTGTGAATTTTGTGAAATTTATGGGTTGATTTCAAACACAAGTGGCAACGATGATGCAGTTCAGATGAAAATATCAAAGTAATATAAAACATCTTAAAAACTCTAGGCAGGTGCTTAATAACTGGACAAGTAGGAAAAATTCACCTCTGGATATGTATGTGCACCACAAACACTGAGGAAGAAGCTGTGTATGATGTCAAAGTGAACAAATGAGATACACTGGAGACTTGGGAAGGTAGCAGGCCAGGGCAGAACTGCTACCACTGGCAGATCAAGGGCTTGATTCATTTCCTGTGGCCCAAAACATAGGCCATATTTTCATTCACTGTCATGGCTGCTCAGGGAGAGATTAAATTGCTGGAACATATGGCCATTTCAGGTGCAGGTCTCTTATGTAGAGACATGTGATTGGTTATTGAATTCTGAGAAGATATTTTTAAAAGTGGAGGATGCCAAATGTAACAGCTTATGTTCTAGATGTGATAGCTACACTGGCTCCCCACCAGATACTCACCTTACCAATGAGAAATTAAATTATTTCAGTGTTGGTTTGTCAAGGCTGTGAAGGCATAGTCTGGTGCATAAAAAAAAATTATGCCAGTAATCAAGGTTCACCAGTTTTAATTACAGTGAGGAATAAACAAATATCCAGTTGACAAAGGGCATACTTTGGAAAGCAAAGGAACCAATCTGTTAAATCAATGAGACTGCAAACAATGATAGGATATGTAGAAAAATCTTGGAATGTTTTTAACTACAAGATGTGAAAAATGTTCTGGTATTTTTTAACCCTGACAAAGTGTTTAAAATGTAAGGGTACACATCAGTTTTCTGAATAAACACTTTAAACATGAGATCAGACAGCAGAAGACAACCACAGAAGTAAAAGTACCAGTAAGGAAGTTTTGGATTGCATTTTTGACGTAAAATAAATTATCCATATGTATTCCTTATTTTGATAAATTGTGGATTTTATTCTTTAAACTTATAGGAATTCCATAGTTTTTAAAATCTCTGGAAAATGTAAAATAAAACATCCAAGAGATGCAAAGACTTTTAGAAAGTTGCACTGAAAAATAGGTAGTGAAAAAAATGGAAAATTCTCTCACTTTCTTAGTAAGCTACTGTTCCTGAAGGTGAAGGCAGATCAGAACATAAAGGACTGAAGTAAGAAAAACAAAAATCCAAGTATTAACCATTGCTAATTAAATTAAAAGAGACTCCTCATTTTCTTCAGACATTGAAACGGAAAAAGGAAAGCAGAAGTGGAACCTATCTATTGTGAGACCTGGAATGAAGCTAAATTAATTTATTGTGGTTTAAAAACTGAACCTATAACTTGCTCCTATAATTTGCTTCTAATTTTCTGCTAAAGAAGCAAACCAAAATAAGGAAAATAAAAATGAAGAAATGCATATGGAATTCTATCTGCTCAGATAGAAATAAATGTAGAGGAGAACCTATTCAAATAAGAAGCTGAGAAACCTGTCCCACAGCCTAGAAGTTACTGGAGCATCCCATTTCAGCTGTGATACAAAATTGAATAAGTTTGCCAAGCCTCAAGTGAAAAAATATGAGTGAAAAGGCAAAAACACTGTACCTAAAAATGAACACAAAGTGATCCCAGAACTGATAAAACTGTTAATCTTAATCCAATAATATGAGTAATATCTCTGCCAAACCTTGACTAGCAGCATAAAGACTTACGTTCAATTACTAAAAATTCAGCTCAAGTGTTCTAACAGAAAACACAAGGAAATTAAATTAAACTGACTGGATACTTAATGAACTATATTTTTCCAGCTGAAAAGACAGAATCAATGGCTTACAAAATAGTTGTTCTGTCTCTTTTCACTGAAAGATGGAAAGGAAAAGAGAGACTAACAGAATAGGGTAGTACACACTAAAAACAATCTACAAGCTACTTTGCTTACCTGGTATTTGGACCAGGTGTTCACCCATGACAAGAAGCAGATGACACAATTATTAAAAATTCATATATTTTCATATCCTTTTTTTCTTTAACCTACAAGGAACATTTAGGGGTGGGGGGTGCTGTTCAGGTAGCAAAACAAAACTAAAAAGATTGATTCAGTTCAGATTGACTTTTGATGGACAGCATTTTCCAGCTTTACTCTGAAAGCTCAGAATGTTGTTCTGTACATTGCTTTTTTGTTCTTTTCTCTCCAGACCCTTTTATGAGTACTTGCCATAGTTTGAAGTTAGGCATTCACCAACAGATTAAAAAGCATTTGTAATAAGTTTGTATGATTAATTTCACGTTATACATTATTCTTTAAAAGCAGGAATATCAAATCAATATTCACTATCTTAACTATCAATCTGTTAAAAAAATAATCTTAGAAATGGCATTGCTATTTGAAAATACTTTATCTCAGATCTTGCCTAGCTTCTAACACTTCCAACCAATGGAAACAACCTCAGTTTTTTTCATTTTCTAGCTATTTAATTCTTTTACTTTGTATTTGTTGATAGCAAAGTAGGAAGAGAGAAACAGCATCATGTGGTGTCGTCAACAGCTTCATTTTTAATCAACAGAGTAAGACACCTTATACCTCTTAGTAAGAGAAAGTAAATAGTGTAGGAGTATCTTAGTTTCTACCAATGCTGTAAATAATTGCTTGATATGTCTATGTTGCTTAAAGAGGTGCAGGGAGAACACCTTGCTTCCAAACCAAGCCGAACAGAAGAATCCCTATCATTACTTAGATCCCATTCCCTTTGGTGCATTTGTTTCAGATAGAACACTCTGGAGCCATCAGAACATGAGGTGAGTGGTGAACTCCCAGTGAGACATTGATTGATCAAGAAGCCAGTTCCTGAAGTCAAATTGGTCCTCTTGTATTTAGCTGTATAGTCAAACCATTAAATAGGAGCCTGTTCTGGTCTGGATCTCCATAAAGTCGCAACTTCCTTCAGAGCACATCCACCTGCTCTGACAAGGGTTCCTCCATGGGCTGCAGGTGGACATCTTCTCCAGTGCCTGGAGCACCTCCTTGCCTGCCTTCACTGATCTTGGTTCAGCAGGGCTGTTTGTGTCACATATTCTCAGTCTTCTCTCACATTTTCTTTTACACAGCAGTTTTTACTCCACTACCAGGTGGATCAGCTTTGGCTGTCAGTAAGTCTGTTTTAGATCTGGCCTGCATTAGGTCTGTCAGACATAGTGGCAACTTCTGACTTTTTTTTCACAGAAGCTATCCCTGAAGCTCCCCTGCTACCAAACCCTTGCACATAAACTCAATTGTGAAGATCAGTAGCTTCTTAGATGTTTAGAAAGGTGTATATATAAGTAACAAAGCTGAACTGGGAATCAAAATACCATATATTGCCATGCCTGATATTTATGTGCCATCAAATCATACGGCAAAATTGTTCCTAAGTATGCAGGATGCACCACCCCTTGTACTACAGCATGTAGTGCTCTTTTAAACTCACATGAAACTTGTACTCACATGATTTTTTTTAAGTTTCTTGCTGTCAACACTCTAGTTAAAAACAATTCCAGAACCTTACTAGTTTAATGTTAAAAGCATTCTTCTAATAATGATCCTAAATGCATTCATGGTCTGTCTGTATGAAGTGATTCATGATATAACCATCACTTTTTGAGTGCCTACTTTATGCAACCTGATTTTTCAAGATGACATATACAAACTCAATGATGTTTAATGAGTGCAGTCAAAAAGATAAGCACTAAAGATTAATTATAGACTGGATTGAATAGTCCATTTCATCCATTTCTAACTTACTGTTAGATATCTCAAGAAAATAATTGAAAAAATTATATTTCCCCAATGCAACAGGAATCCAAGTAAACACTCAAGCAAAGATTCAGCCAAGGGCAAACTCTCTAAATACTCATTATATTGTTGCTCTTGCATTTTGAACAAAAAGTCTATTGGTTTGACATTACATATTTTTTTTAATATTCATTGTGTCTCCCTTTCGAGGTTATAGTGTCAACTAGCTAATCTTAGTGATTGTGCAATCAATCTTGAAAATGCTGAGTTGTGTTTGTGTGGGGATTTTTGAGGCTTTTTTTTTCTTACCAGAGTAATATCCAATAACAGCAAACTGGTTGAATTAAAATGATGATAGATAGATAGACAGACAGACAGATAGATAGATGATAGATAGATAGACAGATAGATAGATAGATAATAGATTAAAAATATTTTTTGTAATGGACCATTATATATAAAAATATGCAAATGCATTTGCTCAATGAATTAGATTTAAAAAATCAGATTAATCTTATGTATTATTGCCTGTCCAGTAGAAGTAGATCCTTTGTAAACCTACAGATACGTTTCAATTGCCTCTGGTGATGAGTGTTTTGGTAGTCCATGACCCAGGGAAAGATAAGACTAATAATCTGCATCCATCCATAGTACATGGAGTTCTGGTTTTATGTGATAAGTACAGTTAGAAAAAAACAGATATTGAAAAAGTTTAAATTGAAACATTGATTATTGACTGACGTTATATTAAGACAGCACTGTTCTTTTGAAGGTGCTTTGAAATAAGAGATTTTTTGTCAAGATCTGCTTGCAAAGGGAAGTAATTAAGTTCAGCAAGATTTTGCTGGTGATGCAGTTTATTTGAAGGTATCACCCTCACCTTGTCTTCCCTGTCTGTCTTTACTAAAGAGTCTACATCCTTTCATTCTAAAAACCTAGTCACAGGGATCATTCTACCATATCTCTGTGATGTCAATAAGATCATAGCCCTACAGGCATGCACGTGCCTCTCATTCATCATGTTTATTCCCCATGACGTTTGCCTAGAGGCAAGTTGGGACTTTCCCTGCTGGCTGGAGTGGTTGGAATTCCTTTGTGCTTTTCTTCAGATGCTCTCCTGCTCACTTGCAACTTCTCCACAGTCTCTCCTCATGTCTTCTTGGCCCTGGTAGGAAAGGGATGGACTGAGGGCTCTTTCCTCTGGGAACTTTGCTGTCCTCTTCATTATGAAATTCAGACATCTCTTGTAACAACCAAATGGAAAAATCAGATAGTGAAATAGAATGTTTATAACACCAATTATATAAATAAATTACTGACAGTTTTTTCTGCTCCACAAAGTGACAGTGACAAAGACTTCTCATGAAATGGCTAAAAAAATAGAAATCTTACAGAATTTGTACATACTCGACTCAAATCTATACATATTCATATATATTTGTATATATTTTTTTCCTCTCTATACAGATTAAGAATTATATTTTGGGCCAAGATCCTCTATGAGAAAAAATATCTCAAAATACTCCTTAGACGATTGGGGATAAAGGCATCATACAGTCAACCTAGGACAGACGTGAAAAGATTGACAGTTTTTGTATTAATTCCTGGACATGCTTTTGCGAAGGAAACAAGTCTTTATGATGTAGTCTGTGGTTCTGCACATAATATAGATAAGTAGTTTTTACAGTTAGTTTTTTAATAGAAATAAGCAAAAACGAATGGAAATAAATCTGTGAAAATTATGGAAAGTATGGTAACCATTTCTTTTCTAAAGAAATAATATGAATGTTATGCAGCAGATTTATTGAATAGACAGCTGATCTGTATTCAAAGTTCACAAAAAATCACATTTCTTAATGTCTGCCATGATGAATGCAATATATACTCAAAAGTAAGTGTAGAGATGCAATTTCATGACTTTTTTGTATCTTCCTGCATATAAAGAAGTAACATAAACCTCATCCTCAAGAAAAAATATTTTCCAGATTTTCATCTTGCTACTGAGATTTTAATTTTCTTTCTTACAGAAATTTACTTTCTTTTTACTCAATTAAACTGTAAAATTTGATTCCTATGCCAAATATTATGCCTCTGAATAAATGTGAGAATCAGCTTTGGCACCTCTACTGCACAGTGTACAAAGGTTTATAGCATTATCACCTGCAGTCAAGGTCTTCACATTGCTGCAGTTTCAAACATTTGATGTTTTAACCTGCTCTTTTCAAATGCTTATAAAGCTAATATAGAGCAGTGTCATTCTCTCTTTATTGTTATTAATCCTGACATGTTTAAACAGACAAATTGACTTCCATATTATTGGAATGCCAGGTGGTAAAAACCCATCTGATCTGGTTTTTCATACATAGTATAGTAAAATGGGACAACAGTTTATGAAATCACAAATTTCAAAATAAACACCTGAAATCAGATTTGATATTCAAAAGTCAAAAGTTTGTTATCTTCAGAAATACTAAAAAATTTACCAGTTTTAATATAGAGTATCTTCAAGTTCTGAAAAAAAATCCATTCTTTGGAAGACAAAGTATATTTCTAAAGCTATATATTCCCACCTAGATTGAATTTTCTACAATAACCTAGAGAAGCAATGGTGTTTGAATGTAAATTTTCATGGGCAACACACACAAAATATAATATATCCGTAAGTATATTCTATACCCATCCTACAAATGTAATCTCTGTACAGCCTTGGTTTGGTCTCTGGAACACTTGTAATCCCCTGAGTACCTTTTTTTCACATTTCCCTGGCTGCCAGACCTACCCAGATGTGAACCTGTAAGCAATTCCCTATAAACTGTAAATTAGTGGGCCACTAAACCACTGAACACTCTGTGACACTATCATGGTTTTAAACCCAGCTCAAAATTAAGCACAGCTGCTCACTCAACTCCTTGCTCTCTCCCCCTGTACCCCAGGGAAATTGGAAAGAGAATCAAGGTAAAAATTGTATGTTGAGATAAGAACAGTAATAATATGTGACTTGAAAATCATATTTTCATAAATTCCATCAATAGTTTAGGGGGTAGATAAGTCAGTTAAGGAAAAGAAAGGAGGCAAATTATTCTGTACTAGGCTACAAAGTTCAGACAAAATTACAGGCAATTATATAAACACCGAATATCTATACCTTCTATCCTTCATCTCTTAGAGATATCAGTATTTTGTACACAACAACATAACACATATGTTCTTTTGGTTTTCAGAAATGTTCAAAAATTCATATCGAGAGCAATTTTCATGGGCATCATGAGGCCTTTTGGATCTAGGCTAGCATATCCTCGTATAACAGTATGGCATTTAATATGTTTCTGATTTACAGATTGGTGATCACCTGAAAGCAGCAAATAAAAAAAACAATGAAATAAAACCTAAAACCATTAAAAGAATTAAAAAAAAAAAAAAAAAAAAGCAAAAGCATAACCAACCAATGATTGATATGATTGATAAAGCTCTGTATTTCACTGTGGTACACTTCACTCTATTATAGTTCTTTCTAGGAAAGTACATTTTCCATAATGGTATCTTCCTGCATCTCAAAAAAAAAACAACAACCTGGAAATTTAGAAGCAAAAAATCCAATCTGAAAGTCCAGTTGTTAAATCCAACACCACGGTTAAAATCCAGTCCAATACCAATATTTATTTATTTTTTTAATCTTCTTGGCTTTTTGCTCCATCAGCTTTTTAATGACCTGTAAGTCATTCCTGCAAAGCTGATTTCTAGTCAGTAAGATTCCAGCCTCATCCTTCCAGCTAGTCTGACTCAGCTGTGTTTAACCCCACTATGGGTAGTGCTCCTCCAAGCAAGTGCCTCCAGGATTTGAAGTTTGCATTATTCCCTGTTTGGTCTTTTTCCTCAGATGACAGTACTGGGCCAGCTACAGCCACATCACCTCCTCAGGTCCCTGGTTTGGCACCAAACCCTGGCCTCACCAGTACAGCTGATATGGGCTGGAGGGATGGAATAAGAGAGTGAGGTTTAGCTACTTTCAGAGCCAGAGCACAGGTGCCAGGCTGGAAGTGCAGCCTTTGACTACAGCAGCAACTGCTGTGGCAACTGCCAAAACTGTGCAGAACCTTCCAATAACTGCCGAAGACTGGATCCTTACAGGTCCCTTCCAGCTCAGATGATTCTGTGACATGTACCATGGCATCAAGCCTTGTGTTCCCCTACCTTTCTGTCCCTTTGTTCTCTGCAGGGTTGCAGGACCCCAGGGGCCAGGAATGGCAGCTCTTCCTGCATCTCACTGGGCTCGCACCCTACTCTTCCCATGGGAGCTCCAGAGGCCATGCCTGAGCCCCCCACACAGAGCAGCTCAGGCATTATTCCCCCAAAGTCAGGGCACCTCGCTGGTCATTTGGATGTCCTCATCCTCTATCCAGGGCCTCACTGGCTCCAGCAGAGAAAGCAGCAGGGCCAGGCCTCCCTCCTGATCTTTCCCCAGGGCTGTTTCCCTTGCATTGCCAAGCCATGCTCAGGAGTCAGGTCAGAAACAATTCCACTGAACTGTGCAATGATGCCTCCACCCTGAGTGCACCTGTGCTGTCCCCATCCATCCTAGAACCTCTGTGCCCTGGCTGGCCCATCCCATCCTGTGCCAGAGCTCCACAAGCCTGGGGCCGGACAGCCCAGCTTTACTGCCTTGCATTGCACTGCATTGATCCACCAAGTTGTAATTTCATCATGGAATCTTATCAGGCTGCTCAGGCATGTTTGCCCCTTTTTAAGCCCATGTTTATTGTTTCCAATCACTGTCATGTCCCTTGTGAGTCTAGAAAGGTTTTTCAGGTTTATTTGCTCTATCATCTACCTAAGGACTTAGGTGAATCCAACTGGCATATGGTTTCCTACATCTTCGTTCTTCCTCTTCATGAAAATAGGAATGATATTTGCTTTCTCCTAGTCCTTAGGAATCTCACCCGATCACCATGGCTTTTCATAAATAACTGAGACTGACCTTGTAATGACATCAGTCAGATCCTTTGGCTTTTATGGGTGAATCCCAAGTGGAGTTAATTTCCTTACAAACATAGCTTAGAACAAATAAATAAGTTATATCAGTGTATCACAAAATGGAGCTGAACTTTCAATAATAGTCTCTGGACTGATATATTTTTTTTACTTCTTCATTAAACAACATTCAATCCCAACACTTTAAATGCAATTGCACAATTGCACTGCAGAACAAAACCAGAGCTTAAAGTTGCTATGGTTTCCTAGCAAAGGAGAAATGACTGAAATTATATGGGCTTCAGAAAAAAAAAAAAAAAAAAGATGATTTGACAGGGTTTTTTTCATTTGTTTGCTTTTTTGTTTGTGAATATTAACTGAATGGCCCTCTATTTTCTCTTACTGTTTCAAGAATTTCAGGTGCCTGTGTCAATACTGTGCTAGCTAATTCTGAGACAAACTGTCCTGATGACCCCTCCTCAACCCTCTGCTTAGTTCCAAGGAGTAAAGCCCCTGACATTTCCGTTTTACATGCGATCTGTTTGACTACTGTCTGCTTATGGCATCCTGCAGAATACTGTTTATTCAGCTCCTGCCATAGTAAAATTTATGGTGGAGTCTGGCAAACTGGGATCTGTGTGTCTACTCTCACTAAGTGGTACTTGTTTTTCAATGCAGAAGCTGTGTTGTTGCCATTGACAACCACAGCCTGCTATTAGCATGCAGCCAGTATGTTGCAGAAGTATTGAACATCAGATGAAAGTGCTGTTTGCTGTTAATTTGTAAACAATACATAGCATGAGCATCAACAAGGAAGATTTTCTAGGAGGAAAGAAGGATTTAGGTGCCAAAATCATTGTAGACTGTGTCAGGCTTAAGTTGTGAGACATAAAAAACCATGTATAGGAAAAACATTTTAATTAGCATTATACATTATGGAGAAATTTTACAAATTCAGAAAGAGTTTTCAACTTCCAAACTTCATTTTATCATTTGACTTTGGACTAATTAAACACCAACAAAATTATACCAAGCAACTCTTATGAAATGTTCATTAATAATTCTCCTGGTACAGGTAGTCTCATCATAACTGAATGTCAACCAATCATTAGGAACTGGAAAAAAAAGAAATTTCTCTAATAGAGAAATTAACTAAAATGCTACAGAGTGTTGTTGGAATTTTTTAACTATCTTGTTAAAGTCACTGATTGTACAAAGCCAGCCTCAGTGGCATAGAGGAAAGTTGATAAATTTTGTAGCAACAAAATCTAATAAATTGCCTTTTGATTTGAGGCAACTGATTTTTAATTGGTGTTAACAGTCAGAACTCTAAACCCCTAACAACATACATGTTTGGAATTTACTTGAATAATGTAAGAATTACAGAATTGGAGAATGGCAATGAGATGAAACACCTGCTATTACAATTTACTCCGGATTTTGGGCAACTAAACACATCAGAACATTTTTCTACATTTGAAAAATACAAAAAAAAAAAAAAATGGCCAGACTAACTGCATGTTTCCTCCTATTGATCAAGTTTCTTGTTATTTTTGAAATATTATGCATGTAAATGGAATTATTTTAGATAAAGACCAAACTTAAGAGCTACACTATATACAATTCCAAATATAAAATGTCTGGGGTCAGAAGAGTTCAAACATTTTGAAAAGTTGCTCTATTCAATTCAGTGGATTTAAGATTATTTTCACCTATTTCAGAAAAGAATTAATAAAAATCTCTCCTGAAGTGATCATCCAAGTCTTTTCAGAAGTGAAGTTATTCTCTTCAATTCCTCTTGCTTGCCTCCCTGTTTACCAGACTTCTGCTGATACTCAGGTCTTCCAATTTAATCTTATTAGAAGCTACGGAAACAGGTTCAGGAGGACATAGACAGGATGCCACATAGATGAAATTCATGTTTTTGTCTGACTTCCAAAGCTTTATTCAATGAGGTTTGACATAAGAGTCTCAGATAGGAAATGTACCAGCTTTGTGATATCCTCACTGTACTCACTCCTTTATGTATGTCTGGAGATGCATGTAAACCCCTAAGACAGTTAATTGGCCAGTGGTATGGGGGTATTTCTTCATTACTATCAGATAATTCTTAACCTTGAGGAGTTCCATGAAATCCACCAACATCCTTGGCAAATACTGTTATTTTATCATCTTGCCCACATACCAGGACACTAGAAGTTGATGTTCTCACGCGTTCTTGTAAAGACGAGTATATCACAGGATACTGTAGGTCATATAAGCACATCCTTCAGAATTTCCTAAATATACCACAGTACATTTCTTACATATGCCATGACAATGTTGGCCATCTGGAGTGATTGTTTTACTTTGCAGATCAAATTTGGAGATGAGATGCTAGGTTCTATGCATAGGATATGTTATTCTGTCCCAGTTGCAGCCTTTGCACTCAATTCTTCCCTGATGTCTGTTTTCCCCAGTCAGAGGTAAAATCTCTGTCACACTCTCTCTGCATGTGGTCATCCCTTCACAATCCAAGTAACAACAGCCCATTCAAAACTATGAGAGTAGTCAAGGGGAGATACAGACATTAGCCTTATCTGGGTTGTGCTCGAAGAGCATGTTGGAGCCTCTTCCTGGAATGGCTGTTGTGAGCTGGTTTCTCAATATGGATTCTAATCAACAGGTGTATTCCTCAGGAAAAGGTTCATGCGACCAACAGTGAAGACAGACAATCAGATATCTGATACTGGACTATTGAACTATGACTGAATGCATGTGCCTCATCTGCAGTGGTGTTTAGACATGTTTTGGATTCCTAAGGTAGGGTAGATTAACGACACCCAATGACATTATATTCATACAGCAGTCAGCCAATGGGACATAGATAAAATTATCAAAACTATTTTCTGCTCTAGAACCCCTAATGCATATAAGATGGGGCTTATGGTGTCTAAGTAATTTCTTTTTTATCACTTATAATCTAATGAAAGCAAAAAAAGTAATATTTGTTGGTGGATAAGGAATATGGAGATTACAGGAAATAATTTCAAATCTTACTGAAAGTAGTAGTCTGAAAATATGAGAGATAACTACTGACACATCAAAGGAGTCTCTGTCAGCAATCATAGCCAAGAAGGAATGAGATGTGGATTCTTCTGATCTGAACCCAGACTTCAAACTGTACCTTGACAGTAAAATCCTGGGTGGTGGAAAATGTTGTGGCTACTCTTTGCTGATCAAAGTCAGAACAACGCTTGATTATGCAATAGATTTATTTCAAGACTAAGGTTTTTTATTGAATAAAATAGAGCTAGAATTAACAAGTACTATTAAAGAGGTGAATAAATCCTGAAGAATAAGTGAAGGAGTGTGTGACACTAAATTCATATCTGTTAGGGATTTCATACACATGATTGAAAAGGGGAAACATTTCGATTGATTTTGAAACAAATGGGCAACCTGTAGAGTTGACCATCGTGATCATATAAGTACGTGTATGTTCTGAAATCTAGATATTGTGAAATTACAGAAGGCTGTAAAGAAAGCAGCTGCAAAGTTTAAAAGGATTAAAGATAAAGGTATTGTTTAAGTTTTCAGCAGGTGTATAGTCATAAAAATAGAAGATAAACCATGTAGTGATGACAGAGACAAGTCTATGAAGTAATGCATGGTCAAAAATAATACAAAGGTTAGCAAAATATCAAAGCTGATAGAATAGTAACACCAAGAAGAAAAGTATGAAAGATTGAAACATGAGTTCCTTTGCTCTTTATTATCAAAAAGTAATGATGCTATATTTCTAGCTGAAAATACCAGGTAAGAGCAGTGTTAAAGTCCAAAGGGAATAACCTTACCTATTTGGAAATTTAAAGAAAAAATATGTATCTCTGATTTTAAAACTCTCATTATATTGCCTAGTTTTACTTAAGCGTGTTAGGGCTCTTACCAATTTTATGTTTCTATAGTCTTTGAAATAAAAAAGAAGACTAAAAATGGGATTGAATGTAGCATGGATTTGCTAAAGTTTGTTGAAAAATGTTAAAGCAATAGAATAAGATAGCACATTCTTCATGAGAAATTATTTTCTAGACAAGAGAATTGTATTAGGATTCATGTATCTGGACTTCAATAGAAACAATACCAGATGGAAATTATCAGTCTATGTGAAGAAGAAGATTTTTACTAAGATAATTATTTAAAGAACAGTTTGAGATGTTTTTCTCCACGTGTAATGACAGAGAGGAAGCTAACAGAATTGAATGAGGCCAGATTTGGAATGGTTGACATGAAGAAGACAGACAGCTATTATTTGCTTTTATATGTAGGGTGTTTTATTTTTTTTATTTTTACCTTTTATTGAATTACATCACTTGACAACTGGAAGTTAAGAAAACACTGTAAAAACAGATGACTAAATAAATGCATCAGAAAAATGTGAATAATCTTGAGGAGTAAATGAGATTAAATTTAATAGCATGAATGCAAAATTATCTGAAAATTTGATTTAATTTTAAAATTATGAGATTTTCAATTGGAAAGAAGAAGAGGAGAAAGACTCATGCTACCCATCTCTTAGTACAGAATGTAATTTAGTTCAACTCTTGGATAGCACATTTTAGATATTTATACCAGAATTGATCATTCCAAACTCCTTTTGCAGTCAACAAAGAGAAATAGGCACTTTTAGGAAGTGAGGACTTTAACCAGTTTTAAGTATCTACCTTGCGATGAGATTAATTGCACCCTAAGACTTTCTTCCCCATGTGAAGGAAGAATAAACTTCTAAATAAGCTTTAAAAAAAAAGCAGTCATCTTGAAGTCAAGAGAGTACTACCTTAGTTGACTACAACATGCCATCAGCTGTGAAAGTGAAAATGTCAAATGAAAACTTAGGATGCATTGAATAACACAGTAGAAAGAGTAATATTGAGTTTATCAAATGCCCAGATGAGATTTTATCTGAAATACTCTGAACAGGATATCCATGACCAGAAAAATAGTTAGATCAGGAAAAATTCATATGTGAAATTTTTAAGTTTATGAAATTAATTATAGTATATACAATTGACCTGATAGTCCAAGAAATTCAATCCTGTTAAAGTATCTGATATTGTATAAAGGAAAGTATGGTTTTGTAAAATATTTCAGCAAGTAGAAGTAGTGCCTGCAGAGACAAGGTATAAAAAAGTTTTGCAAACACTAGTGCCTCAAGAACAGTCTTAAGTAGAGAAAATGTTACCAACTTGCCTATAAATTAGATAAAACCTAAAATGTTATCAAATTTTGGGAACATTCGCCTTCTAAAAGGAAGGTGGAAGAGAAGCTTTATGATTTAGTCCCATCCCTAATCAAAAAACATTACTGTCTTTTATAATGAAAAATTATTTTCACATGAAATGCTTAATTATATTTTACCTAAGTTAAAATACTAATTAGTAAATATTGAACATGCTTGCTAATAAGTAGGATTTTCAAGTTATGCTTTCATAGCTTTTTATTTCATACTGTAATTTAATTACAAACATAAATTATGCACAATAATTAGTAATATTGAGAACTGGTACAGCAGCTTAACATTTGCTTTATTGAAATTTGCCTTTTAAAAGCAAGCTATGCAAAGTGAGATCTTGTGCCATACTTTGAAGGCCTAAATTTAGGCAGTAAAGGAACCTTGCAAGATAGGCTTCAAGTTCAGAATACCTATACTTAGGTGTTTTTATGTAAATTTCTGTACATAAGCTAGTTGTCTAAGTTGCCATGGAGATCTATAGAGATTTAATCAGTGCAGTGAATGGATCTTAGAGAGCTTTTAAGGGCAAAGCCTTTAGAAGTGCCACTCCTAACCCACACATAAGAGCAGTGCAATTTAAGAAACTCCAGGGTATCTGACACAAGATGTGGAGCAGCAGCTATGTGGAATAAGCTGAGGCATTTCAAATGGCATTAGATAAAAGTATTTAAAAGGCAGGTGGCATTTGGGGATATAATTTAGTGGAGAACATTCTGGTGATGGTTAATGCTTGTACTCAGTGATATTAGGGCACTTTTCCAAACTTTACGATTCTGTGATTCTATACCTAGCTGGAGCACAAGAACTGAGCCTGAGAGAAACGTTGTGATGGACTCAAAGCTTACTACATCAGCAATGTTTAAAAATAAATTTTTCTTTTCAACACAATATGAAATTTACTGCTACAGGAGGCGAGAAGCCAAAACTGACTGAAAAATTCAAGAAAGAAATTCACTTGAAAATCAGTAAGTGTAACAGAGTAGATAAAGTGTCCAGCTGAATAAGTTACTTATCCTATAGTAACTAACAGCATGCTGAAGTTTTGCACAAAGAGGAAAGAGCTGTAAGCAGAAGGTTATCAATTCTGGTGCTCCTTCACTGTTGCTCTTTAGAGGAACAGTTACTTGCATCTTAAACCAGCATTAAAATTTCCTAATGGATGTTATACCTACCTTTCATATTATCCAAAAACGTCTTTTCGAGATCAAAGGCAAGATTCCATCCTGACTTTCTGTTTAATTCATTTGGCCATGCAATATGAGCATTCATTGAAGATACCTTGAGAAGACAGTGATCTCAAATTTCACCTTCGAATCTCAAATTTCACCTTCTTTTATTTCAGTCTTCATTCTCACAATCTATCTCACCTGTTTTCTCTGTCTTTGTAGCTGCTAAAATCTAATTTCATTTCTCTTTACTGTACTCTTCACCCTCTACACACACAGACATATACACATGTTCATGTACATAATGCACACACAAAGAATTAAAATACTTTGCTTCTCTAATCTGTTTTATTTCCCCTATGCTCTTATACCCATATACTCCTTTCCACTCAAAAAAGCAGAAACAAATCAAGCAAACAGCAGTACATTCAAGTTGTGTATAAAATGAACCTAAGTAACCATGTAATTATTCTCACTCTATTGCCGCTGCTCTTTATTGCTCTCACTTATTGTGTCATCTTTCATATTGCTAGACTGTAGGCTCCTTGTGGAAGGACCACATCATTTATTTTCTTTTTGAAGTACTTCAGCACCTCAGGCTCTTTGCAAGTAACAAATAATAATAATAACCATTAATCAGGTAATGGGATCAGTAGAAAGCACCAGTTATCAGCAATTAAAATCTTAGCAACAGTAGGCAGGTTCTTATTTCAGAATTTAGAAACACTTTTCTTTCTGCTCCTTGCAAATTAAGAAACCAACTTGGTTTAGCCAACATAAAACACAGGACATCTCAATTAGCCTTCTATTTGCCTACACTTCTTTTCCCCTTCAGGCTGAAAAGATGAGTGAAATCTATTCTTAAATATAAGTGACTGATAATTTAAAATATATGCCTGTTTTCTAATCACTCCAAATAGCAAAGGAGATTAAACTGAAGTTCTAGACTCAGTTGAGAGAACACTGAAATTGCTAGAGCTGAAGGAACAGGTGATGTTATTTGATTTTGTCAGTTGATATTGAAATCCAATGAGTTTTCAGCACCTAACTAGTATAATCAAGGATGTCTGAATCCAGGATGACACAGCATTTCCATGCAGCTGGTAACAAGAGGTATTTTTATACTGCAGCTTGTCTTCACTACTGGAAACAAGCAAATGAAGGCACTTTTGCTCTTTTTCTTTTTTGAGTCCTTTGCTCACAATGTATAAAAAATGCTTTCAATAACATTTCTAAATGACCAGTTGATACTAAGATTTTTTCCCCCTGACTGGTAATGACTAGGCATATAGTCTATTTCTGCATATCGTCTATAAACATCTTACTCTATTTTTGTCTATATCCAAAGCTGCCATATAGTTATTCTTTACAGTTTTAATTATAGCAAAACACCATATAATGTTGATGAAAGGCCTTTAATTTCACTTCTAAGACTTAGAAAATTTCCAGAATAAATAAGGGAAAGATGCTTTCTTTATTGAAACAAATAAAATGGCTTAATTGAAAATATTGATAGAAGCACACTTTAGGCACAGATCATTATGTAATTCTAGTGAATACATCAGATTAGTCTCTAAACACTTCCCATTTTTCCAAAGACCCACCTTTTTCTACCCCAGTTCTTTCATTCTTTCCAGCATAATCTAAAGATTTATTCTACTTAGCTTTACCTGTAGCTGTTTTCATCCCCTGATCTTTGTATTCATATTTTGAAGACTAAATAGTCATACCTATTAATATTCATATCTCTAAATAAATCAGATACTGAAATACTTGCATGTCCCTATTTTTTCTGTGTATTTTCATATCTAATAATTGGCCCTAAACTAATGTCATTCCCTGTTTTAACCTTGTATTATATGTAAGCTCATAAAAGGCATATGCACATAGCTTCTATATATTTATATATCAACAGATAAAACCTAAATGGCTTACATAAATAAATTCTGAAAACTCATTTCTGCAGAACGCCAAGGTTTACAGAAGATAAGTAAAAAAAAAATAAAACAAGTGAGGGAGGTGGAGAGGAGGCTAATAAGTGAATTATTTTTTACACAAATATTTATACACATACATAACAATTGTCACAGAGATATTCTGCTTAACTCTTATTTTTTATTCTTTTAGTCCAGTAACTCATTTATAATTTGGATTACAAGCTCTTGGGAACACAAGACATATTTTATTTCTGCTGTGAGACACACAGCATACCTTTAGGGATTTGACACTGAACACCAATGTGGATGGCTTCATTTCTCTGTCTCATATTTCACATGCTGCCCTGATATTACTTCCCACAGCATGTAATTTGGAGAAAGATGTTATTTTCCATGTCTTTAAAAATTTGCCAACACAGCTGCCAGAAGATGTGATTAGAGCATGTGGTAGCGCACTTGTGATATTTTATCCAGAGTGGAAAAAAGTAGTATCAAAATCCTCTCTCAGGAATTTTTTAAAAACTTGAAATCCCAGTTTATATGGGAGAATCTTGAAGGATACCCACTTTGCTACCATGTGGTAGTGCTTGAGGTGTTCAATTTTATTGGTGTTGCTGATTATGCTGGTTGTATTTGCATGTTTTTATGCCCTGTTGATATATTTTGTGCTTAGTGAAATGAGAGAATGCTCCCACATTCAGCTTTATAATTATGAAAACTTTCTCTCATTGATTCATGACAAAATATTCTAAGTGTTGGGGAGAGTGGTGGTGCTGTGTTTTTTGGTTGTTTCCCCAAAGAGAGTAGATGGACCATGTAGAGGAACTCATCCATAAACTAACTGACAGAGCAGGACTGGATGCAGACTTAGGAAAAGAAGGAGATAGGAGGGGGGCTTACAGTACCATAGTTTTCCCTCTACTACTTAAGAGGGATCACACTTTTGGCAATTGGAGATTATGAAAGCAGTGATAGAAAGAAATAAAAAATCATTAATCCAGTGCCTGCATTTTAACCCTGGAGTACTATGTATCTCTTAGTGTTGTGCTTGATATTTGCTGTTTGACCTTTCTGCCCCTGAACCCTAAGTAATTGTTATGACATATGCATGGTGAATGCTGACACTTAGCTGCTAAAGTCTGCATTCATTGCATTATCACTACGGTGCTGGGAGTGTGCTGAAACTCTTCTGTGATCAAGACTGATAAATGATAGTGTTCTCACCTACTGGATGTGGTATACACTTGCCCCTTTCTCCATTAACCCATGCACCAAATAGCTAAACCATGACATTATTTCATAACAAATAAAGCCTTTCTCTAAGCTGAAAAAATGCTGGTTGTTTTTTTTTTTTTTTTATTTTGTTATGCTGCTTGAACTTGATATATTGTAAGACTTCAGTAGCATTTGATTTACAGCATTACAGCCAAGACTCTTATTGTTAACATTAAGTAATGCTGTTGCAGGCAATGGTTTCACATACATTGTATTGGAGCACTGCACCCTTTGGTTGTGACAGAAGTTTTTGCTATGCTACTCAGTGATCAGGCATATATTGAGCAAAATCACTGAGCTGGGTTTTATAAATACATAACTGATGATTACATTTCCCTCACAGCCTCATCTGCAGTCTTATGCCTTGCAGTTCACTGCCTTTAACCAGCGTGTGTCTCTGATAATTGGTTTTCTTCTGGCATCATTTCTGGAGCTAGTGTTGAGTGGGAGTATAGTGCAGGCTGTTCTTGTCCTTTCATGTGGGAGGAGATACTGTGATTTCAGCCAACACCCCAGCATTTAGCTTCTGAGCTGCCCAAAGCCAAGCTTTTCCTAGTGTTTAAACAAGATTCATGTTCTGAGTGTGGGACTGGCAGTTACTTTACTGCCTGTTGTGTTGTGTAAGCCAGTGCCACCAAGGGTCTTGCACCCAGCAGTGTCTGTGAAGGATAAGGTCACCTTTTGTGAGGCTTTCTTTGATCACACAGCTGCATCCAGGGGAGAAGGAGTGACTGTGGGGAGGAAAAAGGAGGTGTTGAAATTTCCCTCAGACTGTAAGACATTAGGAGAAGAATCTCAGTATTTGTCTCCCCTCTTGGCTAGCAAACTAATAGCTAAAGGAGACTACTTTTGCCAAAATTTTGAAGAGGCTGATTTCCTTTGCTTGACAATATGCTGGAGTTCTTTTTGTAAAAAAATATGTGCTGCCTCTTTACTAGAAAAGAGATTTGGTTTAAGGATCCTAACTCTAGAGCCTTGTAGCTCCTTGTTTACTAGAGAAATATTTGTCCTGCCAACTTTGCAACCATTCTTATTCCTTCTAGATTTCATTTGGGTATATTCTTCTCCATGGTTGTTTGTGAATACTTGATCCCAACATGCATTTATCAGATGTCTTCAGCCAAATGCCAGGGAATGAGGTATCTTTCAACATCCTTGGTACATATTTTGTTACAAGACTGTAACAGTGCTGAAAGATGACTGGCAGTAAAATTAGAGAAAATTGGAAAGTCAGAGATTATAACAGTACAGAAAGTACAGGGTGAAATGCAGTTGCTGCTTCCTGGATGGAAACATACACAGAATCTAATCAATGATTATTCTCCACACATAACCTGCAACCTTAAATACATGTTAAGTGGGGCTAACTGGAGGGTAGAGCAGAGTGAACATACTGTGGCCAGGCTATGTTGAAATCTTTGCAGGGATGGGAAGTCAATGATATACTGTATCTGATAAACCTCACAGCAGCTGCCCACCAAGGGAGATAGGAGAAAATGGCTTGCTGCCAAGCCAGCAACTGTTGATGAATTTGGTTCACTATAATCTGATCATAATGCGCACACCTCCAATCCAAAGCTATCAGTCTCCAAAGTACAACCACCCCTCACTGAGAAAGGGCTATATATTTTATCAACTATGTCTTTAAGAGAGGAGAAAGAGAATATTACACCAATCAGTATTAAAAGTATGTATGACTAAAGTCACTCAAGCTCTACTTAAATGTAAATATATAGCACAAAAATGAGATAGGGATGGGGAAAATTTGGGGAAGACTCCATTTTAACTTCTGGGATTGGTTTGATGCCTTAGAATGGCTACTAAGAACAGAGGCTAGACAGTTAAGAGAGTAGGTATTCATTAAAGACCTTCAATAGATACACCTTGGGCCGTCAATGGAGTTCAGAGTTATACACTAATGCAGTACAGAATCTGAAAAATATAAAAGCTAAAAACTTAAGGCATCAGGTTAATGGACTGAACTTGTCTTCTCTCTCATAGTCATGCCTATTAATTAAAAACCACACTCTATGTGTGCTGAAGGATTGTCTTGAAATAGATTTCATTGGTGATTAGAGCTTGTCTGTATATTATTTCAATTACATTTTTGCAATCAGATTTGATGATCAGAAGTCTTCAAACCGTAACCTGTTACAATTTTCTATTATCAGTGTGTTTATTAATAAGGTATATTATTCCCTAAACTGTTAAGTCTGATGGTTTCTAGGGTGACAGCACTCATCAGCAGCAGATGACATACTTAACTAAAATTGAACAGTTCCAAGAGGGGTCCCTCTTTAAAAGATTTGACTCCGATATGCTGTTGGCACCTGTCCCAGAACAAGTTAGTTGAACTGCACTCCAATAAAGCAGAATGATCAGTGGAGTCCCAATAATGGGACAGTGACAGACTGGTTGGGCATAAGGGTGTCAGCTTTCCTGGGGTGTTGACAGATGGATCAAACAAAAAGGGTTCAAGGAAACCTCCTTTTCATGTGACAATCAGGAATGGCAAAGTTTCAGAATGTGAAGGAATACTCTTTTCCTTTGGATTCCTGTGTTCAGCTGCTATCCTTAGATGGACCACAATCTCTAATACCCTAAAGATCTATCATATGCTTTAGCTCATCTGGTAGGTCTCAGCATATCACGTAGTGCAAGGTAACCTTAAAAATAACTTTACATCAATACAGATAGCAGCATAGCAAAGCATAATAAAAATGACAGAAAATGTAAGAACAGATTGACTTTAGTTACGGTTAAGTAACTGGGACAGGTTACAAGAGTCACGAATGAGAAATAAGCCAGACAGAGGTCAACAGACCAGCTTAGTTATACATCAGACAGCTTAACTTTAATAGAATAACATGACTGAAGAGTAGATCTTTCCTATACACACATTAGAATAACTTCATAATTAGAATGTCCTATTGTTTTGTATAATATGACTTTCTATTACCAATACGATAATCATTGAAGTTTATACCAAGATTTTTTTCCCCTGTTGCCAAACTTGTATTTATGCCAAAGTACTCATCTGGAGATGAGTCTCATCCTGACACCATCACTGGAATTATTTGAATTAAGGAAATTAGACAAGGTTTCAGCCCTATGTTGCTGACTTTTTAATGGTCTTTAAAATAAAATGTAATATTTGAGTATAAACATACCTTTCTTATAAACTATTTCTATAGCTACAGATTAATAAGTTGGTTTTTTTATATGAAGCAATATATATTAAACCCACTATGTTTTCTCTAAAGAATGCTGTGATTGATTGACTGATTGATTTTGCACTTCAGACTTTAAATTAAAAGGAAATATTTATTGCAGGGGGGTTATTTATACTTTGTCCATCTGTTTTTCCTAGGCAGCTTCCTTACATTCCCTGGCCTCTTAACTGTGTCTGGAATTCAGTAGTATCCTTGGGTACCAATATTGTATGGTCACTTTGCTTGTGTAACAAGGCTCTTTTTAGGATAGACTCCAGGACTACTCATAAGTTATTTATAGATTTGGCAACAATAGGAAAACTTTGCATGAGTGTCATCTTCACCTTGGCAGTAGGTGTTTCCAGGAAGGAGCCATTTTGAGCATGTGTCTTGATTGCCCACCTGCCCTGAGGGTTCAGTCACACAGACGTGACTCTAGGCTTTGCTTGAGCTTCCTTTTCAGTTTGCATTCACTTATTTCTGCGTTACTCCTCAAGATGTTCCTTTCTGGGTTTACTTTTAAAGAGCCTGCAGCTGCTGCTTATACTCATATTGCTGCATAACAATCCTGTTCTTTAGGTAACAAAGAATTTTTATTTCTCCACCTACTGAAGCACATAATATATTTTACTCTATGCACAATTGAAAATTTTTACTTTTGGCTTCCATAAGCTTGTGATCAAGCTCTAAGCAGACTTCTTTATAGGATTTTTAGAGTAAGATCAACTCTTTTGCTTTTGTCTGGGACACCTGTGCATATGGATTAGTTAGCATGCATATGGTGGTTCCAGGCAACAATTCATAGTGCAGTACATAAGACTATTGATCCAGTCATGTTTCTAATATTAAATGCCTCTAGCTGCTAAATAAGAAAGAGAAACTGGCCTAGGAGAAAAATGGCACTGACTGTTATTGTGCTTTGTCCTTAAGACTAGCCCTTTAACACTGACTTGTCTCAGAGGCATCTGTGTGGAGTACTCCTAACAGAGACAGGGAATAAGCTGGCATTCATTTACCAACCTGAAATCAGCTTTTAAAACTCCTTTTGTTACTTTAGCCCCTAGAGGGAAATACACTACTGAGGATAATAACTTTCTTGCTTCTTGCTCTCCTCTCTGAAGGATCTCATGCCATTCTGGACAAACTTCCAACACCTGCATTTGAGAAGAGAGCTGGAGAAGACATTTACAAGTGCTGAAAGTCAGTTTGAACCTGCGGTATTCATATCTCTTTGGACAATTCTGGCCCTTTGCAGGGATGAGATCTAATAGAGAATCTTATCCTCCCACTAGACCCTCAACCTGATAAAAGGACTGCTCCATTCTTAGCATATTAGACGGGAAGGTCACACTATATTTGCTATGAAGAGCTGTACTTCCAAAAGCCTGAGTTTTTGAAATATAGTATGGTGAGCTCTGAAGGATCATACCCTTAGTTATCATATTTTAAGACTTGATGTTTCTTTGTTTTCCTGTAATTTTTTTTCCTAGAAAGCTACATTACCCTCTTGTCTTTTATTCTCATCTGCTTTAAACATCCTCAGTTTAATTTCCCACTGTGCTTCAATTTAGTTCAAAGTGCTTCCTACATGTTTTAGATTTGTTTACATGCTTGTATACACATAAGAGAGGCATGAAGATTGCTTAAGCATTCCCTTTAATTTATTCATAGAAATACATTTCTACAAGAATCAGTATACTATCCTGAATATTTTATTTTAAATTTATATTAATTTCTCTGCATATTTGTACATTTTTGCCCTTTTGTGGTCTTCTGTTTAAAATTGTTTTAAGAGTAAATATATTGTTAAAATACTTTTTTCCAATCTGTGCTCTGCAAGTTACCTTGAAAATAACATGACCATTCTCCTTGAAGCTATATTTTGTTATATATATTGAAACAACCCTTATCTTTGCATTGGATTTTAAACTACCTGATATAAATTTACCATTATGTTGAATAAAATGACATCTGGTAATTAAAAGATTTAGATGTGCATAAAAATGTTATCAGTCTGAGTTAAAAAGCTTGTAGAAAAGTCTTATGGGAAGTTATGCCTAAGAGTTAAATGGCATGTACTAGAAAAAAATATATATCTTCTGAACATCTTGTGAACAATGTGAAAATGCCTTAATATGCCCTGTGGTACAAAAGAGATGGCTGCTACATTTTTGTTTGCATGTATTTCCACTAAATCTTTTACTGTAAAGGAACTGAGGCTCACTTATGAAGTCTGAAAACTATTGATTGATAATATATAAACATTGTTAAATATCTTCATAAGTTAAGAGTTTCAGCAGATATAGTTCCTCCTGTCGATAGGAAAATTAAAAAAAATGTATTCAATATATTTCTAAAATCAGTTTTTAGCGAGCATAAATTGTAACAGTTGTAATCAAAAAGAGCTGGACTTGTTACAACCAGCATCCAATAGATTTCCAATTTAAGGATAATTTTACTTTCATATAAATTATCCAACACACTAAGTGGTTTTTTTCATCATAAAATCAATACGATTTTCTAAAAACTGCATTTTATTAGTCTACAGACAAAGGTACTTGAATATTTCAGTACTATTTAACAATCAGCCATTTAGCACTTCCATTTGAAATCGATCATTAAAGATTTGTTTTGCCTCACTACAACTATTTGTAAACATTATCCTCACTTTTTTGTGTCTTCATTCGTACCCTGTCATCTTCACATTAGTTTGTAACCTATTAGAATCACTTTAAACCATCAGCAAAACAGACATCTCATTAGAATCCCACTGATAAAGTGAACTATCAGGTAATGACTGAGATAACTGGTAACACTAAAATGAATCACTGATTAAAAATTCCATGGAATGAAGATATACAAACACTGAACCATGTCTTTCCCTTTCCTGCAATAAGGGATAAGTGGTCAGTGCTCAGTCACATAATTGCAACAAATTATCACTTGAGATAATCACTTGTAAATCTATCAATGACATTACCCAGAAAACAGATAAGGGAAAAGTTTGCAAATATTCTGCTAATATTCCATTTCAAACTGTTTGGTAGCTACCATCATTCAAAGCAGTTTTCTCATAATGACCAATGAAACCTTTATCCTTGAGGATCTGTGTGCTGTCTCTGTAAAGATTTTTACTCCACTACTGACATACCCCTTGTATAAGGAAACTTATTGTGTCTCCTCTGGCTTCCTTAACTGCACCAAACCCAAAATGTGTTCCTTTCCATTTCATGTCTCTGGCATGCATTACAATAGTCCGATCTCTTTTCGTATGAGGTTTCACAAGCCTTCAAACAGTATCCTGAGTTTCTTTTTGTGCTGGCTGCTAACTGGGCAAATAAAAGCACATTCACATCTGGTTAAGAGCTACAGCTGTTGTGTCTGGCTAGCAAAGAGCGCAGCTGATCAACTCCCAGCTGTCCCTTAGGGAAGATGGTAATAGATTCTCTAGCCATCTCCCATTTTTTCTCAAAAATTCATAGAAATATGAACTCTTTCAGATCTCTATTCCTTATGAAATTTGCTTGGAACTGCCCTACTATAATAAAGGTTTTTGCAAACAAGACGATACAAAAACAAAATAGTAATAGTTTTCTTAGGAGAATGGTTTAAGAATAAAAATTTCTAAGATTATCATTTACCAGAATAGCAGTTCATATAAACAGTTCATTTTCTGTGTAACAAAATGAAAAAAAACTGTGCTTTGATTGAAAAGAGCATCTCTGAGCTCTATTAGGCTGACATTGGCCAACACTTGATTACAAGCCAGACATTTTTTCTAATTCTACTTTCTAATTTCTAATTCTAATTTCTAATTCTAATTCTTACTTTCACAGTGGGAAGAAGGAATGTACTCAAATAGGACATGACCCCACATGCAATGAAGACCAGGATGTAGAAAAAGTCCTCTTCATTACATTCCAGAATAGAGAAATCTGGGACCATATGCTGCATTTGAGGTCTTTCAGCCCCATAGACAAGGCTCCCAGTTAGGAGTATTGGGAAACCAGGACATCTGATAGCGATATCAGTGAAAACAGAATGAATGGATGGAGGATTATCACCATATAAGAAAGGAGAAAAACAGGTTTGGGTTGGGTTTTTTGTTTGTTTGTTTTTGTTTGTTTGTTTGTTTTGTTTTTTGTTTTTCTCAGAAAGATATAATATAGGATAACAATGAATCTTTTCTTCTGAGCACGTTTATTTTCTCTGCTCTTATAAGTCTCAAAAATTTGCAAACAAACATGTCACTTGCTGAGTTTTTTCTTATACAGTTTACACCTTAATTAAGACAAAATCCCTTAAATTCTACAGATCCCATCACCCAAAGTTAGTATAAGAAAATTAGACTTGGAAAAGTCTTATTTTGGAAATTATTACACTGATGTGACAATACCTACAAAACACTGTCATGGATTAAACAGCTGGAGGGAAATCCTCAGTCTGAAGAAGTTAATGAGAGCTTTTTCACTGACTTCAATGAAGTCAAAATTTTACCCCCAGAAGTCTGTCATCTTTGCTTATCACACTCTTCCTAACTATCCCATTGTGACCCAGCTTTCTTTTTTTTTTTTCTTTTTGTAAATTCTTATATCATTAGAGTATTAAAGGCCTGTTACAGGGAAGTACCACATTCAGAACACTTTACCTGGGACTTTGGTTTAAATGGTGTCCAGTTCCAGAGTTAATTTTTGTAGTAGCCAGGAGGGGCATGGCCAGAACACAGAGGTTATTCTGTATCACCTGTCATAATTTTCTAGAGACAGTGGCTCACTTCCTGATTGGAGTAGGGTGGTGGGGAGAATGGTAGGGTATTGTTGGATATTTACACAAGGTGAGCAACAGTGTCTCTTTTCTTGTACACTCTGTCATTAATATTGTTGTTGTTACTGTTCCTTTTCTTATCTTACTGCTCTTTCTAGTTAATTGTTCTTATCTCAACCTATGACCTTTCCTTTTTGTGCCTTCAATTCTCCTCTCCAACTTGCTGCCAGGGGAAGGACAGGGGAGAGTGACTGAGGGGTGCATGGTTTGGAGTGGTTTCAGTGGAAACACTAAATTGGAGAACTCCATTCTTATACCATGACAAGAAGTTATATACAGCTGGAATACCAAAATGTATTGATTTATGTAATATTTATCTATTAAATATATCTTTCTTGATATTACTGTACATTTAATATTTTTTAAATAAGCATTTTTGAAGAGACCTGGAAGATGTATTTAGTCCAGGCAAAATGAAAGACAATGTTTTTGTGTACAGAAAGATCAATGGAGCACCTCTCCTATTAGGAAAGGTTGAGAGAATTGGGAATATAAAACTGTTAAAGACAAGGCTTTGGGGTGACCTAATTGCAGTCTTCCAGTACCTGAAGAGAGCTAGCAGGAAGATGGAGAAAGACTGTTTGTAAGAGCAGAACAAGGGGAATGGGTTCAAACTGAATATGTTTAGTTTAGATATAAAAAAATTCTTGCCTGTGAGGATAGTGAAACACAGGAACAGGTTGCCCAAAGAATTTATGGGTTCCCCATCCCTGGAAGTATTTAAGGGCATGTTGGATGGGGCTCTGAGCCACCTGGTCTAATTGAAGGTGCCCCTTGCCATGGCAGAGAATTGGAACTAGATTCTTATTGAGGTCCCCTTCTAACCCAATTGATTCTGTGATTCTGTGATTGGTTTTGCTATGATGAGACCACAGCTGATGCAAATGGAAAAAAAAAGAAAAAAAAAGTCTTGTTGCTGATTACTTTATATTTTATATCCCTCTTACATATTTCTTTACGTTGCTCTTTTTCATGTGGAAACATCCATGGATTTATAGCTCACTGTTATGACTTCATTGATATGATTTCATTGTTTAAGCAAGTGGACAAAGTCTGGGCTGTAACCTCTGAACCAGAAGAGTGCATGGACAGTATATTAGCTAACCTTCCACACATGCAATAGTGGCTGATTTAGTTCTTTCTTTCTTTCTTTCTTTCTTTCTTTCTTTCTTTCTTTCTTTCTTTCTTTCTTTCTTTCTTTCTTTCTTTCTTTCTTTCTTTCTTTCTTTCTTTCTTTCTTTCTTTCTTTCTTTCTTTCTTTCTTTCTTTCTTTCTTTCTTTCTTTCTTTCTTTCTTTCTTTCTTTCTTTCTTTCTTTCTTTCTTTCTTTCTTTCTTTCTTTCTTTCTTTCTTTCTTTCTTTCTTCTTTCTTTCTTTCTTTCTTTCTTTCTTTCTTTCTTTCTTTCTTTCTTTCTTTCTTTCTTTCTTTCTTTCTTTCTTTCTTTCTTTCTTTCTTTCTTTCTTTCTTTCTTTCTTTCTTTCTTTCTTTCTTTCTTTCTTTCTTTCTTTCTTTCTTTCTTTCTTTCTTTCTTTCTTTCTTTCTTTCTTTCTTTCTTTCTTTCTTTCTTTCTTTCTTCTTTTTATCTGCTAGAATGGAGATGGCTTCCAAATAACCAGCCCCCTCTAATAATGCACTCTGATGCATAGAACGTTCTGCCCAGTTGCAGAATAGCACTGGGGCCTCTATTTCTCCATGATGTAAAATGCCAAATGAAGCTAGGTCAGTAAATCACAAAGCACGCTAATTAGATGGTACTGGGACATAAATGCAAAGCAAAAATGAGCCGCTGACATTACTAAGAGCTATGATCTTGCCTTCCACTTTTTGCTATAGAGTCCTTCTACTTTCTGTTGGGAGGGAAGGGACAGAGGAGTGAAAATTTTGTGGTTTTCCCACAGAATAATATTATTCTTGTCCTTTCTCGTCTTCATAAACAAGGTAGAAAAGGTTCTTGTTCTCTTTTAAATGGAAACAAGCGGCATGCACAATACTGAGTAAAATTGGTGAAAATTTACATTGGAGCTGCTTTACAAAGTAGCACAAGAATATAATTTGATATATATACTTCAAATAATTAAGCAACTTTTCCAACACCTGCAAGCACAAAGATAAATTATGTCAGTGAATGAAAAGTGTTCTGCTCATTTTCTTATTCCGGTAAAACCAGAAACTTGTTCTTTGTTTTCCCCCCTCTAATAAAGTTGTCTTTTCCTTTTCTTTGTCACTGTTTAACTGGTAAATAAAAGTGATGAGGTGGTGTCTGATTTATTTTCTTACTTTTCTCCATTACCATCTTCCTAAATGTTGCTGTGTTCCAATTCTCTCCTTTCACATCCATATTGCTGAACCCTCATGAGTGAAGCTGTTAGCCATCATGATCTGTTAACACTATACAAAAGGGAAAACTGACTTGCTCTTGCACTTAATTCTTTCAGGTGATACTGTATTTTGGGTTGAGGTTATTTTTTTGTTGTTGTTTTCAAAGTATTTAATAATGTTTTTACAAAGTGACATTTAAACATTAATGAAATCTCAAAAAGGCTACTGTGTTCACTTTTGTACTACCAGGATAATAAAAGGCAGAGTGATTGACAGAGGCAAAACAAAACATAAGCAAATCAGTTTTGAAAGAGAGAAAAAAACTTTAGGCTATGTGTTATAGAAGTGGTAGGAGAGAAGCAATATTGCTTCAAAACTCCTATTATTACAAACTGGAAGAAACCACTCAAGATTCACAGATGCTTGTGTTTGAAAAGAATGAAAAAAGTCAAAGGGTCTACAAAAGAAGCTTAGATTTTTATTATTGCATGGAAATTGGTATTGGTTACTCCCTTCTCTTCTAGCATAAGCACCTTGTGGTAATGGGTTTTGAATAATGATCATGGTGAAAGGTAAAATAGAGAAGGAAATTAGAAAGGGAGAGAGAAAGAGAGGAAGGGAGAAAGAAAGAAAAGAAAGAAAGAAAAGAAAAGAAGGAAGGAAGGAAGGAAGGAAGGAAGGAAGGAAGGAAGGAAGGAAGGAAGGAAGGAAGGAAGGAAGGAAGGAAGGAAGGAAGGAAGGAAGGAAGGAAGGAAGGAAGGAAGGAAGGAAGGAAGGAAGGAAGGAAGGAAGGAAGGAAGGAAGGAAGGAAGGAAGGAAGGAAGGAAGGAAGGAAGGAAGGAAGGAAGGAAGGAAGGAAGGAAGGAAGGAAGGAAGGAAGGAAGGAAGGAAGGAAGGAAGGAAGGAAGGAAGGAAGGAAGGAAGGAAAGATAGATCACCAGTTGTGGTTTCAGTGCCAATCCAGATAATGCAGTATCTATAGTCCTAGATGTGTGTTTGCCTTGATATCATAGGGGTACCTTGTTGTAGATATGTTTTCCCTCCCTGCAGATAAGTTTCACCTGTATCACCTAAACCCCATTTACTTTAAAATTCTTCCTTTCTCCAGCCATAACAAATGTTATGTTGGAATTTTTAAAAAAAAATTGGTGAAAATTCCTCTACAAATTGTGAAATTTTTTAACAGAGAAGACCACGTCTTGAGTAATGTTTATCTGCCTACGTCACCCATCTTTCATCCCAAGTAAATTTGGTTGTGAATAACTTGTGTGTACAACAAGGTCAGGGTCACACTGAAATTGTGCAGCTATTACCAAGTATAATCAGAGCATACATGATCCATCTGCACTTAAACAAACTAAAAATAGAAGATGTATAATACTATAAGAATATTTTGATTAGTAACTTCTATATGTTTTATTCAATAGATTTCAAATGGGCATAACCTTCCTACACCTATAATGATCCAATACAGTTAGCATATTCATCGCTGTGTTCAGGTTCCTTCATTCACTCTGTTATGCAAATTTTGATATTCTGTGAACTGGGAGAAGTATGAACACAATGATCCTACAAATCCTCACATTTTCTCATGTCTCTTAAACAGATTTCTTTTTTAGGCTTGCTGAGTGTGTTTTATGTTTTACTCACCAATATCTAGTAGACTTGTCATTGAAAATCATTATTCCACATATTTATATTTCACTGCCCTTGAATTTCTTCTTGTCTTACTGAGACAAGTAAAAATCAATAGCAGAGTATATAATAGCTATCCAATATGATTGGGTATATTCTTGTTTTGCATACATTAAAAGTTTCAAAATGAGACTTTATTCATCTTATTTGTCAATAGTTTTCCCCTATACTGATGAAAAGTAATAATGGTTTTCCTGGTGTATTTGTTAAATTGTAGTAGCTGGCATTCAATTTCTTAGGACAAATTTAGTCATTCCATGAATATGAATACTTGGACAAAGAGGATATGCTTTTAATTTCTATCACAGCAAAGTTACCAAAAGCAAAGCACACCTGAAATCCAAATTGATGTCCATTACCATAAATAATAGATAGTTGGTTTCCTTTGTGGCTAATAATTGAAACCAAGTATGTAATCATAAGATTAATGCTAAATCATGAGGGGAAGCAAAATTACTACTTACTGTAATAATCAGCTCCCATCATGATATAACAGCAAACTGAAAAGAAATCGAAAAGGATTATTTGCAAAATCATGCTAATATTAATCAACAGTTCTTATTGATTGAAGAAGAGTAGTAGAATTCTTGACAGTTTCTTTATTCAGTTGACCACTTCATATAATAAACTCAACCCAGGTGATCTTTTTTAAGTCATCTCTGTGCAGGAGATTACAGTGCTTCTGTAGACTGCTATGATCACTTTCATATGCCAATTTACTAAACACAGGAATCATGTATTCTGTTCCATTCCTAAAACAAATATATTGTCCACATAGATATCTTTATTGCAGAAATCTTAGACCTGTATTATTGGAAATGGCTAAGATTTATTATTCTCTATAGTGAAACATGCATTTTAGAGTCTAGCCATAGAGAGAATTCCTGTTAGTTTATTGTAACCATGTGAAAAGAGTGTAATAATTCGGTAGAACAAATGTGTCACAGTACAAGAAATACTCAGAATTGCATCCATGGTCAAGAGCAAAGAGAATGTCCTAAAGGATGACTCAAATTTGGCAGCTCTCAGACAAGTAGATATCACACTTAGTTTTTTCCTCAAAATCTTAATTGCTTGAGTAATGATAATGTCCAAATTCCTTGTACCATAAATATTTTTTTTATTTGGTGGCATGGTATCACATACTCTGATTTCTACCCTGAAGGCATGCAGGTCTTTCCTGCATTTTTGGGTATATTGACTCTAATTTTTAAATTATTTTAATTGCATTTTGAACATGTAACAGGATGCTATACATTCTTGAGACAACCAAATAAAGCAAGAAGATGGGAAGCAGAAAAATTTTAAATAAGAACACTTGGAATAATACTCTAATAATCCTCCTTCTGCCATTCATTTAGTATTGCTTGGACTGAGTACTAAAAATAACACAAGTAAGTTAAACTCAGAGGAAAGGAAGGCAGAAGGTATGTAGGTTTGATTCACACTCTTTCTTTTACTTGCAGAAATGTAGGGGGAAAAAAGAGTCCGGCATAACTAAATATGGATGAATACTAAAAAATTAGTGGCCAGTGGAGGGGGGAAATGTGAGAGTCTGTCACTCAGCTAATTGCAAGAGAGCTTGTGAAGTTTAGAGGTTTTATTGGAATTTGTTTTATGAGAGTCACTTCAGGGCAGGGTCTTCATAGAGTTTTCCTCTGTTAACAGCTGATGCACTTTCATGGTATTTGAACAATATTTTTTCAATGAAAATTAGGCTCAAGAAAAAGATTTCCATTAATTTGTATAATCTAATACCTTCTATTAATTAGTATCCTAAGTACTTCATCTGTGTTATCACTAAATTCTGCATAAAGTGAAAAATGGAAAGGCATAATATATTGACCTGTAATTTTATCATAAATTCATGCATACTATAGAGTCCATGACATTCAGAAACTGTATTAACCTTTGGAATAAAGTGAATCATCAAGACAGTAACAGCTGAAGCATATGTGTCACCTCTACCTAGCAAGGTATGTAAAAGTGTTCAAGTAATGTAGAAAAATATTTCAGCCCTGAGTAACTAAGCATGTTTGTCCAGCAATATCAATCATATGCAAGTAAATATTAAGTACTTACACCTACATTCAAAACAAAATTTGTGAATCATTTAAACAAGGAAGAAAGCTGAAACAACCTCAGAAAGAAATTGGCACATCACCAGCTAGTTCTATATGTTAATGTAATGAAGACAGATGGCAATAAATTTATTATAGCAATTATTTCAGTGCCACTTCTACTGTCTGCTTGTCTGATAAAGTTTTTTTGAGTATAACCAGAAAATATAATTTTTTGAGAAATAGGATTATTTATAAGTTGTAGTATGAAATTTCTTTGCCAAAGAAAAAGATATTTTTTGTCCACACTAATTCAAAATAAATTTTTAAATTAATAAACTACTGTGAAAATAATGGCGAAGAGTTAAGTAAATTAGTTGCTGCTGATTTCATGTGGCAGTTGCCCTTTACAAAATCTGTAATCAGAGTAGGATGAAACATCCCAAAACACTGACATTCTAAGCAGAGTTAGGAAAAGCATTTAAGGCAACCAGGAAAAAGCAATTGAAATTTTAGTGTCTGGTAAAGCAAGGTTGTAACCTTTCCTCCATACCAAAGCCACTGTCTGAAAGAATAGCAATTATCTGACCTAGCTGAAAGGAGGACATCTGTTATCTATGTTTCAGAAAAGTGAGACAACGAGGGTAAGAATTGAAATTTATTGTTGAGTAGCCTTCTGAGATTAGAGAAAAGAGTTGATGCTTAAATAAAACAGATAGTTTTCATCTTTTAATGATGTGATAGGCTTTTCTGCCTTTGTGGAAAAAAAATGGCTATGGCCTATGAGGTGGGTGGTTTTTTTACAAAAACAACAACAAAAAAAAACCCCTGTAGTATTCTGTGTTATATTTTTAGTGCATCAAAAATCAGTTCTCACATACTGTCCATGTTTTAGACCCCTGCCTGTACAGTGTTGAACCACTGCATCAAGTTGTGTGTTTGCCTGCATTGTAAAGTCAAAAATCTTTTCAGCCTTTTCAGACATATATAACTGTGTAGCTTTCTCATTTAAGGCCACTGTATCTTGTTGAACAACCACAATAAACCATTTTCAAACTCCTTTGCCAATATTTGTGTGTCTTAGTATAAAAGACAGATTTTGTCAAAGTCTCCTGAAATCCAGAATTTATTGAGGAAAGTGAGAGTGAGCTACTGCTCACTGTATCACCATGATATAGCTTTTCTAAATAATCCCTGTGTCATGATGTTTGACTGATTCCAGTTATAAGCAAAAAACCCCAAAGTAAGCATTAAAAATTAATGAAACTTTATCCCTGTATCTTTCTTTTCTCCTTCATTTCAAACATCACTTGATTTTTACATAAACTAGTGAATTAGTTACTGAACATTTTCATCAGATTATTTTCTAAAATACAAATATTGCAAATGCTGTAAAATTCTTTACATTGAGTCACATCTCACAGTAGGAAATTGCTAGCACTGAGAAACAAGAATTATGGAAAGATTCTTTGACTAATTGACTGGAAGACAATGACTGGCCATCTAATGCTAAAATATGGATAAGGAAACCACATACTCATCAATTAATTAAAATATTGCAAAGCTGTTCCAATACATTATTCAATGGCAAAATTAATCAGGCCTATGCAATAACTCTAAATGGTCTTGGATGTTATTATTAGGTTAGGTACGATGTCCTTTTGCCATTTAGATGTGGATTTTTGCCTTGTGTGGAGCTGCATATTTTGTCCCAGTTAACAAGTAGCCGACCATAATACATGATCTATGTAATTTTCTGTCACTTTGCTTTATATCTCTCCTGATTTACTCTTCTGCACCTAGAATATTCTAAAGTGAGAAACAGTCACTCATATGCAGAACTTCAACTAATTAGTAACCATCATGTTTGGTTTTATATTAAATGCCATAGAGTCTTAAGGAGAGTCCATAATTTACTTTTTCAAAAATGATCTGTAATGCAGTTAACACTCTGACAGTATTTAGAGGGCAATGCTTTTCTTTCTAAAAATGGTGTGCAACTTGAAAAGTTAATAAAGAAAACCCCAAAGCAGTAGCACAATATGTAAAGATAATTATTTTTCCCTGAATGCTTTGCAAAAAGTACAATGCATCTATTATCAACACAAAAGACACACTTGCAAATTGAAAAGCAATAAAACTTAGGAATCATAGTTCCAAAAGTCTAAGAAATACCAAAACTGAAAAACAATCATTCTCCCCAAAAAAGGGTTTTGTAATATATCTGGAATTTCTCATTTCTCTTTGTTTGCCAAAATTCTCAAGAATTATTTGTGGGAAAAAAAATTACAAGTAAGAGAAAAGATAAATTGGAAAATGATTCAACACTCCCTGTATCAGCACAAATTCCCAGAGTAGCATAGCATTAATAGTCCTTTGGGTTTTTCTTCAGTCCAACTGTAGTTGAAACCAATGAACAACAGGTTGCTCATTTTTTATATAATATTTATAATAAAAAGACGGAAATGTTGGCTTTGTAGTTTCTAGTCTAGTTGTAGAACTGATTGCAACTGGTGTCAAAATTACAGCTGAAACAGCTAAGATGAAATGTGTGATAGAGATATCTGGAAAGAACTAATTAAGTTTTGTGCAAATTTTATGGGTGGCTTTTTCCCATTTGAGATCTAAAAATCAATCTATTAATCTAAGAACCTCTTTTACCTCTCCTCCAAGAATTATAGTACTCAGGCTTAGTGCTATTAGTTGCAGTAACATGGGAACCACTGTAACAGTTCTAATTTTCTACTGCAGCCAGTACCAAAACCTTTAGTGGGAGACAAGTAATCCACAAATTACTAAGTGTTCTACTCAGAAGTTCATTCATTCCTTCATTCATTCATTCTCCATGTTAATTTAAAGGTTACCTCTTAGTTTGTCACTCTATGAATTTCTAAACCAACAAAAAAAATTAAGTTTTCTGCAGACAAACTATGGGTGAGATCAGTATACATCCTTAAAAACACTATTCTTCTCTTTCTCTGTCTGAATATGTAGCGATGTATCAATTAAAAAAAAAATCAATTTCCCTTCTTTAATAATATTTTGTGGTAGTGAATTGAATAGCTTAACTGGGGAATGAGCAATCAAAATGGCTGTGATTATTGTTAAATGTGGTATAGCTTCATTTAAGATACAGCTTATTATTCTTATGCAATAATAATCATTATCATCCAGAAAAATGATGGAAGACTACTAAATAGTCATGCAAAAATAAATTTTATTACTTGTATGTAATATTACTGAACTGATAAGTGAATCCTACATCCTATCTGAATTCTTGGTCTGACCTTTTAGTCCCCAGATGAAGTCAGTTATAGTCCGCTTAAGTGAAGTCCAAAATATACATAGAATACAGCTATCTAGACAATATCAAAAAACCATGTAAAGTTATGAGACTTCTTATCATCAAAACACCAAATACAGTTTATGAAATGCATGAGAACTGTTAAATGTTTTCTTACTATCACTGGTTCAATAAATATTTTTGAGGAGATTTTTTTCTCATCAATGTGCTAATAAGTTTACTTTTCCTCACATACTTATTTATATCTACTTATCTGTACTATTTGAAATGGGGAAGAGTTGTATGGATTCTGTTACTGAAGTATATCAATGTTTGGTTTCATTCTAAATTTGAAATAAACTTGAATATTCCATTAAATTAAAGATTAAAATCATAGTAAAAACTTTTTGTGTCAACATGATTCTTTCTCAGTGTTGACAATTTGTTTTATTTAACTTTAACAGAGTAGTCCAACTGAAAAGAAAATTGGAAATAAAAATCAAAACATTCAGCGCAAGCAATATCAAAACATTACATTCAGTCAGTAATGAAGGTTTCCACCTTTCTTTTCTTGTGTGCATTTTTTTAGAAAGAAAACATAAGCAACGCAATCAACACTATTTTACAAACCCTCAGGCATTGTCCCAAAGTCTTGCCTTTTTCTTTTCTTTTCTTTACCTTTTTCCTTTTGCCCTCAGTTGCCTAGAGAGAAGGGGAATTCTCAGTCTGAATAATGCAGTTGCGCTCTGCTAACATTTAAGAAAAATTTGTGGAACAATGTTGCACAACAGAAACTCCAATGAGAACTCAACTATTTGGTAGTCAAGAGAAGGTTCTTATCCAGCTATCCCTTACTTTTATTACTATAATAATTTTTAATCCAATTCTAAAGCACATTCAGTTGTCTTATTTTTTAAGGGGGACAAAGTAACATTCTAAAGTGAAATCATACTGACTGAAAGCCATGTTACTAGAGTAAACTGAGATATTGCATTTGAATTTCTTCAGTAGAAATTGGTGAACTGCACATTTAAAGTAAGTTTGATACCACTCAAGATATCTATTTTTATTTGTCAGCTGTCAGATAAATTATACTTTATTGTATAAAGCTTTAGACCTGCAGCCAGCAAGAAATTCCAAGGGTAAAAGTGGATATTGTGTAAAGTTTAGATGCTATAAGAGAACTTGAAGATAATAATCTATATATTTGGGCTGAGTAGAACTTGCATTTATGTGTTTCAAATCCATCATCATTTCCACATCACTAAAAACTGAGAAAGCTATTACATTAATGAAACTACAGGCATAATATTTAGCCTCCTAATATTATTTGCTCCTGTATTTTTCAGGTGATTTTTCTTTTGTCTGGGTTTTTTGTGTGTGGGTTTTTTGGTGCATTTTTTTTTTGGGGGGGGGGTTAGTTTGGTTTTTTTGTTTGTTTGTATTTATAGTTTTCTTTTGTTTTGTTTTTTAATTGCAGATATGATACAGTGTGTGCAGTTTAATTTCCTGTACATAACTGTAAAATGCACCAATTTTTCTGTTTTGGTCTCCATCTGCTGCTCCAGAGGACATGGTGTTACATGCAGAGCCCCTGTGCAGATGCATCAAATAGTCTAAAAATGTAAGTGGTGCAAGGACCTTACTTTGCTCTTGTTTAGGCAAGTAATTCAAACCCTTGGTTTCTGAATCTGAAAATTAACTCAGTTTTGCTGGAGATAATACTCGGTTTTCAGGTTTCTGGCCCCAAAGACATGGCCCTGAATTAAATTTAAATTCCCAATCAAGATATCTTAAAATTTCTTTGAAATACTAAAAGTCTTAAAAATGCCTTTGACTTAAATACTTCTCTTCAACAAATGACTAAGGGTCAGCCTTCCAGGGATGTATGTACCCACCCAGGATACATTCAGTCTTACTCTTTTCATTGAAAAAAAGTATTTTAAAAGGTAGGATTGCTTCTGTTCCAGCTCCATAATTGCTGCAGTTGCCCTTTTCTGTGCCCTTTCTAACTCCAGTCTGTCTTTGAAATGTAGAGAAAAAACATCTGCGCAGTAGCCAAGATATATACACTCCAAGATATTCTACAGGTGCAGACCATCTTCAGCGCCATCATGTGGCATGTAAAGGACAATGGGAGGATCAGGCACAGCCAGAATGGGTTTATGGAAGGCAAGTTCAGCTTGACCAGTCTGATCTCCTTCTATGACAGCTTTTAGTGGATCAGGGCAAGGTTGTGAGTATTTTCTCTCTAGACTTCAGTAAAGCCTTTGACACCTTCTCCTGGTGAAACTGGCTGCTCATGGTTTGGGCAGGTGACTGTTTACTGCATAAAAACTGCCTGCATGGTCTGTCAAAGGAGTGGTGGTGAATGGAATTAAATCCGTTTGGTGCTCAGCTACAAGTGGTGTTCTCCAGGGCTCAGTATTAGGGCTAGGTCTGTTAAAAACTTTTATCAATTATTTGGATGAGGTGATTGAGTGCACCCTCAGTAAGTTCACAAATGACAAGAAGTTGGTCAGGAATGTAAATCTGCTGGAGGTCACAAAAGTCTCTACAGAGGGCCCTGGACAGTCTGTATTGATAGGCTGAAGTCCGTGCTACAGGGTTAAATAAGGCCAAGTGTTGGGTCCTGCCCTTGGAGCACAACAACCCCAGGCAGCACTACAGGCTGGGGGCAGAGTGTCTGGAAAGCTGCTCAGAAGAAAAGAACCTGGGAGTGCTGGTGAACAGCAGCTGAACATGAACTAGCTGTGCCCAGGGGGCCAAGAGGGCCAGTGGCATCCTGGCCTGGATCAGAAAAAGACTGGACAGCAAGACTAGGGAAATGATTGCCCCTCAACACTGTGGCTGTTCTCATGATGAGAACATCTCTCTCTAATGAGGCCACACCTCAAGCACTGTTTTCAGTTTTGGAGGTATTTAAAAGATATAGATATGATGCTTAAGGATATGGATTAGTGGAGGCCTGGAAGTCCTAGGTTAATGATTAAAGTCGGTAATCTGAGCAGTTTTTTCAACCTAAATGATTCTATTATTTTCTAAGATAACCTCTTCTACATTGTTTTCCATCCCTTTGTGATGGTGCTCAAAAATATTTTTTTTAATTCTTTGACGGCACAATGAGCTGATATTTCTAGAAAACAGTGACTTTGTCTTCAACATTTCTATTCCAGTTTGTGTGTTACAGTTCAGAGTTCAGCAGATGTGATTTAGAAATCTTTTCCCATGACATATCATCCTACATTTATTTACATTCAAATTCAAGGATTTGTTGTGACTTGAAAACTTGAAGGTTTCACTGCAGACTTCTACTCCAAGGCATTGATGAAAATGTTGAATGAAACTAATCCTCACAGCGATTTATGGAGAATCTATTAGTGATCCTCTTCCACCCAGAAAGTAAACTTGCTTCACTCTCTTTAATCTCATTTCAAACCAGAAAAACAGATTTTCCTGTTACAGCTTATTTTTGTTACTAAATTTTATTCAGAGAATTTTTCAAATTTCAAGTATTTTGTCGCTATCCTATCTTTCTTATCCGTTTGCTCTTCCAAACTTCCTTAAATAACAATAGGGGTTTTAGGGGATGATCTTCTATTTCAGATTCTTTCCTAACAGGAAAGAATCCTTTCTGATCTTTCCTATCAGACTAAGTTTTTCCACGTTTTTGTTATTTCAGCTGTTGTAACTTTTATTACTGAGTCTGCCATATGGATACTCAGGAAAGAAGCCAGGTTTATATGTCTGCAGTTCCTAGGATTCCCCTCGGAGCCCTGTCCATACCTGTGAGTTACATTGGTGACCTGCCAGCCCTCTGGCACAGCTGCAGTTTGTGATGATGTCTTACACATTTTGGCTTCTGCTTCTACAACTTCACACTTGGGTTCCTTCAAAACTCTGAGGTGAATGTCAGGCAGTCCTGGTTACACAATAACATGTATCAGGCATGGAAATCCCCCAACACCTAGCTGTCTGCCTGGGTTTTATTTAAAATATTCCTCTGATATCTTTTAGTTTTTAATACCAGGAGCCTTGTTCCACTTTGATTAAGGGGAAAGTTTTTCTTGCTGTGTAGGTTACTCTGTTTCCCTTCCTAACATTCTACATGCCTCGTCTCCCTATCACAATCTCATTCATTCATTGAGACATTTGATTCCTCCTCTCTTCCTCCTGGGCCTCACATATAGGCCCAGAATTATTAGAATTATTTCACTGAACCCTATGGTGGAGCTCAAGGATGTTGATCCCCTGGGTTGGAGTCCTAGCTTAGCCTCTAGAATGTTTTTCCTATGCCTCCCTATATTATTAAATATAAGGACCACAGAGCATGACCCCTGGCTGCTTTTCTGAACATCCTCTGAAGTTCACTGCACTTGCACTCAGCAGGTGAATTACCATCCAGTTTTCTGAGACATTAAAAACCCACCTATCTATGTCTAATAGTCAAATCTCCCACTACCCACTACCCACCTGACAGTACTCTTTTGATATGAGATTAGCCTTGTGTAATAAAAACCACACCAATCCTAATAGCAGAGACAGGAATAATTATGCTTTAATCAGCCAGAAAAAACGTAGGGAATTTCTCACAATTAGTTTTCTGATCAGTGAAACTTTCATGCAAAATGCCATGGCAATGAACTTTTAAGAATAAAAATTAACTCTATTTCAGCCAGATGTAACTACATACAATGTAAGTATATCTATACTTACATATGTAAGTATATACATACATATATGTATGCATATCGAGAAGTGTGTACTTTAAAAAATTTTCAAGTTTATATAATAGAAAAAAGAATTGTGATATATGTGGGAACTCATGCAATTTGGGGTATTTTTTGACTGGAATTCAGAATTGTTCATGAGATATTCTTTATATAAAGAATACCTTATGTTATGACTATTTATATGCTTGTAAGAATACTTACTAGAAACAAAAATTTCAAAATAATGCGTCTCTGAAAGAGTAAGCACTTACCTCAATTAAGTAAATTTCTCTTCCTTCTATGTCCATAACCATGAAAGTTGTGTCCATCAAGTTGAGAACACATAGCACATTGTCATGGATGTCAGTAAATGGAATGGTTCAAGACTGCTGTCATACTAAAATATTTGCTCCTTACATTTTTATAAATTGTTCATATATTTCAAAATGAGAGCTATTCGTAAGAAACTCTTTAGCAAAATGAAAGCTAAATTCATCAAATGTGTTCCCATCCCTGTGAACAATCCCCTGAGTTCTAGAAAGATGAAACCTCCATTTCTTTCTCTGTCTTGGGTTACCAAAATCTAAAGGATAGTAGAAATAATGTGCATGACTTCCTCTTAAAGTTGCTTAATATAAAAGCAGCAGTGGCTAGGTCTCAGGGCTTTTTCTGTGCAATTTGCAGATCCTAATGAATTCTCATCTAGCACAAATGTGATTAGAAATGCACTAGGTACAGGAGATTGATCTCTGCAATAGTTAATGAAACTGAGCTGAAGAATAGAAAAAAAAAAAAAAAATTATGCAGATCCAGTTTTTAGTGCCCAGAGTTTTGTTCACCCTTGGAAGTCTGTCTCATTTACCATGCAAATGACTGATGTAGTATCATGAACAACCTTTCTTTGGGAAGAAAGGCTATGGACATCAGGATGCAATGAGAATTTGGGATGTTTCCATAACTCCTCAGCATGCTCTTACTACTAACTTGTAATTCAACAAACTACCTTTCATAAATGTTAACATAGCAATTGTATTTCCAAAATTCTTACCTTTGATTTTATTGTGAAGGAAAGTCAAGATTGGCTAATGATCCAACTAAAGGCAGCATTAAAATTCAAATTGCAATACATACAAAAAGCAACTGGAAATTTTATATATATATATATATATATATATATATATATATATATATATATATATAGCAATAGTATTATTAATCTCTGATAAAGCAAACTCCTTGTACATGTGCCAGAATCAGAGGCAGAAAACAAGCAAACAAGAAAAAGTGATGTACTAGAGGGGAAAAATAAGGTCTCACAACAATTCATTTGGCAATCGATAGAGAGCATAGACCTTACCCTGTTTTAACAGCTAATGAAATATTAGTTTAAAGTGCCCAGAGACACAGACATTTCAAATGCTACCACAGTTGCCAAGAAGCTGTGATTTCAGCATTTGTAAGGTTGTTCCTTGAAATAGAGAGGTGATTTTAAGGCAGTTATTCATTTAAGGGGTTCACTAATCACTACAAGTCCTGAAAATTTAGAAAAGTCAGGTGTTTGTGAGATAAATTGTTTCCTTACAGCAATCTCTAATTATACATTATAGATAACTTAAATTAAAGAAAAACACAGTTCAGAGTAAAAACAAATGATCGGTGTAGATCCTGTTCTATTTATAATTCTTAATACTGTGCCAATTTCATATGAACAGAAATAGGACAGGAATAATCTTTCTTTTGGTCTAAAACTGCTCACTCATATTTTTTTCTTTTTAAGTCTGTATTTCATTATGCTTCCTCTGTCTATTGATTTGATTAATTATTTCAGTCATAGATTTTTTTTTTGTGTGTGTGTGTGCATTTTGAAAATTTTTGGCAGTAGAGAAGGGCAATCAAGTTCCAGCTAATTACATTAATTTCCCTTAAAGACTTTTAAAGTAGAAAGACTGATGTAAAGAGACCTTTATGTTGTTGTGAATCTGACACAACACACTGATCTCTGTAATTTCCTGAAGATTGTCCGCACTGAGACTGACAGATCCTTCTGGGACTCCATAACACTGTGAACATATGGACCACGAAAGATAACATCCAGAAAGAGTTTGGCTTTCAGAAGAATTAATGTATATACCCCAACCCAAACCCACAGATTTCAGAATAAATTATTTGTCTCTTTTCTTCTGACTGTGGCTCACCAGAGTTTAGGGGTGAAAGGCTGATGTTATGTGCTTACACACCCATGATCCATTCTGTGGGGTTGTCTCAGACTACAGAGTATAAATTTTTCACTGTGTGTTTATTTGCTTTTGACTGAAAGACTTTTGAAAGAGCTTATGCATCCCCTGACACCCAAGAAGATATCTGGGAATCATATGAAAGCCTGGTCTATCCATTTGGAGGTGTTGCTCCTCTCTACTGGCCCCCATCTATCAACGCTGTGTTTCCTGGCAGTTTAACTCCAAAAACTATGCTACCATAACAAGCATTTCTCTTGTGTAGGACTATGGGTGCTGACAGACTAGTACAGTTTGAAAGTTTTTTATTACTTTAAAATTTGGGCTCAAGATAGATTTTGAACAACGTATGTTTTCTATTAAAAATATAACTTTTCCTCTTTCCATGCTAGCTATTCAGTGACAAGAATCAAATGAAATAATGTCAGCATATATCCCTCACTCTTAAAAGATTCCTCATCTCAGTTATGTATTTATGTGAAAAAAAAAATTATATCTTCCTGAATCAGGATGACTATTTCATATGCTATATAGGGCAGGAGAGGAATCTGTCTTTTTTTTTTTTTTTTTTGAATGGCTGAAGTGTACTCTTGAATCCAGTTGGTTATTTCATCCCATCATTTGATCCACACTATATTTTCCTTATAAGCACATTAATTACATTTCGTTTCTCCATTTTGCTTTCAAATGAATGAACAAAAGACACTCTTGAAAATTATTGCTGTTGGCAGAGTTTTGCCTAAACAAAAAAGATACTTTCTAATCAGAAAATGCTGCATTTTTCTCTGAAGCTCTTCTCACCACAGCAGGGTTATCAAAAGGAGGAAAGAAGGAGTTATGGATGCTTCACTGATTTCTTGTGTTGCAACATTATCTATTTTGATCAAAATAAATGTTGATTTTTGTGTATTTTACAACTATGTAACCACAGCAACTTGCATAAACAGAGTTTAGATTTCAGTGGGCTTTCTAGATTTCTAGATTTCTATATCTCTATATTTCTATATCTGCAAAAAAATTATGGTGATACAATGAACAACATCAATGAAATATTTACACCCATGCTCACAGAAACAGGTTGTTGAGAAGCTTTTGGATAAAAGAATAACACTATTTAGATTGGCTACTCTGAACGTTCTGGAAATCTGGGTATTTGCATCCATATGCATTTATTCTGTTTAAAAGTTCATCAAATGCATCACACAAACAAATCAGATTATGGTTGCTCCCAGAAATAGTTTATAAAGCAGAGTCTAAATTTATTTCTTTGAAATTTATGCTTTTGATTTAGGATCTGCGGGGCTGTTTTCTTGTCCTATAACCAGTGGGGACCTCAGGTCTTATTTCTTCTCTGGAGAGTCTCTGTAGCCTAAGGGGAGGCTACTCATAAATCTAATGCTTCAGATCCCTAAAGCTTGGTGGGGCAAATCTGGACTTTGGATTTGTCAGTTGGGATTGCCAGTATTATATGACAATGCTGTACAGGATTAGGCTCTCAGCTTTACTCTATGTGAAGTCAGTGGAGCTCCATATGGTTATAACTGTTTGCCCGCAGGCAAACTATTTAAAACTGGGGCCTGAATGTTATTCTATCTCAAAACAGTGGGGCTCTTGTCGGTTCATTAGCTCACAACGTGCTGCCAATTTGAGGGTAGGGGTTTTAATTGGAACTTATTTACAAGGTAAACTGCTTCTGGAAGTATGGTTCTTTTTTTGGTTTTTTTTTTACTGGTTGGAGGGCTTTAAGGTGAATTGTGGTAAAGAACATAGGAGATCTGAAGACAAGACTGATGAAGAAGGACAACCAGAGAGTAAAGAAGTCAGCTTCTATATCCATATATAGATATATTGATAATTTTTCCTTATCTGTCTCTTAATTTGTGTTATGCAAGAGGTGAACAAAAATATTACTAGAACAGCTACAAATAATAAAAGCACACAGTTCAGTACAAGCTAAAGCAGATGCTTTTTCTGATACTACCTCAGCCACCAACTCTGTTTAATTTGTCTTGATTCAACAAGTTCAGTATCTCACATTTATGTAGTCTACCAGCATCACGCGTATTCAAATCATTCATTAAAGTAATTTCCATCAAGCTGCTTCTGTGTACTTAGCAATGTACCATCAATCAAGTGCTGTCAATCTGAGTCAGCTTCAGCTCCTGTGCTGAATCATGCTACAGAAACTAAATGGACTGAAGATGGCCACAAGCATGCATTAGGAATGTCAAAGAAGAAAGTTGTAGTTGAAAAGTATTTCTACCCTGACATTGAAAAGAATGGGAGCTGAGTTTGATAATTTGGTAACCACCTGTTGTGTGAAGCAGAAGCAGAAGTGAAGCAGAAGTGTTTGGGATTCTGATTAAAGCGGAAACTGTGAGAAATGTAATAAGGTAAAATCGCAAGAGTTGCTCTATTTTCCTTTGTTACCCTTAAGTAACCAAGGATGCAATAGTTATGGAGTCAAAAGGAACATGAATAGGGGACAATTTTTCTAGCACACCTAGAAGGAAAACTGGGTTGAAACAGATTGGATTTCCCCTTCTTCATTTTTAGTATAATTTTCATTGAATTAAGAAAAAAAAAAGTAAATATGAAAATGTAGCCCCACCAGGTTGCTCAATCATGACTTTGAAAACATTGCAATTGCAGAGTTACAAGTTTATATTTACTTATACTTGATTGGTTTCCTGTCATAGGGGTCCTATTTTTTATTCAGTGCTATGGTTGCAAGAGAGATTAAGAGCTTTTCACTTCCTTCCTCTCCAGATCATAGATAACCTAATGAACAACTTTATTGGATATCCCCATGATGATAAGAATATTGACATGTGGTATTTACACTGTTTGCAAGAGTTTCATATCATGTCTGGATATAAGTAAGGCAAGTTTCACAAAAAAGATTTCATGTTTTGAATTTCTTTGGATTTCTTCTATTCCAAGAAAGGACTACTGGACTAACTGTGCCTAACTTCTCTGGATATAAATTATCCAACAGAAAATATATTTTAACTGTCTCCTGATGACAAATGGAGAACAAATGTAATTAAAGCTATTTTATTTAATAATTAATAATTATAATACATTCATTTGAAAATAAAATTATGTAGGCTGCTAATGCTATTTAGTTATTTCAACAACAATCAACAAGAATATAAAACATCACAACATTGACATAAAGTCTGAAGAATTTGTAGAAGGAGACTAAAAGATATAAAAAATTCTTATTTTGTTCATTCCCTCATCTGTCCCAATTTTAGTTGCACATACTTTCCCAGTCACACCAGGATTGCCTCCTGTGCCCAGGTTCTCTTCTGGCTTTGTGATCTTCTAAGCAGATTAGTGTTGCCTATGATGAGCTCTAATCAATATCAAGCACATACACTCCTCAAAGAATTGTGTAGCAGGTAGGGATAAGAAGGATCCAAAACCAAAAATAAAAAAGTGAAAAAGTCAATCCAATTGTTTTTGTGATTCCTAGTATATGTTTCTGGATTAATCACAATAAAGGAGCAAAGGGTGTCTTTTCATCATTTTCACATTGACACAACAGTGCCTAGGAAAAAATTTCAAGAATCTGTCCCCATATTCAGGTACCATATTAATGAATTTGTAGAGATAGTTAGCAAATTAGGCATCTTTCCCTCGAAAATCACAAATAGGGGCCAAAATAATTAAGTGTTCTGAGGCAGCAAGCCAAGGATGGCAAGTTTTGCTGAATGTCATAAGATGAATTGGATTTGGAGCTCTGAAAATCTGTTAACACCATTCTTTCATATGTACTTAGTCAAATATAGAGCACTTGAGAATTCCTCTACAAATAAGGCCAGTGACTGAAGTTGTGCACATAGTAACATTTTTAAGAAATTCGCCCAGCATTTTTGTGATTCTACATGGATTTCCGGATGTTCATGTTAGATTTCCTCTGTTTAAGAATTGAGCTGTATGTGGTGTTTGGCAGTCTTTGATGGATCACAGCCTAGAGAAGTCTGAAGGGAGATCTCATCACTGTCTTCAACACCCTCATGATGGGAAGTGGAGGGGCAGGTACCCATCTCTTCTCTCTTGTAATTAGTGATAGGAGTCAAGGAAGCAGAATGAAGTTGACACAGGGGAGGTTCAGGCTGGCTATCAGGAGAAGGTTTTTGACCTAGAGGGTGACTGAACACTGGAACAAGCTCCCTGGAGAAGTGGTCACAGCACCAACCTCTCTGTGTCCAAAGGTGTTTGCACAATGCTCTCAGGTACATGGTGTGACCCTTGGGGTATCCTGTGCAGGACCAGGGGCTGGACTCAATGATCTTGATGCATCCCTCTCAATTCAGCATATTCTGTGATTCTATGATTTTATGAACTTAGTAGATTAGTTTAATTTTTTATTGGTCCCAATGCATAGTTTTTATTTTACAACCACCACAGTTCTTTTTAAGATGGCTATTGTAATTTTCAAGTATGAGGCTGAAATTGTAGTTATTATTTAATGCTTCTTTCTTAAGACATTTGAAATTTGAAGTATTTATAATTTATATGTTAAATGTTTTTCCAGTCAACAACAAAGCAGCAGTTTTTAATGTCCATAGTTAACAGCTTTGCAGCTCTTTCTGATAGCAGTGATTCTGCATACACAGAGTAGCTGATTAACAAGACGCTTGAAATACTTGCTAAGTGAAGATATTTTGCAGTAGTTGTTGCAGGGAGCATCCACCCATGAAATATGTCTACTGATTATGGAGCAACTGAGATAGAAAGAAGTGCATGGAATTAATCAGGGGTGGGAGATTCTGTTGGAATTTGGATACAGATGTGCTTTTTCTGTCAAGTGACATAGAGCTTGGATTAGGCTATGTGGTGGTAAAAATTGATATACAATTGAGGTTTAAAAACATTATTTCTCAAAGTAAGTTGATTGGAATCTTATGTACTTGTTTTAGCTTGACCCTGGAACTCCCCTTTCAGTGCAGGAGAATGAGACTCCGTTCTGCCCTTGCTCAATCCATTTATGGTTAAAACTCCACATGAAAACTGTCTCAATGAGGACTGAGAATTTAAAAAAAACAAAACATTTCTAATACAAACTTAGAACTTCTGTTCTAGAGTTGCACTTGTTCTTGTATATCAAGAACAACGTCATTGAATTCAGTGGTCCTAATTCCCCTTTAACTGACAAATAATACAAATTTCTCAGTCAGATCATAATCATGACCTTAATCTGAGAGACTGTAAGCTTAACTAAAATGTGCCCCTGTGACTGTCTAATGTGCTTGGTCTTCATGCTTTTAATATGACATCTTGCCATCCATCTCTCTTCCAATAATATAGTCTTGACTAGTTTTGTTGTCCTCTCCAGAAAGCTGTTAGTGGAATTAAACTATGAAAGGTGGGGGAAAATAAAGATGCTACACTGTTCTATCCTTCTCAACTAACCAATGGTACTTCTCCTGTTACTACCATGTGGGTATACTTTTCTATAGGCCTACTTTATATGTTGAAAGACTGCAAAACATTCTCCCTGGATACTTCTTTGGGCTGAACAACCCCAACTCTCTCAGTCTGCCTTCACAGGAGAGGTGCTCCAGATCCCTGACCATTTTCCTGGATCTCCTCTGGACATATTCTAAAGGCTTCATGTCTTTCTTGTGATTGGAGCCCCAGAGTTGAACACTGCTCTCCAAGTGGGATCTCACCAGAGCAGAAGGACAGAATCACCTCTCTCAACCTGCTGGCCACCCTTCTTTTGATACAGTCATCATGGCTGGCTTTCTGAGCTGCGAGCACACACGACCGGCTTAGAATTAATTTTTCATGCACCAATATTCCCCGGTCCTTCTTGGTACTGCTCCCCATCCATCTGACTCCCAGTCTGTGTCAATATTGCTGGTTGTCCTTACCAAGGTGTGGGATTTTGGACTTGGCTTTAGCAAACTTCATGAGGTTCACAGGCATTCAGTCCTCAAGACTGTCAAGGTCTGGTCTGGATTGCATCCCTTCCTTCCCATGAATCAACTGCACTGCTCAGTTTGGTTTTACCCTCAGACTTGCTGAGGTTGCACTCAATCCCATCTATGTCATTAATGAAGACATTAAATAGTACTGGTCCCAGAATAGACCCTTTAGGGACACCACTTGTTATTGGTTTCCACTTGGATCTTGAGCCATTGCCTGATACATCCTGATGCATCCTTAGGTGTAATAGATAGATAGATAGATAGATAGATAGATAGATAGATAGATAGATAGGTAGATAGATAGATGCAGATATATAGATACAGGTAAAGCCCTTTTCTGTTTCTATTCTCACTTTCTGCTGGCACTGTCAGTTAAGCAATTCCCTTTATTTCACTTAAGGAAGGCTGAATTACCTTGTAACTGTCTAAAATATACTGAGAAGGTTTGTTACTACTTTAGGAAGATTTAAAGACAAAGAAGAAATGTCACAGAATTGCAAAGTATGACTGTTATTTGTGCAGTCATCCAGCCCACAGCTCTGTGAATATTTGAATAGTTTAGTCAATGATTTCCAATTATATCCCTAGATAAGTGAGTCTGCTTTGCCAGAATAACTAGTAATTTCAGCCTATTTTTTTAGTGTTAAGCTGAAATGCATTATTGCTCTATCACTGTTCTCATATTCCTTTGTCCAAATCTAGGTGAAACCATTTTTTGCTTAACCTTGAGAATTGATATGAAATTATATTCAAGCAAATGTTTTTACCCTTCTTGTTTGTGTCCTTCGATAAAAGTGTCAGTCTGTTAGAGAATATTTCTTTGATGAATACTGTGCATTATCTGCCTACTCACAGCAAGACCTTAATGACATGGAATTTTACAGTGGTTTATTTAAAATTAGGGATGTGCATTATGTGTTAAACTAAAAGTTATCTCCCACTTCTCATCAAACCACAAGCCAACCAACCTAAATATAATGCACACTGTACAAGTAAGTTGAAAGACAGCGGTCTTAACAGAGGAGGGTGATATCTTGTGGCCAAAAAACTAAAATGAAGTTTAAACTTCCTGCCAGTCTATTTCTATTTGAATGAAAATTTCTTTTTGCTTGAGAATATGCAACATAAAATGTGTCTTTTTTTTTTTTTTTTTTTTTTTTTGTGTTCCACTGTACAATACAGTGTTGAATTATATTTGTTATCACTGTTAATGAATTTGGAGCAATTTTAAAGCTCATAAAATCTCTGGAAACACTCTTTTCTTTAGAAACACTCAGACATTTCTGAAAGAAGTGTAGCTGTTGATTACATAGCCCAAAATAAATTACCATGTTTCTGTACCAGGCAAGAACATGTCCAGTACAGACAGTTTTAGAGAGCCAGTCAATGAAAGTTAATATTCAAATTAATCAGCTCTCTCAACCACTAAGCTGTGATTTCTTTAACTTGATTCTGGTTTTGCTAGGAGAAAAAAATCTCAACCCAAAATTAAAAGAAAAAGAAAAAATTTTTATGAGATTAAGAAAAATAATACAGCTGTCTGAGAGGCAGAGGAAATTCTACCAAATGTGTACAGATGGAGGCATTTGAGTAAGAGGTCAAAGAAAAAAGTATCCACATATCCTAAATGCCCATCACATTTTGTAAAGCACTTCTGAAAAGCGCTCAGAAACTATGCAACTGAAGCTGGTTTGAGAAAATATGTAGAACTGCCTGATCATTAAAACAGAAATTTGAGAGCACTAGACACTTCCATCTTGTAACCTTAAAGTTTACAAGAGAATCTTTGACAGGGTTTCATATTTTAATTGATTCTTATTTAGCAAGGTTTATTGATTTTAGTTTATTTTTTTAAATTGAAACCATGGGAAAAACTTATTAGTCTGCTTCAAGTTGACAAATTAAAAGAATGGGAAAATTAAAGAGAAAGAAAAAAGAAAGTACAGTAAAGAAAGCGGCACTCAGAAAACCTGAAATCTGAGAGGGAAATATAAAATTAAAGAGAGATGTTTCACGCTTTTTTCTTTTCTTTAACATAAAGGATATTTTCTCTACTCTCATGTCTTGAAATCATCCCACTAGTAAATTCCAGCTGAAGCCACTTTTTGGTTTGTTTTTTTTTTTTCTTTGTTTTGGTTTTGGTTTTGATTTTGGTTTTTTTTTTGTTTGGTGGGTTTTTTTTGTTTTGTTTTGTTTTTGTTTTTGGGGGTTTTGTGTTTGTGTGTGCCTGGTAATTTTATGAGACCAATGTTCTGTCTCTTCAAATTTTATATCAAGACTTGACCTCTTGGGTTGATGGTAATGACTCTGAAGAAAGAGCAAATAAAACAAAATCAGGTGATGATGGAACTAGTCTTACAGAAATTAATTTCCAAACTGTTACAATCCAGAAAATGTGTTAAAACCTGATATTGGTATTTATTCAGTTAGCAGTTCACAAATAAATTCTCTTGATATCTCTATGTTAATATGAGTATTGAAGCTTGAAGTGCTTCTATCTTAAACCTCAGAAATATTTTCTGTGCCAAAATTTATTCAAGCTGGCCAAGTCTAAACAAATCTCTACAAATCTACACACACACACACACACACACACACACACACACACACACACACACACACACATATGTATATATATGGGTGTATAACACCTAGCAATTAACTTGGACATAGCAACACAATTGTTACCTGTACCCCGCAATCAACTAAGAAAACCCCTCAACATGCATAATTTTTGTCTGCAATATTCAGCACTTTCCAAAGATCTTTTGTCAAAACAAAATTATTTTGCTATATATAATTGGAAGTATACTGGGCTACACCCAGAATTTTTCCCGAAGCAATCAGCAATTTCATTCTGCTTTGAAAAACATTTGAGCTCCCTCCTACATTGATGATACAGGTCAAAACCGACCCGCTACCACATAAACTATAAACAAACATCTCTCTTATACAGCTTTATCATGAAAAAAACATCACTGAAGTTTTCATCAAACTGAGGAGGCTTCTTGATTTTACAAGAAGAAATTACTTTTCTGATCACTGTCTACAATGAAACTTATGTCACTGCATCTGTGACCCAGGTCAGGATTATTCTTAATAATCATAATTAATTTCTACAGACCAGCTTGTCTGCAGCAACAACAGCTGTTCCTTTAACTAACTATCTGCATTTTGGCAAGCAACAGCAAACAGAACTGAGTAATTTTTGCCTTACATTTCACTTGACATACAGCATGAAAACTAGGAGCAAAGTCAGTCTTAATGAGCCGGTTTTGTGTCATTTTATTCTGTACACAGATCTTCACTTGGATTTATGGTTTCCTCTTTTCTCATTGAAGACTTTTCAATCTGTCTGTAATAACTTGGGCCAAATAATCCTCCCAAAGCCAAGAGAGATTTCTCCATATCTTCAATGGGAACATTTTCAAATGATTAAAGACAAGTAGAGATTATACGACAAAGGTTTTGTTGTTGGTTATGGGAGGTTGTAGGGGGGTTTTTTTTTGCTATTTAGGAGATTTTTGAAATAAGACTAGTTGCTTCATGTCTGGTCAAATCTTACAAAATGAGTTCAGTAATTAATAAGTAAAAAGAATCTAATTGTAGCGGGCTTTGGAATTCTTAAAACAGATTTAGATGCATGCAGATAACACATTTTCAAGTTGCTACTATGATCTCATTTAATAGGTCATATAGAGTAATATAAAATTTTAGGCATAATATCATAAGTGAATATATATGAATTCTTATGAAATATACCACACTGTTTCTATCCTAAGAGGTGGATAGAGTGACTAAGGTGGATACAGTCCAGAGGCCTAGCATGACAAGCACAGATGTAGCAAGTTAGGTGAGATGAATACCATCTTGAATGCTAAGAATATTCATTAGAAGATTATGTCAAATTGAATATCATTGAATATGAAATAGACAAGGAAAGGGACTGATTTCCATCCTGCCCTTTGCCCAATTCTCTATAAAGATAGCCCTATTGCATTTTGTTACTGCAGAGAAGATTTGCTAAGTAAATCTGTGTTATATACTTGCTTCCAGTGTGTGGGTGAAATGAATTGTGTACATCTCAAAATCTGTTGTCCAATTCTTATCTAATAATTCTAGGCTTTGTTTATAGTTAACAAACACAAAAAAATTGCTTCAAAGAGTGTCTAATCTGAACTATTTCAATGATTACAAATGAAATGAAGAGTGACTATCATTTAGAAGCCTGATTTAGGAAAAATAAGTCCCAAGACAGTTATTTTAATAAGATAAAAATGCATTATCGGATATTACTGAGCTGCATTATAACTGTCAGTCCTGAAGGATGGAGGTTTTTTTCTAGCTTAAACAAGTTTTCTGGCTATTGCTGAAAATCATAGTGAGTGTCCTTTATATTATTATCCACTCTCACTGAAGTTTGATTTCTATTTGTTACAGACTATAGCTGGAGTACTACTGTGATCACTCTTCTTCAATAAAGAGTCAAGTAGTTTTTGGGCTTTGTCTAGTGTGACTATTCACATAATTTGGTAGACAAAATAAAGCCTACTAAAATAATTAGATATATAGTTATACTAATTGATAGACAGACTGACATAAAAGGGACTTAATTGAAGCAACATATAGTTTACATTTTTAATTAAAATAAAAATAGTAATGTTGAGTTGATAACATGTATGTCTGGATCATATTTTCCTAGATTTTCACTCAGCTTGCATGTAATTCCTTTGTCTGAATACTCCTGATTTTTATTTTAGCTCTGAACATATTCCCATAATTCTTCTCTAGTTTTTCTTCTGTGACTTTAAAACCTGTAGATTATTACTGTTGGATTATTTGTCTTTCATACATCATGTATTTTTCATGAAACATCTCTCTGAATTAGTCAGATGAACAGTCAAAACCTGAGAAAACAACTGTCTAACAAAAAGCCTTGCTTTATATATCTACAATTCATGGAAAAACAAGAAGGGATGCCTGAGATACCTAGTCTACTCACCAAACATCCTGGGAATGTTGAGAGCTTGGAGACATTGTGCTACAGTACTCATTGGTAGTTTCAGTATCTTCAAGTACAAAGTAAACACTGTTCACATATCCAAATTTTTGTCCATTTTTTGTTCAAGGTTTGAAAGTTTCTCAGTTCTTTATTTGTGACTTCATTATCTCTACCTGTTGTTTTCAAGCTGCTGCCCCTGGGTAAGATTTCATTTTTGTATCTAAGGACATTTTTCTCAGGTTTCCTCATCTTCCTCCATAATACATAAGGAGTTTCAAATAAAAAAATGGCTAGTTTTCTTTTTATTTTCTTGGAAAAGTTCAATTGTGAATTATTTATATTAATGGTTGCTCATACCAGCTATAGGCTAACCAATCCACAGCATCCCTGATATATTTCCTCACATATATTATTTATGAAGCAGACAAAACCCTAACTCTTTTTGTCTTTCTTGACACACTGGTAAATTCTATACCCTAAAAGTATTGCTTCAGATCTACTTTGTCTGTGTTATGTGTTGTGAAGTGGTCAATGCCAACCTTTCTCCCTGGAAATAAATTTATCTTGTTGATTTCTATAGGTCACAGTTTCAATTATTTTTTAAGCTGATTGGAGATTTATATGCATTCCATTAAAAATGTTTAAAAATTCTTATCTTCTCTATAAACAATTTTTAACATCTCTTACAGTGAGAGATGCTTATCTTTTACTCCTTAAAACCTTATTAAAGCTCTCACATGCATATGTTGTTGGCATTGATCACAATACCGCAATGTCGAATGCTGACAGATCAGACTATATTTTTGCAGCAATCATTGAAGCATGTGTATGATTGCTAACTAACTTTGTCCTCAGTTTATTTACGAGGAATGTGCACAATTTCCAGTGCTGAAGTCATGTCCTACTCTTAGGCTTTTGATGTGTAAATATTTTTTTTCTTCTTACTAAAATAATTTCCATATCTTATATTCCTGTTACTACAAAGATCTATCAATTCAGCTGCCTTTAGAGACAAAATCTGGTCTGGCTTTATTTTCTTCCATGAGTATTGATGTGATGCACAATTTAAATCTCTTAAACATAGCTCTGTTTCTTAGTAAATATAAGATCACCTTTACTAGTAATGGAATAAAGATTTTTTACTAAGCTACAACACAGATTTAAGACCATGTATTGTCGGCTTTATCCAGATTTGTCTTGTCTGCATTAGACCTTTAACTTAACTTCGTTAGCTGCAACAAGAATTTCTTAACGAGTAGGTGACTATTACCTGTCTAGATTGTTTTACTTTTACTAAATCTTATATACATGCATGTGTGACGTGCATTGCTAAAAATGGTGAATATAAAACTACAGTTTTCATTTTGTGCAAGCAAAGTATTTCTGAATTGTCAGTGAAGTTAAAAATAAAGGAAGGCTGCATTGGGATGGCAGCAGACTCCTTGAATATGCTGCATCAAGGTGTTGGTTCAGGATAATCCTAGAAGCTCCACAGGTATCAGCAACAGAACACCAGAAAGTTAATGGTAGCTGTGCAAAATTAAAAGCTGTTTCGGGGGAAATGATAAGGACAAAGGACAAGTGTCTTACATAGACAATGCATCATATGTACTTTGTAGAGTTTCAGATCAGTGAAAAAAGGATCAAGGAGTAAAGCATGGTAGAAAATATAATAATGGACTCACTAAAACTTTGGAGAAAGAAAGAACTATCACCATCAACATGAGACACCCAGTCATTGTCATCATATGCCTCCAAATGCTGACTTAAAAATGCTGACAACTTCCATAGCATTTCTCATTCTTATCTGAAACAAAACATCAGGACCCAGAGGACCCTGAAAATAATACGAATAAAAGTTTTCCTATATAATGCCTTTTATGTGTTGCATTGTTAATGAGATTTGTTTTGCGTTTAAGACTGAAAGAGTAATAGTACTATTGAATGTCAGTTTATTAGACACTGGCTTTACACAAACTTACAGTTAGATGGTTGACATCCCTTCCACTTCTTCTTGCCACCTCAGAAAAATGAGGAAGATCACTAGAGAACACAGGTACTAAAGTCTGAACCTTATGTTACCAACTTGTTTTGAAGTTAGCAACTTTAACACTGAAATATTATTATTTTTCATATCCTATCTATGAAAATATGTAATATCAAAACAATATTAGCAAAAACTGGAAATAGAAGTGAAGTAGAAACCACTAGCAAGAGATTGCTGGTGTCCAGAAGTGTCCCATAGACAAAGTAAATGTGAATGATTCTTTCCCTGATCTCTTGACTGTCACAGATGGGAACACTAAATTACCACACCTACTTCTGGAGACCAAAATTTCACTTTTTCACCATGCATTGGGCTCAGGTGCCCAGACATTGACAGCAGGAACTACAGGGGTGGGCTCTGTCCTGCAGGTTCCTGCCAGCTTAAACTAACGCACTGTAGGACACATATGAGCCCTAGCTCATATGAGTCCTTAGCCAAGATGATGGCTTCTTGTGGAAAACATACTTAAGAAAGGGCAAAAAATACAAGGTGGAGGCAGGTGGAGAGAACAAAAGGGAGTGAGAAACAGCAAATGGAACACCAAGGTGAGAGAAGAAAAGGCACCAGCCCCTGGAGCAGAGATTCCCCTGCAGCTCATTGAAGACGCTGCAGGTAGATATTTTCTGAAGAAGTTCAGTTCAGCTCATGGAGATGGGAGCAGAAAGGTGGTCTTGGCATAAAGGAGCACTGGAGAAGAAGTGTCACCTAATTATTACAGCCCCTCCCCCTCCTGGACCACTAAGTGGGGGGATTGGAGGTGTAGGAAGACGAGTGAAGCTGAGCTTGGGAAAAGGGAGATGAAAAGTGTCATTTTACTCTTTGCATTTTTGATTCTCACTATCCAAATCTATTTTATATGGCAATAAATTGAATTTATTTTCTCCAAATTGAGTTTTGTCCTAGACAGTAGCTGACAAGCAATCTCCTTGTTCTTTTCTCATCCTATTTGCACATTTCTCCTGCCTTCAACACTGGTCTGCTGAGACTGTTCTGAGCCTTATCCTCCTCTAAAGTTAATCCACCAGACCTTGATCTCAAGGGAAACAGCCTAAGGCAATAAAACATATGTAAAATATGAAAGGGTGAAAACCAGGTCAGATGTCTTTTATTGCTAGCAGGGGAGGTACCAAGGTACCAATCTTGTATGCAACACCTCCAGTTCCGTAGGCAGGTAGGCAGCTACGCAAAAGGTGACTGGATGATTATCACGATGTTCCCTTTAACTTCATGATGGTTGAGTACCCATTTACAAATTGATCAGGCAAGAGCAGTCATCAAAAAGACAAAAGAGTGACATTGAAACTCAGATTCCTGAATAAGAGACATTAAGCACCCTGTCATAAGTTTCCACAAACTAAAGCATAGCCAGATATTCTCATTACTGTTTCCATAGTAGTTGTTGAAATGTTCATAGCTGTAATGTAATGTGTTATTCTGTAGAAGGCTTTGTCATGCTATAAAACAAACTTCACCTGCCCAGAGTTCCTGTTTTAGCAAATCTCCTAATCCCTTCTGCAGGCAACTGAGACATTTTGGCTAGGGTACCTTCTCTTTTACATCTTCAAAGGATAGCATATTCCGGGTCTAGCTGAAATGGGGCTAACTTTTTTCTATACCAGCCCATATGGTGCTGTGTTTTTGCATTTGTGGCTGAATTACAACAGTACTTTCATTATTGCTAAACAGCCTTTGCACAGCATCAAGAGTTCCATCTTTCTGCCCTGTTACCTTGCTAGGTCCTAGAATGTCGGTGAGCTTAAGAGGCCAGGAAGTGATATAGGGATAGCTGATCCAAAAAAGCCAAAACCACATATTATATGACCTTTATGTCTAACAATAAAAGCTCAGAGAAATGAAGAAGGAGGGGAAATGTTCATGGTTATGCTATTTGTCTTCTCAAGTAACCATTACATGTGCTGAGGCCCTTCTTCCCAGGAAGTGGCTGGACATCTGCTGATGGGAAGAAGCGAATAAATTTCTCTTTTTGCTTTGCTTTCCCTACTATGCTGTTATTATTCTGCTCGTCAAATATTTTCACCATCCTTCTACTTTCTTCCTGTCCTCTGAAAGAGCTAAATAAGCAAAATGCATGGTGGGTGTTTGGCTGCTGGTTGGGGTCAACCTGCCACACATGCATACAACAGATAGTCCCATGTGTTGCCAGCCAAACATTTACCAGAAGTACAAGGGCATTTCTACAGCAAGAACACATAACATAAATCTTTCCCCACTTCTTGCTAGCACCTGCAATAAGGTCCCTAATCAGCTGAACAATTCATCTACAGCTCAACTCAATATTTGAATTACTCTGGGCTCCTTTAGGAAATGTCAGATGAATTATCTTGGATGTCAGGATGTGACTATAATACTTGTTTTCAGAAATTATTAAATACCTTCCCAAATAAAGTGTGATATTGTAATCCATTGTCTAACATTACTTTTTAATAGTTTATTCATTAAACTTCAGGAATGTGATGATACCAGCTTTAGTCAGAAGCTCAGGTCAGTAGCACTCAAACGATACTTAAATTTAAATGGAAGGATAGACAAACTAAAGTTTCACTTTCTCAAAACATGCAAGAATGTAAGAGGGCTGATCAATCCACAAGGATATAACCTTCAAAATGTTATCTTTATTTCTTAATTAACTATCCTTTCCTTTAGACTTGTGAGTATTTATCCTCACAATCTCTGTGATCAGCAGATACCTGCTGGGAGTCCTTCTGCACATCTGTCTTTTCCCCTTGTCCCATAGAGCATTTGGTAGCATATTCCAAGGTACAAAAAATGGGGGTGTAACATATTTGCTTGACTTGAACAAATTGAACTCTTCTCTAAATATATGGTTACTTACATAAAATTAATAAAGGTATCCTGGAACATAATTAATGAGAAAAACACCCCAAAACTTTTAGGGAATTATGACTTTTTAATGTTTATATTATTAACTTCCAAATGGAGCTATAAGCATCCTGTGGCTAAGCTGACTCAACATATTTCATAGACTATGGAGGGTGAAAGGGGAAAAAAAAGGGAAAATTCATTTGTAGACATAAAAAGTCAAGTGCCTGCAATGTCCAGCCAACTGAGTCAATGCTGATATTTTACGTATACAGCTTCTGAGGCTTTGAGATTGTTATTTAGAGAAATAAGACATACACAGCTCCAAACAATGTCATGAGGAAAGCAAGGTCTGTGCAAAAGTCCAGTCTTAGGGATCAGGACTCTTGAGGTCTGTAAGCTGAGCAAACGAACTGTGGTGGAATTGCTGAGATGTTGAACTGCCCCTGGACCATGCAGTGAAGGAAAGGGAAAATTCTCCACAAAAATATCAAAGTTTGCCAAAAAAGTACTTGTTATATGGCAGTTGTATTTTTCTTTGGGAAAAAAAAAAAAAGCTACACAAACTCCACATTTGGCTTATATGAAATGATTATATAAAGTTAGCAATTATACAAAATGACATTTCAATAATGATCACTGTACTAGTTTTTTACAGGCAGATGCCAAGACATTCAGTGTTTGAAGAAAGGATGACACCAGCTGAGAGTTAAAGTGAGTACAGTGAAAAGTAAAAGTAAATTAAATTACTTTGTTAATGAAAACGAAGTGTTGATCTGCTTGAGAATAGGAAGGCTCTACAGAGAGACCCAGACAGACTGGATCAATGGCCTGAGGACAACTGCATGATGTTCAGTTAGGTCAAGTGTTAGGTCTGCATTTGCATTTCAATACCCCCATGAAACACTCCAGACATGTGAAAGAGTAGCTTGAGAACTGCTAAGCAGAAAGGAGCTTGGGGTTGATGGTTGGCAGGTGGCTGTACATGAGTCTGCAGTGTGCCCAGGTGGCCAGGAGAGTCAGTGATACCCTGGCTGGTACCAAGACGAGTGTGGCCAGCAGGAAGAGGAAAGTGATTGTCCCTCTGCTCAGCAGTGGTGAGGCCACATGCAGAAAGCACTGTGTTCAGTTTTGGACTCTTCAGCTCAAAAAGAACAGTGAGGTGCTGGAACAAGTCCAGAGAAGGCAAATTAAGCTGGTGAAGGAGCTGGAGCACAAGTTTTATGAGGTGTGGCTGAGAGTACTGGGGTTGTTAAGTTTGAAGAAGAGGATCAGACAAAATTCAGATTAAATACTAGAGAAAAAAAAAGTCAATAAAAGTGTTTTTAGGCATTTGAATAAGTTGCCTAGAAAGATGATGGAGTCACTGCCTCTGGAAGTGTTCAAGAGGCATCTGGATGTGGACATGGTTTAGGAGTGATCGTGGTGGTGCTAGGAGTACAGTGGACTAGATGATCTTGAAGGCCTTTTCCAAGACGGATGCTTCTGTGATTCTATGAAACCTAAAAAAAAAAAAAAAAAAAAAAAGTGAATATTAAAAAAAAAAACCCAAAAAAGCAACCAACCAACCAAAAACTCAAAAAACAAAACAAAACAGTTTTAAAAGAATTGTCTAGGAAGATATATGGGCATGTACTGCTTTTGTATAGTAAGAGTAGTGACCTGCAAACTCAACCAGAATCTAACAAATGTTACATCAGTGAAGAACATTTGGAGGGAAATAACTTCTGGATGTTTCAGAACAAGCAGAAAAGAGCTGATGAAGGAATTCAAGCAACTTCATCATCTTCTCTGTGGATTTGACCTTGGGAACAGTTCCACTGGCCTCATATGACATCATCTTCTTGTTTATCTTCTGTGACAGTTTGGAAATCAAAAAAGAACCTTTACCTTGCATCCTTATACTAAATGCTCTTTCATCCAGCTTATGTCAAAACACTTTATTGCACTGTATTTTTTTTTCTTTTGTTCTTTGTCATAGATGCTTTTCTTTCTAGTCAGTAGTTATTAAATGGAAGGTTTTATAAGATTGGCTCTCAGCATGCAGCCAAAAATCTGAAGAAGAAAACATTTTAAGTTGCTCCATTTTTTCAAGATATTAGATAAACACAAAACATTCTGAACCAATCAAGAACTGGCTCAGCAGCAGATCCCAGAGGATTGTAATCAGTAGTGCAGGATCTAAAATGCCTGTCACTAATGATGTACCCCAAGCTTCAACACTGGGTTCAGTACTGTTTAACTTATCTATCAATTACTTGAATGAAGGAGTAGATGCTGTTAGGAACCAATTTAATCACAGAGGAGTAAAGAGAACTAACGGTGAATAAAACTGAAACAACTTTGAAGGCTTGAAATATTCCCATAAAATCTGAGATAAATCCAAATGAGCTTAAATGCTAATGACAAAAAAATGATACAGTTTTATTTAATAGTAAGAGAGGCAAAGAAAGAGAAAAACAGAGAACGCTTAGAAAAAGATAAGGCTACTTTAAAAATATAGGATAGGTCACCACCACACTGTGCTACCTCCGTTGCTGCTGAGACGGGGTCGGGGGAGCGGAGCAGTTTTTGTAATTTTTTTGTGCTGTTTGAAGCGTCTCACCGGGAGCGGTTTGGTTGGATGCACAGCCCATCCCCGGGATGCGGGCGCGGTGCCCGAGCCGCGGCCGAACCTCGGGGCACTCGCGGCGCTCTCCCCGCGGGATGCGGAGGGGGGCGGCGGCTCCGCGGCTCGCTGAGACTCCGGTCCGGGGCTGCAGGCTCGGGGTGTTCTCCCCAGGAGGGCGATGTCACCTCCCGGGGGCCTCAGGGTGTCCCGCAGCAGGTCATGGGGGTGGGGGGAAGGCAAAGGTCAGGGATTCTGCCCCTCGCTTTCCCCTCCACGTTTTGCACCAGTTTCGCCTTCCCTTTTGTGTGCCTCAAGGCGGGTTACTCACAGCCCATCCCGCACACAGTTTTCAGGTGTTCAAGGGTGATTGTGATAAGCAGACACAATGACGAAATACTTTTTGAAACCTTTCTCTTATTATCAAGCTCTTACAGATGCCATGTTAACCAGTTTGTTGATGACACAAAGCGGGAAGGAGTGGCTGATACCCCAGAGCTGTGTGGCCCTTCAGGAGAACCTCGACAGGCTGGAGAGATGGGCAGAGAAGAGCTGCCTGATGTTCAGCAAAGGCAAATTCAGGGTCTTGCACCTAGGGAGGATCAACCCCATGCACCAGCACAGGTGGGGGCTGACCTGTTGGAAGGCAGCTCTTCAAGAAGAACCTGGTGGGATCCTCACCCCGGATTCTGGTGAACAGCAAGCTGTCCATGAGCACATCTGTGATCCAGTGTAACATATTGCAGTCATTGCAAGTGTCTGTTGATGCTAGGACAGGTCTATGAAAGGAGTGAGTGGTGGTGCATGCACATCTTAAACAACTAAATCATTTCTATGCTCACTTTAGAAGCTCACACTGCAGATATCTACAAGTGAACAAATGGTCTAGATGTTTTTTAGTCAGCGGGGAAAGAAGTAAGTCTAGGCCATAGTTAATCTGTTCTCATCAGTTGCCCAGTGTCCACTAAGCAATACCTGTCCATACTGAAGAGCCAACCTAAATAATTGGGCTGTACCTCTGTGCACATCTTTCTGCCATCTAAGCAACAAAGAGAAATGCTTTGTTACACTTTTCTGCAAATAAAATGAGCTGACTCAACCTTGTTTAATACCATGGATAATGCCTGCCTTCTTTTGTTCCTCTGTAAGCTAACAGCACTTTGTTGAAATGCAAAAGCTTCTAGGGTTTTTAGACAAAACAACCAACAAATAAAAAAACTAGTAACACAACAACAACAAAAGAATGCCAACTTAAACCCCACCTTTAAATGTTATAGTTCAATGACACATCTTGTGTTAGCTAACACAAAAAATACCACAGCTCAGAATAATGTTCTAAACATTATAAATGCTTTGAAAAACTTACACAAGTTGTTTTCAAAGTCCATGAAAGATGTCAACTCTTCTCTTTAATACAGAATTTTTTCTTGTCACCTTCTGCTTACTGGTCTTTGGTAAACTTCTATAGTTGACTTTGTTAGTTTACATCCCTTTACAAGCAAAAAACTATATAACTTTTAAAAAAATGTCCCATGGTTTCACAGCAGGCCTCATGTCATCAGGTTCGAGATAAACAACGGTGTATGTTCTTTAAAACAAGCAAAATATATGCCTCAATGTATAACACATCTGTGCTTCAGTCTTGCAAAGTTACTTTTATATGACTAACACCACTGAGCAAGTAAAGGAATATCTTCCTATGCTAAAGCCCTAAGGTGAAAGTGGAATCAGCCTTACTCTTCAGATTCATGTACCAGAAGATTTTAACAAGGTCAATGGCTATGTCAGTGGCTTTAATTTATCACAAACAGAATAAAAAAAATTAAGAAGAGGTTAATAAAATAAAGCCCCCTCCTTTCTTTTTCCTTGAATAATTCTTTTGTCATTTCTTTTACTTTTCCTTCCCTGTACTGGTTTACTCTCCTGTCTTTATAGCCTGTGGATTCAGTCACATTATTTTGGTTTTTGAAGTTACTGATTGCCAGCTGCGGTGCAGGAATTGCTTATGTATATGTTGTAAGCCTGAAATAAATGCAATGTAATTCAATTAGCTATAGCAAAATTGAAAGAGTAAAAATGATATGAAAATACATTATATTTTTCAAGGACTAAAAATTCTCAATATGAAGAAAGAACTGTCGTGTTTTATGTGATGTGTGATACTTATTTACCTGTAGTTCTTTGACAATGTGCATGAACTTCAGAACTGTCTTATTTTCCAATTGGTTTCACTAATGTTTACTTCCCCACAAAAATTACTCTTGGACTGTTACTAGACTATCATAATATACACTTAGCAAATTTCTCCTCCAAAGTTGTAGGTAATTTTTATATTTCCTTGCTGGAACTGCATCTTTATGTTGCTTCTCACCTTTTTACTTCCTTTGGTGTTTTTTGAAATTGCTGATGTGTTTGTATTATTCACCAAAGCAGAATGTACATGTTGCTTCATGCCACCCACTTTCATCTATCTGTGCCAACCACAAAATTACTCTCCTTTCTTTCCACACTTAGGCTATAAGTTCGAGTAATTTAGAAGCATTATTTTTATTATGTCAGAAATTAATTTCAGGGGTGAAAAACAAAGCTTTTGAATTTTGTAACATTATGACACAGAGTACATATATGTTGCAGAACCTGGGCCATATGTAACTTTTATTTCCTTTTTTTCCTAGGGTAAATGTGCTATTATTCCTTTCCCTAAATGTGTTAAACCCTTATGTTGGACAGATGAATAAAGACATAATTAGATGAGATCTTCCATTCAAACTTGACTCTTTCATGAAATTAATACTTAATTCACAAGTCACCACTTTCCCAGTGGATCCTGAATGCTTCTACAGTTCTCCAGTGTAAAGAACGTTACATCAGATAAATTATTTCAATTTTCACTAAAACATCTCACAGAGCTGATTTATTCAAATATCACAACTCATTGGGAGAATGGGGATTTCCGTTCAGTTTCAGTGGGACTCTATAAGTCATTCAAACTGAATCAGAAGAGTATCTCTTGACACACCTAACTTGTCAACATGAAATGGTGGAATTGACACTGCTAGAAGTGTCATTGCATGAAATTTTGTGGCTGACATACAACAAGAAAACATTTAGATTGTGTTAAAGTCACAAGGTAAACTAAAACTATCACCATTCAAGAGTGTTCACACTTGAGGAGGAATTGTCAACTCCATTGATAATAGTCCTGAACATGACATCTCTCTAGAGATTACTACAAACGTATTTCAGAAGGTTACATAAAGTGAGAACTGAATGACAAGAAGGCTGAGACCTGATTGAAAGATACTGAAAGGAATTTTTTAAACTTTTTTCAAATTGGGAGCTGAAGAAAACAGAAGACTTGTCTATTATCTTGAGGTAGGAAAAGGTAGCAAGAAAATTGCTATTCTGTTGAAACATATTGTGTTAGGGTAAGTAATAGATTGTTTTCTCCTTAGCTGGCTGGCTCCTGTAGCTAAGGAAAAAGAACCAGGATTTTCCACTGCTGAGGTCCTAAATTTAATCCATATTGGACCAAAAATCTTTTCCAGCATTTTCATTCACCATCTGAGTTCAAGATGTTCAAGTGTCAGGTTTTTTTTCCAGCTTGTAAGGTGTTTTGTGCCTTGAGAAACTTATATTTTGTTGTGTACCTAGAAAGGCATAATACTGTCAACTGCAATATAAATAATGCTGATGACACTGAATAGGACAAAATGGCTCAGTGTTATCAATCACTGTGAAAAAAGCAAACAAAAAGTTTATCTGACAAACATAGCTATTTAGTGTGGTTTGTTTCCTACTTCAGAAACATGAACAGCTTATGTGTTTTAGGGAAGCTTTCCAAAAGCCTGTCACTGATTTTTAGCTCCAGATTGCCACTGAAAAAAAAAAGGTGGGCGTGTGACTTCCCCTGTGTCACTGAAAATTTCCCCTAGCACACTTCATGTACTTCTTTGTACTTCATTCTTAATCCAATGAAAATGTATAACTCACCTTCAGATACTCCCTTTTGTTTGTACCAAACAAAGGTGGGAGAACACTGTAAAGCATTTACAAGAATATGAATTCCTCTTCTTGAGTGGGTTCACTTCAACTGTTTTCATGCCTGCTTTGTGCTTACTTCCTGTCAATATTGCAGTGATCAAGCTTTACTAGTGATAAAAGTCATGAAAGATATCTTCAGCCTGAATGCTCTGTTGTCAAAAGCAAAATCTGAATAGCATAACTAATCAATGGTGTGAATTTCAAATATCTCAGTCAATATTGCATTTCAAAAATGGATCTTAGCATGTAATTTAATATTCTAACACAATAAAATTTTGTTCTCTAGTGAAGTGTAAGACAAACACAATTCATTGGCTGTAAATAAAAATTTAATGGAGATCAAGAAAAGACAGTATTGAGAAAGTCAGAATGTAGATATCAGAAGATTTTTGGGAATTTAAAGACACAGATCAGGTTTATGGTTTATATTATCAGATTAAATTATTTCTTTCATTTGTTTTCACTGGAGGTTTGGGCATCAAATCATTTTACAAATTTGAAAACTTGCAGTGAACATTTATCTTCATCATTATGTACTCAAGATGGAATTAATCTCAGAATTATTTATAGTCAGTAGGGGGCTGGACATCACCAAAGGGAAATTTACCCTGTCTCTTTAAGGCTTCTGCGTTAAATGTGATGATCCCTCTTCTTCTTGCATTGACTTTATGTCGAGACTGGCTTACACTAGAAAGGCAAATGTTGCATTTTATAAATCCTCTCATATATTTTGGTAGAATCATAAGATGAAGTAGCCTGAAAAACCACAAAATCTCAGTTTTGTTAGTTACAGAATGAAAATACAAATATAGATTTTCACAGTGAAAATTCTCAATGTGTTCTTGAGCTAAACCCAAACAATAGTTAAAGCAAATGAAACAGTAAAGCATGTTTTCCTACTTATATGTGAAGTTTGGGATAACATGAATGCTGATATCTGTGTATATCTTCATACTGTGCTAGTTTTCCCAGCATGATCAATATTCAAGATCTTAACTTACTGGTATTTGCCAGCTGATTTTCATTTAGCTCCTTATAAACCCTTATAATTGTGTGTTTGGATGTTTTAGATTTTTCTTTTTTTGTTTGTGGGTTTTTTTTTTTTTAAATTACAAAATAATGAAAAGATTCTGAATTGGGACAACCTGGATGATAATACAAGAAACAGAAATTAGGAAACTAAACATCAAGATGACCCTTGATGTTATTTCTGTGTATTGCACATAGTTTCGTGTGAAGAATCATAGAAGAATACCAGAATAAAATTTGATCCCTCTGTGTATTCACCAGCTGGATCCTCCAAATACTGGGAAGAGTTCCAAACAAAATGTCATAAGATAGAATGCTTAGAGTGAAAACAAGCTACATTTAAGTCAGGTAGCGTTTTTATTGATTTCCAAGGAACTTATAGCAAATCTAAACTTAATCATGAACAATGTATTATTAAAACTTTTAATGTGTAAAATGACTAAAGGATATAGACATATTTTCTTTATACATTTCCTTTAGCTATTATATGCCCTTCTGTGACCTCAAATTTTATCTCCTGAGCATTTCTAATTATTCAGAGTAGACTTACTGTAGAAACAGCTTACATATCTGTCATATTCACCTAAAAGGAAGATTCAAAACCTATACTGTATTTATTATGCTAATTCATTTTGAAATGTATGTGAAGGTGCTTCATGCCTTTCAAACTGAGTTTGCATAGTAAATTTAACATAGGTCCTGGTGGCTCACAAACATTATCCCTGAAGCAACTTTAACTGTGCCTTAAGGGAGTGTGTAGTACACACACTGGGAAATGCACATGCAGTGAGAAAAAGAGGGGAAAAAAGCAAGTACTTCTATTTTGCAGTTTATGCTTCAGTGGTTCTCAGTTTGGATTTCTTTACTTAATATCTTCAGTTGTTGTAATCATGCTCTCAGAAGTCCAAGCACTTAGTAATTGGACTGCTAATGCAGTTTTTCCATTAAATGGCTAGCTTGTATTAGAATTAGCTTTTTCCAGACTTAAGTATTAAAAGGTGTTTCTGTTGTTGTCAAACAGGTTATTTTCCTATGAAAAAGTGCCCTCCACCACCAACCATTGTGACAAAAAAAAAAAAGCCAAATAAGCATTTATTTTTGTATTCTTGTCTTTTTAATCATCATGAATAATGGTGGGGTTCTTTTGGGACCAGAAGGTCCTAAAATTTAGAAGTTTTTAATACTCTTAGAGTAAATTTTTATAGTCAGCTTGACAAACAAATATGCCTCCCTACTGTATGCAAGGTGCTGTACCAGCAATTTTTCTAGCTAAAAAAATTATAAAGTTATGATCAGATTTCCTATAAATTTACTTTGTAAGACTGAAAAAAATAGGAATTCAACAATAATCCCTCATCATCAAACATTTCAAGACATATAATTTTAAAGTTAAATTTAAGAGAATAAGAAATGGGTTTAATATGACAACGAACAAGAAGGGAAAACTAGCATCTCTAATTCTGCTCCATAGTGGTGGTTCTGGCTATAGCATAATAGTTTGTTGTCCTAGGTTATATTAAAGTGATATTGAAATTTTATGTTTCTTTCTTATGTTTCACTTGCCTTTTTCTTTCCTAAATGAGTCATTGAAGGATGGGTTTGAAGTTTTGTTGCCTTAAATGTATTTCAATATTAACATAATAGATATCCTGTGTACTTGAGAATTCACAAACATTGTTCTGTGGTCTGCATTGAGTCATTTCCTAGATTTAATCCAGATGCCTTCTTTAGGCTTCTAGGAGATGCACTGTGGTAATGAACACTAATAGAGTTTTTATAATCTCTGGGCTCCACTATTTGCGCAGTGTCTCTTAAGCAGCAAGATCATCAAATATAATGAGACAATTAATGAGTAATTAAAGAAGAAAAATGCATCCTTTAGAAATGTCTTATTTATGGCTTGTACAAAACATTTATGCACATTTCACCTAGCTATAAAAATATCGACCCTTTAAACACGTCATGAACACATGTAGATAAAAAGGAAACAATATTAAACAGAATATATAGATATCAGAAAAGTCTGACAGAAACTGCAAACAAAAAACTGTTTCAGAAAAAAAAAAAAAAGTGAAAATAGTTCTCCTGCAACCCTTAAACAGTCTTTGCATCTGAGCTGGTGAGGTGTAAGATACTTAGCATACCTGTATTTTCAAATCAGTTTTTCCCTCATTCTCTAACTTCCAAGATGAAACTGAGGTGAAAGTCCTTCCCTCCATCTTGAATTCCTAATGGTTTTCTTAGCTGCGGTACATGACAATACGGGTTAAGCGTGTCTTTTTAGTTACTGAGGAAATGATCACACTTAAAACACAGTGAAATTATTTCATTTAATCTACTAGTTTACATTAGGGGAAGCAAGAAGAAAAAAAGGTGTGTTTGGCTTATGTTTCCATCTTTCACAAAACAGTAATTAAAGTTTATTTTGAAAATGTTACTTCACTCACCAGGAAAGTTCATTACAATGACAAGTTCTATGACAACTATACACTGAGCTTCAGTTAAAAATACTGATATCCTTGCATTATAAAAAGTCTAATGTGAAGGGAAAAATATTTCATTTGGGACAGTACAATCATATAGGGAACAGGTTACATATTTTATATATAATTTTTTCCAGCTTTTACTTCCACATAGCTATATGCATGTTGATAGATCTGTATGTATATACACGCATGTGTGTGAGTGTGTTTGTTGGCAAGTGCTGATAAGAAAATTGATTTAGTTCCTCATTTAAAAATGAACTTAAAATAACAATTTAATTGTCAAAAGTGCTTTTCCTTAAATTAAAATCAGTCCTACAAAAATTGCCAGGTTACTTATATTAAGTTGGAGTTGAAAACGTAGGTATGCACTGAAGAGTCACAGGCACTCTTGATGATGTACAAAACACATTGTTTTACTGCATACTGAAATATCTGTGAAAAATTTACATTCTCATAAATGGAAATATCTATTGACTGAAGCAAAAACAAAATGCTTTTTTCCTTACTCATCAGGATGACAAAGAGACGAGATGCTGCCTTGAAAAACTGCAGTATAAATGTAGGCGAGGATGATGGTCTTCATGGGCTCTCTCAAGGCAAGGAACCCATTTAAGGCCAGGTCTTCTCTAGAGATTTACTGCTGATCATATTCTCTCTTGCCAATCTCTTGTCTCTGAAGAAGCAAGGTGTTAGCCCAGCTTTCAACATGTTTGCCTTTTGCTATCTACAAGTTTTCTCTTTTAAAAGCTGGAAGAAATGACCTGATTTTCCAAATGTATTAGTGTTCATGATATGAACAATCTTCACTGGCATTTCCTAAGGTAGGTATGTCCCAGCTCCACATCAGCTTTCAAATCCTCTCTGAGGAACAGGTCTCCTACTTTGAGGAACATGAGTTCTGCCCTATGTTGGGACATAGTAGACAGGTCTCAGATATCCCAGAAAAATTCATTCCACACACATCAGAGTGTAGTGATATTCAGACATCTGTCTCTGAAGCCATCTGAGAGAAAATTACATTGCCTAAGTTTTAGTTGTTGTTTTGACTAATTATATAAATATTCTTCGTAAAAGACTGTGCATATATGCTGAATATTGTATCACACCACAAATAATGAGTTGTTTTATCCTTGTCCTCTAAATATGAATTTTCAAGAAATCCATTTTAGGCAGATTTCTGTTGGAAAAGTAAGCCTGTCTCTAAATTAGTTCTCTAAGAACATAGTATTTTTCAAGTAAATGTAAACGCTTTAGATGATGGCACATTTTCAGTAAGTATCTGAAAAGCATTGACATATCAAAATTGCCTCAAAGTTCAGTATTATCTTGCAGAGAACACAAATTTAAACAGTGCTTCTGCTGGTATTACAGTTTTCAGAATTTTTTAAGAGGAGTTGAACTTTTAATATCAAAACCCCAAATCTGCTACATATCTTAAGCAAAGATAAATAAAAATCAATGTGATCCCAAGTTCAATTTTTAAATTTTCTTGGAAGGAAAGAGATTTCTTTAGTACATTTATAATATATAACATGTAATCACATATGTAAAATATATCATTATTGTAATACATATTTGCAAGTATAATTATACATAGAGCTGTACATATAATTATTATAATATGGGATTAATTGTATATAATTAATCCAATTACTAAGACTAACAACTGGAAATTTTTAAATTTAGAAATAAATTTAGAAAAAAAAAGAATTTTTACTTGAAGACTGTGATAAAAAACACTTTTCAATGTTTTGAGTAGTGTTCTTGTAACCTAAGAAATTAAATAATATTTCAGAAAGTAAGGATTATATTATATTAATTTCTTATTTTTGCCAAATATAAAATAAATATTATGGGGGGTTTTACTATAGAGATTTCTTCACATTAATTATAGAATTTGTAGAAAAATATTTGGTCCTGAGTAAAACCTAAAAAATTTGCATTGTTGTAAGGAATTAACTTGAAATTTTCCTTATTGTCAAAGGTCATTTTAAGCTTTCAACTCAAAAAAGAGCAATGGTGTATATCAAATAAAAATTCCTTTAACTATTTTAGTTCCATAAACACTATGACTCATATATATATCAACCATATATTTTTTACATATTTTATATAAAATTTATGACAGGAGTTTTCTTACTACGAACAAAACATAACCGAAATGGGTACCTCTAGGTCTCAGTTTAATAGATTTAATTTTTATCTACTTATTTTGTCTATAAACCACAGATTTTAAAACTTGTTTTTGGTCAGGAGTTCACATTTATTATGCAAACAGAGGGACCGATATGATTTATATAATGCAATTTTTGCAATTATTTTCTGGGTGCAAAAATAAAAAAGGGGAGTCCATTTAGATGCCTTATTACATTAGAATATAAATCCCATTTTGCTAAATTAGCTGGCAGTTTCATTTTTATCTTAAACTAAAACCTAGATAATAGATAATCTCTCCCTGGCATACCTTCTCAGCTTCCAACAATTATCTGTTATGGCTGCCTAGCTTGAGAATTGTATTCAAATTGTTGTCTTCAAAAGACATTTATTGTCCTCTGCCTCATTAATTTTCTAATCCCTTTTAAAATTCATTTTTACTGTCAGATTTCACAATCTTTTCTGGTGACAAATAAGTACTGAGGGTTACAGTATTTGTTTTCTCTTTTCCTCACATAGTAGGAATTTCCTCTAGAATCTTTCACTTTCAAAGGACTTCCTAATTCTTCTTTTATCTATATGCATCTTATTATTTTCTAATGTTTTATCTTCACATTTGTTTATACCATATTATTTGTCTCTGCTCCAGGGAAGCACGGTTATCACATCCCAAAATGTCTGCATCAGAGACTTTAACATCTCTGGCCCAACTTATTAGTTATCTATGGCAACTTATGATCTCAAATGGCAAGTAAGTAGTATGAAATTTATGTAAGTGGTGATCTCGTCTTCATAACTTCTACATAGTTTTTATAGATATGCAATATTTTCTGCCTCTTAACAACCTGGTCAGTAAGTGTTGTGATGTCCAGTTGTAACTTTTTAATCAAAAATATGTTTTCCCTCATGCAAATTTTTATTATCAGCAAAGTCTGTTCCTTCACTATCCCTACCACTTAGAATATTCTGAGCAATGCAGATAGCAGAACAGATACCTGACACTGGCTGTCACCCTTCATTGATGAAATAATAGCTTATTCTTATAATTTATTTTCTCTCCCTTAACCACTGCTTAGTGCTTGAGAGGATTTTTCTTTTTATTTTGAAACAGCTTAATTTTTTTAAAAGCTTATTATAAAAGATCTCTAGAAAGCTTTTCAAAATCCAAGTGCACTAAATCCACATGAATACCCTCATCATGCTTCTTGAGTACTTTAAAGTAATTCTAATAATTTTCGGAAAAATAATTTCCTCCTGAATGATAGTCTTTTGTTCCCTCCTCCTCATGTCCATACTTCTGCTTTATTTTGTATTCCTCTACTAATTGTACTGTTATCTATAATTTCTACATATTTGACATCTATTAAAGAAACCAATCGGAAATTTTCTAGATTATTTTTTTAATATATCCTTTTTCTTTTTCCTTTTTTTTAACAAGTTACATAACAGACATTCATACAAATCAGGAGTTTTATAGTGCAGTTCCTTCAGATATCAGGGACAAATAACAGCTTTCTTAACATCAATAACACTACAATGGAGATGTTAATTATGGAAGAGTGAATGGCAGCTCCTGCTTTCATAGGGGATGCTCCTATCTCCAGAAATTGCAGAAACAACTTTCCTTATTTCTCTGTTTGTTTGTGGCTATTGGAGAATTGTCACGATGGAGCTGGCTTTATTCATAAACCCATTAGTCTCATGCATATAAAGTGAGAGACATCTGGGATAAATCCAATTGTAACAGACTGGGCCTCAGCTGTCTCCAACCCTCCTGGATTTACCCTACCACGTCTATGGGACCGGCATGAGAAGTAGAATCCTCTATCCTCAAGAAGAATAAAGACTGCAAGTAAATAAGTAAATAATCACAAAGTATTTGAAGTAGTGTCAAAGGGAGAAGAATGGTTTTGCCACAGTTTGAGGAAATCAGAGCATTAGACAATTACCAAACAGCTAAAGCCAACTATCCAATCAATGTACATCTACAAGCAGTTCCTGCCAAGCAAATTTCTGTCATTTGTCACCAGCTTGCCAAGTCCAGCAAAACTCAGCCTTCCAAGTCAGCCAGTCACATAGGCTATTCTCATGAAGCCCACAGTAAGCTGTGAATATTATTCTGTTGTTGGCATTGTAGACCTGAAGCATAGGAACAGTTATGTCCCATCTGGATCTGGAGGACTACCGCATCCATATTTCCAAGGCTAACAACCAAGCAGCCTGATGCAGTCATCACCCTGTAATGGTAGATTTCATCATTTTCCTGTTTGTTTCAATTTCTAATGAGGGGAAAGCTAAATTTCAAACTCCTGTTTTAACAGCCAACATTTCTTTTTTCTACATTCATAACCTATGTTTAACTTTAGGCTTTTCTTCTTTTAGAAGCAAATTTTTGTGTATCTTAAGAGGGCAAAACAGAAATAAGACGCATATGTTTAGAAATAAATTTAAAGAAAGAAATTGTATATTACCAGAACAGTTCCTAACTTCTGGAGATTTATAATACGTCTGCTTGATTTCACTGTAATCTCTACAGACCTCAGAGGTCTCCACAGACATGTCTTAAGTTTCTTCCTTCCAGGTCTTTCTAGAGAATTCATGTAAGCCTTTAAAATAAATGTTCATAATGTGTAGTACAGTGCTTTATTTTTTTCAATCTCACTGCATCTCAAAGGAAAACTAAATTAATGTCTTTTGCCTATCAATATCTTGGGAATATTTTGCCACTTCTCTACAACTGCGTTGTTGTATGAATAAAATGCCATAATATAAAAAGGAAAAGAAACACACCAAAAAACAGATGGTAAGGTGAGAGATTCTAGCCACAGTAGAATACTTTACAGACTCATAAAACTTATGTTCAATATTTTTCTGGTTGGTTGTTCTTTTTTTTAGAGGTTGTTTTTTGTTGTTGTTTTTGTGGGTTTTGGTTGGTGTTGTTTGTTTTGTGGTGGGAGTTTTTTGTTTATTTGGTCTTTGTCCTTTTTTCTTTGTTTTGTAGTGCATTTTGGTTTTTTTTGCTTGGATGGTTTTGGTTTTTTGGGTGGGTTTTTTTTCTTTGTTTGTTTGTTTGTTTGTTTTTTTTGTTTTACAGATTTCCATACTGCATGTTTTATAAAACAGAGCCTGTATCTCACAGCGGCTATACCATGCTATCAGTAGGTGTAATGAGATCTGCAGTGCTGAGTGTCCTGTGAGGAAAGATCTTTCACATAGCTTTTGGTATCTTCATTCCTGGAGGAATTCCTTGGTGTCACTTGGACCTTCCTAACCCTTAACTTACTGCCAATGGGTATTTAAGCTGGAAGTTAACAGAGGGGTGTAAAAGAAGATAAAGAGCATATTTGGAAGATGCATGCAGCATAAGGTTAATGCTTATCCTAGACTTCTTCTACAATGAAAGCTTTAAGACTCCATATATTTTTTTGGTGATATTATGTATTCAAGTGGTTATTTCAATATTACTTTAACTTTTACAGTACTATCCTGTCAACCTCTTTTTAGACCTTTACTTAATTGCCACTTAAAAGGGGTGTAGTGGAATTTTTTTACCTTTGTGCATCAGCTAAAACAAAAAAAAAAAAACCACTTAAAAAAAAAAACCTAAAAAAAGCTGGCACTTTAAAATCCTTTTGCTGTGATATAGTGAACAATCAAAGAAGACAAACACTCACAGAGTGTCCAGTCCTCCAGTAAATCACAAAGAGGAACAGAGTGGGCGAGTGTATTTTCTAAGTAAGACTAAGTAAATGTCTAGAAAAGTCAATATGAGTCATCAGCCCCAGGGCCCTGGTAAAACAGGTAACAGCATCACATAGCTTATTGTGTAGATTGATCAAGCTCTGCCTTCAAAAAAAGTACATTGTTCCTTTTCCTATTTCTGTTGCAAAAACCTGCTGCTGTGATCAGTAAAGTCCTTTAAATTTACATCCTTAATCATGGACTCTTCACAGCCCTATAATTGTTTCAGTGTCTATAAGTTTTACCTGCAATAGGTCATAGATAAATGATACCAGACCTGGCATGGCCCTGAAGAGTTTTGCATGTAAATGTCCCTCTGGCTTTTACCGGAGATGTTTTCAATAAAATCCCCTTTTACTTCTCACTTACCTCATTCATTGAACCTTCCACAATTAAAGCACCCGTTCTTTCTTCCCTAAGTTCTTATATAATTTCAGGTGTGAGATCACAGCTATTTTTTTTTCAGAATACCTGAGTAGACCAAACCTCTGCATTCTGGCACTTTCAAACTTTGGAAATTACTTTCAAATTTAAAATATATAACAACTTCGGGCAGTGTAGAGTTCGGACTAAGGGCCAATGAAATCCCATTGCCCAGGACTTCTGACTTCGTTTGCTACTGGGGTTTTTAAGGGGGAGAAGAGTAATTTAAATGGTGATGATTACAATGGTCTAGATAGCTGCATTTTTCTGAGGCTGTGGTGTAGATCGAAACAAGGTATTCCCCAAAATTTCAATGCTGCCTAAATATTATATGACAGTAATGGTGCTGCAAAAAGATGCAGAAAATATCTCAAGATTCTCTACTTGCTTTTACTATCTTTCACTATATCATAGGATTCCACTGTTTTTTCAGAAATTAATATATTCAGTCAGTTACAAAAAAATGCCTTAATTATAGTAGTTCATGTAATTGCTGGACCCTTTTTTACACATAACAAGACAGAACAACTTATTTCACTTTTCTCCTTTCTTTATAAAAGATGTTCTCAAATAAATTGTTATTAACATTTCATATTTTTGGCCCCACTAGAATTCCATTCTCTTTTGTCTTAGATAAAAATAATGATTTAAAATGGTGCATGACCAGGAATATGGTGTTGTCAATAAGAAGCATTAATTAACAAATTAATTAGACAAAATTTGTTTCTTTCCCTCATGAGAGAAGAAAAGATTTTTTTCTATCTTGCTGGAAAGCATGCTAAATAAGGAGAAAAATGCATATATAAGACCCCGAAATGCTGCAGCCTTAATAAACTTCCTCTAGGGTTTCTTTCTCTAGGGTAGACACAAATTGTCTTCTGAAACTGGCTCACCCATCCTTAATCCACAGTTTGCCAACATAATTTTCTTCTGCTTTTAGTGATGTCTTAGGAACTGCAGCAATAATATAGCCCCTCATGGACCTCACTTGCATCTAAATGAAAACCTCTTTGATACAATGGAATAATTTATGTTTAGCTACATTTCCTCAGGCCAGATGTATATACAAGTATATTAGATGTTCTGCCCTCTGTGCTGGAAGTGTTTTTCCATTTTAATTAAACACTGGAAATGCCTATTCTTTACTGTTTTGCCCTGGGTGTCTCTGTGAGGTTAAATGTATGTAGGCATTGTAAGGGGATAAGAGTATGAAAACAAATGAAAAATACCCAATCAAGAATGCAGCTCATTTTCTCATATGCTTCATTTGCAGAAAACATTTATTTTGTAGAAACAGTAATGGTGTGAAGAAATCTTATAAAAACACTTTCTTAAAGTATTAATTAAGTATTAAGTATTACTTAATTAATTATCAAGTCGTCTCTGAACTTTTTTTCCCTTAAAATAATAATCAAAAAATTAAAGTGTGTTTAAAAATCAACAGAAAATACTCCCATAGTCTGCCTTAAAAATGCATTTCATCTTGGCTATCTTTTATTTCTTCTTCTCTTATCTTGTCAATAATTTTTTGAAGGAAAAAAATTGAGTACAATTAGTGAATGGAGCATTGGCAAGAGCTTCTTTAGTCTTTGGGAAAAAGCCTCTAGGACAGAAAAATTAACAGACATTACAAGACATTTCAGGTAATGGGATGAAATGCCCTCTAGAGATGCATGTTTATTGCTGACTATCAAGATGCCTTACCCAGCCAACATAGCCTCATCACCAGCTAGTTCTCAGCTAAAGTTGTATGATATGAATTTCAATTTCAAAGTTATTTCTGGATCATTCTTTGTCCTAAAATAAGAAGTACACTTCTGATTTTAAATTGGGTATTGTTGTTTTAGTGGGGATTTTTTTAATGAATAATGAATAAAATAATATTTTTTGACCCCAGGAAGAAAATATTTGATCTTACAGTTGAAAGAAATATTATGGAGAAATAAATAGGCAATGTAAAAAAAAAAAAAAAGGAAAAAAAGAAAAAAAAAGAAAAAACCCAAAACAAAAGTGAAGAGAGAAGGATGCAAGGAGCAGTTGCTCCTAAAATGCCACAGAACTTTGTCACTTTCTCTTTATAATATCCAAATAATAATTAAAAATGACAATGGAGAAGAATATGGCTGTTTGATGACAGTGGAACTGTCAGTATCAGAACTGATCATGCTGTCAATTGTTTTAGAACTGTCACTTGGTAAATTGCTACAGAGTTCTATAGATTAAGCCTAAGCTTTATGTTTTTGTGCTTCCCTGTTTACTTCTGATTTTCTCTTAATTAAGTCTGACTGTTAGAATCATAAACAATGCCACAATTTTGCAAACAAATAGGTCTGAAGCTGATAAAATAGCAGAAGGTCAATTGAAAGAATTAAGTGAAAACTATTAATGTGAAAATTAAAATAACTTAGTAAATACCTTATTTTATACCTTAAAGACAGAAACAATATTTACTTTTCTCACTTTATGAATAGACTCACCAAGGGAAGACCAAACAATTTGTTCCTACTTGTAATGTACTGAGCCTTTTCAGATACTGTACATGAGGTAATTGGACAGTCATAAATGAACATATGAAGAAACAAAAAGCCAGAATTATTAAAAAATATGTTATGATATCCAAAATAGTTAAACAAAATACTCAAATCTTCTTGAAAATTTCTGTGTGAAGCCAGGTTTGTTCTATTTATTTAATTGGGTTTTTTTTGTCTAAAGTATTTCCTCCACCATTTACATAAGTGCATATGATGTCATTATATTTTTTCATATGATAGTGGTAAATAAACCATCATCTTCAAAGACAAGAACTTAATTTTTCACTTCATAATGTCGGGTATTTTGTGTCTGTAATAACAACTTGACTCAGTGAAGTAGGATCATAGAAGTAAAAAAGCATGTAATCCTGACGGTTGTCAGGTGATAAGCCAAGATGAAAAGTTCAGCCTTTGACAGCTCTCCTATGTTTCATATCCTTGCCAGCTATGTAAGAGACATGCCAGAACTGTATTCACTGAAATCAAATTTCTCTAGAACAGCAAGTTGTTAGGGCTATTAAATGTCTCAACTGGAAACCTCCCATATGGCTAAATTGAAAAGTGGCAGCTAAACAGGCTGAATGAACTTATGCTCATTTAAGTAGCATGACCCAAATGCTTCCATCATCAAATATGAGGTTTTCAAGATCATGCAGAGATTTATTTTGAGCAACCACCAGATTTCTTTTAAGATTTCTGTCATTAACAGGTTTCTCCTTATGCTCAATGCTGGAAAAATGTCTCTGCACCAGAAGGCAAGATATTCAGGTTCAAGTGATCTTCAGTTGGATCACACACCCAGTTATGCTCTGAAGTCCAAAGGTGGTCCTTCTTTTTACAAACATCATTGCTTTGCCAAATACTGTGGTACTGAATCTCCCTTACCTGAAATGACCTAAAGGAAAGAACAGATCTACTAATCATCTATTCCTTACAAATTAAATGTCAACAATATTTTATTTGCTTCAATAATATCTCATCATTTAAGGGAAAAGAAAAAAATATTCTTTTCTGTGGCATCTTTAGTTTTAAACTTACCATTGACAAGTCCTTTTAACATGGTTTTAATGTCAAAGAAAGAATTTCATGCAAGAAATTATGTACCTTTGTGGATGTATATATATATGTTTATAAAGAACATCACTGGTGGCAGATGGATTTTTTGTTGTTGTTGTTTTGGGGTTTTTAAAAATAAAAACAAAAACAAAAAAAAATGAAAATGAAAATGAATGCTTACAAAATTAAAAAATAATCCCATAAATTTTACTAATCTATCTAATTACAAATATTGCTCATGATAAGCAATAGTTGATAGTTCAGAACATATATTTTCACTGCAGCATGAAAAGAAACACAAAACCCTGAGAACTTGGGATGCTTTTTAAAGAATAAATTGGTGAAACAATACTTGAGATGGCTCATATGACAGTTGCTGACACATAATGTCCTAAGAAAACTGATTAAGGATTAAGTTAGAGATCTTTTAGAAACTCAGAACTGTCTTTTTACAGCCGACTATTTACCAACTGAAATTTTGCATATCCACTTAAAAGGAAGTTGTTTGGGTTTTCTTTAGTGGTTGGAGCAGAGGATTGCTATTGTTATTACTAGAAGTATCCTGTATGACAACAGATTCCAGATAACTTTAAGTCTGTATTCATACCATCATGGTCTCATTAAGGAGAAGAATTACCTCTGATCTTCTCTGACACCCTGAGATGATCTCCTGACTTCTGTCCTGTTTGCCTTTTCTTGTCTCAGGGTACATGAGGTTAAAACTGTATCTCATGCATAGCCCAGCTTACATCAAGTTCTCTAATGGTAATTACCAATAGTGTTGGTAATCCCCTCTCTTTTGGGCTGTGATGGTTCTTCCTAATAATTGTGTGGTTTGGGATTTAGGGGTTTTTTTCAAGCTAGATAATTGTGTATTAAAATCACTATCTCTTGTTTGCAGTTAATGATCACATTCCTTTTACTGATGATCTTTGCTTTTAAATTTGACCTTTTTTTGCTGTCTGCTAAAATTAAGAGAATTGTGACAAATTCACAATAACAATTTAGACATCAACATTAAAATCTGGAGAGTTGGATTTAACCTGCACAAAGCTTTTAACATTTTTTTCTCCAGTATTTTATCACCTTCGGCTTAAACATATTTGTGTGATAGCGGGCTGAAGACTTGTCTGTGTGAGTCACTCCCTAATATTTTCATTACATTAGAATAATCAAACTAATTTAATTTTGGATTTTTTTTTAAAGAAAAACCACATTAAAATCCCCTCTAATTAAGGATTAGACTGAAACTCTGTACCTTCTCAAAGTCTCATATACATCAACAGGATTTTAAAATTTGAACATATCATAAATATAAAAGATGATGTTTGGCTTTTTTTGAAGTACGTAACAAATCTCCCACTGACTTCACTCAGGCCAAGCTTTCATTTCCAGATCAGCTTGCAGAAAAAGTTGGTGAATAAAAAAATGTCTAAATTGACAACTAATATTACTCAGGATGAATAATTCAACAAAGTCTGTTTAAGAGAATTGTCCAAGAAAGATTTACACCATTCATTTTAAAGGAAAGAAAGAGAAAATTGTAATAAATGAGGTGGTGACTTTTCTGAGCTATAGCTGTATAAAAATATTTCCCCTGGAGAGAGTTGTTACTTTTATTGTGTAATAATAGTCTTCAGTCTCAGGCTTCAGGCATTTTATCTGTATCTCAGTAAATGGTCTACCTTTAGGACAATATTTTATCATGATTTCCCTTAAAACTAGTTACTCTTTATATGACAGAGCATTTATAGTTTTGATGGTTTGGCTCATTGGACATAGACATGCTAGTGAACAGCCAGTGGTGACAGAGACAGCTTTTTAGATCAAACTGCTAAAACAAAAAGCTACTTTAAATGTAAGAAATCAAGTGTTTGCCATGAATGCTAAATCAGCTCAGCATGCTAAATCAGTTCAGCATGCTGTTCCCTAAATCCTTAGAATATCCTATATTTCTAATTCCAATTTGAAGGACAATGGAAAAAAAAAAGCAGTATAGAAAATTCTTCAGTTATATTCTTTTTATTCCTCAAAGAGAGCAAATGGGTAGGAAATACAAGTACTAAGCAAATAAAACCAAAGAAAAAATTATGATTTTCATTCCTTTACAGAACAACTTACAACTCCGAACCAGTCTTTTCAGAAGCCAGAGATCAGCCATTATAAAAAAAAAATAACAAAAAAACCCAAAAAAACCCCAAAAAAACAAATATAAAGTGTTTTGCAGAGCTAATATTAAGGATATATATTTTTATGAAAAGGGAACATGATGTTATGGTGAACTGAAATGTAGTCTACCTATACGTCGGCTGTGCCCATTTAACAGGTAGAGAAGTAATATCAGCAATAATCATGTAACTGTGCCCTTGCACTGCTACTTCTCTGATAATATGCAAACAGTTTTAAAATTGTACTGAATAAATTATGTTCACAAAATCCTGGTGGGTTTTTTCTATTAATTTATTGACTACAGATATCTGGTCATGACAGAAAGTATGTTGATTAGTCCTTTGTGAATAAGGCATTTAAAATTACTAGATTAATAAAAATTAATTATTGCCTTCTGGTTTTACTCACTACACCTCTCCTTTTCTTAATACTAAAATGTTTGCAATGAAAAAAGTGGAAAAAACAGTGACCCAATAAGGACCAAATTTGTTTTAATTAAACTGTATTAATCTGAAAGAATGAACTAGTAAGACTTCCATCAGAGAAATTTTATTCATTACAAATTCTTGGAAGTCGGTCTGAATACTGTATGTCACAAATGAAAGCATCAGAAAATGCTTATGTCTCTTAACATGTGTAAAAGAATCAGAGTTTCTGCACAGAGAATATGTTCCAGGTAGATTCAAGCAGATTCAAGTAGATTCAAGGGCTCCTCTAACATATCTTTAGACTTCTACTGTTCAGCTGTCAACACCTGAACTAATCATCCTACAGGTGCATTGGTAGTCAATGAAAAGAAAGAGGGTCCTTTAGAACACTTTTTAGCTTAGTTTGACTGACTGAGAAGTAGATGAAGGTTTCAGATTGGTACCTACATCACCTATGCACGGGTAGGAATGATCAGCTCAAGCTTCAAGATGACCAGGCAGTGTGTGAAAACAGTATAACTAACAGCTGTAGAGCAGTGGTCTCCCAGTTTTTTGATTGTACACTTCTAACAGTAAAAAAAAAATTTGAGCCAGCATCCTCAGCATATATATATTTGCTTATTTATAAATTATACAGATATATCTTAGGTTTACCCAGAAAGGTTTTGGCAGCAGGAGGGTGAGCCTCAGAAGTGGCCTCTCTGAGGTGAAACATGGGTCCCTCCCCTTCTATGACAGGGCTGGTCCTAGCAGGTTCCAAAATGGACCCATCACCAATAAATTATATACATTATAAAAAAATAAGGAAAAAAATATTAAAATCAGTTACAATAAAGATGCAAATGTAATAAATATTGGTTTCAAAATTTTAAATAATTTGACTTATTAATGGTACAAACCCCGCTGTGTTTTCATACCCCAATGGATTTTCTTGCACACCCCAGGGATTGCACATATACCACTTTTCAGGCAACTGCTTCAGAGAGTAGTCACAAGTTTTACAACCTGATGAAGTCTTCTGTTCAGTTTGTGCTAGTAACAGAATACCCTGGGAATATAGTGGCAAAGCAATAGTCAGGTGTATTTCCACTTGTTTTCAAGTATTAATTTAATAGGGTTATTCATTGTGTGAATTTGGCCTTTCAAAATCTCTCAGATACCCACAATGAAACCAAATCCTTGTAAATTTTTTTTGAGCATACACCTCATTTAATCGTTCTTGAAGATTGAAAAGCTTTCTGATTTATGAGAAGAAAATAATATCAAAATTCACATACTATTTTCAGTATTTTTAATGACCTTATATATGAAGTGGGATTTCTCTTTCCAAATGCTTAAAAATAATCCAGTTGTATGTTTATTCAACTATTATACTGATATTGATTTCCTTCTTTACCACCAAAGAAATTATAAGGAATGAAGAAAGGATATTGCTCTTTTAAGAAATTTGGAAGATGCTATAATTAGAGAGAACAGGAACACAACAACAACAGTGGACTTGCTGAATTTAGATGCAAATATTGTTTCAGCTTGAGAACCTAAAGTGTAAAAAGGGCCCAAAATGGAAAAAAATAGGAACATTTGAGAAATATTGAAAGCACTCTTCCTACAGTGAGTCATAAGAGAGGTGGACCATACTAATGCTATGGAGACCAAAAGGTTTAGGTGTTGAGAACATTCTCTGCAGAGGTGACCATTCCTTGGCTTGTAGGAAGTCATGGGGATGGAATCAGTGAGCTGCAGGTGACTTTAATCCCTATAAATTCTCAAAGGTGTGTTCTAAAGAGAAGCAATGGAAGATCTTTATCTCATTAAAAGCAACATCACTCATTTTCAACCTTGAAATGCCAATGTCACATAAAGTCTTGTTTCTGTAGTGCTTAATGTTATGAATTATTTCAGATAAACTCATTTTTGCATAGAAATCTTTAACTCTTGATTATTTATTTTTTTGGTGAAGTAGACAAGCTAAAGGAACAAATACAAAATATCCTGCCAGTTTGCTTTTTTTAGTAATGTACACATAATTATTCTTTTGAAGAAAAAATTAAAATTAAGAGTTAAAAGATAGCTTAAAATGAACTTTAAAGGAAAATACAGTTTTTTTTTTCCTCGCAGGCACAAAACGCTACCTCTACTGTCCAGAATCAGTGTGTGTTATCTTTTGTTTTATTGACATAGTTCAAACTCAGAAGTACTTCAGTTTTCATGGTTTTCATGGGTTTTTTAAAATTTATTTTGTTGTTGGTTTTTGTTTGGTTTGTTTGTGGGTTTTTCTTTTAACTTGAAACACTGATACACATATTTCTGTATCATAGTGATTTGCCAAGCTTACAATTTTTCTTAAATACATAATTATTTATGTCGATTGTTGGAGAGTAAGAAAATTGCCCTGCTAAGCTATGACTTCTAACATCATGTTTGCCATTTCTTCTTATCTGTGGTGCTCCTCTATGTACTTTTTCTCACATTCCAAGGGATCACAGACATGACAGTTACTCTCCACCTTAGTATTTAGTGGCATTCAGAAGAATACTTGCCATTGACATCTCCTACGTTATGTAGTATTTACAGAATATAAAATAAGGTTAATTTTAATTGAGACATTTTAATACAACCAAGGAAAAAATAGTGTATCTAGTTCCTTTTCTGAACTACACAGTCAAAAAATGGCTGCTTGTATCACTGTATACTTTTTTTTCCACTGGAGAAAGGAATTTCAGACTAGAACAGGAATTTATTTTTATGGTATTATTGTAATGGATCTGTAGTTTGTTAATTCAGATACAGAAAGATAACTGTCTGATGTCCATTCGAATATCAAATGTAATCAGGATCTCAGCCCTGCTTATAGTAATTTCATTTCCAGCAAAACTGTGGAAGGTAAAACAAAAGAGCAATGAGACATTTTTGCTAAACAGTTTTGTTAGTTTGCCTTTCCACTTCCATTCTTTTTTTTTTTCCTTTTCTTGTCAGCTTTTGACATATAACATGAAATTTTCAAAAGTGCCTAACAGCCATGTTAAAAAAAGGACTGAGTAATGTGAAGTGGGAGTTTGCAGATACCTGTAAGGAAGAGTATGGTACAGAAAACCTCTGAACAATCTCTGTAGGCATGTTGTTAATCAAATGCAAAGTTTTCTGGAGACTAGAAATATGTATCCAGAGGTTCCTAAATCCTCACACATTTTAGTTCAGTATTTGAGTTTTCTTTGGATGCAGAAATTAGATATTCCTCTGCCTCAATCCCTCTGGATCTGACTTTTGGAGACAATCTCAGAATATGCATAATACAGAAGACACGGAACTGACATCTTTCAAGCTGTCTTGTTATTTAACATTTTCCTTTGAATTACTGGTGGAAGAGAAAGAAACTCCTAGTTTTTATGTACTGATCAGAAATTTCAACAGGTTGCTTTGTTCCCCATTGTCCCTGACAGACTTTGCATTTCCATTTCTCAGCTTAGTGAAGCAGATTTACACCACTAGATAACATGTCAGGTGGGAAGATCACCTTATCCTTTTCTATGTAGAAGCCCTGCCAAAATTCAGACTTGGATTCATTTGGCCATAAAGAAGGAATAAAATAATCCACAGACTAACAGTTACTGTGAGTGTGAATCCCTGTTTTCAAGAACTTATTTAACATTTTGAATTAGACTTTCCGGCCCTCACAGTTGATTTCTCTGAAGAAACAAGCTTTTGCTCCCTCTTAAGCATTGAAGTGACACCTTCTTTTTTTTTTAAAAGATTTTAATGACATAGGGGATTAGTTCCAAAAATCACTTAAGAACTTATGAGTGTTTGCTTCTACACTGTAAACCATGGGATATATTCTTCTTTTACCTTATTGCTTATAAACTAAGATACTTTTGTATTAAATATAGTATTTAATAATAATAATAGCAATAATAAACAACATAGTGCTAAATATTTATAGTGGATGTGATTAATGTATAGCAAAATATTGGATCTTTTTTGATTCTTAATGACCATTTGTTTTAGGATGTCTTTCATCTCTCATTTTGCTGTGTTGTCTTGCTAATGGCACAAGAGCAGCACAGAATGAAGCCCAGAGGGCTCCATGCTGCAGATGCAGCAGCAGGAGCTCTAAACACTCCTTTTTTAGAGAAGATGAGCAACATCCAAATTACTCATCTTGATCAAAGAACTGGTAACGTCTGCTGCCTGAGTGTGTTGGCTCCAGGAGGAAAGAAATAACAAGGATAAACCATGTGTTTGTTGTGGGATGTGGGGAAGAGAGAGGGAATGGGGCAGTACGGGAACTGCCTGTTCTAGCAGTGTAAAAACTGCTGTGTTAGCAGCAAACATTTGGGCAACTCACCTGAAATGTGGTGATAGGAGCCTGTGGTGTCCCAACAGAACTGCTCCTACAGGGAGCAGTTGAGGATCTTACAACTGTTGAGGCTCTTACAACAAAGCTGTTGAGGCTTTTACAGCATTGAAGAGATCATTCACACATATATGGGTTTTTTTTCATGCCAGTAATAAACATGCAGAGGCATGGAAGCTGGAGAATGTTCCCTCACATGAAGCTCTGACTGACAGCTAAAAGCAGAAGCTCAGTGTTGTATATCATTCCTGAACAAAGGGATGGAACCTCCTTTAGCAAAACTGGCATGAAGCCTGCCCTACTTTTTTTTTTCTTTTTTTTTTTAATGTTTTAAATTTTTTTTTATTCAACGTTTTAGTTACTCCTAGTAATTAATGAAGGTTAAAAAAGTTTTCCATAGCAGCAAGTGATGCATAGTGGATAACATTTTCTAGAACAGAAGCTCTATTTTCATAAAAAAACCTCTTTAATGCTGTCCATTTAAGTGAGTGATATCCATTACTGACAGTGAAATACAGCAAGAACTTTCTATACTGAGTGTAATCACTGCAAACAAAATAATTTTAAAAAGCACCAACTTTGAAATAAAAACATCCTGTATTTGTACTTTTTGACAGCAAATTTTAGCATGTTCCCCCCAGGATTCACATGAGCAAGACCAATATAAGATTAACGCTGAGATTTGACTTCTCAATGGCTTCAATACAGCAGGGAACAAATTTGAGGAGGAAAATCATCCTAGCAAAAAAAAAAAAAAAAAAATGCAGTCAGAGAGTTCAAGAATGAAATTTACAACATGATTTCTCATACAGTTCACCCCTGTGTCACTCCCTCCCTTGAGTGTCAAGCAATGTCATAAAAGGTGTTGCTATAACAACACTAATTAATTATAGTGGGATTTCATGTGTGGCAGTGAAAAGCCAAGCCACAGTAGTCCTGTTTTATGTCATAACCAGTGGTGTAAGACAAGAGGTATGTGATTTTGAGATCAAACCTAATATAGTAATTACCAAGGAAGGCCAGCTTATGTGAAGGCACTGCATACATATCTATCTTTATGTTTTGTATATATTAATGACCCTCAAAAATACTGACACTTTTCACTTTGCATATTAGAAGGTAATAACTTGAAACACAATGTGAAATTTTTGCAAAATATTAAAGATGTTGAATAACTCTCTCACTTTAAAAATCATGGTTGTCTGACACCTAGACTTGTGCTAAATCTCAACAAGAGATTTAGGGGCATCAGGAATCTGAGATGACTATGACATACACCTATAGTGTGGAAGCTACCTGATGTCTGTAAGCTTGAAAGAACTAATATGAAATATTACAGATTAAATATTACTGTAACTATGAAGACGAACAGTTTGTCAGTGAAACTTGATGCTCCTTTTCCATGATTGCTAAAGATGTGTGCATTTATTTACCTTTTTTTGTCTCCTCTTCAAAAACTTATGAAAGGAGAATACAATTTAGAGAAGTATTGGTCATTACAAGGAATATGTTTAATGAAGAAATGATAAATTTTTGAAGTTACTAAAAATTGCTGCATTTTTAAAAGAGATGATTGACATTGTGCCTACATTAAAATTCCAGAACTGTCCAGAAAATATTTACATGATGCTATACTTACAACTTTAAATGTTCAGTCTGAGTTTTTACAAATGTATTAAAAAACTTTTTGTCGCTATTAAAATTGACAATGAACTCCTGAATAAATTAGCTGACTAAACATGAATTAATATCTTGTATGCCCTGTATGTTCTTTGCCACTGATCTTTCAGCTTCAGAATATCATGATCTGTTGTGGCACCTTTGATGGAAATACACTTAACCACAGCAAGATAACATGAAATAACACTGCTAAGACGAAAGAGTTCAGGTGGTCTATTTATTTTTTCTTGTTGTCTGTTTTGGGATTTTTTTTTATGTGTAAATGGATTCTTTGTTTTCTGGCTTACTGTACATATTCCTAGTTTTGACCTTCCACACTATCGGTGAGTCATGATGAACAACTCATGAAATATAATCTGTTTTCATGAGATGGGGAAATAAGACAATCTGCCCTGCAGCTTGAACAAGAGAAAGATATGAAGAAGCACTTTTTAGGGGTGTGCCCTCTACAGAGTTTCAGTAGCATCCAGTTGACAGTGAACATTGCCAGTGCGACACCTGCTACTTGTCTCAACAAGCCCTGCATTTATTTAGTACACAAGTAAACCTGGATGCAATTTTATGGTAGAGATGATATTTTTCGGTCTGCAATATATCACATGCCAAGCTGCAAACAATTTGTTCAATTCTCATTAAATTATCAACTTTTTAATTTCTGTCCATTCTCTTGCATAAGGAATTGCTTTATCTCCCAAAAAGCGCATATTTCTGTCATGGATTGATGACTTTGCTACAGATGAGTAAGAAGCCCTAGGTGACCCGTTTACCCTTCCCCAACAGGGTACCAGCTGCCAATTGCCCCCACTCTGTGATGGCTTGTCCTTCTTCTCACCTTGTCATCAAGCCAAGACTGCACACTGTAGGAGCACAGGTAAGCATCTGCCTCTCTAAACAGTGCCAACAGCTCTCCATTATCAGCTGCCAGGGGTGCTTCGGAGAACTGTGCACAGCTTCCTCCAGATGCACATACTGAGCATTTTCATGTCTGCAACAAATTCTGCCTCTCCAACACAGGGAAATCTCAAATGTCAAATCTGTTTCCAAAGTAGCATTTCATCTCACCATGAAACATGATATATGTTAGTGCACTTTTATATTTCTCCACCTTAACTGGCAGGCCTTCCCAGCTGGACTCAGTACACAAACTTCATCTAAATAATAGAAATATCTTGTCTGCTGAGATGCACTTCTGCAGCACAATATTCAAGGGATAATGTCAGCATCCACTGCTCAGCATTTTGATGCACTCCAAATGATTGGTAGCATTTGATGAGAAGTTTAAGTCCTGAAATTGTCAAAAATTAGGGTGCAGCAAAAAGGCAAGAAATATTTTCCTTGTAGAAATTTTAAAATTTGGCTATATCACAAAACAAACAGGAAGATGTAAAATCTTGGCTTCTTCAATATACATTGAACAAAAAATTCACCTCTCTGAAACCCTTGATGAAGACTGGTAGTTTTCTTGACCACATTTGATGACTTTAAGCTTCACACACTGACTGCTGTGAATGCATCTTTAACTATACATTGAAGTAGAGGCTTTCAATAATTCAGTAACAGTAAATTTCACTTTCAGATTTTGTCACAGATATTCATTATTGCCAAATTAGGGATTATATGACATAAGGTCCTTCATTGATTGGTCAACTATTCAGCTTCATGGGTGATATTAGTGTTGAACATGCAAGTAAAATTAGTGTACAATCCTATAGTGCATTGTAAATATTGAGCACACACAATTTCTATATCATTTGGAAGAAAAAAGATATTCGTCATGAAGACTGGTATTGCTAGAAATATTGAGTACACAGAATCGTTAAAAATTACTTCATATTTTCTTACTTTCCATAACTTACAGGGACAAAATGACAACTAAGTTTTAAAAATGTAATTGTTTCTAGTCATAAATATACAGTTATATTTGTAGCAAATTTAGAACAGTTTTGCAAATATTTTTTTATTATACTCGTTTTTTTTTCTTTTTTGGTTAGAAAATGAAAGTTATTCTCATTTAAAAAAACCAACAACCTTCTCTAAGATATTAAACATCTTGATTAAAACTCCTTTATTGGAAATTCTCAAAGCTTTTATGTCTAACTTGAGTTATTCCCATACGAATACATTAGCATGGATAAGTAGACAGATCCAATGTCTTTTTGGAGATATTGATAGATGATATATGTTTCTCAACTTCAGTTTTTCTAGTGGAAGTCGGGTGGAGCTTGGGAATAGATGGTGTTTCTTTCTTGCTTCTGTATTCCCTGGAACAAGAGATGTTTTTCTCTCACCTGTGTATTTCTAAGTGGAAAGGTTTAAGTTGCCATAGTGCCTACCTTCTTGAGAACTTCTAATATTGTGCTAACCCTTTTTGTTAAATCAGCTACTGATATTGGAATTCAGTATCACTACCTTTTTTACTCTACTCTGGAAGCACAGGCAAATTGTGGGCAGCCCAATATGGTTTTCTTTGCTTACCAGACATGAGGGAAATGATCATTAAATATTAACATGAATTACAGTAAGTCAGTGAAAAAAAATATTATGGGATAACCCACTGTTCATTTATCTTTAATTTGTGCAGAAACAATGGTTCATATAAATATATATATGACACACATGGCTTCCTCTGTTGGACACAGTTTTCATTGATGCTTTTCTGACCCATAAGAATTACTTCAAGGGTTGATAAATTACTTTTCTGTTTCAAAAGACTCAGAAAAAAAAGAAAAAAAATAAGATTATGTCTAATTCTAGGTTTTAGGGATTTGTTTTGTTTTTGCTAGTTTTAATTTATTGGTTTTGTAAAGTGACAGTGAAATGAACCAAGAGGTGACAGCTGAGACATGGAGAGTGTACTGTGATCTTTATTACTTGTGTTGTTGGCAGTGTGCTTCAAAAGTGACAAAGAACAATATGTGAGGGAGTGTAGCAAGTAACATTACATCACACTGGCAAAGTTCTAGAGTTTGGTGAGTGGCACTCAGCAGGATGGAGAGAAGTGACTGTAGACAAAAAATGTGTGTTGACAGAGCAGGAAAGCAGAAGGGCAGTGTTCAAACAAAGCCTGGAGAAAGAAGAGCTATCAGGTAGGCAATGAATTACTTGAGCAAGACTCAGGCCAAGGCAGAGCGTTTTAACTTAGACATGCATTTCAGGATTCTTTAGCAAAATTATTTAAAAAATGCAGTTCAAATGTGTTAAATGTTAACATTTAAGATCAAAGGTAATGATTCTCTGATGTCAAGTGTTAGATGGAGTGTTTTGCTTTTCCAGTATTTTCTCTGATTTTTGTTTTGCTAATAAAATACTCAGAGTGGGATTCCTTTATTTGCTTCCTTACCAGCCACTCTTACTTGTGTCAATGATTTCTTCATTCATTATTTATATGATTTAATGCCAAAAGCTTCCCATAAGGCTGTAAGGAATGAGGACTGATTGTGGGAACTTTGTTAGGTAACGTAGGTGAGTTCAGTCATGCACACATACAGCCAGGTATAGTTATGAGGAATAAATATGTGAAAAGGACTGTTTTCCATGGGAGGAACCCCACACTGGAGCAGGGGAAGAGAGTGAGGAACCCTCCCTCGAGGAAGAAGAAGCAGCAAGGTCAATGTGTCAATGACAATTGACTGCAATCCCCTTTTCTATCCCCCTGTGCCACTGGGGCAGACAAGGTAGAAAAATTGAGAGTGAGGTTGAAGGAAACACAAGAAGAAAGGAATGATACAGGGAAAGTGTTTTATGATATAGTTTTTGTTTCTCATCACCCTACTCTGAATTCATCGCTAATAAACAAATTTCCTCATGTCTGGTCTGTTTTGCCTGTGATGGTAATTGTTCAATGACCTCTCCTTGTCTTTAACTCTGTCGATGAGCCTCTCACTGCAATTTCTGTCTCCTGCGCAGCTGAGGAGGAGACTGATAGAATGGCTTTGGAGGGCACGTAATGTCCAGTCAAGATCACCCCACTATAGATATCCTGATGAGTCCTCCTGTGCAGTGCTCTTCATATGCTGTATTCCAATTCTACTCAGTTTTGTAATGCAGAAGTGGTTATTAAAGTATTTATGCATTGACAATTAAAGCTTTTTAAAGACACATGTGACTGCTTTTTTAAGCAATAGCTGTGCCATTACAGAGATCATCCAAATAGGAATCACTCTCTGAAATAAATATTTACTTTCTCAAAAAGCATTGTGGTTACTGTTGTTTTTCTTAACTTCATTAATGTTTTGAATTTATATTTCTTAACACTGTGAAATGAAAATGCTAACAATATCAGGTCAGAATAGAAGGTCTTTTACTTACTGTTTATACAATTAAATATTCAACTAGACAAAACCTGAGTCATGTTTTGAGAAGACCGTTAGCAGTATCTATCCTTAGTGGAGGTTTGTGGCCTACAAAAATTATGGAACTGCATCTCATGGAAGAGGATTTGTTTTCATTACTTTCAAGAGAGTACTTTTGACTTTCTAGGTCATATTCCATTCTTTCCCACTTTTTTTTTCTGTTCTCTTTTCTGGACCACTAGGACCCAAATATAGTACCCTATTTTTGGTCCAGAGAATTATAATTCACATAAATAAAGAAATTCATAGGACTGAGGCATGAATTGAATTTTTAATCCTTTTATGGCTTGTTTGGCTTTTTTAAAGTTAATTTTTAAAATTTTTCCTACTAACTTTTTCAAGCAGTATTTAAAGCCATTAGCTCACTATTTTGGTCACTGATTTGGGACAAATATGATCAATAATATTAAACACATGAATAATAATGACAGTAGTAGCAGCAACAACAGTAACTGCAAGGAAGTAGAACAAGAATATTCGCAATAATAGCAGTAGTACAAAACAAACACATATCTCATGCAGGTGGAAAGGTTTGCAACAGGAATAATGAAATCAGCAAAGAGTCTCTTCATTGCATGAAACATCAACACAATAACTTCCAGGCTGTGTAATTTCTATAGGTTCTCATTTGTTCTGTCAGGAGCATTTAAAATCTGCAATGCTATACCGTTTTCCTAACAAGGAAGACACTGTTCATAAGAACTAAAGATCAAGAAGGAAATAAGAAAAATGAAACAACAACAAACATACAAAAATAGGACTAGAAAAATTAATATGTGATGGCAAAAATCTTGCATTGTACAGTGGGATAAGTTCTCCGCATAAGCAGTTCATGATTTTGCCTACTGATTTTTGTTAGGTCAATCATAATTTTTTACTTGTTACATTTTCTTCGCAAAGTGCAGGTCTTGCATTTGTTATTGAGGCAGCAAATATCTCATTTGGAGGCTTCAGAGACTTTTAAAACATAACCTGAGATTTCTAGCCTTATTCCTTTTCATTAAAATTGTTACTGTCACATTTGTTTCCAAAGCAGTTTATTATAAATTGCTACTCTGAACATTTCCAATTCTATCTTCCTCTCAAGGACAACTGAAATCTGATTTTCATGAAATGCTGCAGCAGATCATTTTGAGGTATTAGTCTCATCAATTCTGAAACAAAAGAAATTTTCTGTATTCTTAACTTTTTTCAATCTTTCTTCACCATGAATCACAAAAAGCAAATGAAGGAAAAGTTGTATTGAATTTGAGTGGAAGTCACAGTCCAATTATTCCTGCAAGTGTGTTTTCTTGAAAGAGTGTGTCAATGAGTGACTGAAAGAATGACGACACAAGGGATTGGTAATGACATCTAAAATTTTCTCAGGCTCACAATCCCATCCCACTAGAGTTCAATAGCAGCAATATTTTTAATTACGACACATACTTTAATTTCAAAAAAGAAGTTCTCTGAGTCTGCCCTTGAAGATAAATGGCCACATCATATATAAATATTTCCCATTTTTAAGGGTAATGTTAGTAGAGGGAATGGAGTGGACCCATATACACAGTGTGGGACGCCAGAGCTGTCCCAGCTGCCAGGTTCAGCTGCCTGTACCAGCCACATGATGACTGAACAATCCAGGGAGAGCTTGGGACCAGCAGACACATGATTCACAGCTGAAGAAAGGTCTGAGCATTGCTGCCTCAAAGTCAGATTGTCAGAGCGAGGTGTGACTTCCTACTGCCCCAGGAAGAAAATTTTTCTTGAAAGGACAGCAGCATGCTGAAGGCTCTTGTTCGGCCATCCATTGCTTGGGTATAGATGAAATGATGGAAATATAAGAAAGAGGACTTCATCACTCTGTCTATTAGACTGCGCAATCCCTTATCACCTTCTCGTGTTACTCGTGCATTTTGGACAGAGATGTATTAGCACCAAGCAAGACAGCATATTGGCCCTTCTTCACTACAAGGGGTTTATAAAGAGAGTTGATCAATATTCATGGGCTTGTTCAAAAACATTTTATTCCATTTAAAATGCTCTTTGTCTTCAGGGTCAACCTTTCTCTGAGGAAGGCTTTTAAGATTTATCTGTATGTGTTTTTTCAAGCTTTTGCTGAAAAAAGTAAAATAGAACACAGTGCTTTTCAGCCAGGCCTCAATGTCCTTTCCAAAGGAAGGAAGCTTTAGGGGTCTAAACAACAAAAGAAGAATAAATGTAAAAAATGAATTTTAAATGTCTTTGTTGTTTTTCCACAGTTTATTATTGAGGTTTGAAAGAATATAGTAGAACAGACATAGAGATATGAGACTTTTAGGTTGTTTTGCATGTATCACCTTTCTACTTCCCCTGTATATTTTTTAGCTCTTCAAATGTTGAAAGAAATTTGTGTATGCACTTATCTGAGAATATACATATATATATATATGTATATGTATATGTATATATATGAAATATATTTAGTATGTTCAGTGTAAAATTCTGACAATTTGTGAAATTGTGGCCCTTGAGAAATTCATGGTTACTTTGTTGCTGACTTCAACAAAGTCAAGGTTTGTATCTTCAATAACTTAGACAAAATATTTGTGTTCGCTGGAATTTCCATCACTGGTTGATATTACATCCTCACCGTCCTGATGCCCATGGAGATTTTGGGAAGGTTTGTATGGGGCATTTGAATTTCAGATTAGATTGTTTACAGGCTGGAATTTTAAAACCTGAAGTTTTATTAGCTCCATCTTCTTCTCCCAGATTTTGAACAGGACATTAAAATTATTTATTCTTTTTAGAGGAACTACTTTTAGTAATGTGTTCTCTTAAAATAGATTTTTAAAAGCACATTGTTATATTGTGTTATTTGGTTTGTCCCTTGCTTATGGTTTCATCCCAAATTGTCTCCCCTTTCCTAAATGTCAATCCTATCCCCACTCCTCCCAAATCCCTAGAAATTTCCTTATCAATCCCCATATCCCCTCCCTGGGACCTTGTCTGTCACTCAACTCTCCAGCCCCTCTCTCTAGAAGCTTCCACAAAGGGCTTCAAGTGATTGGCCAAGGGATGGGGGTACCCCCTCCTCAGCTCCCCAATATGTTGTCCTGCTTGTCAATTACTTCGTGTCCCATTCCCCTCTGTCCCCCCGCCGGTGGATAGTCAAACCCCTCCCTTGTTTCCACCCCCTAAGAAAGGGGGCTGCTCCTTGGGGGCTTTCCAGCATTGTATCCACTGAGGGCAGGCACTCCCCGGAGCTACCAATAAACCTTGGATTTATGGTTTATCATCCCAATCCCAACCTGGATTGTCTCCTCCCAGTTCCCTCACCATTGCCGACAGTGCCTTCTGAGGAAAGGGTTCACAGGCCTTAACAGCTCTTCAGCACTCCTGAGCACAGAAGGGTGTCCCCTGCAGCTGCTGTGTTGGAGCTAGCAGGGAAGCACCAAGAAGACTCTTGGTGGACACTGTGGCAGTCCATATTTTCTGTTTCATCTTTTTCGTGCCCTGTTGCTTTAATTCTAGGGGTTCCCCTATTACTTTCTGGTCTGGCAGGACAATAAATAATCTAATCTAGGCCAAAGACCAGCTCAACAGGTCCCAAAGATAGGGGAAGACTTTTGCTTTTTTAAAGATCCAGTGGGAATAATGAGCATGGTATTGGTCTCATTTTCATTAATTTTAGGAGTCAACTTCTGAAAACAACTGATGTGGGAGGTGTGATACATCATTAAGTTTACTTGAGAGGAAGGTCTATGTGCTGACAAACAACAGTGGGTTTTAGTCTACCAGTCTTTGCCATCACTATTTTTATGTGGTTTGTTATCTTGTTAAAATACTGCCAGGAGCTCTATTCAATTTTATTATGATAAAGCAAATTACTACATGTTTTTATCTGAAATTTGATTACAGCAATGTTGAGGATTGCATGTTTTTTCTTTATTTTTTTTATGTTCTGTACCAAATCGCAGAAACTGAAATATGGGGATATGTGTGGTTTATTGCAGCACAGATTTCACAGCTGAGCTATAGAAAGTCATGCTTCTGGGTTGAAAGATTATAAGATACACACAGGCATCAAAATAAGATAGAGATGAGAGAGAAATAGGAAGGAACAGGACCTTGAAGACAAGAAAAAGGATTTTGAGAGTGATTGTGGAAGGAAGTCAGAAGCCAGTGTGGGACTCAGGTAATGGAGTGATATCATGGGGAGAGGCCATGAAGAAAAAGCTTCTAGCTATAAAGTCTTAAGACCTAATGGAGGCAAAGATGTGAGAGTTAAGAAAGAATAAGTCTGCAGGGGGAGAAAGGACTCAGAGACTGACCAAAGATTAACAATAGGGGAAGTGAGATACAGCTGGACTTTGATTGTAATTGAGAAAAAGCATCGACAGTACTCCTTTTTCTTTTGCGTGCTCTTTTATGCTCTCTTTTCACTTTCCCTAAGCAGAACTTTGTCTTGAAATGAGAGAGAAATTCCATGGGGTGTGTGAGCTTATGTTGCTGATATCACCGGGAAAACACTCAAATATTAGAGTGGGGATTTTCAGCGCAAGGAGATGCACTAAATATTATAATTTCATCAACAAACTAATATGATTAAATAGCAGACTGAAATAGGGAACAGCCTGGAGAGTACTTCAAACTAGACAGACTTAGAAAACTCAGAATTTAAGGACAAGGATGTAAGCCTCCCCAGCTTAAATCTGTGTATCTCCCTGACTTAGTTAGGGGGATAAAGGGAGAGTACAAATTTATGAGCTAATCAACAGATTTTATGTGCTTTTCTTGCAAGTAATTTCACTTGCAAAGACATGTGCAGGCTTCTTTTGCAAAGGCAGTGGCCAGATGCTTGCCAGACTCATTTATTTGCCTGAGTGTCAAGCCTTCAGCCAGGCAGTCATATACAACTGCACACAGTATTTCATATCTCTGGCAAGAACATGGATTGAAATTTCCCAGTTTCCATTAATCTTGATATAATTCACAAACTGTTCACCACAGTCATCGGTTGAACTTATATGTGCAGTGCAATTTGCAAAGGGTAAATTCGTGTATCTTATTTGATTAGTCATGCTAAGTGCAATAACGTGGGATCTTTAATTTTTCTTCTTTGTAGGTAGTTTTCATCAGTGCAAACTGAGCATTATGGCAAACAGAGCCTTAGAGAAAAGAGCATGCTACTTTTTTCTACTGGAAGAAGGGAAAAGTCATGACATAATAGCCCTCTTCCTAATAGATTGTCTAATTGTTATATTCTAATTTATCCTGTGCTGAGAATTTTGGGTATTTATGTTAGCTTCACTAGCTCCAGGTAGCTGGCTTTGATTAAAGATTTCTCTGAAAAAGATTTCTTAATAAATTATTTCTATTTATATCATTATTTCTATTTTCTATTTATGTTATATATAATCCTGTGGTTCCTTTATTTAAAAAAAAATATGGTCTTAGTTAATTTCATTTTTAAATTAAATTTTAAATTCTAAACTTTGTCAATCATTTTAATGTTCTTACCTCAGAGGAAAAGCTCAAAATGATCCAAAGAGATAGCTTTGATGCTGTCTGGGTTTAGATCTATTTCATATTGGCTTACCAGCCATGCATTCGGGAGTGTAGTCAAGAGGAGATGTCAAGTCTTCAGTTTGTCTTCAGAAAGACAAACTAGGTGTGGGACTATATTAACCTTCTTGGTAGGTCAGATGTAAGAGACGCAGAATATTTAAATTTATTTATAATAGCATTTGTCTGATACTTTTGAAGAACGAAAACTGGTACCCTTTCTCCCCCATTCAATTTATGGCTTTAATAAGTTTGTAGAAACAGGTTACCAGTGAGCAGAAACATGTAAGTGTAAAATTTCCTGAATCTTCAGAAAAGAACCTGAAAAGAAAGGTATATTGTAATATATTGAATCTAACTAGATTACACTTAATCACCGTAAGTGGCAACCACATCCTTACATCTTAAAAGGAATTTACGTGGACCACATCAAAGTAACAATCCTAAGTGAAGATTTATCTGTGTTAACTGTGATCCCTGTACTTTTCTGCTTGTTATGCTTTAATCCTATAAGCTATGAAGATGCAAGAAATAGATAGCTGCCTGGTTACAATTTACCTGGTTATACTTACTCATATGATCTTCATTTCTGCTTGACAGCAGTAGCCTATAATTTTATCAAGGATGAGAACATTTAACAATTAAAATCAGGAGATGCAGGCTAAGTTCTTAAAAATATATAATGACCTCTTTATTTCTCATCATCCATTTCTTGCCTTCTGTTTAAATAGCTTACTATCCTTCAAGTTAGAAAATTAAGTGGTCGACAGATGAATCATGCCTCTTGCAGGTACTAGAAATATATACACTTGAGACATGAGGTTATTAAAATGTCTGCATGCTACTTATTCTTCTAAAAAGAGTGAAAAAATCTACTCAAACACATTGGTGGTTTATGAAAGCCCAGATTAATTAATAAACTCTAGTCATTTACTGTATATCCTAAATAGCAAAATGTAGGTTTAAATTTTTATCTACTGCTTTTATTTCCTCAGTAAAACACTAGTTCCCTCAATGTTCACTGGTGGACTGTCTTGGAGGTACTAAAAGATGATGGAAATATACTCCAGAGATGTTAGATTATTAAAACCGTGGAAAAGGAATGAGCCTGAAGCCGTGACAATTGTTATTGCCTTTGTCTTCATGGGCCTTTGGATTCTACTTCTCTCAGTTGTACCTCTGCTGCTCTTCCTCTATGTCTTTGAAAGCAGCTCCCTTGTAACTTTTTGTTTTCTCGTGATCTAAAATCTTTTTCCCCATCTGTGCTTCTCTGTTCCTCTGTTTTTGCTTTGTTTTGCTTGGGGTTTTTTTTGTTTGTTTGGTTGGGTTTTTTTGTTGTTTTTTTTTCCCTTTGTCTCTGCTTGTTAACCTTTTGTACACCTTTAACTTGGAAAAACAAAACCTTGACATTGTATTCTCCTACACAGCTACACTCATGACTAAAGAAACATTTTCCTCTAGTTTGCTACATTTCTGTGAACACTGAAAGCAACATATAAATTAAGCCTAAATTGGCTTTGGGTTGTTGGGATTTTTTTTCCTTGTGTTTTCTTTTTTATTCTTTAATGGGTATCTCCACAGTTGCGTTCAGACTCTGAGAGTTCTGCTTAGAGAAAACTGATACAGAAGAGTTGATCCCTGGATGAAGAAGTTTTGAAAAGCTTTAGAGAATTTTGAGAAAAGCCAAACAAGCAAACCTCTACAGATGAGGGAAAGAAACAGTTAAAGCCAATATTGTTACTCCTATAAAATATTAGTTATTTTTTTACCAACTTCATTACTCTTTGTGGGGTTTTTCAAATCTCTAGGCAAAAGGGTGGCAGAACAGAAGAGTGGCAGACAGAGGTTATATGTATTACTAAGTAAGATATTTTTAGGCTGTGAGTAGGTCTCTATGAAATGGGTGAAATTTTTTTGCCATGTAGCTATTTTACAGCTATCCTTTCCACCATATGGTGTCCCAAATAAAGCATTTTATTTGTATCACCACTACTTAGCCATCACGTTAAAAGTTTCAAGGGATGCTTATGTACAGCTTGCAGATGCTACAAAGAGTCCAGAATCAGATGCGGCAGATGTATGAAGCTGTGGCTAGGGTAAGATCTTGGATCAAGCAAAAAAGTAATTATGTTCTGCCTACAGGACTATGGCAGTATCTTTGAACAGCAGGATGTTGCCATATGAGCAGCAATGATTAGTCTAGAACTGGCCCAACAAAGAACTGGGTGTCCAGCTCTGGGGTCATTAGCAAAATAAAGATGAGGATCTGTTACTTCTTGAGGGTCACTACGTTGGTCAGAGGGGTGAAAGTTTACCAGAGGGCTATGAAGACAGGCTATGACAGCAGGGAATTACTCAGAATGGAGAAAATTCTAGAGTGATTACATTGCAGCCTTCCAGTACTTAAAGGAGCTGATAAAAAGGAGGGAGAGTAACTTTTTACACAACAGATAGTGATAGGAAAAGCAGGAACAGTTTTAAATTAAAAGAGATTCTTTACTGTGTAGGTGTTGATGCACTGGAACAGATTGCCCAGAGAAGCTGCAGATGTTCCAAACTTGTAAGTGCTCAAGGCCAGATTGTATAGGTCCCTGAGCAACCTGATTCAGTGGGTGGCTTCTCTGCCTATGGTTGGAACTAGATGATCTTCAAGGTTCTTTCCAACCCAAATAATTCTATGATTCTGTGTCCCTTTTTTGCTGAGCTCACATTGCCACTTGCCCAGTGCTGGGAAATCTGTGGTATTCAGGAAAATCCTGTCACTATGCAGGTGCATTATACTTCCCCTTCTTTCCTTCTGGGATTTTAGAGGGGTGAAGGGGGGAATGCACCCAATTTATGCCTAAATAAGAACACCACAGACTCCTTACTATTTTGTCCTTTGTGTAATTACAATCCAAATGAGACAGAGCTTAAAGGGAGAGAAACTTTTTTTTAGGGCATGAAGCCAGATGTGGGCAATTTTAGTCTGCTGCTAGCAGAAGTGACAGATAAAATACACTTCCCAAATTTTTATGCATGTCTGGTACAAAGAAAACAAAGGACAATTTAACTGCTTCCCAGACTGCAGAGCTGTCCAATCTACTGTTAAAAAACATAACTGTATTTAAAATCAATTAATATTTTTGTTTTCAGCGTGAAAAACTATTTGTTCTGGATGTTAAGTGGTTGTCAACAATAACAAGTATTTTTGCAGTTCAGCCAGAAAGCATGCATCTGCTCAAAAGTGATGGCTGATGCAGCTATTGTGCTGCAGTCATGACAATGACTGAAATAAGGCCATGTGATTCTAAAAGGCAGGTAAAAGAAAAAAAAAAATCCCAAAAGGCTTAATATCAGAACAAAAATACCTTAGTCAGGCAAGCCTATCCTTCAAAAATTCGGATCCTAGAATATATATTGATAATGATTATTTGGATCACTTAAGCTTCAAAAACTTCAGCTGGAAATGTATAAAAATAATAGTTATCAAAATCTCAGCTGCCTTTAGAATTCCTCTCAGTTGAAATCCTAGTTACCCACACAACAACAGATGTTTTAGTCTCCATGAAGTTCCCTGACCTCAGCTGGGATTTTCTATGCTGCACAGATTCGTGTCCTTAGGGCCATTTGTACAGCTTTTCAGAGGAGCATCTGAAAATGAAACAAATGAAGGCTTTTCCCTCCCTCCTACCCTCCAATTTCCTTTCTAACTGTTTCTTTTCTTTTTCTTTTTCTTTTTCTTTTTCTTTTTCTTTTTCTTTTTCTTTTTCTTTTTCTTTTTCTTTTTCTTTTTCTTTTTCTTTTTCTTTTTCTTTTTCTTTTTCTTTTTCTTTTTCTTTTTCTTTTTCTTTTTCTTTTTTTTTCTTTTTCTTTTTCTTTTTCTTTTTCTTTTTCTTTTTCTTTTTCTTTTTCTTTTTCTTTTTCTTTTTCTTTTTCTTTTTCTTTTTCTTTTTCTTTTTCTTTTTCTTTTTCTTTTTCTTTTTCTTTTTCTTTTTTTTCTTTTTCTTTTTCTTTTTCTTTTTCTTTTTCTTTTTCTTTTTCTTTTTCTTTTTCTTTTTCTTTTTCTTTTTCTTTTTCTTTTTCTTTTTCTTTTTCTTTTTCTTTTTCTTTTTCTTTTTCTTTTTCTTTTTCTTTTTCTTTTTCTTTTTCTTTTTCTTTTTCTTTTTTTTCCCTTCTCTTCTATCCCTTCTCCTCCCCTGAAATCATTGAGTGTTTTCAGTACAGTGAAGAAGTTCTGTAACACCAAAGGGAGACTGATAGCCCAGGATAGATATGTTTGCACTGCTCCTACCTTATGCTCATGAAAGACATACACACACACACACACACACACACACCACATACACACAAAAATGTGACCATCCAACATTTTTAATGATTAATGATTATACTTCATTCACTTTTGTTGTTGTTTTTCCTAGGATTATTTTGTTTGCTTTTCCCAGATGATATTTTTCTTTTGAAATACATAGTGGATTTTAATTTATGAAATCTTTTTCAAAAGTTATTACAATATGGTATTTTGATACCTCTGCTCCCAATAGCTCTAATATTATTAGACAGTCAGCAAGATATCTGGCTGTCTGCAATATGAATAACTGAGCATTTCTTGTGAAGAACGAAATGCATTTCTTTGGTGGAATTGCATGGAAAAATTCTTTAGCAATATGGAAAAGGCTCTGGGACCTTGGATGCCAGTTCTGGGAGAAATTAATTTATAGGTAGAGCAATCTCTCTCCTCAAACTGACATTTGAGATCCCAGAGGTTTTCTCAGTAACACTGAAGATTTTCTCTTTTTCATGATTTTCCAAAAATTGTAACTGACTCTGTGTGTAGGATTCTGAAAAATTTCACGCTCAAAGCAATAATGACAAACTTGGGCTTGAAAAATGACCACCTCTCATTCAATATTACTGAAAACCTTTTGGATTTAACAGTAATTTGCTTAAGAAAGCTGGAAGAAGCTCTTTGTAATGAAGGGCAAAGGAGAACAGAGTTCAAAAATCAAATGGCTACATTTCCTCTTTATTGAAACCTCTTCTGTGTGTTCAGAATGGGTAAATGAGTCAGTCTTGAAAAATAAGCTGCAAAGTCTCCATACATCTAAATTAGACAGTAGATCATTGTTTTTATGTCTCCTTTTCATTTTACTTATTACAGTAGTTCTCATATAATTACCTACAGTTCTCAAAGAAATTGCCCAAGCCTATACATTTTTCTCAGACAATATTGTGAGTTTCCTGAGTCCCCTTTCTTAAACACAACAGTCAGTCTGTCTATAGGAGTTTGACATTAGTTTCAATGAAGACTTTGCTTTGTCTCACCAGTTTGGGATAACTTTGCTATCTCAGCCCAATCAATGATTTCACTTGAACAGAGAAGAATGTCCATATAACAAACCTTTTTCTTTCCTCCACATATAATATTCTAATATGCAGGGGGTTATGTATTGACCTTTGCAGAAGTACATCCCTTAAAGAAGCTTATTATTAGCCAAATTGATTTTGAACACATTTGGAAATCAAAAAATCACAGAATCACCAAAGGATTGGAAGGGACTCTCAAGGATCATCCATTCCAGCTCTTGGCCCTGCACAGCACCATCCCCAAGAGTCACATCCTGTGCCTGAGAGCATCGTCCAAATGCTTCTTGAACTATGTCAAGCTTGGTGCTGTGACCTCTTTCCCGGGGAGCTGTTCCAGTGCCCAGTCACCCTCTGGGTGAAGAACCTTTCCCTAATACCCAACCTAAACCACCACTAGCACGACTTCAGGCCACTCTCCTAGGTCCTGTCCCTGGGCACCACAGAGAAGAGATCAGGATCTCCCCCTCCTTTTTCCCTCACAAATAAGTTGTGTTCGAGCTGAGGCTGCCACAGGTCAGAGCAGAATAAGACAGTCTCCTCCCTTACCCACTGGCCATGCTGTGCCTGATGCACCTGCAGGACAGGGCTGGCCCTCCTGGCTGCCAGGGCACTGCTGACTCATGTTCAGCTTGCCATCAACCAGGACCCCCAGGTCCCTTTCCATGGCACTGCTCTCCAGCCTCTCATTCCCCAGTCTGTCTGTACATCCAGGGTTGCCCATTCCAGGTGCAGAATCCAACACTTGCCCTTGTTGGACTTCATATGGGTTATGATTCCCCAGCCCTCTGATTTGCTGAGGGCCTCCCTGCCCTCAAGGGAGTCAACAGCTCCTCTCAGTTTTGTATCATCTGAGAATTTGCTTAATAACCCTTCCAGTCCTGTGTCCAAATCATTTATGAAAATGTTGAAGAGCACAGGGCCAAGGATGGAGCCCTGTGGAACCCCACCCCTTTGTGCCCTTTGCATGATGTGTTTATCCAGCTGTGAGCTGGACAATTTGTCCAGGAGGATCCTGTGAGAAACTTCAAAAACTTTACTGAAATACAAAAATATTACATCAACTGGCTTCCCTTAATCAATCAGGTGAATTTCACTGTCATAAAAGGATATTAGTTTTGATAAGCAGGACTTTTCTCTCATGAAGTGGGGTGGGCTGTGATCAATGACTGTGTTGTCTTTTAGGTCTTTTTCAACATCTCTCATGATAATCTTCTCTATAACTTTGCCAGGCACTGAAGTGAGACTGACAGGCCTGTAGTTTCCAAGATCCTTGTTCTTGCCCTTCTTGCCCTTCTTGCCAATCAGAACAATATTTGCTAGCCTTCAGTCATCTGGGACCTCTCTGGTTTCCCAAGACTGCTGAGAAATAATCAAGACCAGTTTGTGAATTGAAAGGTAAAAGTTAATTTTAGTGGAAATTCTGAGTTTGCAAATCTGTCCAGCTAAGTATCTCAGTTTTTCTAAAATCCTTAACTATTAAAAAGCACTGATGTTGTAATGTCCTCCTTTAAGTGCATAACTTTGAAAGTAATATCTTCCCATAGTATAGCAAAATAGTGAAAAAGGTAACTTCACAGATTCTTTGGAGAGATAACTCTATGTTCAGTAATAATTAAACTAATTAGTGGAAAACTTGTAATATTACATGAAACTCAATTAATATAATAAACAGCAATAAATAATTATCCCACATTTTTCAGATTAATTAAAAATATTCTATTGGCACTGATTTGCCATATATAAACTGCTGGTTTTTAAAAGTTGTTTGGTGGTGGAATAAATCACGGAAAAATATCTGCTTGTCACTTGAAGGAAATAATTAGATAGCAAAAAAAATGGTAAAAATTATGTGATGAGAAGAGGCCATCTTCCAGTTCAATCATTTATTCAGCCTGGTTCTTTTCTTCTGGATTTTCCTATCAAGCTAGAACATTGTGTTTTTAATATGTAATATATTGTACAGTAACATCAGTCAGTGTTCATGCTGAATATGGAAACTTAAAAGCATCACATGTGGATACATAACAATGTACTATTCAAATACATTAAGATGGTCTATTCAAAAGCATCATTCTATGTATGTGCAAATGAATAAGTCAATCAATTATTTCAGATCATCTGTCAAATAAGTAGAAAGAATAATTTCATTTCATCATAAAACAGTGCTGGCAGAGTTAGGTAATATGGCACTTTGCTCAGGGAAATAACTAGAAGTAAAGGTTTATTTCAAGTACAGAGATATATTTCCTGGGCTGAAAATATTTTATTTATTTTGAATTATTTTTACTCCTTTTTTATGCTGTTCATGTTGTTATTTTGCATTTACTTAATTAACAGCCAACAACTAAACCATCAAAACATTCATGTTTTCTTCACACACAAACCTTTTTTGTTAAAATCATTGAAAGAACTTTGTATTATTTTGGAAATTATTTTAATCCTACCTTCCACACACCCCAATATGGATTTATTCTTGTGAAAAAAGTATTTTGTGAAAAAATACTAATAAATACTTCCCTTCTAATAGTTGAACACTGATGACAGTATCTTGGGACTCTGACATCTGTCCCTAGCAGAAGGATAGCCAGCAGAAAAATCTCCTTTATATGTTGCTGAGGTATCACTGTAGGTTAAGTTCAAATGCTAAAGTCATCCCTCACCTAATGCTTTTGAAGTCACTTAAACTGTGATCAGGTTTTAGCCATGGTGGTTACAGAAGCAGCTGTGCTTTGATCTCACAGCTTTTCATTACTTGGAAGTTCACAGTGTTTAGTGCGCCTCTAGCATGGTACGAAAGTACCACTCTCTCATCCAGCACATTCAGAAAGTTTTGTCTCTCATACTGAGGCAGCTTTGTTAACTTCAGTGATACTGGCACAACTGAAAAGAGAAACCAGACTAGGAATTACCCTGTTGCTCATACTTAGTTGCATATATTTCTCTATGTCTGTAAAATGCATCACATAAAAATGTACAGCCTGCCCAACAGTGATATATAGTGTCAATTTAATGCAGTGCTTTGCACTTTGCATTCCTCCCTCCAATTCCTATTATAGGTGGTCATCACTAAACTTGGATTCAAGGTAACAAAGATTTTCCTGGCAGCGATGCCTTTTTCTAAGCAGACTCCATGAGTAATTGTGTGGGCAACTTTCGAGTTGCCTGTGGGTCACTCATGATTAGACTGCTGATGAGAAATCTGAGCTACCTTCTCCCCTTGCATGTCATTTCCTTTTAATTCACTTTGATTCAGGGAAAATATATATATATATATATATTTTATATAGCTATGAATAAAAATAAGCCCCTGTAAATCCAGTTACTGCAACTGTACAGAAACTGTACAGAAACCTTCAAATGTACAGGTTTCATGAAGCTTAAGGATATCCCCAACTTTTGATATCTAGCCCCACATTTTTTTTCTGATGTATACAGAAGGGGCAAAACACACACAATTTTTCCTTTGATTGTATGAAGGCACACATTGATTTTAGACTAATAGATTTTAAATTATTTTTCTTTTTGAAAAAGTCTTGCATTATAATGTAAAAGCTGTAATTTGGAAAGGTCAAAATATTATATTTGGAATCACTAAAATGTTAGTGGATAAAACTCATTTTTCATCCTCAAAGTTTTCATTTGTTGCTTTCAATATTAATATTTACATTTTCATTCTGATGGAATAAAAAAGAAATCCTTGTCTCTTTCAGTAAAATGGACAGAGATAGGAAGCCAGATAATTGCTGTGTGCTTGTACCTAACAAAGAGGGACAATAGCAAAATGTAATCATTTGGAACTAAAACTGAATTTAGCTGTGAGGAATACTGATATCATGTGGAAGATGCAGGATGATTTTGCATTTGCTTCTGACACCACCAGTCTTCTGAGCAGAACACAGTGTTGTTTGTAAAAAGAAAAGGTATCTGCCTGGAGCTCACAGGGTTTTGAGTGAGCTTAGTAGCCACGGATGTGTGGTTTATAAATAGAAAAACTGCTTTAAAAGAGTGTGCCAGTGTCAACTCTGCTATCTGTTGTGTCTCATGACACTGACAGGGAGTCATAGCACCCATCTCAGTTTTCTGATGAACAGGAGTATGGAGTGTCTGAGGTAAGACATGTGAAGGCAGGGTAAGGATGGTAGAATTTCTGATTCATTATGAAGAAGATTAAAAGGAAACTATACATATTCAGGTTCCACCATAGAATGAATATCTACAAAGAAGGGAAGGCACAAATTGTAGCCTTGAATCAAGTGCAGCACCCATGAGGTGAGCGACAGTTTTGCAACAGGATCCTGTGTACAAGATTTCACCCCTAATTACATTCTGAAGCACATGGGATTATAGAGGTCAGTGTTTCACCTTTTCTTATTGATATTTAAGGGTGTTGGCAGCCCCTCTTAGGTGCACAGAGTTCTAGTGCTTCCACTTGTTCTGGAATAGAAATTGGATTAAATCAGAAAGCAGCACTAAAAGCATGATAATTTTAGGTGACTCTTAATAACCACATCTGAGTGAGCTGCATACTTGCTATCTGTCTGTTGTGGGATTCTGCAATAGTGAGGCTGGTTTTGTGTTTTTTCAGTACTTAAAAATGTAATATTTTATTCATAGGAAATCTGCAATCTGGCAATTGCTCAGGACAGGAACAACTATTGTTTTATGAGCCTTACAACTTTGCCCAACATATGTTTGAAAATCAAGAAGGAGTAACATATGTCGAGGGATTCTGCATTGTAAAAAGTCTTATGAAAGGGAAAAGATTACAATGATGCAGAATGAGAAAGTCTATTAAAATGAAAGGAATCCCATGAATATTCAGTCAATAACTCTTGTCACTGCTGATGTGCACTAAGAGCTCTTGAGTACTGAGCAGTATGGGTTAGGTGTGGAAAGAAAGATAGTACATATTTATACCCTTCAGATAGTTTGGCACAGCAAATATACATTAAAATTTAAGAGACTGTTGTCAAGTACATAGCACATTTGAATCCATGTTTGCTTTCAACTTGTGTTGCACAGGATGGGCATAATATTATTACAGAACGCTGTTCAATATTCAAATTATTTTTTAAGCAGGCTTTAATGCTAATTTCCTACTTCTTTAGCAGCTGCTGGAAATAAAGGGTACCATTCAATATCAAATGTACATCTTGAGTGAGAGATAAAAGGTCAAAAATATATGGCAATGTCCACTGAATAGAGTGAAGATTAAAATTGTAGCAGGCCTAGTTATCTGTGTCTTACTCCAGATGCTACACTTCTGCATTTCAAGATAAGCAGAATTTAATGGGAAGACTTATACTGCTGTTTTTAAAAAAATTATATATCTATAACACAGGGTTTCATTTACTTTCAATAGCATTTTTATGTCTTGCCACATCTGTAAAATTGTATGATACTGCTGTTATGTTGAATAAATTTTATCTGGCTTAGACAATTAAATTATTTTTAAAACATTGTTCTTCATAAATAAGAACAGAATATTAGCTATTTAATGAACCATGTGAGAATTTGAAATTTCTGCTTCTCTAACAATTATGCCTTGCAGTTGTGTATCTGAAAGAAGGGGGGAAAATAGAGATGAGTAAAGGTTATGCCTTTGACTGAAATATTCCTAGGAGTAGATACTTCTGATTAACTGAGAAGGAAAGCAAAATAAAAAAAAATCAGTTAAAGGAGAGACAAAACATACGCTAGACATTACTCTGAAAGTTATTTACAGACATTTACCTTTCTTGACTTTTACTGACATCCCTGAGTAGGGAATGTCAGTACACTCCAGCACAGAAATGTGAGCACCAGTTTAGAAAGAGCACAAGTTAACAGTGTCAAATTATTCATCTTTTGAAAGGCATCTCTAGTAAATATTCTATAAACTTAAGTCTTGGGATTAACATCTCCACCCTCACCAATACTATACCTCAAGGTGTTCCATCTTGTTTCAACATATAAGAGTCTGGTGGGGGCAGTAGGTCCACACACATATATGTTTTATATAATCCCTTTACCTGAAGCAACATGCAAGTGTATTTTACAATAAATGTATACCATTAGATGTCTCACAATAAAATCGAGCCAGTAAGTGTAAATTTTAAATGAAATAAATTTTTTTTTCTCATTGTTAAACCACTAAAAATGAGGGTATCACTCAGTACATATTCTGAAAAATATAAAAGTGAAGTTTTTTTATTTACGCTTTGTATCCAAAAATTTGATCGGGTGGAAAAAAACATTTGAAAAAGACTTGAATTGGATCTGTTTGTCCTGTGTAGCAATAGTCTAACAATTTGAAGCAAAATAACCCCCCTTATTTGAGGTGGTAGTATTTATTATGTAAACACAAGCATGTATTAAATGCTACTTGATCTGAAATGAACAAATAATATACAACAATACTTGTTTCTGTTTTCCATTATTTTCACTAGCTTACACTGAGTAAAATCTTTAATGTAATTTCCTAGAAGTAAATAAAATCACATGTTCTGTAATGCAAAGTTATCAAACATATAAAATGACAATGAAAATAAGAAAAAAATGAACCCCATTAACTCAATAAAGAAATAAAAAATCACATAAATTATATGTCCATTTTTAACAATTTTGTATTTTCTGTAGACATTGAATAGTGGGGTAATCATGCTTAATTTATAATACCTGCCCGGATATCAATATTGGGCAATGCTGGTGCCGAAGAGAGGATGATTATAAATGTATGAAATTCAATGCTAAATGCAATACAAAAAATGATTGATTCTGAATTTTGCGATCACCTGCTATGCTCTGTATAGCCTCTGGCTTTCAAAACCCATTTGGTAGAAGCTGTGTTTCTTTTTACTCTAGTGCTGTTAAAAGAATAAACTGGGAAATCTTCCTCTTCTGTCCCTAAAGCAGGTTGGTTTGTTTGTTTGTTTCTGTTCCAAAGCAGCAGACCAGAGCATAATTGTCGGGCTTAAGCAGTACTGGTGTCTGTGCTGGGATTATCACCTTTTATATCCCAGATGTTGAACGGAAAAGGAAAGGGAATTTCAGCACCAGCAGTGGCAATGTGTAAGGCAGCCTTCAACACAGGATGGAGATCAGATAACCTGCAGAGAAAGAGGCAGCCAGAAAATACAGAGCTCAGATTATACTTCTCTTTCAAACAACACTTTTATTAGTACCACAATACTTTCTAATATTGAGATAGTTATTCTGATTCCAATAATGTGTGAGACTTAGATGGTGCTGTTCATTAAATATATGTATGTTTCTGGACGCTCAACTAAAACATATATTTAATGATGAACAGATAAAAAATACTAATGCATGTATGTCAGTATGTGTTTATTTTAAAGAATCTGGTTTTATACTCACCTAGTTGCAAGAACATTTGCAAACTTAGTGGCTACAAACTCCTGAACATATGTAGGTGCTACCTATATTATTTACCAATAGTTTCTCAAATACATTCTTGTCTGACTCACCTGTATGACATCCCATCACAGGATGTCAGCAATACCTCTGGTCTGAATCTGTAGAGTTGCATAGATTTCGTATAGCCAAATCATCATACAAAACTCTAACCAACTGTTGAAGAAGTCACCACTCAAATTTAGGCAACTGTGCTCCTACACAGAGTCCACTGGGCAGAGACTACCTGAATCAGGAGTAAAACATGGGTAAAAAGATTGTATTTACACACACAATTGCATATAAAAAGCTAAAGAGAGAAGCATATACCTGATTACACATATGTTTATTCCACACGAAGGATCCTTCAGTATGAATTCTGGCTTGGAGCTAATGTACAAGCCCAGTCAGTTGCATGGTTATATCTTCTTGTAGGTGAGCTGACAAAGAATGAAGCTTCAACAGTTAAACAGGCTTGTTTTTGTTGTTGCTGCCCAATGCAGCACCAGCAATTATACAGTTCTGATTGACTCCAGCCACAGAGCACAAAAACCTCTCACAGTCATCTCAGCTCTCACTGATGACCAAAATTCAGGAAAGCAGCTCATGAATCTGAATAGGGAGCTGGTTGTTTAGAACCCAAGTAAAAAAATTGTGGAGGAAAAACAAAGATTTAGACACACTTTCACTCTGAATTTAGAATTCACACTCCAAATTAAGCTGTCTCAGAAGGCTTTCTTGCTTGAATTAATCTATTTACAATACTTGTGTTCTATGCAGTTTTTCTTTAGCTCAGATTGTTTACTCAGACTCTTGTGAATCCTCTATTCAGAAGTATGCTATTTCAGGGGAAAATGAAACCCATAAATCATGCATCTCTTCAAGACAATACAGAAGTAAGCTGAGAATAGTTTCACACATTATCTACAAATGCATATCACAAATGGTAGTGAACTGATACTTTTTGAAAGATGCACAACTTTCTCTGGGCAAAAGTGTTAGGTCTGACACTTCCCCGAAGTACCATTACTCTGTGAACATTCAGTGTGGTCACCACAGAAATCCCCAAATGACAAGTGATTTCCCTGGAACTGGCTACCCTGGTTAATATCAAGTTGGCTATTGGAGAACAAGAATAGATGCTATTAGTGAGCACATTGACAAAAAAATGAAGAAGAATTAGGAGGAATAAATATAACTCAACATATTAAGCTATATTCCTAGAAGAACCAGATAAATTAGTGTAGCATCCCATGAACTCTCTCCCCTCAGCCAATTCCCAGCCCCACTGCTCTGGAAAGACTATAGAGTTCTTTCCTCCTGGAGGAAAAGACAAAACTCCCACATGGACTTCTGCCTCACTGATCCTAGTATTTCACATCTTCCCCTGGTTTCTCCTTTCTCTGTTTCCTCACTGGTGGCTGTCCCCCTTCCCCTGGAGACCAATCCCCTTTGCGCTGCCTATAGCTCCAGCCCCGCAGCCCTTCCCCTTTTGAAGTTGTCTGCACCACATGGTTGCCTTCTTTCTTGCCAAATTCCCTTCAGCTGCCACGTGCGATACTTCACTGAAATAAAACCTCGCAAAAGGAGTCTTCTAGCCTCTCTTGCTAGAGCCAGCTGTGGTGAGTGTTACATGTGGATCTGACAGTGTTTCCTGAATGTTAACCCAATATGCTTTTCTACAGGAGAAGTTTGTTGGGAACAAATAATAGGCAGCAGCACCCACCATCCCACTCTCACGTTTTATTAGATGTATGTTACATCTGAAAAGAGCAAGAAGGAAAAAAATTATCCATTGTTGAGCCAAAACTCTTCCAAAATTTTGGTCCTATAAGGTGTGCTACCCATTGGAGTAGCAGAGGACTTGAGGAAGCATGTGGTGATGTCTTCAGGGAAAAAAAAATCTCTCAAAATCAAAAAGCCACATAAAAGAACTAGAAGTACCCAACAGACAAATGTTTTATGCCTCTGGGAAGGGTTTTCTTACCTCTAGGAAGGAGAAGAAAGAAAACCTTGATTGTTTTGGGAACCACAGAATGAGAAAAAGGATAAATAGAATATTCAAACCCACTAATCATTATGGGCAAAACTAAACAAAATAAAACATTTTGAACAGAACTCCAAAGAGCATCCATCCATCCATCCATCCATCCATCCATCCATCCATCCATCCATCCATTCACATACATGCACATAAAGGACCATTTCTACCTTCAAGGCTGGAAAACAGAAAATATATAGAGGCCAACACTCCTTCTAAACTTCTTTCATTAAGAAGACAAGGCACTCTCAGCCAGTATGTACAGTGAATGCCTTAATGAGCAAGACCCAAAATTCCCTGAGTGCTAGAAGCTGTGTTGACCTTCCAAGCAGTGATGGAATTTATCTATTGTAGATAATCATCTGGGGGCCACCTCTGCAGTCCATGACACAAAAACCTTGCTACCTAAATGCAATATGGATGTTAGCATTCATTGCACATGTGGAGGTGATTTATATGAATGCAGCAACATGCAAATTCATGTAGAGCTGGTTTATTGAATGATGAGTAATTGAAATCCTTGAGAGTCTGATCTTTATTACACAGTTGTAAAAATCTTTAGCTCCTTTAAGTCTATTTCCAGGAGGTTACACACAGTACTATATTACTAGAGAAAAATATAATATAGAAATATAAAACAAATAGTCCACACATCATCTCAACTTAAGGAAAAAATATGTGGTTAGAGTAGAACACCTTTTTTTTTTTTTTTTTTTTTTGGGGGGGGGTGGGGTGGGGCTTATCTGCCATTAGTATGCATTCTGAATGTAAATTTGAACACCATTTCCAGAAGCAGAAAATTCCCAAAGTACCAAAAATTTGCCAGAGCCTTCAATACAAAGTAGAAGGTGTAATATCCTGATAAATAAACATAGTATAAAAAGTGAAATGAAAATGATAAAACAGAGTCATGAGAGCTTCAGATGATTTATGCCAGGTGAAGGTCATGTTCATATAATCAAAACATTCACCATTAGACCAAAGTATATTTTTCTCAGGTGGTCAAGCTATTTTTCCTCAAAATACCTCAACTGCAGCATGTCACCTGCAACAACGATTCTACAGAATTTTTTGCCTGAGGATGGCCTTTGCAATGATATATATATCTTTGTATTCATACCTGGCAAGCAAACACAGCTTCTTCCAGGAAGATTCTTTTCTTCTGTTTAAATGTCAAAAGTAGCCTACAAAACCAAACTATTGCCAAACTCAGACTGTATGAATGTCACAGTGATGCATGCTACATACATACTGTTTACTCATTTTTTATGCATGTCAAATTCTGTCAGATTCACCTTAAAGAAATGCTGTATTTCAGAAGCAGCTACCTGCAGCCTACAGTAAAATAATTCTTAATGCTCTCCGTGGGTCAGAAGTTGCCAATTTCCCACCATTAGGATTGATAAAGGCACTTTGCACACCTGTTTCTCAAGTTTTAACACATCTGAGTTTCGACTATCAGAAAAATGTATTATTAAAATATTTTGGGCACCTTCATTCAAATTACTATTTCCCTTCTACATACAGTTAACATGGGTGATTTTTGTTGTGTCTTTGATATAACTGTAAATTCTTTTTTGTAATGGAAACATCTCTTGGACAGTTGACCACTAATTTCTAAAGATCAAGTTATTACATCCAGTGGTATCAGAGAGCTTGCTATGCCACTGAGTTTCACATATGAGCTTTTAAGCCTTGATGTATTTCATTCTAGATCATCAAATTTTCAGATTGAAACCCATGTAAACCCAAAGCTTATAGTCCTGTGTTTATATGGAGCCAAATGGAATCACAACTTCCCAAGAACAAAAGGAGTGTGAGTTGGTACCCGCTTATAATCATACTACTCTTGTTATAATTAAACACAGTAAAATAAAAAATGTAATATTCTTTCTAATCAAGAGATTATTTTTTGAATGTGTGTGCCTTTAGCTTCTCTTTTGGTGTTTGTAAATTACTGCTTTAACTAAAGAGTCAACTTCTGTTGGCATCAACAAAAAGCCACAAATCCTCAATGACACAAATACTTGTATTACCTTTAGGTAGCAAGGTCTTTGAGGTGCGGGCTGCAGAGGTGGCCCATCATGATAATCTAAGATAGGCAAAGTCTACCATTAGGTGGAAGCTTTCAGTGATGCCCACTGAGAGAACCAGAGACAATGGACTCTCACTGTAATACAGGTAGTTCCATACAGGAAACTTTTTTCACTGTGAAAAAAAAAGTAAGATCAGGTTTACTGAGCATTGACACAGATTATCATGGAGGCTCCTTCCTTGGATATGTTCAAATGCCTTCTTCAACTAGAAACACTTTAATCAATTTTTTTTTTTTTCAACTACTCATGTTCTCTGAAATTCAAGCAAACACACTGACTTTGTGGTCAGTGGTTTCACCATGGTATTCATGGTGGTGAGGGAGCTGTCACAACAAGTTGCCAACATCTGAAGTCTATTGGAAGGAACATGGTGTTCATGACTATGATTTTCTCTTCTACAATTCATTTTTGTATTCTTTTTCCACATATAGGGCCTTTTGCAACTTTCTTTTCTTCAATGATATGAAGCTCCAGACTGCATCCCAGTTTACTTTTTGTGGTGCCTTTTACATATGTCAGATAATGTTTCTTTGTGTCTTTTGTTACCCCTAAAACCAGTTTGTCCAGATCTAGACCTGTGTTACTTTTTAAGTGATCATTACTGAGCTGGTTATACATGTGGGGTCTCCAGTACGAGGGGAAACTCAGTTAGATTTGGCAGCTGAAAAGAGGTAAGGCTTTTGGAGCTGATTCCCCCAGCTCCAGATCCCCAGCTCCAGCAGTAGTGAGGCTGAGTGGGATAAACCTGGGCAGAGTGTTCCTCAGGAGTGTGTAATTTGGATTCCTGCCTCCCTGTGTCCCTGTGATCCTCTGATCCTGTGGATGTAGGCCTTTAACATGGTGATGACTCCTATGGTAGGCCTCAGAGGACCCAGACCAGAATTTTAGTTTATCCATCCACTGTTTTCTCTTCCCTTCTTTATGGGCACAGATGAGCTTTTTCTACTCAATCTCACCATTTTGTGACCCATTCCTTACCACCCCACAGCTGCGCTGTCTGCTGCATCCTGTGCCTTTGATTCTGCAAACCTATACTGTCCTTCCAGGCAGAAATATCTCTTTCTACCTGGAAAAAACTCTTGTTACCTATATATTGACCTATAGTACCACAGAAATATAAACAACAGTAAACCAGATTATATGTTGATAATCCATAGTTAGAAAAATGCTTCCACAGTGAAATCAAGTGAGGCCTGGAGGCAGGTCAAGAGAAACACACTCAGAACAGACTTGACAAGCACTTTTCCTGATCCTGGGCAGACTCAGGACAAAGTTTATGTCCTAGCACTGGCAGTAGTGTATTATGATGTTACATGGTTGCACTTCATCACAGTAAAGTGATCTGGAACATGGAGTCCGGTCACCCAGACTGCATCTTTCAATCCACATCACTCAGTAACAACCCTTTGGATATAGGCTCTGGAAAACTTCTAACTGAGTAATTAACTATTCATGACTTTCCAGCCTAGGGACTCTCAGAGCACTGCTTTGTGATTTACAAAGAATTTCTGGAATCCCCTGGATGTTGTCTTTTCCCCCTATGTCCTCATGCTTTATAAACTTCGCCATGTACTTTAAAGGCCATATTAATACCCTGCTGCATTATGGCCTTTGGAAAACAGATCTGCATGGATGGGTGAAGACAAACATGAATTCCTGTGCTTGTCCATAACCTGAAGAGCGTGAATCACCACCTGTTGATTCAAAGATTTGTGTCTTCATCAGTATAGGGCTGTAGTTAATGGAAGCAAATTCAGAATATATTAATACCAAGGAAATCCAAATAATTTCTCTATAGAGGTGTAAATCTCCCGTACTAGAGCAGAATTACATGTCTTTATCAGAGACTCATCTGCTTTTACTATCCATGTAGACAGAGGTGGGTCTGCGGATACACAGCACTAAAGTGTGTTTTCCAAATTACTTTTCAAAGTGAGTAGCGGAAGGAACATGTTCATATCTGGGCAGTAGATGGAATAACTGGGCATTTATAAATCACCATTTATTACCAGCATGCCTTGTAAAAACTCTGTTTCCAGCAAGCTGACTGAAGAAATACTAGCAACTGCAGTCCTGGTCTCTGGACAGCCACAAGGATAGAAAATACAATTTTTTTGATGCTCAAGGACCCACATATTAAAAGACCAGGAAACAATACTGCTGATTGCCAGTAAGGTTCCAGCTACTGATTCCTTTCCTTATTTTTTTAGCATTTTTCTTCTCAAATAGTACTGATGGATGATATAAAATGTTAGACATAAAAGTACAGACCTTGTGGGAATTTGTAAAACACCTTCCTACTTGCTAAGAACATCTATAAGCAAAAACTCTTAACAGCAGACTCGTAACAGAGTTTGCCAGAGCTAGAAGAAATATTTAAATCCTAACTCTACACTTATACAATATGTAGAAAATATGGGCAAAGATCTTTATATTTATAGGAGTTGATATTGCCACAAGAACTCCAACTGGGAATTTGTATTTACAATTTTTTTTGTCAGTTAATTAGCCTTCTTAAAATGGGCACAGATTATTAACTTAGAAAATAGTTGAACAAGTAGAAATAATGCCATATCCTATAGAATGCCTTTGAACTAAGTGGAAATTCAAAGTTTATAAATAATATCAGTGATTTTGATTGTTTTAAATGTCTACATCTGGACCTTAGAGTAAACTTGCTACTTTGTCTGTCACAGGACTGTAAGAAATTGACATATAAGAGGACCTATTTAACTTTTCATAAATAATTTTTGAATAGCTTTAAAAACAAATTAAAATACAGACAGTTTTTTCTCTTTGAATAAGTGATATAACAAGACATTTTCATCTGGTTTGGTTGAGTCACATCAAATTATGTCACATCACAGAATATGTTTAACCTAAAGTAATGCAATACAAGTGAAATATCTGCATCAAAAATTAAAGGAGTAATTTAAAATAAAATTTAAAAGAACTGAAAGAAAGTAAGAAATATAATACTTAGATTTCCTTATTCCAAACATACCTCTGCTTTCCTGTCACAGAGAGATGCCCCTATATTCTCAGAATAGGTAGCAGGTACTTCATATCCAGATGGTTACAAATAATATTTAAAAAAAAACCAAACAAAAAAAACCCCAAATACCAACCTCATTCCCACACCCCTCCTTACATTTCCATTGAAATGCCACTTACTTTTTTCTTGTAATGGGTCTTGACAAGAAGATGTTCATGCTGTGTGACTTTGAAAATGCCCTTTTCTGGCAGACAGCTTTCCTGCCAGTGCTGCTCTTTGCTGGCTTTAAACAACAGGAACAGGGGCCAATTTAAATCCAGAAATTAACTAATTTGAGACACACAGGCTCCCCATGAAGTAATTGTTGGCTTGTATGGCCATATTGTCTTCATTATTCCATAGATTTTGGAGAACTTAAAAATTCAATGACTGAGGTCCATTCTTTGCACTGTCAGTAACAGTAAATAAGTGTTGCGATTGTGATCAATAAGTGATATGATTGTGCAAAGAAAAGAAAGTGCATTTCTGTTTCGGAATGCATAGTGTGATATTCCAGCCCACGCAGATGGGAACGCACAAAATATATGTATATGTTAGGATTAAATTATATCTTGTGGAGATGAGTTGGACAGGTTTAAAAGAAAGAGAAATTTTCAATAGCCTTTGAACAGGATACTCTGAAGATGTGAATATATGCTTTATTAATCTTGTTCAAAATATGAAGATTCATTCTCTGCTTCCTTTGAAGAATTTTCATATTCCCTACCCTCCCCACTAGCTGGTACCTTATTTTTTTTTTAATTATTGGGCAACCTTGGTATTTCTCCCCCAAGCAGTTTGCTTAAGTGTGCTAGAAATTCTTGCTACCTGTCAAACAGATTACATACTTTTTGTTTTAACAGTGGGGGAGCAATAGTAGACTAAGGAATAAAGGAAAGAAAATAAAAATAATGATAACCTTTCATGCTTTAATATCTATGGAATTATTCTCTAAAATTAATTTGGAAAAAAATAAAAGCTCTTTTTATTGTTCTATATTTTAAGGTTACTGATCAATCTGTGATTTCATTTTTTCCCCCTAGGTTCCTGCTAGTATTACAAAATCATCTTACAAATTAAGGATCTGGCAACTAAAACCTCAGATTTCTGAAACTGTAACCCCCTTCCAAATGAAGACCCATACATACTAAACTCAAGACTGAAATATTAAAGAAAAAGCATAATGATCTTGGTTATTTAGAAGGTAAACTTTTTTAGACTAAAACTGTAGCAATGGGAGTGTTTTAGGAGGAATAAGATCAATCCCATAAAATTTAAGTCTTAGATGTGTTAATCAAATTTGCGCCTCAATTTGTTTTCTAATCCAGCCTTGTCTTCCATGCACTGTGCTTCCTCATGGACATAGATTTAGACTGATCTGGAGAGGTGCCTTAGGTGGAAGAGTCTTTGACAGTTTAGCATTTCTGATTTGTGTTACTGCCTGAGCACCAGTAAAATCATGGAAAGTATTCATTCCACAAGCATATCCTACATCCAGCTTTTCTAAAAGACTGCAAGAAACCTTTGAATTCCACTTACATCCCTTCAAGAACTTATATGAAATCTTTCAGTAACACACAGATGACTACTTCTTCTTTTAGAGTAGAAATTTTTCTAAGCTTAATACACTATTGGGATTAAATTTCAATCTATTTTTGTCAGGTATAAAAATAGGATGGACACTTGAGACTAAGTCAAATAGGGAATAAAAGTTTTCATTACAATTTAAAAATATTTTTATTGGACAAACAGCAAAATTTCCAGTGACTGCTATGCTAGACTGTACAGACACTAGTGAAACAGAAGGAGAGAAGAAGGAACAGACATGCAGACAGATGATCTGATAACTCTGCCAACTGCTTATTCACTTCTTTTAATAACACCTAAAAGTAACAATCTGCTGTCTAGCTAACAGTATGCAATTTCATTCTGTAATTTTCTCTATGGGTGTGTTGTGTCATATTAAAATACTCAGATATAAATCTGTGGTCCTGATTATCTGTGTTTGATTTAAAAAAAAAAAAAAAGGCATTTTGCTGTGCTGATATACTCAGATGGCTCCTAGCATACTATTTACAGAATGAGAGACCACAGTGCTGTATTATTAGAGCAGTATGAATAAACTAGCTTTCCTGACAAAGTTTGAGTCTCATTATACTGGTTCAGCACATTGTTACAATGCATTGGTTTTGATATCAGTATCACAGGATGGCTGAAGTTGGAAGGGACTTCTGGAGGTTGTCAGGTCCAGCCACCCTGCTCAAGCAGGGCCACCTAGATCAGGCTGCCCAGAGCAATGTCCAGACGGGCTTTGGAACATGTCCACAGCCTCCTGGGCCAATCTGTGCCAGTGCTCAGCCACCCTGACCTCAGCTATTTTTTCACAGTGAATGGTGTTTCCTGATGTTCAGGTGGAACTTCCCATATTTCAGTGAGAGTCTATTGCCTCACATCCTCTCACTGGGCATCACTGAAGAGATCCTGCCTCTATCTTCACACCATCCCTTCAAGCACTTATGCACTTAGCAAATGATAAGATTACCCCTGAGCCTTGTTTTCTTCAGATTACAGAGTCACAGTTTCTCTTCAGCTTTCTTCATATGTCAGGTGCTCCCGTCCCTTCATGCTTTTTGCAGCCCATTTCTCTCTTTTTTCCAGTATATCCATGCTTCTCTTGGACTAAGGAGCTCAGAACTGGATATATGTGTGGCCTCAGCAGCACTGAGTAGAGAATATGCACAGAAAACTTGTCATGGTATGAAGTACATACCCCAGCTTCATTAAAATACCAGCATCATGGGACAGAATACATCCCTGCATTATTTCAAGCACTTGAAATGAAGATAAAACTTCCATGTGGGGGTTACTCTGCATCCATGTGTTCCTCTACATACACATCTATTCTTGTTATTGTATGTCTGTTTCCAGTAAACCACTTAATGACCACAATACTCCTGTAACATTTCAATTACGATAAATTGTGAAAGCTTAAGGTATGAAATGAATAAGTTGTTCATAAAAATAATCTCTCCATTATGAAAAAACAAAGCTTTTAAATCTCCATTATGCCTCCATGGAGGCAAAGGTTGAAATCTGGGCTTTAATCTACTCAGAACCAAAGTAATCCACACAAGGAAGTTAAACATTAGGAATACTCTTACTGTAGGGACATTAAAAAAAAAAAAAAACAAAAAAACACCAAAACCCAATCAAACCAAAAGTCCAAAGGATTCAAGTATGAAATACCCTAAATATATTGCTAAACAAATGTATTTAAAAGTAGCTTAAATATTAGTTTATTTATTGGTTGTTGAATTCTCTAAAGGAAGTGATGGAGATATTTTTTTTTCTCTCCTCTTGACAAAATTATTTCTTGCTGGTGGTCTCTCCCACTGTCCACACAGGTGCTAATATTATATTTGTTCAAGGTTTCAAAGTCTTCAGGAAGGGTGAGGTAAAAAAAAAAACAACCACCCTCTAGCTGTTTAGAAGCTAGCAATTTTTATTCACTAGATGTCTACATTTCATTTACGGTCAGTAAACAGAGCCAGAGCAAGATTAACCTAAAATTGGTGTAGAAGTTCTGTATTTCACAATAATTTCTAGAGGTTCTTATTTTGTGTGGAAGAAGCCTTTATAAAGTACTTAAATGTTTAATTTTTAAATGGTAGCAAGATTTTAAGATGATAGAACTTAAGTAACATTAATCTCATTATTACTTTCTGCTTAGATATATTTTGCTTGAAGTATCCTTATGCAGAATGACAGAACTAGAAGAAATCTAAAAGCTACAGCATTCCTTCTTTTTTTTTTTTTTGAACCCCTTCTGTTAGCAAGCTCCAAGCACTCAAAGTAATTCAATGTATTTCTTCACTTTAGAATCTGATCAAAAGCCCAAAGTCAATTGAAGGCATCCTGATAATTCAATGGGATATAAATCCTATTAATTTTTCCTCTATTATCCTCATTGCTTTTTCTCTTATTTGGGATACCAAAGACTGGGAAAAAAATGTTATCTAAAACTACTATTTCAGTTCCTCTCCAACAAACAGCTTGAAAAATGATAAAATTTATGAGTTAGGTTTCTTTTTCATTTAGATTTTCTTTTTAGGATGAACATAATATACCCACATTGACAGTGATAAAATGTAATGGAGTATTTTCTTTGCTATGATAAATAGAAACTCAAAAATAACCTTTTGGATCAGAAATTTTTCAATGACACTGTAAAATTTACTTATTTACTGATTAGAGGCATTATAAATTATCCATATATACTTTAAGTGGATAATGGTCTGAATAGTTCCCTGTAGTTAAGATATTGGTATATCAGGTTCAAAATATTTTTCATTAAAAATCCTTTTATGTTATCTACTGTTTTCTTCTCTCTTTTGAACCAAAAACTCCTTAAATAAGGCAGTATTTTCACTGCTGAAACAGAGTCACAGTTATGGAGGAGAAATATATTTGGATTTCTCCACATAAATTTGGAAGAGAAAATCCAAGTCATTTTGGTTTGATGTGAAACTCAGATATTCATTTGACAAAACGTTCATAGCACTCCTGCTGAAATCAAGCTATACTAGTGAGCCTAGTAGCCGATCTGTCCTTATTGTTATATTTCCCAAGCTATTGGTAGTAGTACAGGACTTTTCTAATAGATGAAAAGGTGGATTTCTTTGCTTTGTTAAGTTTTTGTTCATAAAATCTGTTAAGGTTGAGGAAGGCTGTCATCTTTCTCGGTGATAGAGAATATGAGTCATGGATCATTAGACTGAAATACAGTAATAAAAAGTTGATAGATTCTCTAAGTCAAAAGAAAATAAGGCATGAAATAAGATTAAATATTCCAAAATACCTAAATTACTTAGGAACCTAAAATCAGTGTTTAGATGTATGTTATTATCTTTAATCCTATATAGATCTGGAAAACAAGAATTATCACTCGCCATTGTCTCTGAATAGTTGTTCTGGATTCCCTGAATGGGACTCATCTCATCTTCCTTAAACATCTACATTGAATCTGAATTAATAAGCCAGGGCTCTCTTTATAGTTGGTAGAGGATAATAGGCACTCTCAGGGCGCAGTTCATCTGACCTACTTCAGATGCCTATTTTAGGATAAGAAGAATTGTGACCTAGAAGTGCCTATTTCTCTTCTTTGACTTCTAGGGAGCCTGAAGTGATTAGCTCAGGTGCAGACAGTCCTAATGTGTATGTTTATCCAAATTAATTCTTCCTTTTTCCTATGATTTATGTCTCTGGGAATTTTGTGTACCAAAGTACTTATCCATACTTATCTGACTTTTCTTCATTAAAAAATATCTATCTATGCAAAAAAACATTTCTTGCATTAAAACTCATATTAGTGCTTATGTTTTTACCTTATTACCAGAAGTATAATTAATTTACAAAGGGATAAAATATAGCAATATAATTCCATATTTAGTCAAGTGAACAAACCCCTCAAAGTAAAATGTAAGTTATTTGAGCTCAAAGACAACATGACATTATAAGTTACGATTAATACTAATAGACTACACTGCAGGTACCAGCTACAGGTATTCCTGGAGGAGATAATGAAGCATTATTTCTCTTTCACCTAACTCCCCATTATCTTTCTTAGCTCTGGTTCCCAAAAGTCACATGCCAAAATCTATATTAAGAGCAAATCCCATTAAAAAAAACCACCCAAAACAGCAGGAAAGAATGTACCTATCTTGTGGGGAGCTCTACTTGCATATTTTTACTCATCAATTGATGGAATGGAGTTATGGTCTCCTCTTGCTCTGACTGACACAGCAGGAAGGGCCACCCGTGATGCCCTTTCACTTCAGGCTGCAGCTGTTCCTAGGAAGCTCTGGAAAAAATAGCCAGAACAGGGAGGTGAACATGGTTATATTGAAGCATTAAAGATAACTTAGTACTTTTTCTCGTGTCTTTCCTCATACACACACCATTGTTTATGACAGGACTTTGTGTATGGGGTTTTAAAGTTACTAAACACCACTACTTAGTCAATATCTAAGTTCAAAGTAATTTATTAATGAAAAAAGCTAAGCAGACCAAGAAAAATTGCAAAGTTTAGGAAGGTGATATCAAAGAATTAAAAAAATTATAACCTGCTTTTATGAGCTTTTGTCTTTCAAATTACTTTTATACTTTTATTATTTATTTCTTTTAAAGATCACTTCTATTTAATTTTCATGTTTCTTTCTCCTTCCTTTCTTTTCAAGTGCTCAGCTCCATCTGCTTACTGGATGGACAGTTTTATGCTTGTCTGTTTCACTCTTTGGTTTACTGACTCTTGATTATGTCATGAATGAGGTCTGGGTACAAGAGAATTTTTCTACCCTGCCCTAGTTTCCATGGAAAAGAAAGCATGGTGGAAGCCACTGCACTCTTCAAAGCGTTCAGTCTACAAGTCAGAATTTCCTCTTTCAGCAATTGTGTGGCCAGGTAACAAACAGAACAAGCAGAGAACAATATGTATATCTTTCCAATAATTTTTTTCCTTTTTGAAATTTAGTCTATATTTACTGCTTGCAGCTAATACTCAGACCCCTCGCGCCATATAGCCATCATACAAGTCAGTAATTATGTTATACCGAATCTTTATTTATTTTGGAAAAGTAAATATCGCAGCTTTATTTGGAGGCAACTACAGAACCGTATTGCTTTCTTCTCTTCCCCTGCAATTAAAGAGAATAAGTGTTTCGGTCCTTTCTTATTTTCTAATCCAAATATATTAGTTGAAAAATGTTATACTGTTTTGATGATGAATAAACTAGAATAATCCAAAACTTAATGATATTCATAATGGAATGTATTCACATGCATTGTTTCTTTAATTTTTTTCTGAGATCTGAGTTTTTATGTATAAAAAGAACAAAAAGACATGCTCTGTTAAAAATAAATAACCTAAATCTGAGGTTGAAGATATATTTTTCCATGAAATCACAAATTCTATATATACAGGAGCCATGTATATATACAAGAGTCTACTGTAGATAACTGAGCCAGGACAACGATGTCAGGGAGTTAGTCTTTGAAGGACTAAGAGAGATATCAAAATTAACTGCTCTTGTCCTTATTTCTTGGTTCACAAAACCAGGCCCAGAAGATTCCTAAAACACTTGTATGAAAACTTTGTAGGAGCTGACAAGGGAATATAGCCTCCTTGATTTGTTGCTTCTAAACAGAGGGGATCTCATGAATGAAGAGGCGTTTCCTGGCTGTCTTGAACAGAGTGACAGTGAAGCAAATTAATTTAAAATCTCTGTTGATGGGGAAGAATGCCAGCAAAACTTCAAGCCTGGATATGAAGAAAGCAGACTTGGGCTGCTCAGGGAACTAGTGAGTAAAGACCCCTGGGAAAGTGCTTTTGAGGATTCTGGCATCCATCAGTGCCAGTGATTTTAAGCACCACCTCCAAAGGATGCAGGAGTAGGCAATTCCAAGACACCAGAAATCAAGCAGTTGAAGAAGGCTGGCTTGGCTGGCAGGAGTCTTTTGTAGATAAGGCAAAGGAAAAAAAAAAAGTGCATGCCCACTAAAATTGGTCAGAGCACCAAGCCTGGCAGAGTTCAAGATGCATTTAGACAACTCTCCCAGGCATATGGTGTGATTCTTGGGGGTGTTCTGTGCAGGGCCAGGAGTTGGGTTTTGATAATCCTTGTGGCTCCCTTCCCAGTTAGGATATTATTCAATTCTACATGTATTTATAGAACAATTACCAGCAGGTTTAAATGAGAATAGCAGCAAGACATGTTCTTCTAGAATTTCATCCTTGGGAAACTTCCTCTTGCTCAGCACTGATTCCTATCAATAATATCCTTAAGGAAATATATCCATCTTTCCCTTGCTTCCTCTTTGAATGTTTGACCTGATTTCTGTATGAATGATCCCTTATTTTCCAGAAAATGTGGCAATCATTTTTCTTTCAATACTATTAGTCTGATGTTGCTTTCAGTTCAATTTAAACAGAAAATTACTTATTTGAGAAGTGGAAGGAAAATGTTATCATTTCCCCATGGTAAATTATACATATTGCCTTGGGAAATAGCATCTTTGTGAATAATCAGGAAACAGGGGCTAGTGGTGAAGTGTTTTTGATATCAGTCTCTGTCATTTTTTTGTCCCATTTAAATGAAGATGCTACCAGAAGTTGTAAGGCCACTTTTTAACCAATCTTAAAGATGAACCTAAATATTCACAAAAAGAAAGAGCATTTCTTGGAGATGAGTTGGCAACCAAAATCTTAGTTGACAAGGCTTATCAAGCCTAGCCATTCAATTACATTAATCCTTCTTAAATTCTTTTAATAAGGTAATTATTGCTATTATAAACTGGGGAAAAGAAAACTGTGTGCAGAGATGGAGACAATGTAATCAATAATGAAACCTGCATCCTGCCTTCTTTGTTAATCACTCTTGATACCCAAGGGAAAGAATAAAGCAGCATCAGTAACTATATATCAAACGCACAGCTAAATAACATTATCCCTGGCCAAACCCATGTTAATGTTCTTCTGTCTAGATATTTGCTCTATAACTAATTGGACAGGCAATTTAACATCTTTATGAATGAGATAATTTAGGATGTTTTCTTACTGCTTAGAATCAATAAAAAAGAAAAACACTTTTTTCTTTTAATTGATTTAATTAAATGCCTCACTATATAACCTCCAAAAACTAAATAAACAAAATACTTTAGGGAATGACTTCCTATATTTTCCCTTTATGAGTAATGATTTAGTATTTCTCAGATTTTTCCATTATATTTGCATTTTTAACAGCTTCTGTGAATTTCATCAGAGTGTAAAAAATTGCATTTGTCAAAGATATTGTATTTGTCCTGACTGAAAACATGACATCCACTTACTGTACCATTGCATACAGTTAGTGCATCCCAAATGCATGACTTTATTAAATTTCACAAGGTTTCTGTAAATCAATTTTCTAGCCTGTTCAGGTCCCTCTGAGTAACATTCATGCCCTCCCCTATTGACTACTCTGCAAAACTTGGTGTTTCCTCCCTGGAATACACTCATCTCATCCCACACAACATTAATAAAAAGTTTGGCCCCATTATTGATACTCAAAGGAAAACACTGTTAACTGACCTGCAGCTGGACTTCGTACCTGTTGCTTACTACTTCTGAATTCCAATTGCCAGCCCACACTCATCCATGTCACCGGAAGTCTCGTCATAAAAAACTAAGTTGTTACAGAAGCACAATTTTTTATTGGTAAATCTATGGTGACTGTTTGCAATCACCTTACTCTTTTTCAGGTGCAAGAAAATAGCTTTTAGAAGATTTTCTCCATCACCTTCCCAGGGGCAGAGGTGAGGTTTATTGGCATATAGATAGGTGATATGATATTTACATGTCAAAGTTTTAGTAGTGTAGGTCTTGAAGAGGTGGCACCTATGAGAAGAGCACAGATGCTGCCCCTATCTCAGAGAAAGCCAGCTCCAGCTAGCTCTAAAATGAACCTTCCACTGACCAAATCTGAGTCACTCAGTGTCTCTGTAACAAAATATTTAAGAAAGAGTAAAAAACTGTCTTTCAACAACTCATAGAGAGAGGAGTGAGAATACACGAGAGAAACGGCTTTGCAGACACCAAAGTCAGCGAAAAACTTAATAAACAAAAGGTGAATTAGGGCTTTAATCTTTCATCATCAATGGACAAACCATCCTCACGGACAAACTGTCCTGCAGTTGTCTAGATATAAAGAACTTTCTATCCGAAAATATCTATGTCTCTCCATGTCTATCTGAAACCTGTGGATTCTAGCCATTACTGGGATGGGATCTTCAGGTGATTCAAACAGGAAGTGTGGTATCTGTAAAGAGTCAGCAGCTACCTTGTGAAATAAGACAAGAAAATGACCCAATCAAAAATAGCCACCTCCTCTCCACCCAATTTATTCTTGTAATGTACATGTGAGTAATAATAATAATAATAATAATGTAATGTTGCCTCAAGAATAAAAGAGATAATGCATGTGTTGAATACACCTAAATTTGAGGTTCTGCAGAAGCAGCCTAAGGCTTTATACATCCAAGTTAACTCTACCTAGAGGAATCATATGAGACCATATATGAAAGTAGTGAATTGCTAGAGAGGTGATGTTGCCTGAAAATTGCTGATCTAAATCAGTTAAGCAGTAGCAAATCTGGTGAATGACTACACCTAAAGCAAAATCTTGGTGGTGAGACTGAGATATCTGCTTTCCTGCTTAACTGATTATATGACACAAAATTTCTATGCATGAAGATGAGGATAGATACAAACTGAAAATTCAAGTTTATGACATAAGATTTTGTAGTCACATAAAAACCAGATGGCAGAATACCTCTTTTTTCAGTGGCTTTAATATAAAACTGGGTAGATTTATCTTGGACATAGGGAAAACATTTTTATGATGAGGGTTGTGAAGTGGTGAAACAGGTTGTCCAGAGAAGCTGTGATCAAAGGTCTTTTTTGTGATAGACAGCATTCATATAGAGACTAGAAGAATGAGATATTCTTCAGCTGGAATCATTCCAAACAGATATATTAGGTCATTTTCAATACCCAAGTTGGATTAGTGTTTGCCATAGTCCTTAGAAGAAAGAGATACATCAGAGATATGTTAAAAGAAGAAATACAATGGAACTTTGAGAAACAAAAGAACAAAGAAAATCAAAATTACTAATATGAAGCAGATATTTAACAGCCATTTGTCTTAATACTGAAGTTTATCAAACATGAGGCTAAGAAGATGAGGAAAGAATTGCAGGTGCAGGGAATCAAAATTTTCCTGTTCCTGCCTTCTCTGCTGGATATAGCACTAGTTACAGATTTAACCTATAAAGTCTGAGACTGCATATGAACAAAGAAAATAAATTTGGGACAGCTTATAGATGTAGATAGAAAGCTTTTCTGGCATCTAAAATTTTAGTGAAAAAAAAAAACTTAAATCACTCAATGATTTAAAGTGAATTGTAAAAACACTTGAAATAAAATTTGGAGACAAGGGCAGCAGGAAGGGTAATGATGGGAGTCAGATTTTAAAATCTGCCACTGTTTTTATGATAAGCTATTATTAATTAAAATATATTTCAACATGTCAGTTCGGATGATCACTTTGAATAACTGAAATTCTGCCTTTTGACCCAGGGAAATACCATTATGGGTAAAAAACCACCAAAATAAGAACTTGTAATATAAACTATTACACCAAAACACCACACCAAAACTATTCTTCTCTGTATCCTTTTGAATTCCAGTGTTATTCTGAAATTTTGCTTTGCTAAGATGAGGTTTAAACTCAGAGCTAAATCTAATTAAAATAAATAGAGGAAGAGTATCTTAAAAGTAAAACAAGTTAACAAGGATCATTGGATGTTGGGAAGGGTAGATAAATATGATTAAGAACCACAATAGTACAGCCAGGACGAATATAACGCCCCCTACTGGCTGGACAATCACCCTCACCTACAGCGGGGTCCAAAAGCCAAATGGACTCTTCCATCTCACCCCCAGAATGTATGGTTCACCCCACACCTGTAACCCTCCCCTGAACCATCAGGTGCCTGTGACCCCATTGGCCCAGGTCCTGTTCCAGCCCACCCTGGAACCCCCTTTGATAAAGGCTCTCCGGGGGGCTGGACGCTCTCTTGGATCTTCCCCTCTCCTCCTGGAGCGTCCTCCGGGAGTCCCTGCTCCCCTCTTTGTCTCTCCCCTCCCCCATCACCCGAGGCCCAGCCACGTGCTGTGTCTGGCAGCTCGAGGCAGGGCCTCTCTGCGGCCTGAATAAACTTCATCCCCCAAGAGCAACCACAGAGATCTCGCTTGAATCTGTCCATGGAATACAAATAAACGTCTTTACAATTGGAGAGTTTCAAGAACAGTATTAGATTCTATAAAGAAAGTCCTTAAACTATTTTCTTTCTGTGATTGGCAACTTGATTTTATCCAGCTGAGAACTACCATTAACTTAAAAATTTTGCTAGCTTTAAAAGGAGGAAGAAGAAGAATGACAAGCTTCTTAATTTTGCTCACACCTTTCATTTTTTATTTTTATTTCTTGTGTGGCTTAGAATTCACATATTTAAGCCTTCAAATTTCATTCTAGGCTTAAGGTGTAATTTAGCTAAACCAAGGGTGCAGAGATGTAGCTATTAAATTAAATTCTCCAAGAATATAACAAGAAATGGAACTTTCTCAAATGTAATCTCAAATCATCTGAGATTGAAGAAAAATACTGGAATAAAATAGTTAATTTTTTTAAAATGTAACTATAAGTTACTTTCTTATTTCAAGTTTTAGAATTAGTGCTTTATAAATATCTGCCTATGAGTATGATCAATAGCATGGTTGAATTAAAATAAAGCATGAAAACCCTTCAGCATAATGAGCTTTTAGGAATATAGAAATTCATGGATGTAGCCCATATGTTCAATAACAATAGCGAGAACTAGAGAAAGTTTTGCTCTCCTCAGATCAAAAGGAAGAAAAAATTTATTGAAAAACCCATGGATAAACCCATTGTAATAAGTAAGAGTTTCGGCTGGAAAATGGTGAAAGGAGCAAGTAATTTAATACAGAGAGGATAAGACAGGGATGCAGTAGAAGATTTAGAATTAGAAGAGAATCCCTAAGTTTCATATCCATAAATGGAAAAGAAAAAAATAAGTTATAAAAAAGGGAATATGAATTTTTATATAATCTTCCTAAAAGTAGACTTAATATATATTCTTACTTCATAAGCATATAAGGAAAATACCCTTCAAAATTGCTTAAAATAAATTAATGATGTGTAGGTTTTTTTGTTTGGGTGTTTTTTGGGGTGTTTTTAGGAGGAAGTTCTGTGTGAAAAATAAATCATATTAACAATGAAAATATTGGGATTGTGTTAGTTAAATTTTTAAATGATCACATACAGATTTAACACTACTGTCATACACCATTAAGTCAATAAAATGGGTCTGTTGCGTCTCTCATCAGAACATCATATTTCGTAAATATTGTGACTGATATATCTTTTTTACCTACTGTAAAACTATCACGTTTGAATTCAAATATTGCTACTTTTGTGGGTTTTTGGCACTCCTTTTTCCTCCATAATCCAATAGTTATCTGGAGCTGAATTATTTTTCAAGTATCAGATCAATGGTTTTGGCATATGCAAGGCAAAAACTCCAGCAACTATACCATACTTTTTCATGTGGCTTGCCCTTCAGTAGAAACTTTCTGCTTTGGATATATGTTGCTTTGCAAGATGGCAGCTGAAAAAAAACCAAGATATCTTTCAATACTATTTAAAACATAAAAGTTTGATACAGGTTTGGTCTTTTGTTATTTCTTGTTATTTGGTTATTAGTTGTTTTTTGTTTGTTTTATGTCACATGTAATAAAATTTAAAATTGTGCACATCATTTCAATAAATAGTGACATTAGTTGCTGAGATAAAAACTAAGCAAAATGTACTCTTGAATGGTCTTATTCTTGGACAGAGTTGTTCAAGTGAACTCCCTGACAACAGACACTATTTAAATTACTGTACACTTAAACCTTGCTCAAGGTTGCAGCACTGCTCAGTTGTTTGAAGGTTCAAATGCAATGGTAGGTGCTTCTTTTACCCACCTCCCACTGGGGAGCTTATTTCATATAGTGCCCAAAGCTACCCTGTACAACAGTGCACTTGGTAAAATAAAGAAGACGCCTCTCAAGTTACCTGACTTGTTCTCCACTTGAGCCTTATGACTGAGAGACACAGTTTAAGTAAAAAGAAGTAAAGAGGGACCTTGGGGAAAGGTAAAAAGAACAAGGAATTTGGTAAAGTTAGAGCGCCTATAGACTCATAGACAGGTCATGGAAGCTGTATAAGAATCAGAAGTGGCCTGCAGATGTTCAGTAAAGTGATGGTTGAAGGTGTAGGGAAGGTTGGGAAAGAAGAAGATGCTAGTTCACAGGAGCTAGTTGAATGAATAAGACAGCTACCACTGGGTAGAAGAAGGGGGTAATAATCAAAGACAGAACTTAAAACTGGATACAGAGAACCATGGTACTATAAGACACATCACCTATGTTATTGCAATTTGGGCTGGATTGGATTGATAACACACATATTTAGCATGCATTCATTGTAAAACACATTGGTTATATACTGTATATGCTATTCATCTTAACTAGTTTCAGAAGTCTAAAAGTTAGCCGTTCAAGTGTCACTAAGTCATCAAATGTCCACTTTAAGTCAGTGAAGAAAAATAATCATGACTGATGTGGGATTTAGATGTTCTATTTTGAATAGTTATCATAGGATGATACAAGTCACCTTTTGGAAGTCTTAATCTTTTTTAAATGCAAAATTAGGCCAGAGGAATTTTATCAAAGGAAAAAAGCTCTATGAACAGGTAAATTATGTGGATAATTTAATAAGTAACTAAATAAAATTGGGTCAAATCAACTCCCTTAAATCTAAAATAATTGTTGTACCTCTTTGGTGATCAACATTTACCATTTAATCTGAGATGTGGATAAATAATTCTTTGCATAGAAAGACATTTGTATCTCATGCTGTATTTTCATTCTGCTGTAAACTTCAAGCTTTAAATATGAAACCATAAATAAACCCAGATGACCAACCTAACGGAGCTCAGAGGTAAACATAGAAGTTTATGTAAGTATGGGCAGTTTTAATTTCATTTTTGTTAGGAATACTGGTTAAGGACTTTCAGAGTTATTTTTCTGTTCATTGACCCTGAACATGTTGACACATTGTGCTAGATTAACCTTGATTCAATCAGGTGCCCATCAAAGCCACTCTGTGACTCCCCTCTTCAGCTGGACAAGGGACAGAAAACATAACAAAAGCCTCATGAGCTAAGGTCAAGGAGAGATTCCTCATCAATCACTGTCACAGGCAAAACACACTTGCCTTGGGGAAATTTGTTTAATTTTATCACCAGTCAAAATAAAAGTAATGAAAAATAAAAGGTAAATATTAGATCACTTTCCCACAACCCTCCTTTCTTCTCAAGATCAGCTTCACTCCTCATTTGTCTATCTGCTCTGTCCAAGGGTACAGGGGGATGGGAAATGGAGGTTGCAATCAGTTCATCACAGTTGCAGTCATCACCAATCTCTTCCAGTCCTTCCTCCTCCAGGGCAGGACTCCTCAAACACTTCTTCTACTCCATTGTTAGGTCCGTCCCATGGGAGATAGTTTTCCTCGAAGTTCTCCAGCCTGGGTTCTTCCTTTGTCCATGAACTGCTCTATCATGCATCCCTGTCAGGGACCTTCCAGCAAACCTGCTCCAGTGTGCCCTCCTCTCTACACTGGGCCAGAGGTCCTGTGGGAAATCTACTCCAGTGTGGGCTTCCCATCAGGTCACTGCCTTCTTCAAGTTTCTATTGTGACTGTAATACTGACAAGGTCAACATCAGGTTGCATTTCCTGCCGTACAAGTATCACTCAGGGAAATTAGTTTTGCCGTAGGGGCTAGCTGCCCACCTAGTTTTCTGAAACCTTTTCTTTCCTGAATCAGCATTTCTTTTGTTCACATGGCACATCGTATATGTTTCTGTCTTTCCTTGTCATTCCCATTTGTTAGTCCCATGTCTTTACCTGCATAAATAAATCTGTTTTTTTAATTTTTCTGTTTTTAATTTAAGATACCTACTTGACTCTCCTTGTACCCATTTAAGTTTTCCTTTTAATTTAGTTACTATAACAACACTCTGTGAAAGATGGGTCATTGCAATCTTACAAACAACCTTACAAATGACAAATTTATACGTGATGATTACATGCATAGAAACAGATCCCTGGGAACACAACAGAGCCAAGGTACTTCCTGATTATCTTTTGACTCAATATCATTGAATGGTCAACTGTATGAAGTTTACCCTCAGTCGTTTTGCAGACAGCACTTGGTTGGGTGACAGTGTGGATCTGATGGAATGTAGGAAGTCTCTGAAGAGGCATCTGGACACTGGATTAATGGGTCAAGGCCAACAAGTACCAAGTTCAATAAGGTGAATAGCTGGGTCTTAAACTCGAGTCACAATGACCCCATGCAAGGCTGTAGACTTGGGGAAGAGCTGCTGGAATGCTGCCTGTCAGAATAGAACCTGGTGGTGCTGGTTAACCATGGTTGAATATGAGCCAGAAGAGACAGATGGCGAATGGCGCCCTGGCCTGTCTCAGCAATAGTGTGTCCAGCAAGATTAGGGAACATCATTGTCATGCTGTACTTGGCACTGGTGAGGCCACACCTCAAGTCCTGGGTTAGGTTCTGGACCTCTCACTACAAGAAAAATGTGGAGGTGCTGGAGCAGGACCAGAGAAGGGTAACACAGCTGGTCAAGGGTCTGCACAAGCACAAGCCTTACAAGGAGTGCCTGAGGGAACTGGCATTGTTTAAACTGGAAAAGAGGAGGCCCAGAAGTGGGCCCTTTACAGGTACCTGAAAGGAGTCTGTTGGAAGGTTAGGGTCAGCCTCTTCTCTAAGACAAGTGATAAGAGGAAATGGACTCAAGTTACACCAGGGAAAATACAGATTTGATGTTAGAAAAAAAAAAAAAAATCACTGAAAGAGTGATTAAGCATTGGAAAAAGCTGCCCAGGGAGATGATTAAGTCATCTGGAAGTGTTCAAGAAATTATTGGAAATGCTATGCTTAATGCTTACTTTTGTCTTTGTGCTATGATTTAGATGACAAGGTGGTATTCAGCCAAAGATTTGACTTGATGACCTTGGAGTTATTTTCCAAACTTAATTATTCTATATTTCTAATCTAACTATTAAGGTTTTGGTTAAACCCCCAAAATTGTTACATGTGAAAGTAACCAGTTTTTTATAATTCAATGACACAAACCTGGAGCATGCTTTCACAGAGAGCAATAACGGGAAGAATATAGTTGACTACTACTAAGCCATGTTTTCTCTCAGAAGATGAGAGAGAAAAAAAAATCAAGTGTAAAGCTGAGGCAGTTGGTTAGGATATAAGTCTGAATAAGAGAACTGGTTTGAGAAGAGTCTGAAGTTAATGGTCTGAGAACAGAATAAGGAAGTTAGAACCTGGAGGAACTATGCAAGAAAACCAAACTAATTTGGCAAGGCAGTAGACAATGAAGGGAGTGGGAGAAAAATCAAGATTTATGCAAGTTGAGAGAAAAAATGCAAACTTAAAACCAATGTATTTTGGAATTTTTTAAACTTTGATGAAATATCATATCAAATTACATTAAAGAATATATTTTTCTAGCAGAAGACAAGACTTGAATAACTATTTGCTGATCACCACAGGTAATGTTATGGCTTTTGTTGTTTTTTCAAACTAGATCTACTTGAGGAGTCACATATGAGCAGTGGTTTTTTACAGATTCAGCTGAAAACATTTTTAGGCCATAAAATTCAATGCTTAATGAAGAGAATTTAAGTATGAGAGCCCTTGGTTATGAGTTTGTGGATTTTATTGAATAAATAATTTCAGCAGAGAAACCATGCAAATGTACCCAGCTTTGATCATTCCAGTTAAGGGTAATTTACTACATTTGCAAGAAAAATTTATTTTTTTAATATTTGATGGCAGATTTCACTTTGGAATCTATGGAAAGAGAAAAATGCTGAGATACAGAGATGAGTTTAATGTTTCTGCCTCATGAAATACATTAAACAAAGCCATAAATGTAATCATTTATGTGGCCCAAGTTTTACAATCTGTCTGATAGTCATGTGGTCTCTGGGTCACATCTAGCCTCTCTAAAGCAAAAGAATTCTTGATAATATACAAATTAACCCAATTGCACTTTCTGCAGAGTGTTCCCCTGTGGAATTAGAAAAGATAGCAAGCCCAAGGATTAGGGGAAATATTGTGACCCAAAAAGCAGAGTCTTTCTATGAGAAGGAATTACAGAATCACAGAATGGTTAGAGACAGAAGGGACCTCTAAGGATCATAAAATTCAATGTTCTCCCAGCCTTGAAGAATTAAGAAATGCTTACATGCAGAAATTAAAAACTACTACTATCTATTTTAATCATTGGAAAACTGTGGGGAAAACATGGTTTGATTTGTACTGACTCCAAAGTATTTGTGTTCACGATATAACAACATGAAATTAATTATAAGAAATAGATAAAAATTTAAAGTGTGGCAATAAGTCTTAACTTTCATATCATGCTGCACGTTACACACAAAAGGTCACAATGAAGAGTAAGCAAAACAAATAAGTCTGACTCTAAGAAAAAATGCATGAGTCTTTTAGCACACGTAAGAGTTCATACTTTTGACTTGTGGTGTACCCATGGGCTGTGCTCAGTCCTTGATGGTGAATTTTGCCGGCACAATCTGTAACTTCCAATGCTGATGTACACCAGAAATGTTAGAACATAACAGAGAAACTAAATTAACTTCTATTGTCCTTTCTCTCCTTCATCATTTTCAAAGCTCAAGGTAACAGCCATACATAAGTGCCTATTCAGAGGGCATCTAGTAGGGCAGGAACTAAAGGAGACATAGCAGTCTAATTTCCACCCTAGACACTGACTGAATTCCCAAATGCTGTTTATGACAACTGCGACAAATTAGAATTCAAAAGCATAGGAGTGGGGGGGGAGTAGAAAAAAGGCTTCTGACTAAGTGAGTCAAGTTGCTTTTGTTAAAAAAATGGCCACTTAATTTCTATGGTATACTGCTAATCATATGTGTCTGTCTTAATGCCTGTTCTGAAGGCAGAAAAATATTTCTTACCAGGGATAACAAATCAAAGCAAGCATGACTAGAATAAAGCAATAGTAACAACAAAAGAACTTTTTAGCGGCTTTGAAAAGAGGTATATTACCAATTACTTGAAAAAATACCTTAATGAAATATCTCAAAAATAGGAAAAAAAGCTAGGAAATTAAGAATTCAAGTCAGTAATGTATGCAGAACATATAGTTATAAATGCTAACTAGAACAAAAGTTGTCCATTGGAATGTAAAAAATATACTTTTCAGCTACACTAGACTTAGAATACTTAACAGCATAGTTTTCAAAGAAATATCTTTAAATAAACCACATATCTTAAATGTTAAAAAAGGATTGTTTCCAGGACTTTAACAATATTTTCTTGTATTGAAAATTTGAACTTTTTTTTTCTTAATCTAACCTTTCTTTTTTTTTTAGAGTAGAAAGGCTCCAAAGTATATTTTAAAAGCATTAATTAAGTGTTCATTAATTAATTTTCTACAATAAAATTAATAAATATTGTGACTATTTTATATAAGCCATGGAGAGATCATTCTTGATATGAAAAAAATAAAGCAAAGTAAGTCAGGAAGTTTTATGGAATTCAAATTTTAAAGTTCATGTTGCTTTGAAAATAAATTTCTGTGGACATGAGCAAGTAATTTTTTGCTTCCCTGTATTGTTTTCTTGCTTTCTCTTGCTTGTTTGTTTTCTTACTGGTTTGTTGTCTTGATTTTTGCTTTCTCTCTATATAGCTTTTTTTAGAAAATAAAGAGTACTTTAGGAAAACAAATTTAGAAGAAATATGGTTCTGCATTATGTTTTAATAAAGATTGATCTAGAGAAGTGAATTTTATTCATATATCTTTGCAAGACATAGGACCTAGATTTCAATGGCATATTTCAAATATCTGGTTAACTTAATATGGAGACTGCAGTAGTGACACTAAGATATCTTCTTAAATGCTATTGCAGTAAGGATATTAATTTTCAAATCTTGGTGCAAAAAATCTACATTTTTTGGTCCTCATATTAGATACCTATTTTTATTCTTGTATCTACTTTTGGTTTGGTATCAATATCCTTTTGGGAAGCAGCAGAAGAGGTTTCAAAATAAAATAACCCATGCTGTGATGGGACAAGACCTGGTCAATACTACTCCTATCTTCAATCAGTTAAATGCAGAATGGTTTAGAATTGTCAGCATTTAGCTTAAGATACTTAGAATGTATTTTTTTATTTTCAAATCACCTCTTTAATGCTTTATATGTCTACTTATATATTTAACTTGTATTTATACATCATAGGTATTTTTTGTCTATATGGAAAGGGAAATACAAAATTGATATTTTGAGAACCTTGAATTCTAAGGGAGGTGGAACAGTGCTGATCTATATATCCATCCAAATCACACAATGATATTGATTGTGCATATAATTGCAGTACTTTGAAAGATTTTACAGGACCTCTTATTTTTTCTAAATTCTAAAGAAACTCAAGTATCAGGATGTTTAAAATATTCGTCCAAGTAATCCTTAAGAGGAGAGCTAAGGACACAAAGGACAAATTTGCAGGGACTATTTCACTTTAAAGATAAAAGTGATACTTTAATAAATAATATATTATAATAATGAGTCACTGTATTGAATAGATCCACCACAGTTATAGTCAAGGAAATACACCTTTTCATTAATTGTTGAATGAACTGCAGTCCAAGTACATTAATTCTTTTTATGTGAGCACTTACAGAACCTTTATCATCACAGTAGCTTGATGTTAATACCTTTACTCTTACAATACCTCTGCAAGGTACACCTATTTCAAAGAGAAGAGCTGACTGCAATAGAGAGGAATTAAATTACCAAATATCACAGTGGAACCTTGTAGCTAAACTCCTATGTTTACTAGTCTTCTGAGTCACAGACTCATGCCTTAATCAGAATCTGCCTCTGAAATTTCCCCTGCCTCTGAAAATGCCCCTTCATGCACTGCAGAGATGCAGACTAGCAGCAATTTTGGAAATCAGATTGCAAAATCTGTCATGTTTTTGAAAAAATTTCCCACCTTCCCTCTTCCTGTATATATTTCTGTATCGAAATTGTAACAATTTATGAAAAAAAGATTGGTTAAATTAATTTTCCATTTTAATAGCGTTTTTAAAGATAGCTTTAAAATTATTGAAACAGCACATTTTAACATCTTGCTAAGGAGAAAATAAAACTGTTCATCTTAAGAAAGCCAGCTTTTAGCATACTGATTATAATTAATAAAAATTTTTAAAAATTATAAAAAAATTAAAAACATTAGCTTGACTAATTCCATCATTTCCAAACAAAGAAGCACCATTTATGATTTTCAAGGTTCCTATAATTTTAATGGGAAGCCTAAATGCTTGCATCTCCATAATGCTTTGGAATAGGAAAACAGTTTTCTATTAAGCTCTAACTAGAAATTCAATCCCCCTCCCTCCTATTCTCACCTCCATTTCCCACTCTACTCCCCCGCCAAGAAAATCACGTATTTGAGCAAGGTAGTCTGCAATATCTACCCTTCCCTTGCCCCAGATTATTGGGATCTTTTGAACGGTTATTGACTAAAAATAAACCCAGAAAAAACATGTGCTTAGGAATACAGTATATGCTGCAAACAAATAAGTTACTACTTGATATATCTCTCTGTCTAAATTCTATTTATTGGCTTTCTTTTTTTTTTTTTTTTTTTTTTAATAACTGGCTTCTTTCCTTTGCCCTAGACAGCCACATTTTCTCTACTGATGTAAAATAGGCACTGACATATGTAATTGCTACTACATCACTGATTATTTGGAGGACCTAAGGTGTTTCTCCAGAAATGCCAACATGTTCTAAACATTTGCTTGTTATGATGGGGCTACTCACATACAGTTTGAAAATGTTAAAATTCCACTTGCTTGAAGAAATTAAGGAGAAAAGACAGTAATTGCAGAGTTATCAGCATGGGTTTCTACAAAGCTCCAAGATCAATATTGATTTAAAAACTATGGGGAAGCAAACTGAGATAGAGCAGACACTTGGAAATGAAGGGTGATTGCATTAAAAAAGTTTTCAAGCTTATTTTCTTGTTCCCTTGTCTATATTTCCCCTATACTACTAGTCACAGAAAAAAATTAGTTTTTTCTCCAATTAACGACATGTGATAATGTAATAGCTCTTTTATTTATATTCCTTACCTTAGAGAAATCATAAAAGTGAGGTAAAAGTCTGACAAGAGGAAATATTTTATTAAGAAAAGACTAAAGTGCAATGAAATCTACTTTTCCTGTTACTTTTGTGAAAGGAGACAAGAAACGATAGTCAGAGAACAAACAAATTAAAAATTTACAATAAATGTTTTACCAAGATTTTTAATGTAAACATTTTCTTCAATTAGAATTTAGTCACTTTCTAAGGTGACTCAATCAGGTATCAATCTTTGTAACGTACCTCATTTAAAAGACCACTATTCTTATTACTGTAAAAAGACATCACATTCTCCACACTGTGAGAATGCAAAGTAGCCTACCAAGATACTCAGGCACAGGGTCATAAAACTTGGTGCATACATAAAGAGTGTTCTTATTGCAATTTGGGTAATAATGGTATTTCATCAGTCTATAGAATTGGGCAAAATTTGCTTTTTGAACTTTTAAATATTGCAGACCATAATGAAACAGCTGGAAAAAATGCTAAACAAAGCAGCAAATGGCTCCACCATGATAGCTATCTGGATCTTTTTTGACACTCGGATAGCATACACCTTGTTATTGCCTTAGTTTTCTTTAACTGATGTCACACCTCTACAGTTACTATTGCAGTGGTACAGGTATGAAACTATATTCCTTCTAGGGTGTTGATGAAGTCCAAAGAAAAACTGTATCTTATTTCCTTCCATCAAACATGGATGTTTCTGGTGTATTTTAAATATTAGCAAGCAATGGGCCGAATTCAAACCCAAGGTATGCATACTCTACATTGTATTTGATGATATTTTAGCTTAATGGTGCTTGGTCTCCCATCTAACATGATCTTTTTAAAGTGTACATGTAGAATGTATAGACATCTAGAGAGTTTAACAGCTTGAGGGATCAACAGCACACATAATCAACATCCTATGGAAAAGAGAGCATTCAGAGTGGAAGACATATTCAGAGCAGACAAGATCTCCATTAAATGACTTTTGTTGTTTTCTGACACAGAGAAACAAATGTTTCCTTATTAACAAGGACAAGTCTAACTTTATAATTAAGGCATGTAATTCACAACTCTTTACAAACACATTGGTGTTTAAATGTGCAACTACAGTTTGTGTAGGCAAACAAGAGGTCTCTTGAAAGCAGCTTAGAAGCTAATAGCAATATACAAGAATAGCTGCCTTACCCTCCTAATTTCCTTGAACAAATGTAACTTTTTCACCTTGAGACCATAACGCATCAGACATTATCCTCTGAAAACTTATCCAGTATTTCATAGCACACTTACTCCGCCATCTATGTTGTCATGTATAGACTACCAGAACTTCCAAGGTTTGGAAGGTTACCTGATTTGACTTTTTCCTCACATATTTACATGAACCTCTGTTGCACTTCTGAAGTGCAAAAAAAAACCCAAAAAAAACAACAAAAACCACCCCGTAGCCTGGAATAGTGCCAGCCTTTCTTTGAAAAAGAGTTAGAACAATCTTAATTTCAGACGCTGTGAAATCCTGTTGCCAGATAATGACTTTTGAAAATGTAAGTCATTTCCATAACAGTAGGGGAATAAATGCTGAATGCTGCATATCAAGGCCTATTGTGTTGTGCACAGTAAATAAGGATGTCTGTGTATTCCTGCACCATGCAATGCAGTTCTATGTAATGAATGTCCAAACAATCTAGTATGTATATAACAAACTGTGCAGTATCAGATAGAGATATACACTTGGGTCTTGGCAGCAGCACAGCCTCCTAACAGGATTATTTGGCTCTGGCACAGCATGATGTTGGCACAATAGTGCTGCTTCTTGTTCCAGATCTGTCTTGTGCTGGGCTAGCTTGAATATCTCTGTATGAGTGATGCAGTGTAGATCTGTATACTTCATGAACCCATTCTTGATTTCTTGTATATCTAAATATAGTTTTTTAAGTGATGTATCAGTTTTGCTATTATAGTGCACCTGATTGTAACATATTTATTTATACAAACTAAAATTATTTATTATTTGGTGGCTGATAATGAGTTTCCAGCAGAAATCTCTGAGAATGGATTTCACCCAAACATCAACTTCATTAGAAAGATTTATCAGAATGAATCAACACTCACCAAATGAAGGTGAGTTAATTTCTCATTTAGTTTAAAACTTAAAATGAAATTAGGAAAGCATATTTTTTTGTAATATATGGCTGTATCTGTTATCTATTGCATGCTTTTTTGTTTATTATTTGGGGTAGAAGCTAATGAAAAGTTTCCACTTCTTTTTCTCCCCCCAGAACAGCTGCAATAATAGCATTCCTTAAGGGAAAAAAAATCTAAGTAAAACCACATGCAGACCATTTTACTGCAGTGATAAAAAAAACCCCACCAGCCAAGGCTACATATTGTGAATAAAAGTATGGGCATATAAACAAGATATCTTGAAGCTGTCTGTGTAGTTAATAGCAAAAGATAAGATAACATGTCAGATAACTAACAACTCTTTAACAGCATCCAGATGCACTTTTTTACCCTCTTTAGTGTAGCTGATGCATGAGCACAGATAAATAAACTCTATCACATTTGCTAAATAGTTGGATTTGCCTATAGCTTCCTTTATTTGTATTAGATATAGCACATAGTTAATATGCAATTGATTCAGACTTTTGCTTACCTCGTGCTATTATAGTAGCTGCATGCTAAAAGTGAGACCTTGACTAAACCTTCATATACAACTTGCAATCTATTCCTGGATATCTTATTGACTGGCCATTATGTTTGGATCAGTCATCATAAACCTGACTAAATGGCATCATACCAAATTTACCAGGCTGAATGTAAAACACTCCAAGGCCTCCCTAGTTTGCAGTGTTGGACAGAAGGACAGAGCTGGGGTATACAGTTTTGTTCTTGATTACTGAGTTCCATTAAGGTCTAGTAGCTATGCCACTTCTCAGTGAATTTTCAGCTGATGAAATTTAGTCTTCTCATACTCTAAGATTCCAGGCAATTCTTGATAAAAATAAGACACAAACCTTGCTATAATCAATAGTCTCTAAACCAGCTTCTTTGTAGTTGCAAATGTCCATCAGCAGATAAATCCCAGTGTGACTAAATGACTAAGTCCTTATATACGGGGAAGTTGAATTTCTGTGTCTTTTAAATGTGCAGCTGAACCTATTTGAACCAATAGTTCCGTTTGCCTTTTGCCAGTTTTGGAGGAAGCAGACTGAGCTTAGAATTGCAATAGGTACTTATTGCAGCTAAAAACTAGGATTTGCACGGCCATTGTTAATAAGTTATTAGATCCTTATCTCCAAAGGGAGCAGATCAAATGATGTTTATAATTAAAGAAATGCCAGTGACCAAGGTATTAATTTTATTTTGTTATAAATATGAAGAGAAATTGCATCTTTATTGTTTTATTTTCAACTCTTCACTCTCAACAAGGTCATCTCCCCTCTTGGTGACAATTTTACAGTTCTTCAGTACCAATTTTATCTACAGGGAACTCCAGAAATGTCCTGCAGGGGAGATTTTTCCTTGTGCAAACAAATTTGTAAAATATAGGCCTCAATTTAATACATATTTTTAAACAAAATTTAAATCCACCAAAAGAGGCCTATTTCTTTCCAATGTTTATTTCTTTATTTGCTTGGCTGATTTCTGACTATTAAAATTTTGAGATTTGTAGCAGACAGTAAAGATTGTGGAAAAAAAGCAAACCAAAACAACTTACACCAAACCCAATGTGATGGAATCATCAAAGAAGGGAATAGCAAACTGAATAAATAATAATGGACTAGTATGAAAGCCCTACAACTATCAGACATCTACCCTTTTTCCTATCCTTCATTCTTTTTATTATTACTGAGACTTTAAAATGCTCAAGGCATAGGAAGTCTAATAAACTTGTAAAAGTGGGGTTTTTTTCTTTACATTTTGGAGATTTTTACTGGCATTTAGCACCCTATATATATGTATTTTAAAATGGTTGTCATATGAAAAAAATTGAATTCACTCTTGTTAATGAAAAATATGTTTTTTCTGTTTTGATTGTGCTTCATGTGTTACGAATTTACATATAGTTGGACTATGACATGAAGAAGCACCTGCTTTACTGTGGAATTATATAGTGATAATTTAATATAAATAATCCTCCTGGTGTTAAGAAATCAAACTAATCAAAATAATGTTGCTATTTTGAAGGCCTATCAACAAGCACTCTTTAACCTTTGTTAAATGCCTCATATTTACTATGCATCAGCTTTAAAGATCTAGATAAATGAATTAATTCACCTTTATCCCCTTGAGAAACACTATTGATTTTTATGAAAATGAATTAAACATTCACTATCAATTAAGTTCTCTGTTTGCTTTTTTAGAAGAGCTGTCTTCTCACTAAATGAGAAATTTTCCTGCCAGAAAACACAATAGGCTGTTGTGCTGTCCACATATTGGCATATATGTTGGATAAACAAAACCCAATTACACTCCTGCTTATACTGCATCAAGATTACACATTATGTACAGAACTCTTTTTTTCAAGAAGCAACTGCCCATCTAAATTGCATAATTTATCCTAGGTTTCTTTATTGCTTAAACGTGTATAAATTGAAGTTATTGAGAAGCTTAGACTTGTGAAAAAATAATAAAACATGAAAATAACAAACTCTTTTGGGCTAGATGTAGTTTACATTTTATATTTTCCCACCAACTATATCAGTTCCACCTTCTTTGTTTTGTTTGGGTTTTTTTGGTTTTTGGGGTTTTTTTTTGTTTTTGTTTTGGTTTTTGGTTTTTTAATTATTGTAATGTTATGTGTTTATAAAGAAATTATTTGGATTTTGTATTATGAAAATAATTTTTTCCTACAGCTGACTTGGCAGCAGTTCTTAAGAACTCTTAGGGACAATCTTGAGCTCTTCTTCTTATCTTTTTTCTCCTTTGATTTACACTGTTAAATTTGATCCTCGATGTCTCTTATGCTTCTTATTCCCTTTGAAGTAGCAGTTTGTAGAAGTCTGGATGGAAACCAAGAAATCAGTATTCCTTTTGAGAGCAGCTGATTAATACTAAAACATAGTCTGGAAAGAGACAAGGTCTTTCCAGAGCAGTAAATATATTAGATAAATGACACAGGTCTTATAACAAACAAGGTGGTAGTGTAAGTGCTAGGAGTGACACATGAAAAGAACTGAAGTATAATCTTTTGGGATAAGTCTGCCCTGAAAGTGGACACTTATATAGACTACTTTGAGAACTACTAAGCTTTAAAAATAAGGCTTTTAGTAAGTAAACTAAATAATTTACTTTTTAACTTTGACTTATCTTGAACAACCATATTCTATAATCTATTTTCAGCATTTAGTTTCTTTTTGCATGTTACTTTATCTATAATGTATTTACTGCATTTACTGTTCCTTTAAACATTTCCATTAAAGCATAAAGCAATTAAATTACTATGTTTCACATTTTATTTACTCACTTTTCAGTATTCAGAGGCATATCCAGGAGAGGTATTTTACATGTATTGTGTTCTTGGGGTTTTATTTTTACTTGTTTAAGTGACTGATCTTGTTAAAGCAAAAGTGAGGAGACATTATGCAGTAACAAGTAGAGGTTACGAACAGACATAATGTCCCTTTGTTCTTCATTTCCAATTACTGAAAAAAAAAAAAATCTCCCCCAGAAAACCAGTCTTCTCCTTATTTGTGTACAAGTCCAATGTCACACAGAGATTCCGTCATTGGCTTCAGGATGATTTTTGTTGTCTTTAAGGAACTTCTGTATGACCTGAAATAACACTATACCCTTTTACAACAGTATCAAGGATCTTCAGCAAATTTAAGAACATCAGCTAATGAATTTTTGGATTCTGAAAGATATCTGCATGAATTATGAGATTCTGTTAAGTCTCCTAATTTGTTTGTTTTCAGTTAGTACTTATATGAAATCTAAACTGGGCCATTCTCACAATTAGTTCTTTCTGCCTTAGGGATATGCTCCATTCATGATTTAATCTATGGGTTCTAGCTGTAATGATGCATCAGAAAAAAAATATTATCCTCAGCTTTGCTCAGAATTAAAATACATTAGCTCAAGAAGACATTGCAAAGATTCCTGGACATTTATGTATGTTCTAAGATTCTTTCAAATTCTTGGCTTTTCATTCAGCTACATCTCTTAGAGAAAACTCTGCATGAACCTAAATATAATTAGAAATAATATTAAGTTACTCACTTTTCCCTTTTTGTAACAGCAATCCATAGAGAAAACATTTTAAATATGCAAGCCTTCACTGAAAGATATTCCTTGGCCAAGTAAAATTTTAAATACTCAGAGGATTGCTCAAAGCACCAGTTTTGAGAAGTTTACAGCTAATTTATGGCTTTGTAAAATGGTTGCTATACTCTTCCTAGCAAAACCAAGAGCCATACTTACAAAAGAGTTAATAAAATGCTTTATTTCACAGGATGTCCACTTAAGGAAGACAAACCTTTGTAAAGATATTTTTGGAGGTGTGTTCCCTTCCTTTATGCATTCCATCCTTCCCTCTAGAATTGATTCAAAATCATTAACTTCAGATTCTTTTATTTTTTATGATTTTATGACTGCAGAAGGCAAAAAAAAAAAAAAAGCCAGACTAATCAAAGATCACATTAGTGTGATTGTCTCCTTAATCCTCAGTCTTAAAAAAAAAAATCTTAAACAAAGTAAAGAAAAATAAATCTGGTAATGGGAGAAACAAAATAACCTCATTCTTGGGTATTTCTCTTTCACTTTGTAGAATTGCATAAAAATTAATCAGAGAAAATCACCTACTTGGGAATCATGCACACCATTTCTTTATCTTTAGAATATGGTTCTCTAGAGTAAAGCTTGTACATTTTCCCTATACTATTGTCCAAAGAAGATTTTGGTAAAAAGTGACAGGACATTTGGTAAAAATGTGAAGAATATTCTCTGTGTGAAAATCAGTTCACAAATAAGAGAATTTTCATCTTTTTGCTACAGCTCTGTAAACTTCATTTTGCAGAGCTACAGTACTCAGAGTTCCTGGATGGGTGTGGTTGGAATTGGTAGAATAGTAACCAGAAAGATGACTGAAGATCCCAGAGAAAATACTGGATGGGGTTTTTTGGGTTTTTTTTCAGCTTTTAAAATATCTTTTATGTATTTAGGGGTTCAAATTTCTGGATATTTCTTAGTCATGCTACATATTTTCCTATTCTCAAATCCATGAAAACCCCAAAACTAACATCTACATAATATATTTTTTCAAATTCAGCAGAATATAATATTAATTTGTGATCACTTTTTGTCTATTATCAATACAATTTTATTCCTTTGTTTTTTCTTTAATAGTGGCCTATTAAAAATGCTACTTCTGCCAAAAGATTAGCAGTAGTTTCCAGTGGTTCCACTATTTTAGATTTCATGTAAGTTGTTATGTAAATTCAAGTCACAGCTCTTAAAAAAGAATGCAAATTATTTTGTTGAAATTTAATATATTTCATTAAATATTATCTGTGCATCTGATCAGTTACATTAAAAATATCTGTCAGAAAAAAAAACCCAAAAAATTAAACCAATCCTCATATGGTAGTGTTAATTTAGGATATTATGTTAATGAGTCTAATAAAAGACTAAGTCATGAAGGGATATGCACAAGTAAATCCCCATTTAAGCCGGAGTTCAAGTGTATCACAGGGGCCAGTGTGAAAAAAATGTTTTCCTGAATCATGGATTGAAGTCAAGTCTACACAAGTGAAAAAACTTGATTAAAAACTCCAGAAAAATATTATTAAAAATTCCCCAAAAAAATTAGCCAGGTTAATTCCTTCTTATTTTACTGGCTGGATATAACTAAGTTCAACTATAGCATTTAGTGATGTTGTTTTCCTAAAATTTGTATCATTGATGATTTCGTCTCATATTGTTATTTTCTTAGTATTTAAACTCTAAATCAGTTTGGCCATATATATAGCATTTTAATTCCATGGTATTTAAAAAACCAAACCCCAGCCATCAGCTTTATGAAGATAAAATGTGCTTTGGGTCTAAAAGAGTGATATTATTTGTGTTGATATTGGTGAGGATGGTGAAGGGCCTTGAGGAGAAGCTGTGTGAGGAGCAGCTGAGGTCACCTGGTCTGTCCAGACTGGAGGAGACTGAGGGGAGCCCTCACTGCAGTTACAGCTTCCTCGTGAGGGGAAGAGGAGGGGCAGGCATTAATCTCTGCACTGTGCTGACAGTGACAGGACCCCAGGGAATGGCCCGAGGTTGTGTCAGGGGAGGTTCAGGTTGGATATCAGGAAAAGGTTCTTCAGCCAGACGGTGGTTGGGCACTGGAATGGCTCCCCCGGAAGGTGGTCACAGCACCAAGCCTGACAGAGACCAAGAAGCATTCGGACAATGCTCTCAGGCATGTGGTGTGACACTTGGGGATGGTGCTATGAAAGGCCAGGAGTTGGACTCCATGATCCTTGAGGGTCTGTTCCAACCCCATGTATTCTATGATTCCATGGTTATTATTTTGATTCCATGGTTATTCTGTTTTATTATTTTTTAATGTTTTAGGGTCTTCAGAGACATTAGGAAAACTATCTTGTTCCAGAAAGAGGTATTGACTCAAACAAAAGCTATCCATTTTTTGTAGACAGAATATAAAATGCTGGCTTTCCCATCCCATCCCATCAATGACTCCAGTCTCTTAATGTTGTACAGATTAGTATAGGAGTAACAATCCTAACTCCTCCTCCTTCTCCAGTTACTATATATGAGCAGATGAGTAAGAATTAGAGTATGAAGTTACTCCACACCTCTTCCCTTGAGCCCCAGGCTAGCCCCATAGTGGCTGGATGAACAGAAGGCCCAACTGGGAGTGGTGGATGCGGCTACAGGAGGTGAGCGCAGGTAAAACCCATTACCCTGAGATGCAAGTGGTCATATCCCTCTTGTCCTTGGTTTGTATGACAGCTGAGAATACTCTAGAATCAAACACAGTAGCTATATCTTGCTTTTCTCCCATTCTTATTTTTCCTTTCACTTAATTTCTACTCCTAATTTCCTCTTCTTGAAATATGGGTAATTTAAGGTCAGATGGGTAGAGTTTGCTAAGTCAAAGCTCTGTGAGATTCTTTATTTTGATTGAATATTTGTTTTAAATTTTGCCAAATTCTTGATGTTCTAAAGTTTGCCAATAAAGTTTGGTTTTGAACCTCCTGGGAACTTGTGTCAAGTTCTCCTTTGTATTCACCTCAGAGAATAGTAGTACCTTCAGGCCCTTTATTATAAACTTGACAAGCAAGGACCTGGGCTCACCAAGATTTCAGATTAATAAACCTTATGGTAATCTATTTACTTTTAACCTTTTATTCCAGACAGATAGTTTGGATAGAAAACTTAAACTATGTTGCAACTTCATGTGAAAAGGTCTGTGCAAATCTGTATACTGGAAAAGAGTCACATTAATGCCAGTTAAAATAATGCCATAGTCACGTAAATGCCAGCAAATATGTATCACCATGTTTCTGACTGAGAATATTTGGCATTTGATCATTTTGCATGTATTTTTCTATTATATTAGGAGTTGTGGGATTTATGTTAGGAGTGTTACGACATGGCATTCTGTATAGAATACTACACCTGATCCTCCATTCTATTTGAGCATTTTTTTAAGGTGACAAGTCTTATTGAGGTTGGATCAGATAACCTCCTGAGGTTCCTTCAGACTTAAATTATCCTGTGACTTGTAATCAGGGCTTAAAAGAAGGACAAAAAAGCTAGTGATAGCTTTTCATTAGAATTCATATAAACTTCCCAAATCATGCTGTCGGTTACCAGAACAAAAATAGTACGACCAAGAAAAACGTTGAAAATATTTTTTAATGCTGTTTGCATTCAAAGTCAAGTCTGCCTTCAATTGTATGTTGGTCAATTTGCCATTGTGTCTTGGAATGGCTTTTTGAATAGCAGTTTGAAAACAGTGTGGAGCTGTAATTTATTCTTCATGGAGTTCAACATAGTGTTTTTCTTCATCTTGCTCTTAGTGAAAAAATTCACCCCCACAGCTGCTAATTTTTCCAAAGTTTTTTGGAGCACATAAATACAGTGTTAGAATTGCTATTTTACAACAGTAATTATGATTGGAGCTGTTAGATCAATCAAAAATTACAAAAATTACAAAATATTGTGGTTTTTTCTGTTTTTGTAAAGGCAAAAATGCAACACCTTCCACTCTAAATAATAAATGCTTTGATAAGAAATTGAGGCCACTTTTCATTATAGCAGATATTTTCAGGAAGAAGGAATAACTTTTTATTTTGAATCATAGCACATAAACTTTAATTAGTGACCCAAGAGAGCAAGCCAAGCTGAAAAAAGACAAACTAAAATTAGTAACAGGCTAACAGCTTGCCTATTTCCTTGGGCAACACGTGGCTGGCAGATGATGTGATGTTCAGCGACAGACAAATTCTGATCCTCTTTGTCACTTAAAAACTCTATACACTGAGAAAAAATTAATAATTTCATTAATATGATAAACAGTAGAATCAGTTGAATACAGAAGATATTTCTAATTTAAAAGAAAGGTGAATAAGAAATGACAGTGATTCTATATTCTTAATCTGATCCCAGTGATATAGAAGTGGTAGTATGGATAATATTAATTGATGATATCATTACTTAATTGGTCTTTATCACCTGTCCTGATTTGCATTCTGGATCAAGCTCCTGTTTTATCATATACCCTACTGGAAAATAAATCAACTGTTTTTCAAATATTATCTAATAAAAATTCCACTAGTTTGTTAATTTTCTTTAATAAAAAAGAGAAAATACATTTATTTAGCTTTAAGTATTTTATTATGAGAACAGCTGAATTTGCACATTGGAGAACTAGAATCAAAGAAGCAACTTCAGCTTACTTTATGTAGCTGCTTGATCTTTCTCCTTCTGATGCTTCTCTACTTCTGCCTCATTATATTCTTTCTTTTGAGGTCTCTGTATCCTGAAAAAAAGTCCGCTTATTATGAGTATTGTATTTCAAGTGACTGCAGCTATCAAAATGCTCTTTGACTTTATGTCTAAGGTACTTCAACACACAGCTGTCTTTTTCATCACAGGAAAACTCAGAAGTAGAAAAGGATTTTGGTGAGGTTTTTTTGTGTGATTACTACTATCTATTATTCCTATTTATTTCATGGGAGTGGTTCTTCAAGTGCGGGGTTTGTTCTGCAAAGAATAGAGTTAATGAAACCTGGTTTTCTACACATCCGTGTCCTTCATGTCCATCTTTCACTGTAAATAACTCTAAGCCTTTCTCTTACTACTTTCACATATGTCACTTTCAACAATAAAATATGGTGTCTGCACCATGTCTGCAATAGTATGCATGCCTGCTGCATATCTGAACTCTGCCAAATTTATTACATCACAGCTTAGATCTGTTAGTGTCTCTTCCAGTGTAGATTTATAAGGAATAGGAGTTATTAATGTGAATTTTTCTTCTTTATTCAACCAAAAAATTCCTACTGTATTTATTTTCTGACATTTTTCTTCCTCTAAAATTTGTTAGTTACAGATCAATATTTAAAAACACTTATGTATAGGCATATAGAATTTTGGGGTTGTGCGGTGTTACAGTGAGCTCATGGGCACTCTGTGCCCCCTTCCCCGGGACCCTGTGACTCTGATCAAGATAACCCTGGACCCCTCCTTCCTGCCCCAATGGAGTTGGTGGAGAGCCAGAGAAGCCCACCCTGTCCAAAGTCTATATAGATCCCTGACAATTCCTGTTTGTCCTCTTTTGCCCCGCTCTCCCCTTGGACATCACAGAATAAAGAGAGCTGAACCAAAATATATCGGGGTAAGAGCCTCTTTTGGAAATCTTTGCCTTCTCCTGATATTCCTCCCCTCAAAGCCTTGGATCCCTGGGCTAGCCTGATAATTCAGGGGGCTGTGAGGGGGGGAACGTCAGTGCGTTTGTAAGTGAAGGCAAAAAGAAGACTTGGTAGATGGACTATTGATGTCTCAGGTTTTAGATTTTATATTTTTTGGATTCTGTACTGCTTTAGTGTGTACTTCTGAGCTTTATATTAGGGGATATTAATCTCTCCTCACAGAGCAGCTAGACAAAACAATTCCATTTCTAGCTGGCGACCAGGGACAACCAATCTGAATCTTAAGCCCAAGAGCATAAACAATGGTGGAATGAAGAGAGAAAAACAAGGGCAATACTTCATAGCCTAAATCTGTAATTGGACAATTAACTCCAGTATGCTAATGGAGCAGAACTTATAAAAGTGAGAGACCCCCATGACCGGTCGTCCATTTTGTGACCATTTGGGTTCATCTTGGGTGTAGCCTTGGCTAGGTTCTTGTGCTGCTCAAGGTGTGGTCTGTTGAGGCGTTCTGATAAATCCCTACGTTATTCTTTAACTCTATCTAGCCTCTGTTCTAGGTCAGCCTTCACAAGGCATCAATATAATTGCAGTAATACATAAAGGACATGAAAAGATATTTTTATTTTATCTGAAAATTGATGTGAAGAAATTTTAATATCTCTAAACATATAGCCCTGATTCAGGAAATACGTGCACATATTCTTAATATACTTATTGCTAATAGTCTTATTTTTGTATAAATTTTATAAGGGCCTCAGTGTCTTAATGATTTCTACACATATCTTACTTTTAGAATGTTGTTGAAAATATGTTTTATAGAGCTAACATATTTTTTTCATATCTTATTGGCTCTTAATTATTTTTTCACAGAAGAGTAGAATCTTGTTGCAGGTGAACAAGGATCTAGATATCCAACACTTCCTAAAGTCAAGGAAGGTTAGATAATAAATAATTTTTTCTTCAATTTTCTTATACTTCACAAAATTGCTCTGAAGTACCTAAGTTGTTCAAATATTTGAGACTCTAATGAACAGGTTCAACATAATTTTAAAACTTAAGCTCATTGGTAGAGAACAAATAAGAATCAGAAATTTCCTTTCTGATCTTGGGCTCTGTCACTACAGTTTTGACATAAAAATAGACAATGAAGTAGCAGTGTAGAAAAAATGCAAAATTTTTAACATTCGAGTTAGTGATTTATGAAATGTAAATGAAAACTTTACTGATCAATGGCTATAGTGAATTTTATATCAGTAGTAATTTCTCAAGTAAGATAAGATGTCTATTTAAAATATGCATTTTAGGTAAAGGAGGGACTGATTAGGAGTACAATAACAGGTTTTATTGCACAACAGAATAAAAGTAATTACTGTGGTAGTTCCTTCTTTCTTCATAGACAATGCATTATTCCTGCATTCTCCATATTAGACTAAAAAACACAGAAATCATATCTTGCCAAGACTATACCATGGGTCTGGGCAGAGTAAGACTACACTGAATGTCATGAATCATGGTACAATGTTTTAACCTCAAATTATATTATAAAGACATCCATAAATATAAACTTCATTTTTAAAATAGGACAGAAAATTGCATCTGCTTTCCTGAGAATCGGGTTTTGAATTTGTTTTCTCCTAAATACTATCCCAAGGAAGCCCAGTCCTCCTCTTTCAGGCAATCCAATCTTCATACTTTTTTGCATCTTTAAAGAAATACATTTTCTTTTACTTTTGTTCTTGTAATTGAATTCATAATACTTTTTGAAAATATCATTGAATGTAGATTTAACTGTAAGTCACTTGGTATTCAGATTTTTTCAGTAATTAATGGCAGTTACAACCATTCAGTGCTGGAAATACTGGCAGATTGGCAAATAATCCCATTCAATTTTTTTCCAAGTATACAACTAAATTTAATGAATCTCAACATTTTTTAAGTGCTTCCAGGATTTTAATTTTAATGACACTCAATCAAAACAACTTTATGTTAACAGAATTTTTAAACTCAGTTGTAGATACTTGATTTATGCAAAAGATGCTACCAACTGCTCCCCTAAAGCTCTCTGTTTTCAGTAATGAGGGAGAGGCATGCCCTTCCAAAGTCTTAAGTCACATAATTTGGAATTCTGCTCTGAGTGACTGTGGTGACTGAGTGTAAAGGAAACACGTGAAGAGTAAAAGTCTGATTTAGATGGAATAACCTCAGTGCCTTAGTGAGAGAAACCTAATCCTTTTTCTGAATCTTTCAAATCTTAATGTTTGGATTTATATGAAACCAAGTCTTCCACAAATGCTAGGAATGTGGATCTACCTAAACAAACCAGGAATATGAGAGCAAACCTCCATTAGACTCAGCCAGAGTTGTGTGCCTGATATCAAGGCAATAAAGTCTGTGCACATGTAAATTAGTCCTCACTTTTCTCCTCTTTTTCTACGTATTCGAGTAAAATATGGTTGTCTATAATTAAGATTCACAGTCCTGAATTGTCCCTTGGTTTTATAGACAAGCATTTTCTTGCAAAATACATGTTACAGCTCTATTAGAATATTGAACACTGCCTGTAAATGTTCCTGAAAATAGAACTGGTGATCCATATAATTAATTTGATAGGTTTTTGTTTTGGTTTTTTGTTTGGTTTTTTGTGTTTGTTTTGTTTTGTGTTTGTTTTGTTTTGTTTTGTTTTGTTTGGTTTGGTTTGTTTTTTGGGTTTTTTTTTGCACAGTTTTGACACAGACCTCTGGCCAGTCAGAACAGTCACACGTGTATTCCAGGAACAGTTAGAAGATACTTTCCTAATGTATGCTTTTTTAAAACTGGATTGTAAAAATATATATTATGGTATGTAGATTCAGCATTTCATACCAGATAACTTCTATACTGTGTCCCATCCAATCTGGTGCTCTATGATCCTACTATACTGTTAGTCATAAAATGTTCTATATCTTACACACAACTACTTAATGTGATAAATAGCTAATCATGGTAAACACAAAGATGAGGGAAGATCAGAGAAATGGATTTAAGGGATAGAGGAACAAAAGGAATATTCCAATATTCCAATTTTCCAATTGGAATATTCCCTATGGTCATCACAAGAAAAAGCTGAAACCAGGATCCTTCCAGTGAAACTCACCAGGAGGAAACTGGCCAAATGAAAGAGGAAGATCTGCAGGACCTGATCACAAACAAGTATAGGAAATTAGAGGCAAAAAGTGAATCCAAAGGTAAGTGGTCAGGGACCTGCTGCTGCAATGAGAGACACAGATCAGTGAGGCTGGATATGAGACACCATCTGGGTACTGAGGGAGCTGTCAGAAGAGCTCGACAAGCCACTTTTCATCATTTATCAGCTGTCATGGATAGCCAGCCAGATCACAACTGACCAGAAGTTAGCAAACCCACCCACAGGAGAGACTAGAAAGAGGACCCAGGGAACTACAGGCTTGTCAGTCTGACATCAGTGCCAGGGAACATCATGGAGCAGACCAACCTAAGGACCATCATGTAACATATGCAAAACAACCAAGGGATCAGACCCAACAAGCAAGGGTTCATGAAAGGCAGGTTCTGTTTGACTAAACTGATCTTCTTCCATGGCAGTGTAACCAACTTGGTGGATGAGGGAAAGGCTGTGATTGTTGTCTACCTGGACTTAAGTAGCATCTAGTATTACAATGTGACACAACATAATATGATTTAATTTATTATGCCAACTTCAATTTAGAAGAAAACCTACTTTGAATCAGATATTTGCTATCAATTTCAGATGTGAGTTTCTGAACTGATTTGCTAAGTATGGTGGGACTGGATGTTTGTGAAGCACAGGTTCTTGTAGGCAGCCATGAAAATCCAAGAACAGTAGTGCATTCCTGTTTTCTTATATTTGACACCACCCATGAGGCACTCAAAGGCATTTGGACAGTTGGATAACTGTGGGGTTTATGAGACAAAATTAACAAACTAAAACCAGAAGTGATCATCAGACCTGTGAGATAAAATGAAGTTTTACCTTCACTGTCAGAAGAGACATCAAAATATATAATGGTCTTGAGACTAATTGTCCATGAGGTCTTTAGAAATAAGTGTAAGGTCCCAGTACTATAGAATTATTACCTTTTATAATATCTATAATAGACCCTGGAAGTAGCACTATTATTAAGGAAATTACAGTTTTTCCTATGTTAATACATGAAGGTGAAGTGAAGTGAAGGTCACTGAAGTGGTTTTTTCTAAAAAGAAAGGAGAAAGAAGGAACACTAGCTTTCCCTTTTATTTCAAAGACCTTGAAACAGCACTACATCTCCAAACATCACATTCTGCAGAAAATTAATCTTCTCCAAGGACAGATGGTACTGACCTAATCCAAACCTGCTTAATGTGCAGAATGGTAGTGTTGTTTTTTTCCCCTTAATTCTGTTGATTGAATAGTACCACTGAATTACAAAAATACAATGCTTATTAGGCATCACAACCTTCTTCCACTCTTCTGAATCTCCATTTTAAAGAACTGATTTATTTTTGGGGGAATAACCGCTTCTGTTTTAGAATATGACAAGAAATCTTATTGCATCTAGATTGAATATAACTTATTGAAAATTAGTCCAGAAAATAGTGTTGTTTCTTGGCCTATGTAAACTTTTCTTCCTCTACTCTTCTTTTCTGTTTTCCAGTAATTATCACCCATATTCTGGTGTGCTCTTATTGCTACTCTTGAATGCATTTCTTTGCTTTCTTGTATGGACAGGTTCAAATTTTAATGCCAATTATTAACATCTCCAATTTAAGGCTAAAAGAAAACTCAAGTTATGGGTAATCGAATTCTGAAAGTAGTACCAAGAAAGAAAGAGTAGAGGATATTTTACTTTGTCAAATAGCCTCTTCACAAAAATGAAAAATAAATCTAAACTTCATCAAATGTGATTTGTTGAAACCCCATTATTAAACCCCAAACATTATTTCTTAGTTTAACTATTTTTTTAGTGAGGCTCTTTTCTGCTCAGAGACACTTCAGGTAAGAAATACATGTCCAATGGACAGCTGTGCAGCCCTGGTACCTGTGGCCTTCACAGGTCTTTCATGTAGACATACGTTGGCATATTATTAGGTTTATCAAGGAAAAAAGAAGAGACCAAATCACATAAAACCAGTAAGTTAACATAGGAAAGATGAACCAGCAAGGATTTTCTTTGATAAGAGTCCTGGAAATTATGAAACACATCACTCATAAATTGCTTTTAGAGAAATAGAATGAAAATAATGTTGCTACAGATAGAAGGGAGCATAGAGAGCAGGGAGAAAAATTGCATTTTGTGATACAAGGCAGAGAAAAAGAAGAAAATATAAATAATCAAAAAACCCAAAACCAGATGACTTCCAAAATAGTAGTTCAACAGTAGACAGAAATTAAGTGTTGTGACATGAATAGGTGTTGTATATTTAATACACAGTCTTATTTTTGTCCTGTATAAAATGAGATGTAATTTTTTGACAGCCTTTCAAAGTCTTTATGTTTCTTTACTTATGTTGATACATTTCCCAAAAGAATAAATAAATCCAAAATTTAGTTGTCATAATCTGTAAATCTATATTATAGAAGAATTAGAAGCTCTTAGAAAAAGCTAAAATCAGGATTTCTAGGAAAAGACAGTGGTGCTTTCACAATTATGAAAGAGTTAAGCAGACCAGATGTATAAGATGAGAAAGGAAATTGTTCATGTAGAGAGTTATGCTTCATCTTTGGATTATTTCCTTGGGCTGCTGTGTTCCAGAAGAGCACAACCAGCAGAGTGGCATCTATTCAAGCTGCTGACAATGTTCTAAGCTGAGATAGATCTGAGCTAGACTCTCCAAAGAGAGTGCTTTTATTCCTAAATTAACTTTTCTTAATGCATTAAGAGGAAGATGCCACATGAAAGTCACAGATTCAGATTTCAAGGTCCAGGTGCAGACTTTTTCTGTACTGGGCCTTGGATTTGTTGAAGGCTGGTGAAGCCTGAGATAACTCAACCAAAATATTTTGTCCTAAATAAATAGTTCTAGTGCATGTAGCAGGAGAGAATGAACTTTGCATTTTTAAGTCCATCTCTTTTTTTTACTCTTCTGAAGAAATCTAGGGAAATAAAGCAGGAAAAACTTCAAGGTTTAATTACAAAGTCAATGATAAAATTGGCAGGGAGAAGAGTAAAACTCAATTTTGCTGTCATTGTTCTGGACTTACTGGTTTGTTTTTTTTTTTTTTCCTTCCTGATTAATTTCACCCTCTGATAATAAAACAAGTCCAACTCAACATACAAAAATACAATTACTGGCATCTTTCAGACTTACTTCCTAGCACAGGTCATGAAGAAAATAGATCACACAGTTTCCTATGCAATTCTATTTTATACCTTCATTTACAGTTCACCAACATCTACTCCTTCATTGCCTTCAATAACCCTCTCCTGAGTTTTATGCTGCATTAGTTTATCTAAAGTAACTGCTTTTCTTTAGGTGGTTCACTGTACCTACCAGTGAGGGTCATGATTTGAAGAGGAGTTTCCCCCGCTGAATGCAGGTCTTTAATGCTTAAACACATGTCTGGGAGGTAGAGTTTTGTTAGCTGTGTCGCCCAATGTCCCCCAGCCCTGTGTCCCCAGAGCCCCTCATTTTCAACTCCACCCTCTCTGGGATTTGAAGGACACTGGTTTAGAGCATTTCATCCAGAACTTCCATTCCACTCCAAACCTTATTGAATAATCAAAGCAAAAAAATCAAAGGAATGGTGAAAGAAATCTCTAGGGGTTTTACAATTGTATTTTATGGTTTATGGCAATTACATTTTGCTTTATATACTAATAGGAACAATGGCATTGGCAATATTTTATCAGTTATCCTGTATTACATTAAGCTCAAAACCACAAAACCTGATTTTCAGAGCCAAAAGATTTTGAAAATCAGTATATCCTTGCAAATTCTTTGTCTATCTTATAAAATATGCTATTTGCTCTGATGGACAAATCCCTTTTGGTTTAATCTTTTAGGAATTTAGGAGCTCAGAGGAAAATGTGTTTGAGCTCAACATTTTGAGTCAAAATATTGTCCGTATTAACATAAGGTATATAAATACAAAAGTTGCAGGACTTGGATTAAACATTACAAACCTTTATTCACTTTTATAGAATAGGTGTCCTGCACCTGATGGGCATTTGGCATTGATGAGAGCTTCATCTCAAGTCATGTCACAGGTTAATGCTTGGGCAGAAGTAAGGTGAGAGATTAGCAGACCAGTGGAGATTACAAATATGTCAACTTTGTTCTGTTCAACCTTGCAGCAACCTTATAAACAGGATAAAAGCAAGGTTCATGGTTTTTAATGGTCAGTAGGGCATGCATTAATTTATAAATGTCCAAGAATTCTTTTCTTAGTTAATGTTCTTAATGCACTGACTTTTATGACCTGAATCAATTCTCTCTGTATTTTCTAAAAGTAGAAAGTGCAGGAAGTTTATATTTCCCTAGATGAGCTTGTCAAAGTAGATAAAAAATAACACAGACCCCAAAAATCTACGTGTCTAGAACATATTATTTTGCCACAATTCTAAATTTTTTTTTATTCCTGTTAGGTGAAAACTACTTTTTATATGCCATGACTACTTAGTGGCTGGATTGTAGACATAGATGGGTAACAGAAAGCAAAAAATATCTTTAAGGTCTGTTAAGCCATAAAGAGGATGCATACAGTAGGTATCAGATGAGGTAGATGCTAAGTCAATATGTAGAATTTAAAATGTATTTTATTTGGTCTGTGCTTTCTGGAAATCCACTTGGTGAAAATTTTCGTTTCTTGTATTGCTCATATACTAATGTGGAAAACATTCAGAAAAATACAAGGTCATATTTCCAGTCTGATTTTTCTCTGAATTTTGAATAAAGTTAATATGTCCATTTTAGCATTGTTTGTGTTCATCTTGTATTTATTTAGGTATATTGATGAACTTCTTTATAGATTATGAACACCAGTTATAGGTGTATTATTTTTTGACACTGGGACAAGAGTATTTCCAAAGAGGATTTGACCACCTGGAAATTGTCCTTTATTTATCCATTTATCAGTAAAAAAAAAAAAAAAAAAAAAAAAAAAAAAAAAAAAGTGTAACAAGACTACGTAAGGCCTTTTATTTCATGTCATTTCCATCCTTTCTATTGAATGCTCCCCTGTGACTCTTGTGGATATGTTACTCTGGAATTCCAGGTGGTGTCCCTACAAGGATGTAAGGCAATCCTTTGCTTTTTAATGCTTCTTGAAAGCCAACACAAAATTCCTTCATCGAAATATGAGCAATACTGAGCAAAAGTACTGCTGATACAATATCAGAAAAGCTTAGCCAGACATCCAGGGGAAAATCTCAGGGCCAGCAGACAGTCTCACAGGACCCAGTGAGGTGAGCAGGGTAGACTGAGGGAGAATGGTCAGAGCCACAGAAGCGTCTGGATCACAGGGGTATTGGGGTATGTCATAGTGAGGAAGCAGTTCTGGGGTCAAGTTGGAAATCCAATCCATAGGTCAGAGTTGAGACCAGGTCTTGTAGTGACCGAGCAGGTCTATAGTGACAGTCGTGGCTGGGAGCAGGCCAGGAGCTCATCTCAGGAGTTGAAGTTCAGGTCAAGGGATTCCGTGATGAGACAGGGCAAGGCTGTGGCACTCCTGTGACATTGCTGATTCTGGGTTGAGTAACTGGACTAAGCTGAGCTGGAGCTCCTGAGTCTGTAGATAGGGTGTAGAGAGGTTCTTGGTGAGGCTGGGCAGAGGCAATAAAGTTCCTTTATGGTCCTCACATATATAGAGATATTTAGAGTCAAGAGACCTAAATAGAGAAAGTGTTATGTTCTATAAGAAAGAGAATAACCATTCTATTTAAGTTTATAATTCTTCAGGGAGCAGTGACACTTTTCAAAGTTTGATTAAAGAAAATCAAGTACTTTTCATAGTAAATTTAGCACCAGCTTTCCATAAGCTGAATGAATTTCCAAATGTCTGAAAAAATTCAGTAAAACACTTGCTTTTGTTTTCTAGAGAACGGTATTATAATAATTTTTTGATATACATCCACCCAAGGAAAATATTCAAGAGTTGTGTTCATGCAGTGTGTATAGGGACAATCCTTTGACATACTTTATGCAACATGGTGACCTCTAGTAATACCCCTTATAGCCAGCAAATCAGAGTCTTGCATTTTAAAAGGAAATTATGCCTGCTTCTTGTAGAAGTCTTTTTAGCAGTGCTCTCAAACTATCAATATTACACCATTATTATATACTATATATTACTCTTTGCTCACTGAGATGCCTTGATTATTAAAAAATTTGTTTTAATCATGATGAGAAACAAAATAAAAATTAAAGGCAAGGGTATGAAAAGTGTCTTGTCATCTTATTCATCAGGCCTCTTATTTGAAGGGCATATATTAAAGTGTTATTTAAACTTTGCAGCAAGTCATTAAAAACAAAGTCGCAGGTTCCCCAGTACTCTCTTTATCAATCCATTCAGACTTTATTAACTGCTCCCTTTTATTTTAACATTATTTCTGTATTTCCATTCCATAGTCTCCTTATTAAAATTCTCAGACCAAGAGGCACAACTCTCTAACTAAAGTGAATTAAACAGCATGAGGGTTGTACATTGCTCTTACCTGCATAGGTTAGAGCTGCAACTCAGCAATTTTATGCCTCTCTTGCTAAGGCAGTTCTAATATATGGTGCACTCTAGAGAGGTGTGGGGATAAATCTTTGCAGTTTACAACCCTTATTGTTTTCTCCTTCAATAATTTTAATTACCTGCCCTCACTTAAAAAAATAGCATAAACATAATCTAAAATTTAAATCAGTATTGCAAAAAATATAGACTATAGCCACAATTTTCAGACTGTATTTGTTGTATCAGGCTTCGGAATTATTTGGGAAGCATATAAAACAATAGGTAATAAGGGTAGGATTAATCTTACCTAACTTTTGCCATCTAGCCATCTAAGATGACTTTCCAGTTTCTCTTTACAGCCATAGAACTGTACAATGGAGCAGTAATATGAATTCTTAAAGGTGACCCATCTGACCTGTTACAGTTTCTTGTCTCAGAACTAGAAAAATTGCTCTATTAAAGGAACTACTTCTTTCCACTAACTATGAAGGAAGCTAATAGAGACAAACTCAGAAATATTTTTTTTTAAGAAAGACGTGAATTTCATATTACCTTAAGTTTTAAAAAAGTTTCCATATTTTTTTTTCTGAGTTTAAGGCTAAAATTGTCTATATATCAGTTTTTTATCTCCATCACAGGTACTTATGTTCAAAGAATACCACCAAAACAACCCTAACTTATAATAAGTGGGGTCAGACACAGTTTTCACCCACACAGAACACACTGTCCCAAGGTCATTTGGGAGCAACCTTAATTTATTTTGCTCATGAAACACACGACTTTAAGACACTCTGGTTTAAAGAGGGCACAAGATACAATTATTAATTACATGTCTATATTAGGTGGACTGGATTCCTTTGTTGCTTCTTTCATTTCATTCTAATTGAAATTGGGATTTAATCATTAATTGTATGGCTTAATATTTATCTGGAAAACATTTATTGGTGTTCAGCTTCTTTTGGACTTGTGAGATTTATTGTAATTTACTGTGATTTATTAATGCTCATTCATTCATATTAATAGAGAAAGACGGTAGCCAGCAGCCAGTGTTTAGACTACAGTAAAAGCAACCTTTTGAATAGAAGGCAAGCTGGTGGAAAACATGAGATGCAGTTTGTTGTATAACTTATAGATTTATAGGTTTACAGATTGGATTCTGGTAATGATAATGGGCTTCATAAGTAGGAAGAAAAATTAGTTTTTAAATTTGGGCTGATTAGATCTACTTAAAGTTTTGAAATAGTTGTACCAGTGAATATACATTATGGAGGGCTATGACAGCACTTTTGAAGTGAATACCCATAACTGTACTCAAGAACGCGTAATCAAACACAAGAACACTCATTTGCACATTAGTCTATGCACTTTTATTAATTAAAGCACTTTTTGAAATGTTTGTCTGTCTTCTAAATGTTTGCAATAAGCAAGCAAACAAACAAATAGACAGAACAAGAGGTACTGAGTTGGACAAGAAGTGTTGCAAGCAAGATATGCCAAATAACAGAGTTTTGGAATCACAGAATCACTGAGGCTGGAATATATTACTTTCTCCAGTTCTTTATTTAAACAGTGAATATTCTTTATTCCATGAATATAATTTAAATATTGGAATAATAGATTTATGGAATGGCTTGAGTTGGAAGGGCCCTTAAAGATTGTCTAGTTCCAATCTGCAGTTGGCAGGGACACTTTCGACTAGACCAGTTGCTCAAAGACTTATCCAATCTGACTTTGAACACTCTCAGGGATGGGGCAGCCAGCAATTTATATAGGCAACATTTTCCTGTGCCTCATTAACCCTCATAGTAAAGAATTTCTTCCTAACATCTAGCTTAAAACTATTCTGTCTCAGTTTGAAGCTATTTCCACTATTTCTGTCAATATATGTCCTTGTAGAAAGTCTCTCTCCATATTTCTTCTGGCTCCCTCAGGTACTGAAAGTCTGCAATTAGGTCACTTTGAAGCCTTCTCTGTTCCAGGGTGAACAATTTCAATTCCCTCAGCCTTTGCTCATAGAGCAGTTGCTCCATCCCTCTGATCAAAGCAGCGGCCGTTCTTTGGACTCATTCCAACAGGTCGATATCCTCGCTTTGCTGGGGACCTTTGATTTTACTGTAAGGTTATGAGAATTTGTCTCAGTTTTAACAAATACAGTCAATGTTTTCTAAAAATTATCATACAGTCAATATTTTGTAAGAAATACACATTAGAAAGACTCTAACAAAGCAATTTGCTTGTTTATAATTCAGATAAAGCAATTTAACATTGGTACATTCAGTCAAGCTTCCACTTAGTTTTCGGTTTGTTTTTTTTTTTTCTTTCCCTTTTGCCTCCTAGAGAAAAATATTTTGTGTTTGTTAATTTAAAAGCTTGTAATCCAAACTTGAACAAGGAACTCAGACTGGTTTTTTTAAGATTTGATTGTTTATTTTTATTGCCAGCTGTATCCAGCTTGCTGACTTATATACATTACACATCAAAATTTTGCACAGTTCATTGAAGAATCTTATTGTTCTCTCAGTCCAGAAAATCACATGAATGCAACACATTGTCTAGAATCCAAGGTAGTATACATCACATTTTTAGCTAGATTATCTGCTTTAGCCACTATTCTCGTTCTGGTTAGTTTTTCAATCTAAATAGCCAGCTGCTGAGACATGAAGATTAATCTTTCCAAACTACAAAGATAGGAAGAAAAAAAGAAAAAAAAAAAATTAAGGAAAGAAATCCACCACTACAATTGTCTTGTGCTAAAATTCAAATGTATCGCATTTTAGAAGAAGTAAATATTATCCTTTCCTTTGGTCTCCAACCTCTTCCCAGTGGAAAACACTCTGTTTTTAAGCTTCCTTGCTAAACTTTTAATGTGTGTCTTATTTCTTTGTCATGATACTTTGGAGGGGTTTATGTGTATAAATTTCATTCATAATTATTTTTGAGACAAATCTTTGCAGAATAGAGGATTCCTATTGGAAAAAAAACCTTGATTTTGAAGGGGCAGTATTTGTATAAGTTTCTGTTTTGAAGAGAAAAGAAACATAATTTTCCTGTCATAACTTCAGCAAATAATTGATGTTAAGAAATTCTGGGTAAAGTGTCAGTGTTTTCCAGTGAACAGATATTACTGTAACATTTGGAGATGGCAGTTTGCACTGGGAGAATGATCATGAGAAATTCCTCTGCAATGATACATGCCATCATTTCTCATTTAATCAATAGAATTCATCATTAAAGACACTGATTCAGCAGAGTTATGCTTTTGGGCATATACACAGTCCCATTAACTCTAGTAACTGTAGATGACAAAATTGTTCAAAACAAGGCATCTATTTTTAATACTAGCATGCAAATCACATACCCACAGAGGAAAGACCAAGCAGGCAACCTACAAAAATAAGGAATTATCTCAGTCCTGCGTGGAGCAGGAGGTTTCTTATAGTCCTTCCAGTAGTTTCTGTAAATAATACAAGGTTCTTGGACTAGAGAGATATCAAATGTGGATGTTTCTGAAGGTTACCATTTTTTTTTTTTTTTTAAAGTAAGAGAACTATTGTTAAAGTTTCTGTCCCAGGAATAAATAATTTATTTAAGGAGGAAACACATCATCGTGATTTATAACTCTGAATCTAAAGAAGAACTAAAAAACTTGCTCACAAGAGGAGCATCTTCTCCACCAATTTGTCAGAGAGTTTATACACTTAGGAACAGTGATTCACCAAATATCTAGAAAAGGCCTAAGTTAAGAAAGCAGTGTCAAAATATAGACAGACAACACCTTATAATGACTACTGATTTCATTAGCACAGGTATTTCTGGCTAAGTTTCAAGTTATAACGTAGAGAACTGTACGTATATATTCTAAAGTTATTTCAAACTCCAAAGGTAAAATCTTCTGTCCATTCCTCTGCCATGCAGTAATTTTCAAATGTGAAACTGTTTGAATAAAATGTGATGAAATGTAAGGAAAGGTATAGCAGTATGAAATCCATATTATTCTTTCTTATGGTTATCATATTGTGACATATCTATCTAAAGAATTTCTTGTGCATTTTGTATTTTTCTGTTCGAATCTGAAATACTATCAGTTTCCTTTCTATCCTGTAGACATACAGATGAAGAATGGAGTGAAAAATTCAGGTAGAGGCATAAACCAAAAGAAAGACTATTCCTTTGCTTGTTAAAGCAATGAGAATATCCTTTCAGGTCACAGACTATGTGAGTAAGAATAATAGAATTAATTTTCCTGATTCTGAGTGTTTCTGACATGTATTGAGGTTTAAGGTTCTTTTTTTAAAGATGTGGAAGCTTGCCTTTCACTGATAAACCACTTTTTACAGTGTTAAGTTTCCTTACATTCAGCATGAAAAATACAACCTTAGCTGTATTGCTAGAAATTATTATACTCTTGGACAGGTTCAACATATACTAAGATACCTTTTAGAAAAAGTTATAACATAAAAATACTCCATAAGCTGTTTGTATGCCTATCCAGATATTTTACTGTGCTTTCACAGAGCAGCTAAGCATATTTATCTGCATTTTACAGAGGTAAAGAAACAGCCGTAGATCTTTGTGTGATAATGATTTCATCAATATGGATGTCAAAGTTTAAGAGATTCAATTTTAATGCTTCACCTCTTCCTCTCTTGCATTGAAGGTTTAAAACACCTCTGGTCAGGATTAGATGCCTGTAAACAGAATTTCTGACCAAAAGAACTCTGATGTCAGTGTTGCAATCTTTGTATTTTCTCTAAATACATGCAAGAACTCATTCAAAATAGACAAGGTGATTTTTAACACTAATTTTTGCACATGTACGTTGGACTATAGATGATTATTAAGGGAAGCTCCGGATCTGGAATAAAAATGTAAAAGTGGCTCAGGGTAGAAGAGGCAGTGAGGGTGGGAGCAGGGGACAACACAGGCAGATTTTGGTGTAGTCTCCATTTTTCTGCTTAAAGGAATAAGGATGTGATTTTGAGTTAACCTGTACCATATATTTATCATATTCTGCCAAATTGCACTTTTTGATAGTGTTTGAACCTATATGATCTTTTTATTAAAGATAGAAGTCCACACTGCAACGACCATGCATAGAACCTCATCATGTATACTTGTGTTAAATCTATTCTGACTTGCTGAATGCTTGCATCTTAAATGTATGTAAGTGCTTACACCTGTATGCTGGTGGAATTACAAATGGTGTCATACCAAATTCTAATTAAAACCTGTGTCGGCAGCTTCTGTTTTTTAAAACCATTCAAGTTTTAGAAAACTGTTCAGGGAGCATGGTCTGCCTCCTAGATCTTCCTGGAACACACCAATTAATAAGATAGCATTATCTACCTCTGATTTCTATCTCTCTTTCTTGCTGCCCTGAGTTGATATGACTAGTACTGTACCTTCTGTAGCACTATCAGTTCCACTGTTTCTCCATTTGGCAATCAGAAACTTGCTCAGTAAAATGTCATAGATAGTAGTAGTAGTTGTGATACATTCTGCTGGTATTTTGTCTTTGTTAAATGCCTGACTAGTTATAAAGAGTGCTTCAACAGGGTTTGTGCTTAAGGTCAAGATCTTTACCTATTCTTGACTCTGTAATTAAGAAATAACCAAATATTTTATTAAAAACCATTAATATTGCCAAAAAAAGATTTTTTAAGAAGAGTTCATGAGTTTGGATTAAAATTTCATTCTACTAGAAAAAACAACCAATACAAATAACATTATTGTCTATATTATAAACTTGTATAGATTGCCTTTTTTGTTGTCAAAAAATCTGGCTTTCAAATTTGTTCTAAAAATAATCCCAGGGGTTTTGATATAAAGCTGTTGTCCAGAACTTGTTTTTCAAGGGTAGGATTTGTCTAAACAAGTAGTAATTTGTCTAAACATAATTTTACCACATATAATACAATTTTACCATGTAACATAAGGTAAAATTAATTTAGCCTCAGTTTGTATGTCTAAAAGTATCTGTACTGTAGTCATCTTCTGTCTTCTTTGATATACTAGTAGAAAATGTAGAAACCTCCAGAGTCTATTAATGTAATTTTTATTGCCCACCCTAACATGACATGAAATGCCTTCTGGAGGTGGCTAATTGTGTCTTACTGACTGCAAAAATATCATGTGACATACATCTGTTAAACATTGAACTGCTAGATGACCAAGTCAGATTAGGTCAGAGTATGCACTTTAATTTTTCAAGGTGAGATTTGCCTATCTCCTGTGTTATTTTCAGGAAATCTAAGGGGATCCTATAATCTTCCACTGCTGACCTGCATCACACAATATATGTATATGGAAAAAAACCCCTCTTATGTTTCATCTCTACCTTAAGAGTAGAGTGGAACAAAAAAAAAAAAAAAATGAAAGGGAAATTGATACTCTCTCTCCAGTGAGCCAGGCAATACAGCTACATGGACTACTAATGAATTCTCAAACTACACATAGGCTATAACAGACACATAAAGTAAAAAACAGTTTAAGCGTTAAACAGACATGAGAAGCAAAATAGGCAGCCACTGTTTTAGGTAGGTGCAATTTAACATAAAGTTTCATGTCCATATATCTTAGAACAGAGAAGCTAGCACCTAATTTCCCTCATTTGTGGAGACCTGCTTTGTACCCATACCAATAGGTTTCTAATTAAAATAAAAGTATAACACACCAGTCCTGACATCTTTTTATTAATTACAGTGTTGTTCACCACCAGTCTAGCTTAAAACATTTTTGATTTAAGGATAGAATAGATTGTGAATATATTAAGTTTATAATGTATGACAGCCTGTACAGTTTCATAAATTGAATGGAAACATTGAATTGACAAAAGGAAAACATGTAATGACTTGGAAGAAAGCTGTGATCTGAATGGCTGAAGAGTATCCTAGATCCAGTTAATCTTTTTTCAATGAGAGTTAACATCAAGGCAATAAAACCTCTCCATGACACCAATCAGTACTCTACATCATAAGACATGTGATTTTTCAAAGCACTTTAAGAAGATAGCTGTAATTAATTCTCAAAATCATGTTATTGTTCTAAACTGAGTATAATTAAGATGTCCTTAAACCTAAGGCTAGAAGAACCTTGTAAATCAATGTGATAGAAGAGTAGTGAGAACAATTAATTATCTGCAGTGTCATTGTGATTTATTGGTATTTATGTTGTGTTTCTACTTATGACTGATTCCTCTCACATGAAAAACTGAATTCCTACTCTGCATTTATAAAATATCAGATCTTTAGACTTCTTACAATACATAAAAATGAATTTTTGAAATTAAGACTCGGTATGTGTGATAAATAAAAATTAACTGTCCACTATATGTGAGCATATAATGAGAGAAAATGTACATAGTCCATATTTGTCCCTGAGGCCAACTGGTACAGACTAGGCTGTGTTGCTACTTTTAAACTTTTATCCTCTAAAGAATGTCAACATCCAAATTGTTGATTTGGAATGCTCCCCTCGCCATGTTAACCAATGCATCACACATACAAATTGCCTTGGAAAGTCAAGTTGGATGTACCAAAAACATGCAGGGATCACTACAGGAATATAATGAAAACAAAAAGTATATATATTTTTAAAGGGGCTTCAGTTAGAAGTTTTCAAAGACTCAGGAGTGGTATTTTCACATTATTTTTCTTTCAGATAATAAACATGTAATTTATTTACATACATGAAGTCATGGTGTAACAGCTTATTCTTCACTTTATGCACAAATATAAATTAAAATGTACATTTATTTTTTAAAGAATAGTTGAAATGCAAGCCTGAACACGGCAATATTGGAAATCTAATGCATTTTTGCTGATAAGTTTCAGTAAAAAGACAGCTTAATATTGTAGCACACTATGCTATTGAGGCATGATTGTCTGAGGATGTGAATATGTGAACAAGAAAAAATAAAGAAAGAAACCCACAAAAAACACCACTAAATAAACCCTAAACAAACAAACAAACAAACAAACACACAAAAAAAACCCCAACCAAAAACCCTACAACCCTGGACAAATTACAGAAAATACATTAATTATATTCTTATTTTCAGGAAGTACATTATGGAGCTGTGCTGGATTCATCTTCAGAGAGAAAACCTGACTTATTCCCAGCGAATGTGGAATGGTAATGGAAGTTACTGTAGTTAAAGGGAGAACAGGAGAGACAAACAGATTTTGTGGCAGATGGATAATTTAGAAACAAAGTTAGTTCTAACGTTATTACAAATCTTGCTAAATTTGCAGTCAGGTACTACTGGAATGTGGAGCATGTTGTCATGTGTTCATATTGGAAAAAGAGTCAGAGGAGAAAAAAAAAGGGATATTGTGTTTTATGTCAATAATTTAAATATATAGAGCTGTGTCATAGAAGTTACGAGAGGCTGATCAGTTGCTTTTGAGAAACAGACACAATATGATGCAGGTGTTGGCTACTGACCTCCTGATCAAACGGTTTTTCATTAATGCTTCAAAAGAGATGAGGAAGTCTCATGGTTGCAATACAAAGTTATTGTGGAGGACTTCAACTACTCCAACATCTTCTGGATATGGCTGAACACAAGCAAACCGGGAGAATTCTGGAGTGCATTAAGAACAGTGTTTTGATTGCTGATGCTGTATGGATAGAAGGTGAGGACTCATATGCTAGAACTGCTGCTGCTGAATACAATTAGCAGCATGATTGATAAACAGCAACCTTCATTCCAAGTGCTATCAAATGATTTACATATCCTTAGGAAAATGAGAAAAAAAGAAGGTATAGTCAAGGCATGGGATCTAGAAAATGAGACTTTTGCTTGTTCATGTAATTGGTAGAAAGAATCCCTTGGATGCTGTTTCAGATGGAAAAAAAAAAAAAAAGAAAAAAAAAAAAAGAAAAAAAAGGGAAAGACACCCCCCCACCCTAACAACCGAAATCTCAAAATAGATAGTTATAACAGAGGAGAAACTCTTCAAAGCACAAGGATGGTCAATGAAATTAGACTGGCTTGACATAAATCCATGGATAAAATATCCTGATTGTACTCAAATGCAAATAGAAAGAGTATGGAAGCAGGAAATAGAGATCTAATACCAGGAGGAAAATAGGAATATGATATGAGATGCATGGATAGAATTAGGCAATTAAGTAACCTAAAGCTTATAGTTGAAACTGGGAATGTGAAAGTCAACAAGAAGGGTTTTGTAAGTACATTGACAACAACGAGAACAGAAACCAAAGATGATGTAGGCTTGCTCTTACTGAACTAGTGAATTGCTGATAACAGAAAATTAAAAGGCAGAGATACTAATTTTCTCATTTGTACCAGTTTGTACTTGCAATGTCTGCTGTCAGGCCTCCCATGTCTACTAAATGAAATACAACTTAACAGCACAAAAATATCAAGTGAGGGACCATGTTAACAAACTGTACAAACATTCAAGACTTCTGAGAGACCTGTCAGATGCCATTTCAAGGTCCCTGTCTGTCATCTTTAAAGGGTTGTATCTGTCAAAGGAGTTCCCTGTAGCATTGAAAAAGACAATTATTATGCTCATCCTCTAAACTGGAATGAAGAGCCAAGGTAATACAGGCTGTCTGTGGAGAAAATGCAGCAAATCTTTTTGGAAGATATTTCCAAGGGAAAAAAGTGGTTGGAAATAGCTAGCATGGATTCACTATGGGCAAATCATGCTTGTTTAGTATGATTGTCTTCTACATTAAGCTAACTGGCAAGTGCAGCAGGATCAGCTGTAAAATCTCTATAGTATAACAAAAGAAGTGGCCTAAAAGAATAGAGAAAAGGTAGGTAAGACTCATTGAACTAATAAAAAACTTGTTTATAAGTCATCAGCTGTTCAAAAGCATATTTTTAAGTGTTGTTCATTTGGTATTATTGCTAGGGTTCATCTCATGCTTGAGATCTGTGTTAATTACTGTGATAGTGTGCTTACCATTCACTTTTTCTTCTTGAGCAGTAGCTCCCAATGTTTGTAATGATGGCTGCATCTGGCATACAGGTAATCCAATATTTAAGGGCCATAAATCTTGCTCAGAACCTAAGGGACATAACTCTTGCTCAACAGCTGAGGGATAGTCAAGCATGTGACAACTCAGAAAATGTCTGCCTTGCAAAAAGGGCTATAAGTCAGTCATCTTGCTCCATAAATAGTGGACAATTCAGGGCCTACAGAGCTCTCCTGCACAGCAGTGTTCTGCACACCAGCATCTCCCCTTGCATAGCAACATCTCACAAAGTTATTCCGGGAGACTGAGGGAATCAGTATCTCATCAGACACTTGGTAAGTGAATTGGAATAAGTGCACTTGAACTGAAATCTTAGCTGAGTGATAGAAAGGATTGCTTGTGCACATGTAGTCCCTTAGGCATAAACCACTGACCAAGCCTGACGATCCATATTGTCTTGTCTGTATGGATCCAGTCACGCCTAAACTCCTCTTAGAATGGAGTTTAGAACCCAAGGAGGTCCTTTTTGAATCTCATGCCTTATCATGAATGTCTTCCTGAGGGTTTTATCTGACTCTGTACTCTATGCAGCAAGTAATTACCTTGCCATCAAATCTTGTTGAATCACTGTTGCATTTACTATTAAGCTTAGTTAAATTGCTGTTCTGTACCAATAAACATACCACTATTTCTTTCTTTAAAGTGAAGTATGTCACTCCATCCACAACAAGGACTTAGTGAGTTTGCAGAAGAAAGCAAGTTTGGGAAGTAGTTTATATACAGTCATTCAGAGAGAACTCCAGGAGCTGGAGAAATGGGGTGGCAGAAACATCATGAAATTCATCCTATAGAAACAAAATCTGATGTGCTTGGGATATAATAAGACCGTGCCACAATTTGGGTGGACGCTGGCTGGATGGGGAGTAATTTTGTATGAACGGATCTGGTGGGCCTAGCTGTCCACTAGTTGAGCATGAATCTCTTTTAGTGAAGGCTAAAGTTTTACTGGTCTGAATTAGGGCAAGCATAGCCAGCAGACAATCGGAAGTAATTGTTCTCCCCTGTGGGACATTTCTGAGGCTCACTTGAAGAAATTTTTCTGGTTTGGGGTTTCAGGACAAAGACTGAAAAACTGAACAATGAAGAGGCAGGAGGAACATAAGAAATAAAGAAAGGCTGAGGAAGTTTCGTTTCTTCAAAATGGAAAATAGAATATTAAGAGACAACTTGTTTCCTGCATTCAGCTACCTTTTACTTGTTAGAGAAAGTAGACTGCCAGAATATTGTCCAAGCTGCAAAGTACAAAGTTTACAAACCATGGAAATTGACAGCTGCTATAATGGAAATTGTATATATGTATATGTATACATAGTGAAATATTTTGCTTGTCTTTAATACTTTGTTTTAAATATATCTTATCCTGCCACATAGCCAGCTAGCCATGACTATCATTATGTGACATAAGCTGAAATTTTAAGTTTGGGTTTTTTTGAGGGTGTTTTAGGAATTTTTGAAGTATAATGTTTCTACATTGTTGTTTACATATCCGCTAAAAGAGAACTTATGAGTTTTCTAGTTTCAACACTATACATGCCTAATGAAAAAATGGTCTAGTTTAGGAGCAGCTCAGAAAATTGGAATCAATGCACCAGAATGTGAATGTACACCATTTTAAACAAAATTAATAGCTTATAGATTAGACCTAGTTATTCTATAAAAGATGGAAATAACAGCTGACAACCACATTCTATTTTTGGCTATTGTATACCTGCACTCCATCTCTTGTTCATTGTTTCCTTTTAACATTAGTATTCATAGCATGTTTTCTTGAAAGAGGTAATAAAACAATACTACTGTGGTCTTCTCCACAGCAGAGCCCTGCAAGAGAGCTGACTCTCTGAGTAATCAGTGATTTACAATCAATCTTATTCTATTGCTTTTTTTTTCCCTCTATCTCCCTCAAAGTAACAGCACTAAAGGAAAAAGCTGCTTTCAAATCATACAATGAAGATAGAAACATGTCAATAACAGGCTCACTTGGTGATTCTAGAAATCATAACACTATACCTTTTTTATAAATATGTACAACAGAACTCTCTGTCTAGTACACATAGAAGTGCTTGCTATTAAGCTCTTTAATATTTCCATAATACCTAATTACTGTCTGTTGCTTCTTTTTCAGCCAGGGAACAAAAAACTCTTTGCCAAGGAAGAACTAGAGCTCATTCCAATTTACTGATGAAGGAATTAAACTTCAGAGACCAGCTATAACTTCCCAAGGTCCTTATGGCAGAAAGGAGGGCAAAGAAACAATTTAACTTTGCTTTTTCCCTATACCACAACTGCCTTACATGTCACAGTACAAAGGTTGAAGAAAACACCACAGGGTAATCCTAGTACAAGTTAGATAGAAAAGACGTGTCTCTAGGGCAGCCTGCAGAGCAGAGTGCTATTAAAATTTTCAACAGTAATGAAAGAGTCAAAATATTCTAGCTCTTCTGATAGAGAGGTTTTCAGCACAATTCCTACTGTACCAGCCAACTCTCCGGCTTCAGGTTCAGGGTTTGGATAATGATGGCTGTTGTTGATCTGAGCTGGAGGTGCAATGCTGTGAGAAGCCCATGCTTTCTAAGCTTTAAGAAAATTCAGGACTTCCTTATTTGTTGGTCATAGCATTGAAGGGAGTCACCTTGCCAGCTATAAAGTACAGATGGAAAACAAATTTGCTCCTTTCCACCTGATCTGAAGTTGATCTAAGAGGAAATATATTCTCTAAGAAAAATACTTCCAAGAATTTGTAATTTTGATTCAGTTTCCTAATTAAGCATCGTTCTTATTCTTAATTAATAAAAAGTACCAGGGATTCTTTGAAAAAATCAGGTTACAGAATTTTATTTTAATTAACACAAATACTCCATGAAATTTAAATATTTGGGGTAGGAATATTCTACATGGAGCATGATATCTACTAGTTTTTGCTGTGGATGTTGTGTAGGAACCAAACCCATTTTCGATATATTTTATTTTGTCCCCTCACTAAAGTCTACAGCAAGTCTGGACTGTGGAATTCACTAAGCAGATATGCTAGAATCACTTCATATACATGTACTTTTTGGGCCTTAAAAGTTTAAATGCATATTCTTGCTTAAGAACTCCAGGGTAATTATATACTGTGTGCAGATTTTACATTTCTGGAATAACGGGCATTCTAATGAGAATTCTTCTATAACATTTTCAAGACAGAAAAGGCATAAAATGTATGAAGATCTGGCTCTTTCTCAGTGAAAGAAATATTTGATAATACTTGTCTATAAGCATCTATTTTTGTGCATATGACACTTAAGACAAAATTGATTACATTATGTATTCTGAAAACGTATCCAAGTGATTTATCTCTCACCAGTACACCAAAAAAAGAATTACCTAATTCCCCTCAATATTTTTAACATTTTTATAAACTTAACATAGAAACATTTAAATGGTCTTTAATACCAATTTTGTATAAAATAAATATGAAGCTCAATAAAGAATATACGTTAAGTGATTGTTATATTTAAGTTGAAAAATTCACATCGAGGCTCAAAGTGCTACTTCAGTTTTTGCATTCACCTGAAATAACTAGAGTACTTAGCTCCAAATAACTGTGAGTAGAACAGATCACTGTACATTTGCTTCAGGATGTCAGGTACATGACAGTGGGATAATGAAAAATGCAGAAATAGAACAGAAAATGTAGCAGGCTTCTACTCATGAACTTCTCACTGAAATTAAAGGAAGAAAAATCAAATTTGCTCTGATAGAGCTACTAGTAAAATCATGTGCACACTGTAAGAAAGATTTTTGTATAAAGATTATACTAGAATCACTCAGATCTATATTTCAGAACTCAGCCGTGAATACCAACACTTTTTCATACTGTTCTATTAAAGAAAAAATCCACATATTTATTTCAGCAATATTAGCTCATTTGGCAGTTTAGAACACCAGCAAAAACAAATACATATGTATTCTCTTAAATCAGTGTGAAAAATGCAGCATTAAAATACAGGTTAAAAATTTTATTTAGATAATTAATCAGAATCATTATAGTATGGATTGATGGAAGAGAGAGTAGTTTTACTTACAGACACAAAGCTTCATAGAAGTAGAGAAAATACTTTGAATATATGTTACATTTCTATTTATGAACTCCAGATTATTTTAATACTAAATGATATAATAATCAAATCATTTCAATTGTAGGGAATCTACCATGGATAGGAACACCTTCCACTAGACCAGTTTTCTCAGACCCCCATCCAACCTGGCCTTGAGCACTGCCAGAGATTGGGCATCCACAACTTCTCTGGGCAACCTATGCTGGTGCCTCATCACCCTCACAGTAAAAATTTTTTTCTCAATATATAATGTATACTTAACATTCCCCATTGTCCTATCAGTACATGCCCTTGTGAAGAGGTTCATTGAAAAAAAAAAGGACATATTAATTGAAAAAATATATATTGTGATGTTCACAAAATAAATAAAAAATAACCCAGTGTTTTTTTGCATATTATTTCAAAACAATTAACTAAGAAAATTATAAATATCTTTTCAAAATTAACAGAGCTACTCAGTCACAGCTGTCTGTAAATACCAAACAGTTACTCATCCATGCAGCTATTTAAAACCATATTATGTTTTTGTGCTCAAAACTTACATGCCTATTTCAGATTTTGTATAACTTACTGAATATTTGGGGATTATCATATTCATTTTGTGGAAACAGGATTTTTCCATAATAAACACATCCTTGTGCATGCTTGTTTATCCAGCTTGCTAGTAAATTGATAAACATGCTTTGGAACATTTTCTCCATAGTTTTTCTAATAAAAAAGGGTGAAATAACATATAAAAACATAAAAAACTTTTCCCCCTGTTGTTTAAAACACTTTTTCCTACTTTATTTTCTCAACTTGTTAACATATTAATTTCATCCAATATAATTCTTGTAACTTTACATCTTTAGATAAATTTTATTGGGCTTTTGAAAATGATATATTTTTATTGGCTGTAGTCAAGATTTCATGCCACTGCCAGTATATGTGACTGCATACTTTCATCAAGCAAGTTATTTCATTGCTATATATATACCAAATATATATAATAAGATAACTAAAGGAAAGCAAAATCACCTGCACATACCATACACCTATATGATTAACAGCTTCCAGATTTTAAATTAAGGTACATACATTAAGGAGGCTTATTAAAGAGATTGAGGCCATTATATCTAAATTTTATCAGCTGGACTTGGAAGATCTGAAATTGAGAGCATCTTTATTGCTAATCATGCACTGGATGATCAAGTTTAACAACAGAAGAAAAGATACTCATCAACCCACTGCCTCTAAGTGGCTCACAGAGATCAGAGAAACACAGGCAAATGGTTGGTTTATGAAGTTGTTCCAGTAAGCCTGTCTTCCCATTTCCTTCCAGAATTTAGATCAATGATGTACTTGAAACAGAAAATAAGATTCTAGAACAGAACAATTCTTCAAACAGAGAAAAGTGTAGGTATATTTATGAGTTGAATTAAATAAAAATAAACTTATACCTCTGCATTTTCACAAGGCAGATCTTCTACTTCAGTCTATGAATCTGAGTCACAGAAAGTGACACAGTCATCTGTTGTATATGCAGGCAAACCTGATGGGAAGAGATGAGGAAAGCTGAATGATTTCTCGATTATAATTATGCTAAAGTACATTAGTATACTATATAAAGGAAGATACTAAAAACTACAAACCCACTTGTTCTAACTATATCTCTAACTAACACTACTTGTGACACACACACACTCTCTCTCTCCCTCTCATCCAGACACAGGTGGATTGGATTGGCTATCAGGCTCAAACAAATCCTCACCAGAATCCAATCAAACAGTCACTCCAGGTAAACAATTCTCCAAACACATTCCACATGAGAAAAACAAAGAGCAGAAATAGAAATTGTTTTCTCTTTCTGTCTCTCTGTGCACCTCTATGAAAAAATCCTGAGAGAGAGAAATGTGCTACCACAGTCATCTTTGGATACTTTGGAAAATTTCCACATTTCTGAGTCTTGGATCTTTTTTGATGCAAGAAAGTACACTGGTCTCAGGAGTTTCCTAACCTCATCATGTGCCAGAAGATCACAGGTCGCTCTTTTCCTTTTACTGCCTCTGTTCTACTCTTCAGAAAGCTCTTCCAACAGGACGTAGACGTTGTCTGTAGTTAATTTGCTGTTAAAATCGGAAACTGAGGTAATGCAAATATCTAGTCTTCACTGCTGCCTATCCAATAATCATACAATACTTAGTCTCTACTAAATATCTATGCAATCTATCACACTTTCCATTTTAGCCCCAAGACTAAACAATGTTGTGTAATGCTGAGGTCTTGCATCAAGGAGCAGCACAAATACATGGACATTTTTCTGGCAGCAGCTTGTTAGGCTTTTGACTGTCCTTCTTGGACCCAAATTCCTCTAAGAGATTCAGACAGCAATCAGAATAGGCTGGAGCAGAATTGCCAGAAAAGCAAGGAAAACTCTGGCCCTCAGGCTCTTACCTTCCTTCAGATGATACATGGAAAAATCCCAGGATACTAAAGATTCAGCTACCTGCCTTGCCTTACAGCTTGGGATCCTCCAGGCAAGTATAGCTCATGTCACTTTATCATCATCTTTTTCTTGTGCCAGGAAGACAGACACTACTGCTCACAGTCCTGAGTTAGAAAAGTGGCATATTATGTGACAAAAGCTGGGTCAGAGGATTTCTCTGCCTCACGTCCAGTATGTGAGTGAGTGAGTGACTGGAAGCAATGTATCCTGAAGTATCCTGGTAAATAAAAAGGGGACAAATATGGGTCTGGGTGGGGTGAAGACATAAATAAAATGGTAAGAATCTGAATTTTAGCTCATATGATCTTCCACACTTTTTGACATTTATTTTTATCACACATCAAATATATTCCATAAATTATGCCTTCTTAATTTAAAGACAGTTAATATCTTAAAGTGAATTTGTATTAGTCTGCAGATATGCCCAATGCTAGTATGGAGAAACAGCTATAAGATGGATTTGAAGGAACAAACTTGCTTAATAGATGTTAAAAAATATGTCAACAAAAGCTTCAGCAAATTTCTATTTATGGGGTGAAAACAAAGTATATTCTTTTCTATTGTGGCTACTTGGGGATTAATAAATTTACACTAAACTTATCTGGAATTTCTGAGTAACTAGGATTTTTTTTTTCTGTACCAGTTTTTGATAGGATGATAAATACTGAAGTATCACACTGGCACTTTATAGCCCTAGCACCAAAAATAGCAGGAAAACAAACAAGTCTGGAATAGAACAGTGTATCCATGGAAACTGTGTACACAATGGTATTGAAAATTTTATATTGAGTGAGAGAAAATAATTAGTGGGATGAGGAATAAAATTCGGATTTCCACATGCCTACTAAGTACAGCAACTACGTGGCCTTCCTTTATTTAGGAAAGAACACAGTCCTGCAAAATGTAGGGCATCATGCTAAATGGAACACACGACCTGGTTTTCTTTTCCTTTTGTCAATCCCAGAGAAGTGACAAGCTGCATAGCATGCTTAATTATTTCCCAAATAAGAGTTTTCAGTATCAATGCAGGAAAGTGTTTGTAGAGTATGCATCTAGATATTGACAAATTTTCTTTGCAGTGTCTCATCAAAATCTTTATAAGTATTTATATAAACTTGTTGACATAGCACACGCATATGCTACCATCTACTTAGCATTCTCCCAAATGTCATATTTCTCAAAAGAATAAAAATTATTTATTTTAGAAACTAAAAACAAGTGATGTTATAACAGAAATTAATAAGAAAGCTGTAAAAAACAGGGAGTGAACAGGGAGTTTAAAGATTAAAAATAAAATCAGAGCTTTATTTAAATTTTATTCTGAATGAAAAGTATAAGGATGTAATATAAAAGCCAATGAGTACTTTCACTTAAAAATAAAGATGGGGAAAAAACACATTAATTCCAGTGTGGCATTTACCTAGTGATTACACTTGTGAGATTACCTTGAAAAATACTGTTATGACTCTGGGGAGGAGTCACTGCTGATTACCAAAAATATAAATATAAAAGAAAAATAGAAATTATCTATCGATCTGTGACACCCTGTGAATTTAATTTAAACATGTATGTTTTTTAATATTTTGCTTTTCTTTTTGTTAAAGAATACAGGAAGATAGTTTGGCTTTCAGTGTCACACTTTGAGTAAGAAATTTTGTTTAGAAGCTGCAATTAAATAATTCAAAAATAATTAATTTAGAAGACATCCCATTAAATTAAAACCCTCCCCACTGGTTAACTTGGTGCCAAAATGTATTGTTTAATTTATCATTCTTAGTATTTTTAGAAGGCCTCAAGGCAGGGAATGAAGCAATAATAAATAGGGAATAGTGGATAATTAGAGAAGGAAATGTGGAACAAAATTACTAAGGGCTTTAGGTGAAGTTCATTATTACTATTTAATAGTGCCCAAGAGCATTTGATCAAATTATGGATCATGTTTAAAAGTGGGCTGAGAAAAATCCTAGTGGAGGAGAGTTTTCTAACTACCACTTTCAGAATTCTGCAGTAAGTTTTACAGAATTTATCAAGGAGTAAAAAAGCAAAACCATATTGACCAAACCTTCTATTCTATCACACACAATGCTCTAGTGAGATTTGAAGAAGACAGAGGTTCTTCATTCCCTCAGATATTGTTCAAAATGTGAGTATTACATGATTAAGCAGTAAAGCACTTCAAGAATGAGTGATAAGGTGACACATTGTAAGTGGAGCTCTTAGGGCTTTAAAGCACAGGTTGAAGTAGATTTTTTTTTTTTAATTCTCCAGGCTGTTTGCTTTTTAGACACATCTTAAAAGAAGATTTTTAACACAGACCTTTCAAGCTGAATTGAGCTTTTAGGGTGGTGTTTTTTTGTTTTTTTTTTTTCCATTCCATCATTTTCCTTATGCATTTATGTTATTTCTTTAATTATTGTATAACAAATATCCAGAAAGTATTTTTAAACCAAATATCCATGCAAAATTACAGAAATCACCTTTTCGCTAGTCAAAAAATCAATATCCTCTCTGACATTTTTCAGTTGGATGACTTAAAAGAAGGAGAGAGCATGAAATCTATGGCACACAGCAAATAAGTACATTTAAGCAGTAAGAGTAAGTTTAGTATATGGAATACTTTTTCATATTTAAATATGTTTTCTGAAAGACTGTAACTCATATATATTAAATAATTAAAAATATTTTTTTATGTCTTCCTATGCTTAAAAAAAGGAAAGAAAGAAAAAAAAAAGAGAGAGAAAACCTCTTCTGATCTGTATTCCACAGTAGAAGAATGGGGGAACAGACTAAGTAGCTTAATTATTTCTGAAAATTTCCCTTCCAGGGGAACAGCTACATTTTCAGATATATATGCTGACTCAAAGTAAAATGATGCTTGTTAAATATAAAGAAATTTGTGGGATGGAAATTCTAATTATTCAGCAGTTCTGTTCATTAGAAAACAGAGATCTCCATCTTGAGACATTTGAATCCATGGACCTAGCAGTCTGTACCTTTTTTTTTTCTTTTTCTTTCCTCGTAAATTTTGTTAACAGCAAAAGACTCAAGCTGGTTTGCCTTTTAACTAAGTTTATATGACTGGGAAAATTGTTTGATGTGTTTCATTTGATGTTCTGGAAGTTTATAAAATCACTGGCATGGTTTAACAAAGAATTCTAATGGTAACAGCACTGGCAGTAATAGTAAGGATAAAGGATAAAAATGTATGAAATGCCTTAATTTTTACTTTAACCAGAGAAGCAGGGAGTTCCTATCTCTTTCAATATAGGAATAACTGAAAATTAATACTAATTTGTATACAAAGCTGTGATGTATTTACACAGTTTGAGATAGCATGATGAGGTAGTGGAAAACGCCACAAGGATTTTCACCCAGATTCACATGACAGGACAGAAAGCCTTTAGACTTGGGAGGGTCAGAGTGTCAAAAAAAAAAAAAAAAAAAAAAAAAAAAAAGAAGGAGAAATCTAGTTGTCATCCAGGGCAAAGACAATTATTTGGATAGATTTTGCACCTAATTTCTGTCACAGTGATTACTGAGCACTCTTCAAACCAAGTCACAGTATGCGGAAAGAGGATGGAGCAGTTTTCCTTGCGACTGTCCATAGTGCAGAATACATCTTTTTTATGGATCTCAGCCAGCCTACAGCTCTGTCCTAGACAGTCTTGTGTGACTTGGGCCTCCTCTCTTTTATTTCTTGTATTCAGAGGCATTCTCTGATCTCTCTGTTGTATTCTGTAATGCTATTCACAGCCATAACCTTGAAAATGAATTATTTACTTTGAAGGTTGGCTATGTTATCATGTCTCTAAATCCCTCTACAACACTTCGTACTGCACATGTGCAAGTACTTATGTCTGATTCTCCACATTGGGAAATCATATAACTTAAATGCATATTTCAAAAGCACGCCCTTTCTAAATAAAAACTGGAAGAAAATAGTTAACCAGATATCTCTGAGTATTGCAAGGAAAAGGTCAGATGAGTATAAAGCCCATTAAAAATAGCAGTACACATTTTAATTGGTGGAAATACATTATTCTGCACTTTTTAATTTGCTTGACCAATTGCTCTAACACACATCTAACACACAGAGAACTCCAAATATGCCCAAAAGATAAAATTTTCCTTTTTGTCTTGGGAGGAACATTCAGCTTCTATGTGAAGTGAAACTGGGGTCATCACAGCAATTTAAATAATGCTTTATCAATAATGTATAAGGTGATATTAGCAATCTATTTCTTGCTGTGTTTTCTCTGCTGTTTTGTCTTCTGAAAAATTGTGCAGACAAAACATATTTATTTTACTGTGATAATGGTGGACATAAGGCTTCTTAAGTAAGGAATTTTAGCATTTTGATGCTAATTTATAATTGAAAGTTTCTCAACTCCTGATTTTTCCAGTTTCAATTTTATTCATACTGTCTATTCCTTTACTACCAAGATAACTCTTTACTTGTCTTTTTTTTAAACATATAATTTTTTATTAAATCTTATTATTCATCCACTATCAAATTCACCAGTGTTTTCTTCTGTCATTAACAATGTTCACCAATAAATCTTAGATATCATGTGCATGGCTTGTTTAAGAGTTTTGTGAACTCCAGAACATATTACAGAGATACTACCACTACTATTTTGCACTTAGAACACCTCTTAAATGAAGATTACAGTGGAATTTAAGATCATAAATTCAGCTTCACAATGACCTTGAAAACCTGAAATATAAATTCTTGTTCTTGTACATTTTGAAGTATAAAGATCAGAAAAACTGATCAAAAAAAAAAAAATTCACAAGAGTTAAGTGAATGTTCTAATATTTTTCAGAAGGAAAAGTCACTGCTACTTTTAAAAATCAAGATCACTTTAAAAAGGAATTATTAATCTAAAGCTACAGACAGTAGGTTTTAGATATAATTTACATTACACATCTGTTACAGTCTGCTTAATAATTAGGTCAATAGAAAGACAGGGCCTTCCAGACAGGAATAGGTTTGGGTCAGCCTGTGAGGTAATTCATCAAACTTGGTACAGTGCCTCCCAGGCAAGTAACAATTCACTTTGGTCTGGAAGAGAAGGCGGAACGTGGATATGTCTCCCAGGTAGAAAATTAAATGGGTCAGCCTTGGAGGCAGCCCAAATAGGTGACTGTTCAGCTTTAGTTGAAAATGGATTAACATACTAAGGTCATTCCTGAGTACATAACTATTGGCTCCAGCTCAGATGACAAGCCATTATTCATGGACTTCCTTCCATTTGAAGGGCTGCTTATGGCAGCTTATCTTAAAAATAGATTATGAGACCATTAGCCTTTGTCTCTAATAATAAAGTCCTGTTTGTGAACACGAGTGTATGTTTTACCAGGACATAAGAAATCACTGACCCTGGTGATTGTATCTTTGCCGGGAATAGTCAAAGACATTCCCTCAACTGGTATTGCCACAACTGAGACCACATGTTAATGTATAAGATGCAAAGTGTACTGCTGGCAAATGAGCCATTGACAGGTGTGAAAGCTTAGAGAGCATATGTTTACCTGGACTACACATGTTCCTGACTTGGAAGTGAACATCAAGAGCTTCAGATATTTAAACTAAACTTTTATTCAGTCCATCTGAAAACTGAAAATAATGTATTATTTGAGGAAAATACACTGAAAACTCACACAATTGTTAAAGTAAGCCAGTGTCATAAAAACAGAGAACACAGGCATAAAAGACTTGACTAAACAGGATAGGAAGTCTGGGAAGAGAGATGAAAAGTAGCAGATTAGTACACAACACAACAAGGTTCTTTATTCCATTTCCTTTCTTTATTTTTTCATAAGTTCTTGTCAGTAGGTTCTGCATTGTGGCAGTAAGATAATGACAGAGAGCATGTTATTATTTGAGGAGAAGGAGCCAAGTGAAGAATAGAGGGCATCCAATAAATTAGAAATTCTGATAGGTCTTGCTGAGTGCCAAATGGCATATGTATAAATTAGCAACACTGAAGGAATTCTGGCAGTGATGAATCAGAGAAAGGGCAGTTTTTTATGGGAAGGCCAAGAGAGATGAGGTGGTCTATGGTGCACTTAATGATGCTGCAGGAGATAGAAGGTGGTAAGAAAAAGTAGAAAATTTGGATTGGGATTAATTGGGGAGATGCATATTTCCTGTGTAATTAATGAAAAAATACGATATTTTATATTGAAAGCGAATATTCTAAGACATATGTTAGGATATTTCATAGTGATAAAGTCCAGGTTTTAAAAGAGAATCTGGAAAAACACAGATATTCAAGAAAACTACCACAAAAATTAAAAATTAACATTAAAGGCTATAATGAATCAGTATCGTATGGCAGACATCTTACTGCAATGTCTGTTAGGATTTTATACAGTGAATATTTAATGTCAATGCTTAAGATCTACCTGGAACAGACAACAGTTCCCTTTTCAAGTGAATGCTTTCATTAGTAGTTAATACAATTTTTCATATATTTTGTTCTTTCCATGGTCCCAAAAATCTCAAAAACAATACTAAAGAGGAATACAGAGCAATTCTATTATTTCACTTTTTACCCTACTTTTTCCTGTTGTCTGTTAAATTACCTATAATGTGTAAAATGGATGTTGGGTTACCCGTCTGCTGTTCTCATTTCATGCCTCAGCATTTTAACTCTAGGTTGTTTAACTAAAAAGGATGAATGTGGCACATGATTGTGTGTCTCATGAGTAAAAGAGTGAATTTTCTTGGGTAGGATTAAACTCACTGTAGAGGTTTAAAGTTTACTGTCAAGGTCACTAGCAGTTGCCCTTTTATAGTCTAAGAGGAAAAATAAGCACCACCAGAGTGCCATTCATCAGCTGTATTTCAGATTCTGTTTTAGGCAGAACTACACCTTAAAATGGCCTTGAATTTCCTAAATGACTGAAGATTTACTGTTCAAGTGAAGGTCAAATGCCACAGGCTATTTTAGTGGGTGAAGAGTTTTTGTTTGCTTGGGCTAATTTTGCCACAATCAAACTTTCTTGGAAGTCTTACAAATCTTCTGAGAAGATACTAATGTATAGTAACTGTTATTAAATAATCTCAGTGATGTCTAAAGCAGCAACTTTTCAACACCATAAAACATTAATTCAGAATTCACATGTTCTTACCTATTCATCATACAGATGAGAAATCTATGCACCTGGTATTATTGTCTTAAAACATTGGCTATCAGAGTAATGGGATGTGGAGGGTCTGGTTCTCAGTTACATCATGGATTAACTTCTAGTACTGTTTAACATAATCAGATAAATTAATAAATCAAAAAGAGCAGTATGGCTGTTGTCATGGCTATGGAATATGATGGTTACTAATTTCCTTTGTGGGCAAAATTTACCATATGAAATGAGCTATATGCTGCTTGCAGGCAAAATCCATTCTGTATTTGATTTTGATATGTATTCAATTGAATTATTTTCTGTGGTTCATTTAGCTTCAAATAGAAATTAAAAGGTCTAATTTTAAAGCAGCTAAATTATGGAAAACCTGATATATCATTTACATACAAAGATTATGCAGCTTTGTGCATCCTTTAAAGGTTTTGTACAAATGCCCTTGCTTTGACTGTGAGAGACAATAGAGCTTTTCTGGAAATCTTGTTTCATCAAATAAAGATTAGGCAAAATGGAAATATTTGTTTTTTCTTGTGCAAGAGATTTTTGAATCCCAAGTGTGTCATGGAATTGTTACTGGTTTCTGCAAAGTGATATCTTTTATCAACCCATCCTGTCTCTGTCAGATTTCAAAGCTAGATGGGTAAAGGTTAAAATTATAATTTATAAGGAATTATAGCCATATTTCCTCTCTAGTCTTCAAAGTCACAGAAGGAATTACTCTTCCTTCAACCACAATTGCTCCCAGAGTTTCTCTGGTGGAGTTGTTCTTCCTGTATTGATCCTGACACATAGTCTTCCTTGAAGATACTATAAAGTGCACAATACATGAATGTGGTTACAAACTCCTACTCTGCTCTGTTTTTTAAATTCACATTATCTAATGCCTACAGGTAATAAGGAAATAGATAAACCTATTAATCAATAGAATTAAATTGGAAAGCAGAGGTTCTGTGGACACAAATATCCTTACCTCTACTGACAGACTTCCTTGATAAGTAAGCACTCAGCAGAAATCTGTGAGCCATTTATACTTCATATTGGCATGCCATTGCAATCAGTGTTTAACTCTTTCAGTGTTGTGAAGTTCATCTTCACATTGTCAATGTTTTTGCCATGTTTCCACTGAAGTATTAAGCTTTGTTCAATGACTGGCACTATGAAACGTGCTCCTGAGTTCTGCGGAAGAACAAACAGGAGCACGACTGTCAATGAATGAAGTGCTATGGAAAAGTAATAAAAGCAGCAAAATCAACCAGCAAAATAAAACAAAAACAAAAACAAGCAAACACCACCAAAAAAAAAAAAAAGCTACCAAAAAAAAAGCCCAAACAAAACTGCACTACTAACTGTGCTGCAATTCTCTGGGGAAACAAAAAAAAAAAGCAACAAAAATAAAAAGACCCACTACTATGAGATGATGAAATACATCTGAGAAAACATAAGCATAAGATAAAATAAGTGCAATGATGATATGATGTTTGAAGATGTGGTGCTTAGGGACATGGTTTAGTGATGGGTGTGGCAGAGATAGTCTAATGGTTGGACTTAATGCTCCTAGGGATCTTTTCCAGCTTTAATGATTCTATGAATCTAAGATCTCCCCCTGAAACAGTTTAAATTTCCTCTAAATGTCTGTTCCATATTTGTTCTGCATATACAACTTTCATTGATGAAAATTTCAGGGCCCTCTCTGAATGCTATAATGGGCCCTTGTGCTGCCTAGTCCTATGCTCCTTGTGGGCCTCTTCCCAATGCTTGTTCATTGGCCCAGGAGACCCATTTCAACTCAGTCCAGGTTCAGATGTACCATTCTTTAGTGATGTTGTAGGCATGCCAGACTCCAGCTCCACCACAGCCCTACCCTGCCCAGAGGTAGACTCCACTGATTTGGGCCCAAACTATGATCTGACCTAAATTCTCCATTCCTAAGAGAGCTTGGGATTTCCTGTCAGAGTTATATGGTTGCCTGTTCCAAATTCACCACACAGACATAGGAAGATGAAAACTCTGTGATGAGTGAATAATCTTATGATAATACTAGGTTATTGAAAATAACTTTCACTTGAAATAAAGAAGTTCATTAATATTGAGTTCCAGGTTTCATACACCTGAAGGCAACTTTTAGGCAGCTGAGGCAACTAAGCAAAGAATATTGAGATAGATGTACCTTGTCTCACTTCAGGCAAAAGCTGTGTGTCTAGTTCAGTCTGTCTGTTTGTGACTTTAGATCTGTTTGCATAGTTCTGTGAGAGTTTTACTTCTGACATTTGCCTTTGGAGAGATCCCAGTCCAAATTGCTGCTTATCTGAGAAAGTTCAGTGCACTGGAATAAATTTTTACCAAAGGGTAGAAGAGAGTAAAATGGCCATTCTGCTTCAGCAACCCTTCAGAAAATACAGTCACATCATGAACATAATGATTTGTTTTTAATCGGTAGCTAAAGCCAAAAAGGCTTATAATGGTTAAAAGTATTAAGAGCTAAGAGCTTTACAGTATGCTTTGCTGCAGCATTACAATGAACTGCTGCAAAAATTAGAGTACACCCCTGCCACATTTGTCACTGTTCAGGGCCAATGAGAGTGTAGAGACTAAATAGATCTGAACACCAGAGCATTTAATCACAGATGTATGCAGTTTTATAAATTAGATGACTTCCCAGCACTTCAATAACCACGTCTTCATTCTCCCTTCAGCTTTCACAACCTGCTAGGATGCAGGGCTGGATGGTGACATGCTTTTGTGGCCACTCAGGCTGCATTGTAGTAGCATAGCAGTAGCATAGCCTGGACACCTTGCCCTGTCCCCAGTCATGTGCCTCAGCCAGCCGATGGTGCAAATACATCTGGATCATTCCTTTCTTTGTTTTATGGGGACTGTCCCACACAAAGTTCCCTTTGTGATGGGGACTGCCTTTTCTATAGGGCCAGCAAAACCCCTTGTCCTTGGAGTAGGAGGAGATGAAAAAGCAAGACCAGATATCCCCATTCAAACGTTCTAGGTCCCAATCAGAAGCAAATGCCTGCAGCAATCTCAGAGAACAAGAACACAGCCTTTCTCACTTGGCAGCCCCTCCTACTTTGGGGCAAGCCAGCTCCACCACTGCTCTCTTTGCATTCTTCTGCTCTATATCACAGCCTTGATGCACAGACATCAATTGTTTTTTAGCAGGTTATAACCATTTTAAATTAACTTCCTTTTTTCTGGACCATTCTTCTTTCAGGATTTGTATTTTTTCCATTTAAATCTTGTAATCTTGTATGCAAAAATAGAAATCCACACTAACGTTTCACAATTTTCCCTATTTTCCTTATAAAGTCTGAAACTTTCCTGAACATAGTTTTCTCCATAATCCAGAGTTTTCTACATTCCCCTTCCCCTTCCAGGGGCATGTATTCGGGTCAAATGCTGTATTAAGTCTTTTCTATCCTCCTGTGAAGGGACGAGATATTAGCCTTTCCCCAAAGCCATCTGTGATTCATGCAATCACTACCTTACTTCTGACACCAAAGGACAGTGCAGAAACTGGGATACCGATACATTTTAACCACAGATAAATCCACACTTTTAGGACTTGTGTTAGAGGTAGAGCACAGTCCAAAATGAAGGTCCAAAAATGAAGTCCCTGGCAGGTCTTGTGTGATCCTAAAGCTGGGCCATAAGAGTGCCCAGGCCTCTTTTTTATCCTCTTACGAGGTACCAACATTGGTCTGATAAAGTACAGAAAACTAGAGGCCTGACCAGCCAGTCGTGCACAAGACCTGGCTGTTGCCATCACTGATGCACTAAGTCTGCGCCCCTGGGAGGTTCTGCATATGTTTGCTGCTTTCTCAGTGGCTGACAGATTGTGCAGAACAGAGATGGTCCTCTATCCTTAGAAAGAGACTACTTCCCTTTCCTATGTTAATTCACTAATGCTATAGTAAACCAGGCCTAACCATGCTGTCTGTTGCAACCTCATCCAGAGAAAAGTTTACAACACAAGGTTTTGAAAATGCATTTTAAACATTAAGTATTTTCCCATATTCCTTAGCAAGTTATTGCAATGTTTTAATTATCTTTTTATTAACAAATTTATACTGCAACACTTATGTGAATTTCTTAACTTCTGTTTTCAGCCTTTCAAATTCTTTTCATTTTTGTTTCTGTTGAATTTATCATACATTATTGCCAAAGGTAACTTCATCAATATCTAAACCTGTTTCTGAATAAGCTGAATAGTTTCTTATATTTCTCACTCTAATAAATCTTTTAGAAGACTAAAAATCCTTTTGTACTTTTCTAGGCACCATCTAGGAAAACTGGGCTGAAGCAGAACAGATGACTTCATTAATGTTAAAGTTTCACCTTGATTAGTTTGACGAAATGAAAAGAATTTCTGAAGTGTATGAAGAAATTGAATAAAGTGGAAACCACACAGAGGTAGTTACAAGGTAACATACACAAATACATCTTCTTTCAATTTTTTTTTTACACAATTTATTGAATAGAAAATCTGAAGTAGGATTATGAACTATTTAACAGTTAGATTCCTGTAAGGTCCAGGGACCAGGTTTGTTCCATTTGCTTTAGTCACTGAGGCATAACAATTAGTGAAAGATCTGCCTTAGATTTTTAACAAACTTAGACGTCTAAACACTATTTAACCCAGGTATATTTACACTGCTCTCAGGAGAAAAGAAAAAAATTGTTTCTTATGTCTGCATAAAGAAATAGGGTAAATGCACTCATAACTTTATTTTAAATATGAATAAAATACATGTGTATGTAAGTGTCCTAGTAGACTTGCCAACTCTGTCAGGATGCAAACTTACATAGGTCCTGACCTATCGTATTCAGCGTTGTAGATAGATGTCACTGTGGGTAATAATCTACTCCAAGTACTATGAGCCAAGCAATCTGTGCCTTTGGGACACTCCTGTAAGAGCTAATCTAACAGGAGGTGTCAAGGGCCTGATCACTGGCATGCAGTCACCTATACTGCAAAGTTGCCAGCAGAGTCCCTAAGGTCAGCGACTTCCTCCCAATCAAAACTGAGCCAAGGATCGGTGCCCAAAACAGTTTGAACATACCTGGTCTATTCAGGAAGGAAAAAGAGTTTAGTTGCAAAGAAAACTACTCTGCTGTGTCAATTAGCCTCAGGTCTAAAGAGTCCCTGGACTGTTTTATTTATTAACATAGCCAGAGTCTTAGTGATGACATTTGTAATTGTATTTTTCTATAGACTGTTTTTAGTAACAGATCTTTTTCCCTTTTTCTCATCTGGAATAACAATAAATATTTACAGCTTTTAAAAAAAACTGTCATGAGAAAAATCTTATGCTTCTCAGTGGACCTTACCAGCTATTTGGTTACAGCATTAGAAATGGCTATGGACGTCTTCTGAGAATTATGTCCTTATTAAGAAATTGGAAACCCAACTTTCATGTCATTGTCCTTTACAAGTAGAACAGCTTTCTTCTTGAATAAAAATTACATTAAGCCCATGATCAGATAGAAGAAAACTTGAACAAACCAGAATAAACCACTACTCAAAACTTCCTTGAATTGCCTTAATCAAAATGTCATTCTCCTGCATACAGTACATGTCACACAATCATTAAAATATTTTAAAATTCAGCCTAGAATATGTGTTCACTTAATTGACAAAGTCCAGTTGCTATGGACTTCACTAACAGTAATAAATTAACCAAGAAACAAAGCTTAAATCTGAAAAACCTAATCAAATAGTACAATATAGAAATTATTCTTTCATGATTATTAGCAAAAAAAAAAAACAACCAAACAAAAAAAACCAGTTCAACCTCTAAACAAACCCTACAAGGCATGGTATGATCTGCTTTACTTTATTTCCTTCTTCTTATTTTTCTTATTCCTCTTCCTCAACCTTAATCTTAAAAGTTTACTTATTTTTTCTTTTTCTTTTTCTTTTTCTTTTTCTTTTTCTTTTTCTTTTTCTTTTTCTTTTTCTTTTTCTTTTTCTTTTTCTTTTTCTTTTTCTTTTTCTTTTTCTTTTTCTTTTTCTTTTTCTTTTTCTTTTTCTTCTTTTTCTTTTTCTTTTTTTTCTTTTTCTTTTTCCTTTTCCTTTTCCTTTTCCTTTTCCTTTTCCTTTTCCTTTTCCTTTTCCTTTTCCTTTTCCTTTTCCTTTTCCTTTTCCTTTTCCTTTTCCTTCTCCTTCTCCTTCTCCTTCTCCTTCTCCTTCTCCTTCTCCTTCTCCTTCTCCTTCTTCTTTCCTTTTCTTTTTCTTTTTCTTTTTCTTTTTCTTTTTCTTTTTCTTTTTCTTTTTCTTTTTCTTTTTCTTTTTCTTTTTCTTTTTCTTTTTCTTTTTCTTTTTCTTTTTCTTTTTCTTTTTCTTTTTCTTTTTCTTTTTCTTTTTCTTTTTCTTTTTCTTTTTCTTTTTCTTTTCTTTTCTTTTCCTTTTCCTTTTTCTTTTCCTTTTCCTTTTCCTTTTCTTTTTCTTTTTCTTTTTCTTTTTCTTTTTCTTTTTCTTTTTCTTTTTCTTTTTCTTTTTCTTTTTCTTTTTCTTTTTCTTTTTCTTTTTCTTTTTCTTTTTCTTTTTCTTTTTCTTTTTCTTTTTCTTTTTCTTTTTCTTTTTCTTTTTCTTTTTCTTTTTCTTTTTCTTTTTCCTTCCTTCCTTCCTTCCTTCCTTCCTTCCTTCCTTCCTTCCTTCCTTCCTTCCTTCCTTCCTTCCTTCCTTCCTTCCTTCCTTCCTTCCTTCCTTCCTTCCTTCCTTCCTTCCTTCCTTCCTTCCTTCCTTCCTTCCTTCCTTCCTTCCTTCCTTCCTTCCTTCCTTCCTTCCTTCCTTCCTTCCTTCCTTCCTTCCTTCCTTCCTTCCTTCCTTCCTTCCTTCCTTCCTTCCTTCCTTCCTTCCTTCCTTCCTTCCTTCCTTCCTTCCTTCCTTCCTTCCTTCCTTCCTTCCTTCCTTCCTTCCTTCCTTCCTTCCTTCCTTCCTTCCTTCCTTCCTTCCTTCCTTCCTCCCTCCCTCCCTCCCTCCCTCCCTCCCTCCCTCCCTCCCTCCCTCCCTCCCTCCCTCCCTCCCTCCCTCCCTCCCTCCCTCCCTCCCTCCCTCCCTCCCTCCCTCCCTCCCTTCCCCCTTCCCTTTCCTGCCTGCCTGCCTGCTTGCCTCACTGTCTTTCTTTTTCTCTCCTTCTTTCTCTTTTTCATTTCTTCTCTCTCTCCCTATCTACCATTTCTCTCCTCCATTTTCTCTTCTTATTTCACTCACTATTTTTCCTTTCTTGCCTACTCACCTGAATCTTCACTCTACTGCAACTTAGTAGTTCTTCGCATTAGTTTGAAGAATATGCAGTATTCGTCTCAGCAGCTCCTCTAATAATCATTTTGGTTTTCTGCCTCTACAAAAGACAGATCTGTGCTCTCTGACCAGATGAAATAGTCTTGGGAACTAACCTCATGTATGGAAATAGAGAAGGTGAATGTTGTTACAAGGATGCATACATTTTCACTTAAAATGGTCTTTAGAAGAGGATGTTTTTCTAGAGTGGCTGTCTCCTGACCCACAGATACTGAGGTATATTGTTGGTGAGCTATACACTAATGAAGTTCAAGGTGACAATTACCTTTTTAATTTCTCCTTTAATGATGAGAAAATGTGTCTCATGTTAGGAGCTTCCAGGTTAGCACATGATACACCTAATAATGTTTTTTTTTACTGAACATTGTTTCCAGCAAAGTATTTACATTCAATATATGCTAATAAATTTTAAATTACCATCAAAACGGAGTTGTTTATTTTAAAATTGCAGGATGGGTTTGTATAAACAATGTCAAAATATCTCTCTAGAGAAATGTATATCATTTTTCTAAAGGAACTTTAATTAATTTGCTTAGATTTCATATCCACTCTTTTTATTATGGGAACATTTGCCATAAGTTAAAATGCAACTATTAAAAATTCTCTTTATTTTGGTGGAGTTACAGATTTGTCAAAGTGTCTACATTTCTAGAACGCCAAAAGACAAACTATACAAATCAGAATGGAAACAGTTTGAATTTTCAGTAAGATTACAATAATATTCTTTCTTCAAACACTACAGAGGTACACTGTTTATCTCACCCTAAAGACAATTAAAATAAAATATTTCTTAGGAAGAAGGAAAAGACAAATAATATACGGAGAAGTAACACCTGAATTTCCTATGGTAATATTACCTGCAGAGAAAGGAATGCTGTGTTTGTGTCCAGCAATATACTGCTGACGGAAATTTAGCCCAGTCTGTCATTTAGACTGACCTTACAAATGTGTAGAGGTGCAAAAAGAATATAAGAGAAGAATTTGCTTTTGCCACATGAATATAAGGTGGTTCGTTTTTTGGAATAAAAGATCTTTAATTTCTTTTCTTTTGGATAGAATTCATTTGAACTGACTTGTATCTGACAATCAAAAACCTATGTTTGAGGCAATCACTCCCCTTTGTAATCAATAGTGAGAAGTTCACACATCTGGAGAATGATTTATCTACCTTATCTAAATCAATCTTAAAGTCAGAAGCATTAACCCTGGTGGAGATATTTGTTTGCTTGAAGGGGAAAAAAAGAGTAAGTTTATTTGAACCTAGTTGTTTAAATTACAGTTAAAGGCATCTATGGTGCACACTATGCCCAAATTTCCATGATTACAATTTCATGATTTCCAGTTAAGAGGTACAAATACTTTCTATCTCCACCCATCAGTTCAAAATGAGTTTCCCTAAATTATCAAATTGATTCACTGGGCTTAAAAATAAATTACTGCCTGATAATCTCAGCCTTTCAGATTAAAAGTTTTGGTTCTCTATTTCAAAGACATTAGATTTCTGGTGAAAATAAATTACTTCCTTTGATATACCTAAATTATTTCTACATAAAAATGGGTATATTCCTATAAAAGCAAGCTCTACCTACCTATCTTTTTAAATCTTGCGTATTTTTGCCAGTTTCAATTGACTGAACAGTCTTCAAAAATGACTGGCAGAAGTAGCACCAGTGAGCATATCATCAAGCTTAAGTTTAACAGGTGGTTGGAATAGACTGTGAGGATGTGTTTGCTAGAGCTTTATTTAAAGATTCACAGAAAGTTGGCACATGTACAAGAGGAATATTCAGCTGTTTCAAAAAATTCTATAATGTGGAAAGATATGTGTAGGGCAATACTTGCATTCATAATTTAGCATAATAACGGAGACCTCTAAGAAGGTTTGAAGAGACAGAGAATGATTTTTCACTTACACTTTGTGTAGTTTTATACTTTGCATTATTTAACACTTTCCAGTCATAGCAAAAAGGACTTAAAATAGAGTCTGTTATTGTACTATTCATAGTGTTACCTGATAAAGGCTAAATTTATTAGATCTGGTCCCAAGTATTGAGAATCTGCCAAATGTCTAATAACCCATACAGTGTACCTCCAAAATTAGGGGAAATGCCTCAGCTGTAACTCGTTAATATTAATTTCTTGAAGTGGTACAGATATCTTAAAATAAGAATTTTCTAGAAGACAAGGGTTCATTTCATGATTAGAGCAGCAGTTGAAGTTCACATTTTCTGAAGTTTGTTAGAGTCAGTCAGTGAAAAGCTTTTAACAAATAACTCTCTTGGTTGATTCAATATTTTTCCTTTTCGTGGATTATATACTATGATCTCAATTGCCTTCAATTTACCGATAAAAATACACGCCTGTATGTCTGCTATTTTGTTGCAATTAAGCAACAATTAAAACAACCTTTTTTTTTTTTTTTTTAACAATTTAAACAAACACTAATAGAAAAGAAACCATACTTACCATATGGACATTTAGGTTCTGGCTCTTGTGTAATTGTGTGTATTGTGTATTGTGGCAGTTATTCTTGCAGACTCCTTGTACCATCTAAAGCTGTCTGAACATCATTATCAGTCTAGGTGTGGCTCAGAGCAACAACAAGACTGTTGCATATGATTTTGTCCCACAGAAGCCATCTTCTAACTGGGCTAACTGGAATACCAGAGATGTAAATACAAAAAGTTTCTACATGATGTTCATCTGTACAACAGGAATATTTCCTAAGGCTGGGAAGTATTCATTAATACATTATCTTTTCTGACTCTTTTTGTATAAAAGACTGTAAAGTGCTCAAAAAATCCCATTAAAATATAATGTTTTGGGAGTAGTCTGTGTAGTTTTCAGATGTGCAGTCAAAGGCCTAAGACAAACTTTTTGGATACATGCATTTCCAATATATCTGCTCTGTATTTTACAGGTTTTCTTTTTGGATGGTCTTCATTTATTTATTTATTTATTCAGGATGGAGAGTAATATTCTCATACTTTTTAGAAAACATGTAAAATCTGTTTTTACAGTTGCACTGTAATTCATCAATCTACTCAAACACTAGAAAAGTTTCCTGTTCTAAGGAACATATAGATGAATACAAAAAAAATTAACTAGAAAAGGTTGCACCAATAGCACAAGAATTCTCTACTATATCTGGAAAATAGAATGCAGAAGGAAAGAGCTATAGATGATTCCTTAATCTTGTTCTTTGTTTAAGCGAATATGAACTTCATTTTACCTGAAATGGCCAATGTAATGTAAATAAAGACAAATGCAATGTCAATGTCATACGAAGTCAATGTTCTTAAAAAAAAAGAACAGCCAATTTTTATATTGTTCAAGCTCGTGAAATCAAATCATCACTGGACAAGTTCATAAACTATAAAATATTGAATGCAATATGCATTTCTTTACTAGGAGGGCTTTTTTTGGCAACCAGTCACTTTTCAGGGAGCTGATAACTTTGAATCATTTAGAAACCTCATTCTTCCCTATAAAAATATGATTCTGAGCACTGAACTGTGAAAGCTCTGTGTCTTATGGCTTGGCACCCATGGAGCCTAATGCTGGTTCAAGAACAACAGCAATATTTTTGCAGTGTTATTTATACAGGATGTCTCATGATACTTTAAAATAAAGTAACAAAAACAAGAGTCTAAACACAGTCTGGCAAAAGCCCATCCAAAAGTATTGGATTTCAATCTATCCATATCATAAAGCAGAGGCTCAGTTTTTTTGTTAATGAAAGGCTTTGATTCTGGAAGTGTGGCAGTGAATTATGGGGAAGAAATTTTTTTTCCTCTCAATTTGTTTTAAAAGTAAGAAATTGGACATTACGCACACTTTGTACTCTGTGGCATCTGAGAAAAATAACGGAGAATTATGAATTCATAGATATGGGAACAATACGAGGCCCTTAGACAATGCAGGGGAAAAGATATATAGACTGGAAATGCTTCAGGCAACTGTGGAGGAAACTCCAGTTCTGAAGAAATACGCTGAGCATTTTCAGTCTTAGAAAAAAACTTCGTAATGGCAGTTTGTATTCAAGGAAAATAATGCATTGATCTTCTTTTAAGTCTAGAAAAAGAGAGAGAAAAAGCCTGCTCAATATCACTGAGCCTGGTGTTTTAAACCTGCAAATGTAAAAGAAGAATAGGAGTGGGCAGCAGTGAAGAGGGAAGCCTATTTTTTGAAGGTACTTAAAGGAGGACTATTGTGCCTTGATCCGTTAAAAATGATAGACAAGATTTCTGCTAGAATCAACTAAATTGTAAGTTAAAAAAGAATTATACATTTACTGTGGCTGAAGATTTGCGCTATACTAAAAGAAGAAAAAATATGATCCCATGAACTCACCACAAAATGGATTGCTGAATCTGTATAGGTTAGACACAAATGATGTATTTATTGTATAAGTGACTCCATACTTCAGTCAAATTGGAACTTTTCACTGATGCTGAATTTGTAGAACCAGATTTTCTGCTCTTTTCAGTGATTGCAATTTTACTGAAAACAAGATTGTTTTGCACATCAGATTAACTCAGAAGGCATTCCTAGTAGCGTTTGCTTTTCTTTAGCATAGCATACAAATATTTTCCTGTTGTGCAATGTGATCAGGTTGTTTGCAAGCTGGAGATGGAATGAGAGTTGTTTGGGTAATTCCCACCTAAAGCGTGATTCCCCGGGGAATCACAGCCTAGAGTCATAATTTAGAGCAATACCTAAATTGTGCAAATTCATTCAAGTGAATGCTCATTCAAGAACACTTAGAGTTTTCTTAGAGTTTTAAACAGCAAAAACTGTAATCAGCCTCTTGGTATATATGTTTCCAACACACCACACACATACAGAACCATGAAGAACATTCTTCTGATTGCTTTAGCTATGTAAAACACAATCATCAATACCTTATTTTTCTTCATAGAAAATAAAGAATAGACCCCTTTAGTTTGAAAGAGAATTTGTTTCATACACTGTGATGTAGAAAACCTTCATTGGCCTTGGATCTGTTGAATGCATGCCTAATAAGTAAACATGTAATTGATTAATGAGATGAAATTTAGCAAGTAAAAACTAAATCACCTTTTGAAAGGTAGCAAAAATAGTGTAATAGTATAAAACAAGGTTATCTTATTCTTATTTAGTCTTCACTGTTCATTGTGTTAAGTCAATGCATCTGTTAGAGGGACATGTAATTCCTAGTGTGACCACCTCCCAGTGACCTGTTCTTACTCTACAATCCTTGTTCCTCATTGCATTCTGCTGGAATTCTCTCATGTATCATTGTCCCAATAAAACCTACAAAAGCTAGGTCAGGAACAGTTTTAAATTATTTTATATTCTAATGAAGAAGAGAATAAACAACACTCTGGGGACTGAGAAACACTGTAACAAAAAATTGAGGTCAGTGAGCTCCTGAATTTCTATGGACCTAGACAACAAGACTAAGTGACAAAGTACTTGCATTATACAGACTTTGTAAAGGCAGAATTCCTTTCTCTCTTTTTTTCATAACACATTTCATAGGGGCATTTGTAGCTTTTTGTGGTCAGCAAATAAGATTAGGGGAAGGAATTGGTGTCCATGAAACAACTTCTAGAGATCAAGGATTTTTGTGGGTGAAGATACTGCATACCTAAATGAAGCATGAAACTGAAAATGCAAATTTATATATGGATTTGTATATTTGGACTGTTATAAAGAAAGGACACAATAGTTCAACCTATTTTAAAACTTGAGCAACCAAATAGAGGTTAGGCTTTTTTGTCACTACCTCTTCAGTGACAATTTTACTTCTAAATAGGCTACACAGAGTCTGGTGAGTTGTTAACAAGCAAATGAATTCAGTGGTTGTGGTTTAAAATTGACAAAGAAATACAGTGAGATTATTGGCTCACATGATATCTGTTGAATATTACTTTAGAAAACGGCAGTATCTACTTCCTGAACATGTGGTTCTGCTAGTCGGCACCACATATTATAGAATCATAGAACCATCAAGGTTGGAGGAGGCTTTTAAGATTGTCAAGTTTAGCCATTAATGAGCTTTTTGCTCTTCACATAGGGAGCTATCAGGCATTGCTCTTCTAGCAGACACTGTCCTACAGCCCAAGTAGAAGACTACTGTGAAGCAGCTGCTCTCCTGCAGCCCATGGAGGCCCACAATGGAGCAGAGATCCTCATTCAGCCCATAAGAAGCCCTAGGCAAGAGCAGCTGCTAGAAGAAGCTTCAACCTGTGGAAGCTCACACTAGGGCAGGATGCCTCAGGCATTAGGGCATCTTTTCGTCCACTGTGTTTCTACTGCCTGGTCAAGGAGCCCAGCTTTGGTATTTTTCATATTTTAAATATCAATATTTAAAATATTTATGTATTAAATTAATCAGTCATTCACTATCATCTGCTATTTCTCTGTATAAAAAAGTAGATAAATAACCACTGGTACTATCATACTGTATGTGGGATGAAACAATACATCAGACCACTTTTTACTCAGTGACTGATGTTTCTGAAGGCATATCGTTTTTAAGGCAGTTACTCCTGAATTTCTTCACGCTAACATTGTAACCTTTATGAATGGCTCTTTGTGTTAATGATATAGGAAATTAACAGATACAGTACAGTGGTGATGAGGGGTGCTACTTTGGATGGCTGCTCTTTTTATGGTTCGATCCAAAATCCATTAGTGTCAGTGGAACTTCTTTCATGCTCAAAGGTCACCGTGCTCCAAAGGATTTGCAAGAGTACACTGAATTGCTAGGGCAGGTGTAGTTTCAGGATACTATGCAGAATTTTAAGAATTCCTAGTAAAAAACTAAAAAAAAAAATATCAGAAGCCTTAGATGATGTTGATAACTATTATCTACAAAAACACACCTAAGGTTTCTGAATTTCTGCTTCAAAATAATATCAGAGATTTTTTTTACAGAATACTTAGGAAAAAATAATTTTTAATTTCTTTTTCTTAAAACAATACAGCAATATTTTAAAAGTTAATAAAATTGCAGTAAAAAAGCATGAACATTTACAATAAAGGTGTCAAAAAACTGAAATAAAATATCTCATTATATTTCATTTTCTAAATCTTAATTTATGAATTTTACTTAAATTTGTGCTATAGATTTGTTCCTATGAACAATAAAATCAAGGCCGGATAAATTAAGGCAAGTATAACAACTGCCATTTATTGTAAACCATATTTTTGCAAGATTTCTGTCCCTCCCTCCATGTAGTTAGTTGCTTTGTTTAGTTATTTATGTATGCACTTATTTATGTATTTATTTGAAATTGTAATTTCTGACATTCAAATATGCAAACTAATCTATACAATTTGCATTGGAATGGCAAGGAGCATGTGTAGAATGAGTGTTTGTATGTGACCACAGAGGAATACATGAAAGTGTCTTGCTAAATTGCTAATTGTAGAAGCCTAAACCGATATTTTTAAATCCCTTTGGTTAGGTTTGATTGGACCCACAAATCTCATGTCATGTGATTTGATCTTCACTGGCTGACTGCAGTTTTTTTAAATTAAGTTTTCAGTGTACATGATTTTTAAAATGAGCTTGTCATGACTATGCTTAATATTAATTTAAAATAGGTGTTCCTGGGAAAATTCCACTGATAAATTTCATTGTTAGAGTAAGCTTCAAAGGAAATTATGATAGTGGGGGAGGAAAATTAATAAAGAGAATAAAATTATGGATTATGGTTTTTCCCTTGAATCTTCATAGTCCATGGTTTTGAGGTCCTTATCACTGCCTCAAATCCTTATTTGTTTGAGCTTGTTAAGCAAGGGAATAGAACATGATACTGGACATCTATGAAAGCACAGGAAATATACACAGTTCTTCAGAGTCTGTTTAGGACTAGAAAGCTTTTCAGACTGTATTATAATAGCAAAACTTGCCAGAAGAGCACAGAAATTGATCTGAAGTCGTTTTGGCTTTAGCAGACTAAATATGCTCATTGAAGTTATTTCAGTGTTCAAAAGAATCACAGTTTAAGGAAAATTGTATTGTTTCTTAAAGACGCTTTAATATAATTTCTTTACATTTTGTAACTTAGTAAAAATGTCTGGATACTAAATGTGCTAATGATCTTCCTTAAGTTGATAAAAATACATAAATCAAAGTATAACTATATTTCTTGCTTTACCATGAAGTATTTTTTTTTTTTTTAGCTAAAGCCAATTATATTTGTGGTGGCTTATCACAGCAATTATATGAAGCAGCAGGGCAGTCAGTAATGACTTTTTTGTTAGGGGAATGCTAAGAACACTTCCAGCAGAGCTCCATTACCTGGATTACAATCACAGTTTTAAATTAGGTACCAATGCAAGTAATTTAGTTTTGTTTTTGTACTTAATTGGTCATTAACTTGTTCATGCCAATACTTCTGTTTCTATGCCACTCAGTCATTAAATACTCCCTGCATCTATCCAGAAGCATTCCCTCCTGCAGAAGAAACAGGAGTTTGCTATAAAACATTTCTATGTCTGCATGCCACCTTTATCTCTTCATGAACAAATTGGAATGATAAAAACCTTTATTTTTCCACCACAGTAGCCATGAGGTCATGAGGTCAATAACATGAGTCAATAGGAGCCTGGTAATTACTATTTTGGATCAAGCAGTCATTGTGTGTATTCCAGTATCTTGTTGCTGCCAGGGACTAGAGCCACATGCTCATACAGAGGCTGAAATGAGAAATTCTGCAATAATTTTACTGAAATTAGAGATTTTTTCATATTCTTGATGACTATTTTGGTCTATGTCCTGAAAGAAGATGGTTTGTAACTTTTTGTTTTAAAGAAATAATTCTAATTCCATGCAAATGTAAATGCTCTCATTATCCATATAAATGTTTAATCCTTTTTAAAATTCTGCTAATCTTTTAGGCCTCAGTGATATTTTTGTGGCAATGAGCTCTATAGGTTAATTATGCATGTGCAACAAAGTATATCCTTTTATCAGTTTTAAATTTAAATCCTGCCTATTTACTGCTACACATAGGAACTTTATAAATCTATATTGTGTAATTTTCTGCTCCAGGCATTTTCCTCAAGTGAGTGTATGCATGATTATAATGCCTGGAGGATGCCTTAATAGACTCTTCTCATTTCTTAACTCTTCTCATCCGTGTGTTTCTCCATGAAACTAGTTTTTGGATCAGTGGATTTGGTTTAGAACTGTGTCCAAGGTAGAAAGTTAAGTGCAGACTCCTCCAAACATCTTAGGAAGTAAGTTAAAATGAGTAAAATCTCTAGTAAAAATGAAACAAGTTTTAAAAGCCATACTCAAACTAGGAAATAACCAGTGATAAATAATGAAGAAAAACATTATGTGAATATGCACATAACCCACAAATTAATGTGGCTTTCTTGCCCTTCACTGTGAGTGGTCTACAAGTATTTTTTTAATCTAATCTATCTTTTGAACTAGGAAAGCTGTCAATTAGTTCAGGCAATAAATTCTATCAACAGTTACATCCAGAGGTCCAGCTGCTCCTCCCCAAGCGACAAGGTGGGTGTTGGTCTCTTCTCCAAAGTAACAAGCAAAAGGACAAGCAGAAATGACCTCAAGTTGTGCTATTTTAAGAGATTTAGGTTGGATAGAAGAAAAAATTTCATCACTGTAAGGGTGGTCAGGCACTGGAATAGGCTGTCCAGCAAAATGTTGGAGCCACCAGCCCTGGAGGTGTTTAAATGATATGTAGATGTAGCACTTAGGGTCATGGTTTAATGCTTGGAAGTGCTGGGTAAACAGTCAGAGTTTATGATTTTAGAGGTCTTGCCCAACCTAAATGGTTCTATGTTTCTATATGAGGCACTTAGAGGCCATAGTAGTGGACTTGTCAGTGTTCAGTTAATATTTGGACTCCATGACCTTGAAGATCTTTTTTAATACAAATTATTCTATCATTCATAGATATGAACATGATATATTCAAAGATTTTATGAAATGGTCAGTGGAAAGAAAGACAATGCCACCATTGCCAAGATCCTCAGGTGTGATAATAAGACAGAGAAGGTGGTCGGCAAGAAAGCTTCAGTTTTTGTTAAAGAAGTTCAGAAAAGAGAAAGGAAGAACTTGTAATGCTAATATATACTCTGTAAAGAGATAGTGGAATGGCAACAGAAGCCTAGAACAACAGTCAGGACTGCATGTATGAAATACATTATCTCATCAGACAGACAGAAACAAAAGAAAAATAATGAGAAGTATCACCCTATAAGTGAAATCACCAAATAATTATACAAAGAAAGGAAAGGTTCACTAAAACTTAAGGCATCAAAGACAATGTTGGAGAAATACCATAAAAACTGTTCTCCTGGAGGGAGAAAAGTTGTCTGTAAATGTTTCCTATGATGCCCTTGCCAATATATTAAATAATAAAAGAAAGAAAATCCATTAAAAATTAGTGATAAGACCCAGACCACAAAACTGTGCATGTTCCAGAAAAATATAATTCAAAACTTATATATATATATATATATATTATCTATAAAGTAAACTTATTAAAGTATTGAAGGAATTAATAGTGCATCATATGTTGAAAAGGTAGAAAACTGGAGTTTTAGTTCACCAATATTTCATTGAGAAATAGGGCAGTTGTCAATATGTATATGGAGATAAAATGGGGGAAATACCAATTAGTCTACAAGACAATTCTAGAATAAGAATTGAATGGGATAGAATGTTAATTGATATAGTTAATATAAAAATAATATTATGTCATAAAGACATGTCACCAGTGACATCCCAGAGTAAGTAATGATTGCTATTGTTATAATGCAAAATAAACCATTCAACTTGGCTTAAATATTTGTGAGTTTGATTATGTTAGGTGATTTCTCCTTAAGAATGTGGAGACTTAATGAGGTGGGAGGTGCACGAAATATTTTTTGTTCAGAGTCCAAGTTGGTGAGAAAAGAAAAGCACAAAAACGGCCAAGCTGACAACGAACAAAATCAGTAGCTTAAAAACATATTGTCAGTCATCAGAAATTATATTCAAAGTAATAGAAAAAAGGTCAAGAATACAGAAATAAATGTAGTTTTAAGCAGGAAACATGTAAAATAGTTTTAGTAAGTAATTTACATGATAATTGTGTGCAGGCAATTGATTCCAGTTAATGACTCCAATCCAATTCACCAACTGCACTTGGCTTTACTTTAATGCCTAGAGTTACTTCAGAGAAGATTCAATCACAACCAAGGGCAGGAATTGTATGAGTAAGGGGAAAAAACAGAAAAATTTTTAAAATCATTAATCCAAATATTGCAAGACTATTCAAAATGTATGGGTTGGACATGCAATTTTGTCTGAAAAAGTCCAAGTATCTGAAGAAAAGGCATCCAAGACGTATTTGTATAGATTTTAGTTCTTCTTACTTGAACTAACATTTTGTTATTTTTAACTCGTTGTGCACAGCATAACTTGAAAAATAATGAGTTTAAGGACACATGTTTTAGTTAGAGATAAAAAAGGCAAGGGAAAAAAACAAACATTGTCCTTGCCCTTGAGGTTATCTGGAAAAGGATTTTGTATGTGGTGAGCCATACATATTGATTTTGTTGAGTGGGTGTTGCCTGGTATTCCAAAATAATGGTGGTGCCTTTATTCTATGAAAAGATGAAAGTACAAGGAAAGAGGGAGCATATTTCTAAAAGGAAGTTAGAAAAAGTTGTCTCAGAGCCACAACTTTGGGTTCCAGGGTCACACTAACAATTTCAGGAAAGGGCTCATTGTGCAACAGCTACTTTCCTTTATTCAGATGCATACAGTATGTCAGGTTACATGGGCAGCAAAAGGAGTGTCCACCTTTGAATTGGGGAGATGACAGACAGTGGGCACGCTGCAGAACATCTGTGAAAGAGAAGAAAGGTAGACAAATATCTTATTTTCCAGTTTTTGTTGAGGGAAGAGAGGGAAAGGACATGGAGCAAGAGGGGTCTGAGGAGCTAAACATCAGTATGATCAACTGCCACTATCTTTCCACCACTTTCAAGAGCTGACTCCATCTTAGGTTATCATTCTTTTTTACGTGTTGGGTTTATTTTAGCATGCAATACCAAAATTTTTACCTATCTTCAAATACTGAATTAATATTTCTCAAATTTAACAAGATCATCAAAAGTGATCCAGGCATAGCATAATCTGTCAAATACTTTCAAATCAAAATCAATTAATTGCAGCAACCACTGCTCTTAAATTTACTGTATTTTCAACTTTACCAAGAAAGGGCTGAAGAGTCAGTCAGTCAAATAGTCAAATAACTGATGTCAGTTGTTTGAGTCAGTCAAATAACTGATGTCCATTATGTTTTTTCCTTTTTTACAAGAAAAGGCAGCTTTTCAAGCAATCCTCAAGGGAAAATTGAATTCTGTGGACAGACTTGCATATTTTGTGACAGTTGCAGTCCATCCATTGTTTTTAGATACTTCCTTAATATGTGTGAACTCCTGTAACTACTAAATAGCAGTAGTGCCAAAAAAATCAAAGAATAGTGTTTAACTCTATCAGAGCAGCATGTGAAAAGAGTAAATTTAAAGTAAAAGGCAGAAGATTGTGAAAGATTCTTGTCAAGATTTTGCTGTTCTTTCAGAAATGTGTTATTCCTAGGCTAGGGTTTGATACTGCTTTTAGGAATTCCTCTTCTGACACAATCAGAGATGTCTCCAGCAGCGTGACAGGACATTAAATGTCGAAAGATGTTTGTACAACTGTGAATTGGCTGAAAGGAGGACAAAAAATTTTACCTCAATCCCCTAAACACATTGAACATATTTGCACATGTATAAACTGAGGAAACTGGTCATGTCATTTAAATGTCTAATCTTTTTTTTCTTATTTGTTTTCCCTAAAAAACTTATAAACTTGAAATGTCAGTAGCTATTATTATGTTAATTCTCTGGGAACACAGCATCATAGTTTCAGCTGATGTGAATCTGCTGAAGGCAGTAGAGCTTTTACTATTGTTTATCACTGCCAGTAGAGAACAGATGAAGCTATGTAAGAGGTGGTCTAATTGCCACTTAGGGGTATGTCAGGAGAGAACTGGGACCATACAGCCAATCCATCTGTCACAGAGCACTTAAGGTTAAACTCCTGGTTCAACAACCTCTAGTTTTTACTAGCAGAAATCTGTATGGCATAGATGTTGAATTATATTTTTAAGTGTGTGTAAGCGAATAATACAGAATCAAAGTACACCTCAAATTGGTTGCATTTATTTAGGGTCTCCTAAAAGAAGCACACATCTTCATATGAACAATGAAATTATTTAAATCAGTGGGCAAAATCAAAGACTGAGCTCTTGAAAATTAGCTATACACCTAATAGTACTTTGGGGTGATTTGCTACATCATAGTTCAAAGAAAATAAAAAAAAGATGCATGTTGTAACATCTAGATTAATGAAAACTGATTATCTTGATGCCATTGCTTTTTCTTTTCATTCATTTTCCTTCATTATATGTTATTCTTACTTTCTCACAAATTTGAACCCAATTGGATTAAGTTTTTAGGTAAAATATGCTATTTGTTACAGAAAATAAAAATACTTGAGGATATTTATCTTTGTGTTTATTGTATCTTCCATATCTTCTGTACATATAATTAGACTTTTGAAAAGCTAACCTTTTTAATAATAAATACAGTATGTCAAGGAAATGACATATGATTCAGCTTAAAGATAATGAATAATTATGAATGATACTAATGATCCCTTAATGTTAATGTCATTCTGCTAATTTAATATGGCAATTAATTTTGCACATGAAACACATGCAGATGCTTTGAATAATTTAAAAAAAATATTAATTTCCTAACTCTCTTGATAGTTTTGCAAATTTAGAATTAATATTGAGTAACTTTCATAGTAACTTTTATTTTAATATATTAACAACCACTTAACAGTTCGAGAATAACTTCACATTAATACTATTTATGGCTATATACGTTAATTATATTTAGGATGATTTCTGTGGGTAAACTTACTCCACTGATGGTCTAATGAAATCATAATGCGGCTCATTTCCTATATAAATTATGTGGCATGATTGGCTATGTTTGTGAGAATATTGACTTTGAGGACTTGGCAAACATCTTGAGGACCCATGATCAGTGTTGCTTTCAAATTGAATGGGTACTGATAGATGAACTGCTTTATGTGGCAATGTATCTCATGCTGCAATTTCATGGACAGTATTATGCTCTTGCTCAAAGCAAGGTCAAATAGACTATTGTCTGTAGCTGAGATTCACAACAGATGTTTACAATAGTAACATTCTTTGGGCCACCTAAAAAAAAAAAGTATACAACTCCAACTTTAATTGAACTTAGAAAAAGTAATTGTTTTATAACCTAGTCAGATAGCATCTACCACTGTTTTATTCAAAAGGCTAGACTAAGTTCTCTGTGCATTTACTGTCACGTGTCCAACAGCAGTTACTGAGTCTGTAATGTCTGGCCAAATAAAGTGTGCCTATTGCTACACTACATAGTGGAAGGTAGATATGCCCCACCTGTACATACCCATAGTCTTTTGGGGTAATACTGCTGCACAGATATTAACAAGGAACAACATTGACTTCAGAGATTAAATTCCTTTTCCAATTGACCTGGCAAATCACTCTTTCTACACTCCATCTTGCCTATCCACTATACCTATACCAGCATTAGATAGTTTAGACTAAATAGTTATCTAAATTAAGATAGATATAAAAACTTTATGCATTCATGGTGAATTAAGAGTCTCTTTGTCCTTCATTGTATGTACTTTGTTGTTCAGTAGTCATCAATTTGCTCACCTGTCTTTGTGGATATACTTTGTCCAAAACCTGCTGTGACATTTCATTTGTGGCAATCTTCTAAATCCTTTCTACATCACCTCAACAAAACCTTTTAATATAGTTGAACTGAGACTAGTAATATTTGTAAAGTGCGATACTAAGGCTCTAAAAACAGGAATGGATTTCTCTCCATTATAAAATATCTCTTCCTTTTACCCTCTGCATTATATCTCATCTTGACCTTCTTTTTAGAGAAGAAAGAAAAGCTAGGTTTATTTTGTCTCATTTCCCTAGAAATTGTCCCTCACCCTGCGCAGGTGTCTATAACCTATTATATTCATTTTTCTCCTAAGTGCATATCCTTTATCTTCACTGACTGTAGGGGATGTACATGATTTACCAACACTGTTTTTGATATCTAAAGTTATCCAGGAAAATTTCAATCATGTTATTGATCTTGCCACTATGATGCATCTATCTGAGAATTCATAAGATGCTGTCCATGAATATATTTATTGATTTTAATATATTAATGCTATTTATTATAAATTTATTAAATGTCATGACATTGATTTCAACTTTGTTCTGTAAAGGATCAGGCTATGTTTTAAAACCTTTAATGGATAAATTGATCCTAAAAAGAGCTATGATCTTAGTCATCCTTGTGCCTTGGATATCTTTAAAAAGAGATTCCTTAACTGACAGAAAGAAGCAGAATTGAGTTATGTTTTACCTTATTTATGTTCAACAGCTTGATTATAGGCTTAAAATGAAAGGGAGACTTGAATGTGATTTTCATATTTATGTTTGTTCTTGACTTTGAATTTTGTTCTAGAAGTCACTGGAAAGAAGCAATAGGGAATATCAGAAGGAAAAGCTAAAATGACTCTCCTGACTCTAAAATATTAAAAAAACTTAATGCTGTAACCTTTTTTTCTTTTCTTAATTTGAAAGAACAATTATGCAATGCTGTTGTAACATAGGCTGTATCAAAAATGTATTCAAAATTAAGTATCTGAATACTGGCCCCAAGTGTTAAAAACAGCTTCATTTCTCAGGAGATTTTGGACCATGCAAGGTAATTTTTTATTTTTAATTGTAAAATTCCTTTATTTTTGACCCTGAATTTTCATGGTGATGTTTTCATTTCACATAGATATGAAAAATCTCATACATATGAAGGCATGAAATAATTTCCAATAGCGTAGAGATAGACTATCATTTTAATTACTGAACTTCAGGTAAATGGCTTACCAAAAAAATTTCAACAAGGCTGACACAATTTTGTCTTCAAGCCCAATTATTGGGCTATTCTATATGAAGAGCAACATAATTATGAGTTGCAGATCATGCGCTCATATCATAATGTCTGAGACATCGTCTTCATTGCATGTGGTACTGCCCTTTTGCATTTTATCTATAAAAGCTAAAGGAGAATCAAAATGCAAGAAAAGAAAGGAAGCACACATCTCCAGACTTAGGGCAGTAGTCTTTGTCATGCCATACACAAGGAATCAAGCACTCAGTATAATGAACAGAAAATTGGTGGAAGACCTTACTCCCCATCAAATTTTGATTTAAATACAGGTTTATTATTTTCTTCATGAAAATGAGGAAATAAAAGGTAAATCAAGCACTCTAAATATTGCATAAGTATCATATTTATCACTTAGTCTTGTGTTTGACAGGAACGTATGTGTTTAGATAGCAAAGATCTGTGATAAACTTAGGGGGACCCCACTGAACATGCTTGAGATTCCTGCCCTTCCAGGTGAAAGATTAAAATACAGCAGTAAACCATTCCTGGGTGAATCCCTGAAGTACAGATGGAGACAACAGGTCTGGTGATCCTCTAGCATGGACTGAGTTCTGCAGTGCCTGCGTTGTATTTTTTTGTTTCTGCACAAGTGCTTGGTATCTAATGGTTGTCAAGGTAACAAAGATAAATTTACTCCTTGCATTTAATTTGTGGTTTTGTGGTTGTTTCTGTGTTTTGCCTGACACTGGGGAGAGTCTCAAATGCCCTTTCCTGCTATGAGGTAGAGTATCCCCCAGAAGACATCCATGAATGAGGAATCCTTAGAATGACATTTTTTGATTGGCTGTTAATAAAGACAGTTTACAGCAGAGATGCATGTCTTTAGGTCAGTCTCATTCCAATTAACTTAGACATCTGAAACTAAGTCTGTATCGTAGTTAACAAAACTCCCGTCGTATTAATGGAAAGAAACAGACTTTTAGGAGGTTGTGATAATCCATTTATGGAGAAATATTTGAGTCATCTTTAGCTAGTGCCTGTATTGATACTTTAACCAAGTGTGAGCGTAAACCAGATAATTATCCTTTGGTTCTTTACACGTATTGAGGCAAAAAAACCTATATTACATGTATAACCATCTGAACAAGTGTCCTTGCTTTCCTTACTGTTTATCTTGGTATCAATAAGTACTTAATTAGTTTTGATGATGTGTAACAGATTCAGAGAAATCTATTCATAGGAAAAGAGCAGTTCAGAACAAAACCCTGCCTCCTTGTATGTGGTTTAGGAGTCTCTTGTTGAAAAAAAAGTGATTAGGGGGCTTCTGCAGGTGGTATTTATCTGTCATTTTGACGTATCTTGAGGAAAAAACATGAACTTGGACATTTATATAATACACAAACCTGACATTTTTTAGTTTAGTCGTTTTTTCTGCTTATCTGCAGGTTCTAGGTGAATAGATTGTAAGCTGTTATGGAAAGGGTCTGTGAGCCTCTAGTATGGCTGAGTTACATAGGTTTAGGTACTTCCAGAGAACAAATGAATTACTCTCGTTTTGAGCCCTGTACCACACTTCAGAGGATATTATATGAAGAACCATTGCTCTCCCTAGTAGCTTAAGCTTTCCTATTCTGAGAAACCCATAAATTTTAAGGTTTTAGCACATTTTAGTACTGAAATACATTTAGCAGATAATTATATACTATTTGGCAAGAATTTCCACTCTGAAGCAGCACTATTAGGACAACATACTTGCATTTGGCTTAATCACATCACTGCTACTACAAAAGGTCAGAATGGAGCAAAACATCTCTTCTATTGCTCCACATTCCTGACACATTTGACCATTAAAAAGCCAGCATGCAGGAGAATGCTGTTTTTGTGTTATGGAACAGACCTGTTAAATTACAGAGATTACAGGTAGTGAAAATATAATGTTTTCTCTAGATCATGGATTTCTACTCTTTAATTTGATAAAGAAAGTAATGACAGAGTTAAGGGTCTTAATTTGGGGATGTTTTGGGGTTTTTTGTGGGTTTTTTTTGTGATAGAGCAATCTCTATTTTCTAGAATTTTGCTGTTTGGATTGTATTTTCAAAGCTCATTAAAAATATAACCCCCAATTTTGATAGTTTGGTCATATTCAACATATTTAATACATATAGCCATCAATAGTTAGTTGTGAAAAGCACGATAAAATGAGAAAGTACTATGCAATTATAAAAGGCAATGAAAGCTAGAAGAGCTTTTTAAAATTCCAGAGAATACTATACCCAGCATTTTAGTACTAATTATATTTTTCTGGCTTCACATTTTAGATCTTAACAGTATGTATGTGTATAGACAGTACTTCTGCAATGTTTGTGACATATTACAACCTTGTATGACATCTATTTTTTTCCCAGCATCTATCTGAGAATAACTTAATGAAAAGCTTACAGATGACACAGCCCCAGACATTTTATCAAATTATGTTCAGAACCAGGTCAAGATGTCCTGGAATACAAAGCCCATTGCATATCTAAGGTAATATATGTATATACATATATCCAACTGTTATCCAGCACATGGGATGATTTTCATAAACCTGAAGACATCCAAAACTTCTACGTGATGATGGCTGATTGAACATGGTGTAAGTAATTTACAGCCTCTGGAACCATAAATGGAGGCAATTCAAGGGAACCTGCAGCATTGGAAATCTGTTTTTACATCCCACTGCCCACCCTTGTGCCTTCTCCAGTACTCTGATTTGGATCTTCCCTTATTTTCAATGCATATTACTTCATTGAAGCATCATTATTTCAGATGAGAAAATTACTATATTTGAGGAAACTTTTATCTCATCTCAGAGGAAGGAAATAATTCACAAGCACATTCTGGAACTGTAATACAAGGGAGAATCTAGCACTGTTGGAGAGTAAAGACTGCCCTACAAAAAGAGATTTCAACTTCAGATGTCTATATACATTAGGAGAGGGTTTGAGTTCTTTTGGAAACCCCAGTAACTTTAGATAATGTGGCTAAGGATGTATTGTTTCAGCTTCTCAGGAATTTATAATTTTCTCTTTGATTTTATATGTACTTGGAATATGGTGAATGTCTATGCCTGGTTTTATTGCATATTGTCTCCGGAGTTATTGGCCTCATTGTATAATTTTAACTTTCTTTTCTGGTAAGTTTAAAAACATCAAAAAAGACATTTGATTATTTCTTTACATAAAGCTGTGTTCACTATCAGAGTAGCTAGAATTTACAGACAAATATGAAGTACAATTTCAATAAAGAATTTTTATTGTCTTTTCCTTTGCCAAATGGTTGTAGCTGAACAAAGTGCATGTAGCATATGAAATACATTCTTCAATGACTTCAAACTACCTCGTGATTTGGAGAACAAATCTCAGCACACAACTGCTTCATTGAAAGAAAATCAGATCTTTCTTTAGCAATCATATATTGAAATTATGCACTTTGCACCTTATCAAAACAATAATTCTGGGGCTTATAGTGAAGATGAAAAGGAAGGAATTTAAACGTAGTTAAAGAGCGAATGTAGAGCACATAGCTTGCCTTGCATAAATATTATGGGAAAGAATACTGTTCTCTCTAATAATAGCACATCTTAAAAAATGGCTTCCAAAATTATCTACGTCTTTCTAACTGACCATTTCCTTCAAGCAGATTCACTTTAAGTAGTTTTACTTGGTTAGATTTGTTACAGAGTTTTTTACATTTTCTTAAATGTAGTCTTTAGTTCAAAATAGCAAGATCCTTTTGTACATTACTGAGAGAGATGTGCCACTAACCTGGCAGTCTGATGTGTAAATGAGACTCAGTGAATGGCAGTAAAGTTTGTGTGATATCTGTAGGATATATGTGGGCAGAAGACAGCTACATAAGGTTATTTGGAAGGGAAATATTATTAAAATGTAGGCATAAACTAAGGTAGCTTTGTCACTACTTATACCTCTGATAAATATGATAATAAAGAATAAATAACTCACAATTAAACAAAGCTACATTCAGTCATGCAGTTCCTACATCTCCCATGAGTGTTCTACACTTCATGCATGTCTCAAAAAACACATGAAGCTGGTCTTAATGTCTCCTTAGGCTCATGGCCACTCTTCTTCACTAGACAAACTGGAATATTCTTGGATAATCTGGTGCACAAATTCTGCCTGTCATCTGTAAACCTGTGGACTCCCTCAACAAGTTCCTTACAAGGACTTGGATTTTTTAATACCCCGTGGCAGGTGCACAGGAGGTTCGTGACAACATTCTCAGGAGTTTAAACAACAAACTTTTACTGGCAAACTTTAGAAAATAATGATAGTTGGCAGATCTTAAAGCAACATTCTGTTGAAATAAAGCATTTCACTAGGCACTGACTTAGCAAACTCTAACCCACACAATTTTAGGTTACCCAGCTTTTGAGTGGCAGAAATTAGGAGAAGAAAGAATGAGAGAGAGAGAGAGAGGGAGGGGGAGAAAAGAGAGAGGGGGCAGAGAAAGATTCATAATCACAGCTTGAATTCCAGCACTATTTTAGCTACTATAAAATAAAAACTATGTGCTGTGCCCATGTATGCCTTTGTGCAAGTGCTTTTGTGTTTTTTGGTCTCCTGGGGCCCTCCAGGTGGACCTTCTGGTGTGTTGATAGCCATTCTGGGCTGGACTAGAAGGTCCAAGGGCAGGCTGTGGTGCAGTGCACCATGCCACTCTTTGCAGGGCTTGTCCTGGCCCACCCCTCCACACACACATACTTCAGTTGTTAAGACAGTAATAATTTTTTCCATCTCTCATACCAACTTTTATAACATCTCTGTACACGTTCCTTTATTTTGTTTTTCGTGGTAACGTTAGAAATGTATTCTCCTTTTTCTTCTCTATATTATATCTTTTGTATCTCAATCTACAGCTAATGTGAAATTGTGCTGTGTGAAAAATATCCCCTTTAGCTACCACTGTAGACTTTACACCCTTTGACTTTTTGAAATTAGTATATTTATGTCCAATATTCATTATATGTCTAATGATTTATCAATATGATGTTATAAGCTTCAGAATAGAACTTTACAGAATCTTTTACTGTCTGAATTAGAGTATTTTTCTGGAAAAAAAAAAAACAGGATTGGTCAGTTGTCTCTGTAGTTTTTGTCTTAATTCAGAGCACTAGGGGTCTCTTCATATGTGGTACCACTTTGATTCTTCACATCTGTAGACCAGCTCACCACCATATCCCCCTTTTTTTTTTTTTTTTTTTTTTTTTTTTATTTGGGAATGAACAGAAACTTCTGAGACAGTCATACCAGTACCACCCAATGTGAAATCCCACTCCTCTCCCATTTCCCTCTGCTTGTCAGTGTCAAATATCATCAGGCTAAAATCTATGGGTTGGCTAGTTCTTAATCCATTTAACATGCCACGCAGGGATAAGATCATAGTGATCATATTTGCTTGTCAATGAGGAATATTGCTTTCAGCATCCAAAATGAATGACATTTTGCATATTGCATCTGAAGTCCTTTGAAGAAAGACAAAAAATCAGTTACCAATATTCAGTAGCATAAATTATATGGCTTTAATTCCTTATTAGTTAAATATAAGCCAGGGCCGATATCTTATTGGCTGACACAAGTTATCCTGTTTTTTTAAAGTGCTAATCCAGCATTAGCTTTATTCTCATTCTGTGGTTTCCCCAGTGCTGTAACACTAACTAAAACCCAGTGTTAGTGAGTCAGTGTGCTATTCAGACATCATTTTCAGAATCCTTTCAAGTAGGTTGTAAAAACTGGAGATACTGTTAGAGCTTTTCTTGATTTACTAAATATCTTAACATCAAAAGCTTCTTTATCAATGACATATAAAACAAAATTTTTTAAAAAATCATTTTTTTAGATATAAAATGAGCATTAGAAATCATAGCAAAAATAGTGAAGTTCATAAAATGTATCATTTTGTACTGTTTCTAGATATTTGAAAACTGAGCTTTTATTCTCCTGCTCTTATTTTAACTCAACTCTTGACTTCATATTGCTATAAACCCACTTCATATCTACTATAATAATATAAAAGTTCAAGTGTGACAGTTTTATACTAAGATAAAGCAATTTAATTAAAAGAAATATGTGATGCAAGGTTTTTAATCTCATCTTGACATATTTAGATACAGAAAAAAATTGTATCTCCAAAATACTCAATTTCTAAAGCAAACTCCAAGAACTCGGTGAAATTATACAAATCTTAGTACTATGTTGAGTATATTTTCAATAAATCCCGAACATATAAAGGTTCTTTTTGTGTCTAAAAGCAGAATTTGAGCTAAGTAGTATGTAAATAAAAATATTTCATGCTATTCCTTAAGACTATGATCAGTTCTAGAATCTTTAATAAAAATAGATTTGCACAATATACCCCTCAAGAAGACTTCTTGTTTTGGGATGTTCTTTCTTCTTTTAAAGTATTATAATTGCTCATCTTGGGAAAATCACAGGTTTATTGTAATAGGACAACCCTTCCTTATTTTGCTGTTAATTTCTCGTTAAGAATTAATATCCTTATTTTCCAATTGAGAGTCATGATCTACAGTCTGATGTCCTACACATCTTAAGGGACTTGGCAAAGTTTTCACATTCAAGAAATGATTGAAGAAGCCATAAGCTATGTCACCTACTTCACATTAGGTAAAGATCAATGATGCTGTATAATGCAAGCCAAGTGTTTTCACTGAATGACAGGTGGCAACAGCAGAATGGCAAAAAAATATCTTGGCAAACACACAGTAATGAAATACATGGCAAAACTCTAAATTGCTACCTTTGTAGGCAATGTGATTAGTTAGATATGTACCGTGAATATTTTGTGAAAATGAAAATTAAAAGATTAAACTGTGTCTCACTTCAAATTTCTGAGTAATAAGAAATTAAGCTGATTATGAATAAATATCCTGGCCCTATTCAGCATATGATATGTTGCACAATGTGAAATATTTTGGTCCAACATGTGATTTCATGTACAACACTTATTTTCTTCTCTACATAAACTCTCTGCCATAATGAAGCAGAAAACATTGTTTATCAAGTATTACTATAATTTATTTTTCAAATAAATAAGAGGAAAAAAAAGGACAGGGGTAGGGAGAAAGAAGAAATTTAAAAGAAAAATATTATTTCCCCTTTCTAAACATAATGTAGCATGCCTGGTAGCAAAGCTAAGGGTTAAAAGTGTGGCAAGTGGGATTTGATATAAAATATAAGATGGCAGCTAATACAGTGCAAATATCATTGAGAGTATTAAGATATCCTAGTATTTCACAAAATAGCACCTAGTACTAAAGGGAACGCTTAAAGTTAATTAAGACAGGGAAAGGTAGCCATCTATTCTATTTTAACACATAATTTGATGAGTGACTTCCAAATTATAATTCAGTGGGTAAATCTAGTTTCACTGAAAAATCTATGTTGAATTTGACTAATTCCTTCATCTTAAAAAAGGGGAAAATTCACACTTTTACTCTTTAGGCAAGTGCTTAAAATATTTGGTTTCTAGGAAATAGGAAACACAGACTCAGGTGTGTTATACAGTCTGGTTAAGAAAATGGATTAGATTTGATGCTACCAATGTCTTAATTGTAGATATCTAATCTTTTTCCCCCTAAAAATAGGGACAAGAAAGCAGGGATACCTTCAACTTGATTAGGTTCCTCAGGGTTCCCCCACCCAACCTGGGTCTTGAACATTTCCAGGGATGGGGCATCCACAGCTTCTCTGGACAGTCTGTTGCACTAGAGGATGCAGTTGAGGAAAACACTCTATTTTGTTGCCTACAATGCCTAAAAATGATTTTGTGGACAAGGTATGGTTGCCTGAAGACAATATTCCATCACTTGATATGCTAACCAAGACATGGGAATACATTGGATGTGATATCATGACTTTTAGCTGACATGCCCTTCTGGAGGTGTTCAAGAGGCATGTGGCTGGGTGATACGGAATGGTGGTGTAGGTGTTACAGTGGATCACTGGACTGGATTATCTTGAAGGTCTCTTCCAGCCTTGATGATTCTATGATTCTATGGTTCCATGATTCTGAGATCTTCGCACATGAATAGTGATCCAAGAAAAGGGATAAAAAATAATGAGTGCAGTATGACAACTTTAACAGCATCATTGTTAGTATTAAACTTTTTCTGCATAAATATCTTCTTTCTGTAATAATTAATTTTGATTAAAAGCAATTCTTGATCAAGACAAGTCCACATGGAATGAGCCTGACAAGCTCTAGTCCTGAGCCCTTGCAAACTCAATATAGAGCTTATGGACTTGTCAAACTGGAAATATGATATTACATGGCTACAGAATTAACTCATTAACCCAGGATTCTACCCATGACCTGTCTCTTTCTCACCCATTGAGCAGAGACTGATATTTGAGCCTAATTCACCAACAGGTGTGGAGTGCTCTGATAATGTAAAATAATGAAAAACTGATTATTCATCCTTCCATGAAGGACAAGTAACTGCATTGCAAGTTGAAGAGGTTGAAGCAAGCAGTGTGCTGGTAGTTCTGACTCGCATGTACCAGACACAAAATAAATTACCCATATAAAAACTCTGAATACTGTCAAACAACCCTAGTGCAAACATGTTTCAGGGGCTGACTCAGCACCAGATTTGTCATTGAAAAGTCAGTCTTCCTTGAGAACAGATATCTAAACTAATATATTCTTTTATTTCAGTTTCGCAGAGTGCTGAAGTGATGGGTTATTTTATCTGCATTTTCAACAGATATGACTGTTGAATAATCTTTGGAAAGTTGTTTTCTTTGGTAGTCCCAGCATGCTTTACTGAGGCAGACAAGCACAATCACATTTTCACAACTCTATACAACTGAAGCCACTAGATATATTGCAATGAGACTCCCACCATAAAATACAGGGGAAAATTGCCTTGTGTTCTCTTTTTTGTATCAAGAAATAAGAACACCTATAAACATCTTGAAATAAAAAATTAAGAAAAATAGATTGCCTTATAAAATATTCATGCAGTCCTTTCATGGGAACACAAGTCAGTGATTTACAGAAATTAAAAGGAATTCATATTCCTGAATAATAATAAAAGACAAACCTAGACATTTACTCTGTAAATGCTTCAATGTAAAAAACTACATCACTCTCTCTTCAAAAAATTGAGCAATATGGTAATGAATCAATACGGTGGCCAAAAGTAATAGTCTTTTATTCATTATGTCATAGGAAACTAGAAGAACTTAGGCTAAACTTGTGCCTCTGTGTCTTTCATGTTGTAAATCCAGTAGCTTATTACACTAATACATGAACCTGAAAAAGAAAAATCTGCTATAAATATAAAGAAGAAAAGGAAAAACTTTTGAAATTAAATGATGCATAGCTTTTAAACAAAACTTAAATATTCATGTTAAGAATAGCAAATAAAAAAAAAAAAGCAGTATCTGGCACTGTTTTAGGAATGACAATTTCCAGTACTTTTATTTATAATTATGATAAAAGGGTCTTTTAACTCTCTTTTGTTATATTATTCTTGTGTCAATAAGAAGTTGTCTTAGTCTAACAAAACCTTCATTTTTTTTTTCCAGAATCAGAATTGAATAGTGTCTTCTAGATGCAGAATAGAACTGAGTGTGAAGAAAGGCACCTAATTGTAGAAAAGGAAAGGACAGAGGGTCCACTATCACACACTCTCTGAAAATAACCTGTAAAGTCTTTATATTTTAGTTCTATTTGTTTGAACATTAAAGAAAATACAGTCATGTTAAAATTTTGCTAAGTATCACATCCTGAGTCAGGTTAATTACTTCAATTTTGCCAGCTTTAGGACAAAGGGAGGAGTTACAGCAGTTCTTTGGAAGCTCCATGGAGGATCATCCTGGCTAGATGAATATGTTATTTGTGGCTTCTTGACAAAGCTAAAATATTTTCAAAGTATCAAAACCTTTTAGATTTTTTTTTTAATTTCCTTTCTCCTTTGGATTGACATAGGTGGATGGAGGAGTTACCAGGAAAGCCCAAGAAGCCATTAAATATAATATGGACTGCATTACAGGCAGTTCATAAATGAACATTTGAGTCCAGGTTTTTATGTCTCTGTTTGTGCATATCCATTCATTTACTGGTCTACACAGTTCTAGGAATTTTGTCCAATTTCTTAATAGCATTTTTAATAAGGCCTTTTTAATAAAAAAAAGTTAATGAATTTCCCAATTTGTGTAATAACAGCTTTAAATATTCTTGTATTAACTGATTCTCCAATCATCCTTCAATGTGCTGACTTTTCCCCTTTACATTATTTTTAAATTATTTGTTTGAATAATTGGACATAGAAAGTTGTGGCCATTGCTTAAATATTGAATAGCTTTTTTGACTTTAGCAAAGAAAATGTCACAAGGTTAAATTAACTACTTCATCATCCAAAATCACTTGATTTATACTTTTGTTCATTTATTTACGTCTTGCATGAGCTACGATTAATACCTCATCTTTTTGAGGAAAGGCTATTGTTTCCTTATAGTTTTTTTACTGGGCATTTACCTTGATATATAAATTTTCCTCTAATGAAAGGAGAAAAAATTAAAATCTAAGAGGGAAGCACAAAAAATATCATACTATAGTCTTGTTAACCAAACCATGAGCAAATACCACTATTTATTGTGATAAACTGTAACTCTCATTTTATCTAGTGACATGCATTTGGATAAAACAATATGTAGAATCTAAGCATGTTTTGAAACTTTTTCTTTTTAATAGACTACTATTTAAGACAGAACATCCTAGTGTTTCTATGGTTATCAGAATTTCTTCCCTGCCTTAGAATTTTGAAATTTTGCAGAAAAGAGCCAAAGGATATCCTTACATAATTTTGTTAATGTCTACAAAACTATATTAGATCAATGACCCATCTGGTGTCCAATGCACAGAAACCATGAGTGGAGAGTCCCAGAGAATCCACTACATGAACATAATAAGCATTTTCTTTGAGCTTAAAGTGGTTTATACTTCAGAGATTTCCTGGGCCAGAGGAAGTGTCTTTGGATATACCTTTCAACAGATTTTTCATGTGTGAAGTTATTAAAATTAAAACCATTTATTAAATAAAAGGTGAAAGAAAATAATACAGTGTAGTTTTATGGTAAGAATAGAGCTTTTCTTTCAGTATACCTACTTAAAGAGAGATAATTTTTAGTGTTTGGGAGCACCACAGAAGGAGAAAAGGTTTAAGAGAAAAAATTCAAAGGCCATATATATTATTTAATCTGTTTTCAGAAACACAATATAATGGACAAAGTCCAGTCAGGTTTAGAATCCAGCATATTCACAAAGAAATTTAAGATTAAAGAATAATGTTTCAGGGAAGCATGTCTGTAAGCAATTATAGGTAATTCAAAAAGGCAAAATCAAAGGAGTAGTTTACAATTCTTCTCCATATATCTCAGAGAAATAGTCTCAAACAAATAACTTCACAAAAACTATGGATTCTATATTCATCTTATGCTTCAGTGTTAGACAAACTGTTGAGATGAAAGAATATTATCTTGTACAATATGCATGATTTACCTATATGCTAAAGTTCTGTGGGGTTTTTTTTTGCTTTTTACTCATTTTTTAAACAATTACTTTAATAGAAATATTTACATTTCAAATTTATCTTTTCATCATTTTTTAACTTTAGGGTGAATTTTATCAACATGCAAATCAATAATTCAGAACTTGCTAGAGAATGAAATATGAATTTGATAAACAAGAAAAAATGAGTTATCTTCAATATGCAGGCAGTTTTTTCTCAGCTTCCAGCTCCCATGAATATCACAATAATTTGAAATAGCATTTTAAAACATTCATTACGTTTGCTACAGTGTTTACAATCTATTTTTTTCCCATGCATCTAAACTTGCTTTTGAGACCTACTTTCTATTTAGGACCATGTGTTCTTATTAACGAAGGCTCTTAAAAATAGAATCAACCAGATAATTGCCAGATATTTCAAAGTAGAAAGACGATTGCAAAAGCAGACAAGTGTGTCATGAACTTTCCAAAAAGGTCTGCCCACTTAGCCATCAATGGATTGGATGAAAGGTACTCAGAAATCAGCCCGTAGCTGGACTAATCACATCTAGCTCTGACCTCCTAAAGGGAAAATGTCTGTAGTCACTGATGAAACACAAGTGTTTAACATCAGTGGGATGATTTACGGTTTTGAAAAGGTTCAGATTATGAAATGAGTCACTCTAAAATATATCTCTGTTTTACTCTTCTCTTTACTCTTGACTGTCTACCCATGATGAACAGCTGTTGCCTAAACATTGGAGTCAGGTGACATGAAATCTGCTGGACTAGCCAAAATGCTCACAGAGGAGCAGAAGGAGAGCTTTGAGAGGCACCTTTTTGCAGAGGCTGATGGAATTCAGGATATATATTAGATCAACTCAAATGACTTTGGACTCCTAAGGTGATACAATATTCATTGTTACGGAGGGATTGAACTCCAAATTACAGGCAGCTTCTAGTATTTCTGAGCTCCTTCTGTAGTCAGAAGATCCACAAACAATACATAGCCCTTTATTTGGTTACTTTTGCATGGATATCTATTGCTGTTTGGAATGCCTAGTGGTATTCCTGCTCTTCTCTAAGTGCATGGATGTTCCATTTGTCATTACCAGATTATTTTGAGTATCTGGAATACCCTAGCACTGTTGAAGTTCTAATTCAGTCAGTTGAGTAGAGCCTTTCATAACACACACCACTCTAAGATACCTTCAAATATTAATTTAGACTTAGAACGCTGTGTAAATACTCCTATAGCTTCAGTTGTAGCAACTTAAAGTTCAGTATTTATGAACACTGGAAAAAAGCTTAGCAGAATGATGAGGATAAACTGATAAAAATTATCTTAATAATACTCATCTGCATTTTGGCAGTATATAAAGAATATTATTTAAATTTCCTCAGGTGAATCAGCAAATTTTTTCTTAAATACCTTCATGACTAATCTTTAAAAATTCTTTCTTTTCCAAATATTGTGCTAACTATTTCTGAACACTGAACTACTTCTTTAGGAAAATCTGCATGTCATTTTGCAGGAAAATAGAGACTTTTCTCTCTGAGCCTCAAGAAAAATTCTTACCTGCTTCCAGACTGGGTAACTGAAGTTAGTAGGTCTATAGAATGCTGTAGAAAGTCACTGTGTTGGCAGTAGGAGATGAAAAAATTTTATTTCAGAGGTGGAAGAGACCTCAATGATTATGATGTCTTGGTTCATTAATAAGGTCTAGTAGACAGTGTTATTTCTATTTGTTAGTCTGAACCAAACTTCCATCCTTACACAACTTCTTGCCTTTCTCCACAAATGCAATCAAAATTTTGACACATCCATTCCCAGTGATGAATAGTGAATGAGTTCTTGATTTTTAAAATTTTTTTTCTGTCCACAAACCATTTTTCAACAAACATTGCAGTGATTAGAAGTTTTTAATATTTGCAGTTATTTGAAAAAAAAAAAAAAAAGTTTGCAAAAATTAATTTATGCTTTATTAACATTTTAAGAACTATTATGCACTGATTATTTTACCATGGAAAGTAAAATATTTTAAAAATGGCACAACTGTTTTGTCAAAAGTAAAAAATAGAACAAAACTACATTCACAATTCTTTTCTCCTGAGCAGTGATTGCACAGAGAAATGTGGAAAAAAATGCAGGCAGATGCCTTTTTCTTTATTATGTCCATGGAATACATTGTGGTAACAAGAAGTTTTTTGCCATATTAATGTCATGTAAGTGAACAGCAGTCCTCAGGACTTTTCCCTTGGATGCTAGCTGAATAGCTGAGAGGAACAAGTTTGCTCAGGTGAAAAAAGGGTAAAAAATTAAGACTTATCATTTGTTTTCTCAATTTTTCACAAGGCTCTTAATGAAGATAAAGTGTATGAAACAGAGACAATGAGCATGTGAAGAAAGAACAATACTTAAAGAAATAATTATAAAGGATTTTTGAGTCAGATTTCATTTCAATATAACTTTGTTCTCTCTGTATTCTGTCTTTTCATCTGTATCTAAGGTAAGAACAGAATTCAGGGACTCCAAAGGGAAAAAAACTAAAGCAAAATAAAATGTTTCTCAAGAGCTGTCTGTAAAATAACTTCTGTAATCCAAACTTTTGGTTAGTGCTCATGTAACATATTATGCAGTATATACCAAGCATGCACAGTTCTTGAAAAGATATTGTCAGCTTATATATATCCTTTCATGTCCCACATAGATTTTAAGGGAATGCCTATCAGATGGGGTACTTTCCTGGAACCAGTTGCATCCCACAAAATTCTCGTTAGATTTTTTAATAAGGTGACACTCCACAGATGTGAAAGATTATGTCTATGAAATTATATCATATACTGTGAAAAGAGAAAGGGCAGGATCACATTTTTATTCAAATAACTACACTGCAGTAGCGAACCAGTGAGCAGTAGTGGGGCATGTACATTGGAAAATATAGCTTCCACCATTGTGAAATGCTAGTTGTATTGAAAAACTAAAAAATCATAATTCATACAGGGACACATAAAGTATATTTGCCTATTTAGCACCTGTCAAAAACTAAGTTCATAGGCTTAGTGCCAAATGAGGTCATTATGCATTTTATATTTTCTCTCCAAACAAATCCTTTCTCCCTAGATGGTGATGTATATCAAAAGGGGTAATTTGACACATTTGGTGTTACAAATCAAGTGTAAAAAAGTAGTAAGATTGTACAGTCTAATCTAAATACAGGTAAAATTATTTTTAATTTTTTTTATATTCTCATCTACTATATGGGGTATTTACCTTAATGTAAAGTCTTAATGCCATTGATTTTATAACTACTCCTAAATTAGACACAGGCATAATTCCATAATTCCACCAAACCTCTGAGGAAGGCATAAAGTGGATATACAGCATTTCCAGGAATCAGACTAAATTTTTGTTAAATGCTTACACTTCTTGCAAAGGATGAAAATTTAGTGGGTACCTTCTGCAACTGATGTCTTCATGGGTAGGGATAAATTTAGCTTTCAGTAAATTACTTCTTTAAAATAGAGAAACTAATATTAATTCTAATGTTATGCACAACAGTGGAATTAAAAACTGAACCCTTGATGCACAAACAGAGCTTTTATTTGTGCCACAGAAGAGCTCACGGACTGAGAAACATCTATTTTAACAACATTACTAGTTAAAATATCTGTAAATTGCAAAGGTCCTGTTCTCAATTTTAGAATTCAGTTTACACAGAAGTATAATTTACTACTCTATTGCTTGTTTCCAGAGACAGAGGACATTAATACAGATTTAATAGGGATTTTGGAATGAGTGAGAATGTTTTTCCCACAGCAATGAAAAGAACTGCCAACATTTGGCTGATGTGAATACTTTACTGTTGTTTGGATTTCATTGTACATATTTACAGTGAAATATGTTCGTACAGCTATAGCCATTCCTAAGTGTCATCTTAGTATTTGAAATGGGAGTAAAAATTTAAATAAAATATTTTTTCCTTTGAAATTAGAAGTGTTTTATTTTCTAAAAGTAATGAAATAACTGAATTTTAAAATGTCATGGAAGATGAAAGCTGGTTAAAGGACTCTGGATATGCCTCTTATTGGAGGAAGTTCTGTTGCTAAGCAACAAAACCCGTAAAGTGTTAGGTTCATAAAGCACTGATTAATTAACATACTTAGTAGATAGTGAACAAAGTCATAAATTGCACTTGAAAGCCTGTATTAAACAACTGGGTGAAACATTTCAGGCAGCAGCTTCAACATTCACTTAAAATTGGAGCCTATGATCAGACTTCCATGACTTCCAGTGGGGATCTAAAGCTGGACACTGCTGCAGATTTCAGTCTAAATTTATCTGTGTTGAATATCCTATATGATAAAGGCTTACTATCTTAGTTTGAAAGATAAATCTGTCTGCTGTGAGTTTTGAGAAATTAATTCACAATGATTGCTTTGCTAAGAACATAATTAGAAATATACTGCCTGATTTTTGATTATAAGTCGAATAAGATAACTAAACAAAGGCTGAATTTTTATATATCAGTTTCATATTCTGATGCAGAATAAGCTGAAACTGCTGCAGAATAAGAGAAGAATGGCTTATATTTTAATTCAATTGAGTAATTCCAGAAACATTTTAAAAGGTTCAGCTATGTAGGAGGAACTTAAATTGAGGGATCTTGAAACATAAAAAGATAGTAAGTTAAATACATTCTGGAAAAATTTGGTTTTACAGTATTAAAAGGCACACAGGATCATGAAAAATTAATCAAGGGAGACTAATTAGAAGCCCTGTACAGAACGGTGATTCTGCTAAACATTTACACCACTGAAAGTTCCATAATGTGAGAGGAAAGAAAATGGAACCAAAAGGAAAAAAATACTAAATGTAACTGTTAGTAATTGTGACAATTCAAAGATCAAAATGCCAGTAGTCCAGAATAACATGAACATGAAAATGACAACAGACTCCTAGAAACCTGTTGAGACTGCTTCAGATATCTGTATCTGAAAAAAACCCAACCCAATCCAAAACCAACAAACAAACCAAAATACCCACAAACTCAAGCTCTATGTATGAAAGGTTGTTCTTGCAGCAGGTAGATATGTATGAGGTTTTGGAAATTAGTTAGGCCACAAATATTGCGGGAGGAAAATGCTGACTTCTGCATAGGCTTTTCCTGTAGAAGACAGAAACTTCCACTTTGGATAAGAGATAATCAGGAACTAGTTGTTGTGATTGATCACCAAATATGTACAAAATATCCCTAGATTCTCATTACAAAATCAGTGTAAAAATAAAATGTGATCAACTCCATTAGTAGGCTACATAGTCTGCACCGTGCAAGTTTAGAGAATATTGGCAGTTCAAAATCTCTTAGGAAATTTCAGAAATTAAACCAAACACCTGTTGAGCAAAGTAGTTTGAGTTTTGACATTTTGAGGTAAAGAATTAAACTTTGGATGGTATTAGACAATTATCTTCTGCTCTGAGGTCAAAGAAGGAGACATAAAATATGCCAAATTTTCAGAGAGATAAATAATAGTAGTAATAATAATAACAATAATAATAGTAATAATAATAATAATAATACCTTATATGTGACAATATATATCTTCACAACCTCCATTACATCTTACCTTCAATTTCAGCAGACATTGACTTCAAAATTTTTTTTTACGTTGTTTTCATCAAAACAATGAAGAATTAAAGTGAGCTTATGAGGGCATATATCTATGAGCAAAGTATTTATTATTTGTATTAATTTATGTTGCACTGTAATTGTGTGCAAAACCTCAAAGATTAATTAACTGATTTTTCCATCTATATTTTTAAACTTTAGTGGAGACTGCCTCAACAAAATTATCTTAAGAGAGCAAACCAGGAGCTCTGCAAACACTTGCAGTTGTACTTTTCCCACTGTATAGAAATATCCTGAATAACATGTATTGGCTAAAAAATGAACTACAGCATCAGCTGAATTGGCTGTTTCTACCTTGCTAGAATTCTGTTTATTTTGTGCTTGAGGGACTTGGGAACCAAAGGGTGGTGGGGGCAAATGGGGGTGGGGGAAATGGCTGTGTGTGGAAGGCGAATGTGAGATAAGCAAAGCTTGTGCTCCCTTTCACTGGAATCTGTGCCTAGTTGCTTCACCCTTTTGAAATAAGCTCACACTGCTCAGTTCTACAACCCTTATGCCTGCTGAGAAGCACTTAATAGTGAGAGGAGGCTCCTGGGTATCAATGAAACTACTCAGAAGAGCTGCACTACTCAAGCTAAGTAAGGGCTGCAGAATCAAACCCACAAGAACAAGCCCTGAAAGATGTGCTGTTAAAGCAATTAGAGCTGTAAGCAGGATAGCTCCCCTTCTGGGATTTTAGTGTGAAAATGAAGGTCTAATAACATTTGTTTTCATCATGTTGACTTGCTGAGCCAGTCACAAGGCAAAAAAAAAAAAAAAAAAAAAAAAGAAAAAAAAAGGAAGGCTAATAATAATGCTAGGAGAATACAATGGCATAGACTATCCTAAAGCTTCTGGGAGGGAGGATACTGTTGACTAAATCAAGCAGTATGCTCTCACTACAGAGCTAATAAATTGTACAGATTTGTGACTATCATTTGGAAGATGAAAAATAAACTGCAGGTGGGATGACACTTCCTTTCTGGAATATATCTCCTTACTGGTTCCATTTCTTTTATTAATATATCTGATATTGAAAAGTGTACATTAATAAACATAAAAATTAAATATTTATTAAATAATTGCCTATTCTTTCTTGTTTTTTTTTAACAATGTTTCTCTCACTCTTTAGTAGTAATTTTAGTTTATTGTATTGTGTTACATGCTTATTAATATTCCATAAAACTGAAAATTAAAAAAAAACCCCAGAAGGTCCATAGGGATTGACACCTTGAAAGCCACTAACTCAGACAATGAATGTTTACAAGATATTGCCTGCTTTTAAACACTGACATTACTTTTTATATATACACATGTATATGTGTATAAACACTATATATACATGTGTATATATGTAGTATATATATATATATGTATATAATATATAGATATATATTCGCAGAAATACCTGCAGAGATTGATCCTTATCTTATTAAGCTGTGCAGCTGACAAAAAGGTCCTGCTTCAAGGTATGGTAGCAGAAGACTTAAAGTTATAATTCTGCTATAGAAGCAACAGAAATAGACAGCAATATCATTTCATGGCAGCAAGGTCCAGCAAAGCTAATAAGAATGATTTTAGATCATATATTACCAATACATCAGCACATGCTTTCTGATCAAATATGTGAAAATCTATACGTCTGCAGCTCCTTTTTTTTTGTTTTTGTTTTTTTTTTTTTTTTTAAAAACTTTTGGAAATGTAACTTCTTTCTTCTTTCTTTCAATAAATCAATGAGTGTTTGGTGGAGATTTTGTTATGCGAACCAAGTAGAATCTTAAAAAGGGAGAACAATATGTTAAAAGAAATTTGTTCTGAAAAAGGAATGCTTTGATACTGGAGACAAGCAGCACAGCAGGAGCTTAAACAAACGAAAACAACCTTGGTGTGTGCTATTCTTCTCTGGTGACAGCTTTGTTGAGGGCATCTAGCTGTTAGAGAGCAATTTAAGAGAAGGATCTGGCAGCATGTAACATCATCGTATCGCAACAAAGAAAGAAAATGAGATCTTGCTCTTTTTTTCCCCCCATGAAATTCATACTGATAGTCTCTGTTTTCCATGCTGAATGCATTTATTTGGTGCATGTGTGCAGTGGTGTAGGGGTATACTTTTGCAGTAGTATGCATTAAATTTACACTCAAGAGAAGTTCCTGCCCTTCTGGAATTGTTCATATTGGTTTGTTTATTCCGGAGTCACTCAACAAAGAATTTGTGGTTGGAAAAATTGAAAAGGAGAGATACATTTCCCAGTGATGGAAAGTAGCTTCAGAGGCAGAGACACAATGTTCCTTCTTTTTACCCTGCAGCAAGAAACAGTGGTTGACTCAGGGGAAATGGTGAAAACATGGGCATACTTCTTACCTGGAACACTAATAACATTCTCCCGTTTTGCATCACTCATTTGCTTGATGGCAGTTGTTTCTCCTCATGTGTTGCCAATCCTCCCTCTGTGTGGGGGGGCACAGTGTAATTCCCTGCAAGAAGCAGTTTATGAAATAGTAAGGATGATTTCTTCTCACCTTACAGTTTTTTATGGTGCCTTTCTAAGGTCTTTGCCACCAGGGACCTCTAGCATAATGCAGTGCAGGAATGACTTTCTCCTCTCTTTCTGGCCCAAATAATGTTACAAATATGCTGCTCTGCTGCCTGAATTTTCATTATTTTCTTTCTTTTATTTGTTGATTTCCTTCCTAGCTTGTTAGCAGCTGGTGTCACACTGCCCAAAGAATTTCTAGTCCTGCTAAAATACATTTTTCCTTTAATACAAGGCATCTCTGTCCCACTTCTATGTTACAGTTCGAAAAAGAAGTTTCATTTGTAAAAATCTATATACTACTTCTGTAAAAACAAAACAAAAAAAAAAGACTTTAAATATTTTTTGCAAGAATCCAAGACATACAAACAAACCTCTTTAGTAATGCTGATGCTATCAGTCCCAGTGATGCTGTTACAAATTTGGGATAATACTTGAGTTTATTGTTGGTATTGATTATATTATTCAGTCTTATAATTTCTTTTCATGTTCACTTTTATGAAAAGTTTTATGCATTGCAGTTTTTCACTTTAATTTTTTTTTAACCCACAGAAAGCAATCACAAAAAAAATAGAAGAAAAACAATTTTTAGCTCCAAAATTAATGGGAGACATTAAAACTTTCCTTCATTTCTATGTGGCTGGCATAAGATTTTTACAGGTGTCTCTAATTTAAAGGAGGGATTTAAAAAGGAAGCAGGAGAATTTTAAAAGGAAGCAAACACCAAACACATGCAACATAAGATAGTTTTCTAAGACAAATATAGTTAACTTTTTGGAAGGAAGGAAGGAAGGAAGGAAGGAAGGAAGGAAGGAAGGAAGGAAGGAAGGAAGGAAGGAAGGAAGGAAGGAAGGAAGGAAGGAAGGAAGGAAGGAAGGAAGGAAGGAAGGAAGGAAGGAAGGAAGGAAGGAAGGAAGGAAGGAAGGAAGGAAGGAAGGAAGGAAGGAAGGAAGGAAGGAAGGAAGGAAGGAGAAAAAGAAAAATAAAAAGAAAAAAGACCTGATAAGTTCTGGGGTTTTTTTCCTCAAAGACAGACAGAAGGAGGGTAGGAAAAGGGTTAGGGTCCTACTGCAAATTGGGAAGTGACTGTAAATGTCATAAAGAGCTCTGCATCTTAAGTATTGTCACATTCCCTGGCCTCTAAGCATTTTACTTTAGAGCTTTCAATGCAATTGCTTCTGATCTGCTGAAAACACTGATATCCTTCCCTTTACAACGGAATGCTCTGGAACAAGACATATAATTTTGGTTGCATCATGATTTTTCTAAAATCTCTGTATGACTAATAGGACCAGAAGTTAAAATGAACTGATTTTCATTGATATTTTTTATATTCATACAGCACATATTACCAAACTTTTTTCCATTATTATTTATATTCTCTTATATAAGTCCTAAAACTGAGCATTAGAACTGAGGAACATTTAAATATATTTAGGTGTTTAGATCCAGAGCCTGCAATCATAAGGCTTACATTTAGATGCATTATGTAGTATACATAATGCATCTAAAAAGAAATAATCAAAAAATCTGTTATAAATATTTAAAATTAAGCACGATTATTAGATTTTTGTAAGCTTAGAGATTAGATTTTTCTTTTTCATCCCCAGCTTATTTTGTATATCTCTACATACAAAATTAATAGTGATAAATACAAAAGTTATGATTTCATTGCTCTGTAAACTGGCTGTCAGTGTTCTTCTGAAATCTTAGCAAGGAAGAGAAAGAATTAGACACAAAAAAAAGCATGTCCACCTTCATTCCTCTAAAAATTAGTCAGATATAATTTTTTTATTCATTGCAACAAGAACAGGATAAAGATGCCTATGGGAAACCATTTGACTGTTAGGAGGAACAAAAAAAGCCAATTTAAAGATACCTACCTGTTTCTGTTGTTGTATTTTACATTCTAAATGGATTGAAAAAACACGCCAAGTCAGAAACATAAAACCTCAAATATGTGACAGTTTATGCTTCCAAAAACAATGGTTGCATAACCTTAAATATCTGATTTTTTTTTTTACATATTAATTAATGTTATTGGATTGAAGAGTATCAGAAGTATTTTAGATCATATTTCTTTATTTTCAAGCAATATTTTAAAATAAGTTAAATATTCAGAAATAAAACTCAAGGGGTGTGTTGCAAAATGTCACTAGATAGTGAATAACATGATGCCCTCATTCTTCTGTAGAATAGAGTGTAGCTCTTAAAAATCTTTTATATATTTGTCCCTGTCCTGCTGCTATTTTTGATACTCAGGGAAAGGTTTCTAGCACATATCATCTTCCATTTAGAAGCCTTTCTGTTGTGGGCTATAGTCAATGATTTAGCTAGTTTGTTGCAATGCTTGGCAGAGCATCCTCAGACTTATTTTCACAGCTAAGCAAGATTTTGTTAGATGGCCTCTGAATTCACAGTCGTTTTCAGACAACTCAAGAGGGAAAATTGCTGATTATTTGGAAAATGCTGTGTTGCACTTACTGAGTTTAAAAAGCAATCTTTTCTTAGGATGATGTGGATAATCTATGTAACTCAACATAGCTAAAAATTTTAAGAAAAGGGTGGGGTTTTTTTTAACCCTTACAATATGACTGCAAGATGATAGAAATAAGTTCCTACCTGCTTGGACTTGACCTTAGCAATTTAAACCAATGTTAATGTTTAAGCATTAATGACTTCTGATGCAGATTTCAAAGTAAATTCAAAAAAGATGTGACTCCTAATAGATTTGCAAAACAGACAGTCTCTAAGTAAATATATTTGATTCCAAGTCACATTTCTTGTAAGTTCTGTTCCTGAAATACATTCCTTCTTTTGATAAAGACAATCTTATTTTTGTTTTAATTCATGACACGGGAACTGGTTTAAGCTAAATAAAAATCTTCTCTGGCAAGCATCATTCAAATAAATTATCATGTAGCACAGCCACATAATACATTTTGTTCTTTACCTGTTCTCCCACATCCTGAGTGCTCTAACCATTTTGCTATAGCACCAAAGAAAGGTATCATCCTGTGAAAAAAAGAAAAATGAGATACATAAAGGAAAAATAGAGAGAAGCAGGTAGAGTGAAAGGACCCTTATGGAGCAAAAAGAAAGCTATAGCAAAGAAAGTTTGTGCATTTAATTCAGTCTCACTCCTTCCTAGGAGTTAGATGGATATTTTCTATGTAAAAATCATTTATGAGGGAAAGATATTCACACAGCTTCAGAACTAAGTTTTGAAGTTTTGGAGAAATTGAGAAGAAAGTCTGATTAATTTTGGCTTGCTTTTTATTTATTTATTATTTTTTTAATCCTCCTCTTGGAATATTTCTGCAAACACTGATGACCTAGACCAATATTTATTCCGGACAGCAGTAAAGAAAAGAATGGTTTTTTTCAGGCCTAGAAAATCAAAATCTAGTTAAGTTCAAGGTCTTTTTATGTGTCGTGGTTTGATACGGAAAAAGAATTTTTCTCGAAAGGAAGAGGTCAATTTGGATATTGACCAATTGAAGGTGGACACACCTCTGAGAACACAGAGGGGTTAAAAGTAGAATTCCCAGGAGAACATGCTCTTTTTGGTTCCGGTCATGGTGCAGGTGGGGGAGGGGAAAGCCATGTGGCCTTCGGAGGTAGGCCCAAGAGTGGAGAAATCTGGGAAGTCTCCATTCCCCCCCCGCCCCCCAAGAGTCTCTCTCTCAAGAGAGAGAGAAAGAGACAGCGGTGGTTTTGCCAGCAGTTCACCGTGGGGAAGGAGAAGAGCAGGGGGGCCGCAAGGTGCCCAGCTGTGGGAGCTGGAGCCTGGGCAGTGAGCCATCCTTGGGAGTTGGGACTTTTAACCCTTCCTTGAGAAATGAAAGCTTTGTGAAATTTTTCTCCTCCTCAGTTTGAAAAAGAAGAAGAGAGACAGCTTAGACCCTGGGATGTCAGAAGGAGAAATTCTAGGTGGGAGGAGATGATGGAGTGGTTTTTGGCTGGACTTTTTCTTAGTAAACACAGACTGAACTGATCTTCTCCTCCAAGAGAGACTGTATTTTAGGAGGATGCTGGTGAGCCAAAGAGACCATGCTTCAGCTGGGAAAAGACAGAAGTGGAGTGAACAGAAAAAAATTAAGAAGGTTTGTGGTGGTGCCCCATGACTTCAGAAAAGAAGAAGAGAAGAAGATATCTGTTCTTGGATCCTCGGCCCCAGAGGAAAAGAGGGGGGACTGTGGTCCCAAAAATGAAAAACTAAACTGTTGTTTTTTTCCCCTCTTGGCAGGGCATCCTTAAAAAGAAAAATCCCAAAAGCAGTCTGTCCATCCATGCATTAGTGGTGAGAGCACTGTGCATAGAAGGGAGAGGGTCACCACTGGCAAACTTTTTTCTCCGGGCGGCGCCGTGTGTGACATGGAAGCACAGAGTGTGGCAACTGTGTTTCTTGGGGGTTCTGTGGCACAGGAAGGGCTCCTTTCTCCCTCAATAAACTGAGTATAAATTATCTAGAGGGTAGAAAACTGATTTGGGTCCAAGTTGTGTCTCACTACAGTTTATTAGAGTTAGGTAATGAGAAGAAGAATACTTTAGAAGGTTTTCATTTTCAATTTTGTGTGTGTATTTTTTTTTCTTTTCTTTTTCCTTTTCTAATAGTATAATAGTAGTAGCTTAATAAAGTTTTTTTTTTTTTCCCTTGTTATTAAACTTGGGCCTGCTTTGCTCTGTTCTTGATCACATTTCACAGCATTCAATTGAAAAGTTACATGTTCATAAATGCACTGGCATTGTGCCAGTGTCAAAACATAATATTATGAAAGTTTATCTTGATTGTTATACCATCTTGTTCATTTTGCTTAATACTGCATTTCCCTCAGTTAATATTGGTGCACAAAAGTTCTGAAATTATTCCCTTGTACAGGAACCTGTATCAAGACAGCTTCCAACACTTTAATTCATTGTATGTGCATGAGGCAGTAAACATGTCTTCATGGTTGTTTGTCAGTGTTGCAGATGCATCAGGGCTTGTATATTTTGTCCATGAGATAGTTTCATTTCAAGTTTTCAGTGTCTGTAGATTTGTTTCCAGTGAAATCCAAGGACCTTTCAGGCTAACTATTGCAGTATTTAATGGAAGGTATTAAACTTCTGAAAAGGAAGTTGAAAACAAATAACCACAAACAAATAAACAACAAAAATATTTGCATGATTAACTGTATAAAACAGAAAACTTGGAAGCCATACTTTGCTACTGTTTATACCTCCACCCCAGGACTATTAAAACCTTCTACTTCTAGAAAACATTTGCAGTGACAAGTCTGTCTAAAAATTTTTTTTTGAATATTTGTACAGTCATTGCACAGAAACTGATGCTGTCAAAGAATAAAATATCTCCTTCAGCACAATTGTATTTTTAGTCCTCCAAAAAATTCCAACCACTGTATAGTCTGTAATACCTATTTAGACCATTCAGAATTTCCGAATAGACTACAAAGGCTTGGGGTTTTTGTTTCTCTAATAAACTCAAATTCAACTGATTACATATTTTTAAGATCTTCAATAGTTTATGGATTCACTTACAGTGATTAATATTAAGATAACAGTCGTGAATTTATCCTTTATCAACAGTGAGCTTTCATTTAAGACAGGCTTTTATTAATCTGATTTCCTTAGACATTTTTCCTGTTTAACTACAATGATCTAAATTCCTCTTCAAGCCTTCAAAGTCAATTATGTCATGTCAGGTCTAATCTTTGACCAGGTCCTCAGTTATCTAAGGTATGTGTTTTATTCACAGTCAATGTGTCTAGAGAATGTGACAAAGTCTTTTCAATTTCACTGATGCTGGTAGAACATTGAGATCACACTGTAGGTCATCACTTAATAGTAATTTTAGTCACATTCCTATTGCTTCCTCTTTTATTGTTTTGCTTTTGAGTTGCAGAGAGACAATGCCTTCAAAGGAATTTAGATGTTTGCTTCATTTAATATTAATCTATCCCGATTAGCATTACAAACTATGGGTTTAGCAGCATTGTTGCAAGACTGTTACCAAATCTCCTTTCTGTACCAGAAATAATTCAAAATATCATAATCAATGTCAAGGTGAATGTAACATTTGCCAGGTTTTGTTTATATGCATATATATGGTTATTTTTAATAGCTCAGAAATAAGAACCAACTTTGAGATAGAATGTATCTTGTTCCATTTTCATTCTTTTTAGAATCTAACTTCCTAAGACCTCAGAAGCTATCCCAAAATTCTAAATTTAGGAAATTTCTTTTCTTATTTTCTTATTCTTAATTCAGGAAATTTATTATTTTCTTTACTAAGAAATAATTGTAAACTTTTTTTTTTTGTTTACTTGGTTTTTTTTTCAATTTAGGTCAGGGTTTTTTTAATATTATTATATTCATTTATTTGCAAAAGGTATATTTTTCATACACTCCCAACCCCATTTATTCAAATCTATTTTTTTTCAGAGAAAAATTAAATCTTCAGTTAAAATTCCATGAGGAGTAGAAAATGAAAAACATATTGACCTTGCATATTAATACTGTACTGTGGTTGACATAAATGGCAAATATTACTATACTGTATCTTACTGAATGATAGACAATAACTATTTTAGGATCTGCTTCACATTGATTTAGATGAAAAAAATTTCTAAATGCATTTGTGGGTTTAGACCACAAATTTTAAATGAGAATAAATTTTGTTGTTATTATATTAGGCAAAGCTGAAAATATTACTGAGTAGATTGTACAGCCTATACATCCTGCCTTACTTCTGTGATGCAGAAAGTTGCATATCACTGGAAATATTTTAAAATAAATATTTATTGCTATATGATTTTTAATGAGTTGCAATATTTTTGTTTTATTCCTGGACTATAAGAGCATGGTGAGATATTTGCTACAATTGAATAAATATTTCATTTTTAGCACATGCCTCTTAACTGCAGACTTAAGTATGATGGGAATTCACTACCAGGCAGAAAAAGAAAATTGTCACAGATAGTTCATGGAGATACAGTAGAGGTCTAATGTTATAGGTTTATGATGAAGAAGATTATAATGGTGTGGAGCTAAGAGGGGGAAGTCCCCAGACCAGAGAAGCGTCTATATACATTTAACCTCTCAGCACTGTGGTTATTTGAAATTACTGTCAGAGTTCTTGTCAGCTTCAGGAAAAATGGAAGCCCATTTTTTTTATTCTGTGGATAGAACTGGAGTTGAGGGTTCATTGCAATGTTACTCTGTTTGTCTCCATTAACTTGCTCTCTACAGTTCATTGAAAAATGACATAAATTTTGCCGATTATGTGATAGAGTTCCTACTTAAGGCTTAAAATTATCGAAGTTTCTTCATGTGTTATTCAAATTTTATTTTAATTAAATATATTAATGACACCATTTTTCAACAAAGTTCTGAAGCTTTCTATGTGTGAATTGCTTGTGCGCCCCAGTGCAGATGGCTGCAACTGATAGCAGCATGATGAGAGGTACAGATTTAAGAGATTTGGACTGTTCTTTACACATGGATAACTGTACTTGCATGACTAAGGTTTAGGCTGAGAAATATCATAAAGCCAGTCTTTGTGATCATGGATTTATGAGCAATAAAGACTATATTGAAACCATTAAAAATGGTCAGAGTGAGATGCCTCAAACAGCAATTTTTGACAAAATTTATCACATGTGACCTATAAGTCATGAATGTGTTTTTGGGTCTACATTGTCTTGTAACAGTACTGAAGCAACCCAAATTCCTTGAAGTTCAGAAGAAAATATTCTGGATTTGAAATTCATTTTTTGAATTATTTATAGCCTTGAAAATGTGATAACTTAATAATATAAGTTATTAATATCTGAGTCAAACAAATACATCATTGTGGTGCAGGAAACATTTAAGATTTTGTACATCAAGGTGCCAGAAATATATATCTCTATCTCACGCTTATCATTCCTGTTAATAACAAAACCAGGATTAGGTCCTAAAACATAATTATCACTCCAGTGGAAAGTTGTGTCCATAGTTATAATGAAGATAAGGCTAGATGGAGATCAGTAGACAACTTTAGACCAAACAGCCATTTTTTAGACAGTTTGAGGATTAAGTCTACATGTCAAGGAACAAAGATAAAATAAGTACGGACAAAAAAGACACTTCAAAATAACAGCATATCACTTCAAGATTATCAGATCCAAGCAAGGCTCCAGGGTGGGCAGTGTGGGCTCACTGGTGCTCAGAGGATATGCAGTGTGTGCATGCCTGTGAACCTGGGGAGTGTGGGGTGTGTGCTGCACTTGTGTCCTTCTGCCTCTGCAGCCCAAGAGGAGGAGAGGACATGTCCCAGTGTGCCTGTGCCTGGTGTGAGTCCTGAATGGGGGAGGGGGAGGGGGCTGCTGGGGCAGCACCTTCTCTGTGATTGTGTCTGTGCCCTCTGTGTGTCTGTTTCTGTGTCTCTGAGATGTGTGCTCAGCTCTGCTACTGGCTGAAGCTGCAAAGTGGCGGCTGCTTGTCCCTCTGCCTGAGCAGAGACCACAGGGCACTGGGCAGGAGTTCTGGGCAGGAGTCCTACTGGAGGAGGTGGCTGTTCTTAAAATCCTTAACATCCTTATCCAGTTCTCACCATCTGTGTGCTAGGTTGACCTTGGCTGGCTGCCAGGCACACAGAACTGTTCTCTCGTTGCCCCTCCCACACTGGTCAGGGGCAGAAAATAAGAAGAAAAATTTTGTGAATGTAAAGACACATAAAGAAAAAGAAATCATTCACCAGTTATCACTGCAGGCAAAACAGACTTGACTGAAAAAGCTTTGTATCACCAGCAATGTGTGTTCACAGCCCAGAAAGTGAACCACCAAAAAGCTGCACCAAAAGCAGTGTGGCCAGCACATGAAGGGATGTGATTTTTCCCTCTACTCTGCCTTTGTGTGACCCCATCTGGAATGCTGCATCCATCCCTGGGGCTCCTGACATAAGAAGGGTGTGTATCTGCTGGAGCACATCCAGAGGAGAATTACAAAGATGATCAGAAGACTGGAGCACTTCTGTAAAGAGAGCTGGAGTTCAGCCTGGGGAAGAGAAGACTCCAGACAGACTTTGAGCAGCTTTCCAGTGCCCAAAAGATGCCTACAAGGCAGTGAAGAGGGACTTTTTATAAGGGCATGTAGTGGTAGGACTAGGGGAATGACATAAACTGAAAGATAGTAGGTTTAGATGAGATATTAGGAAGAAATTCATTACTGTGTGGTGAGGCAGTGGAACAGGTTGCCAAAAGGAGTTGTTCCCTGGAAGTGTTCAATGCCAGGTTGGATGGGCCTCTGAGCAGCTTTAGGGGGAGGTGCCCTGCCCACAGCATGGGCTTTGGAACCAGATGGTTTTAAGGTACCTTTCAACCAAAACTATCCTATCATCCTATCATCCTATGACTTAAGAAAAAAGTTAATTATTTGCCAACAGAGTATTATGGTGAGAAACAAAGATAAAATTAAAATAAAAGCACTTTGCACTTTTACTGAAGCTCAGCTTTACCCCTTTACCCCCACAGAGAACAGTGCAGGCAGATAGGGAATGGGGTTTGTGATTATTCCATAACAGCTCCCCTCTGCAGCTCCCTCTTCCTCAGACTTTCTCCCTAGTCTAGTGTGGGGTCTCCATGAGCTTTGGCTTCCTCCAGGACCTATCCACCAGCTCTGGCATGGGGGCCTCCACAAGCTGCAGTCTGCTCCATCACAGTTCACATACTGCAAAAGCATCAACCTGATTCAACATAGTCATGTCAAAAGACTGCAAAGAGACCTTCTGCTTGATACTTGGAGTATCTCCTCACCTCTTTCTTCTTCTTTTAAAAATTATTATTATTTTTCTAGATTAACATATACAATATACTAATACTGTAATTTCTTTCTTTCATCTCCTAGATGGGGAAAAACCTTGCTGCTTATAGGCTATAAAGACTATGTTACACTTGAAAAACAACATTGCAAAATTAATCTCTTTCTTATTGAATTTGTGTGTTGTGGTAGAGATTAAGGATATATTATTTTATTACTTTTCTACCAATAGCCCACAGTGAAAACTAAATCATTGCCACATGTGTCTATAAATTAAGTAGATTTCTGAGTGCTTCTTTCCACCAGGATGTTTTAAATCTGAAGAAAAAGGCTTATTTATACCTTTTCAATTAAAGAATTTGAGTAAAAGCCTGGACAATACAGACTTTGAATTGTAACAAGAATAGCCTTGTATTTTTTTTCTGTTATCCATTCAATTTTATTAGATTATCTGAGGTTTGCCCTTGTACAGAGAAACTGAGAACTTTCACATAAAAGAGTATGAAATTTCAAGGAACAGGGAAAGGAATCCTGGGTCCTAAACAAATTTTGCCTAACACCAAATACTTACCTGACCTAGGCCTTGCAGGGAAGTGAAGTCAGAATCTGCTGTGAGACTATTATAGCCTTCAGATGGATTCATTTGAGTCTGTTTTTTCTTAAAATTTTCTTTATATTCAAAGGAAAATATTGCCTTAAAATAGAACATTAGGTAACAAAAGGGTGTTCAGAAAGCACAGAAAGCTAGGTGAAATATACTGGGGAAATTTCACCCCATGCTGGAACATGTGACTGCTAATGCTGCCTGGAAGAGCAAATAATGCTCCAGAACTCTGCTATTTTTGATTCTGGAAAATGAGATTAGCAAAATAAATTAAAAAAACAAGCAAACAAACAAAAAGCCACCAAACAAACAAACAAAAATCAAACTAAGAAGGGAAACTTCCCCTGAAAATGTGAGGTAATTCAGTCTTCATGTGTCTTTGATACTCAGCACCTCCTCTCTGCCATCTATCCAGTGCAGAAATTGATAGTGACTGAAAAAATTCATCCTTCTCCACTAACCCATGAGTAACCAACACAAGCTGTATTGTTGATGAAAGAAAACTGTGAAAGACATTAAAGGGGGATGTACTTCTCCTAATGCAGGCATCTAGTACTCTATGAGATGCTCTAGGATATCAAAAGAATTCACATAGAGCTGCTAGGTGTGACATGACACATTGGTACTTCTGTGTCCTTCTCAAGTCACAGAAGAAACCCCAAGGGGTACTCTAGGGCATGCTGGATAGTACTACATACTGATGTTCAGGAAAATTAGTGGTTCTTTGGTTTGAATAAAGGTTCAACAGCTCACAAGCTGAGGGAAAAAAAGCATCAAATAAGAATTTGGCAATACTTGAGAAAAGTTTATTTTATAAAAGTCATCCCCAAGGTCTATTTTAGGAGTACATCATAGCCTACATTTTCAAGAGCAAAAATCAATATCAAACCTGATTTCTGTGCCTATACACACTGTATGCAGGAGAATTTTTTTTTAAAATCTAATTAGGCATATAACAGTGCAAATTTTTGTTTGATCATTTGTTTTCTGCTGCATTTTAATGCCTTTTTTTCTCCTTCTATGTTCCTATTTTTGGGAACAGTTCACATTATTGTCTTCCAGAACAAGTGTAGACCTACTCGTTGACTTCTAGCAGAAAAGTTTTAGAATATGAGACTTTTTTGTATCAACTAGTATCTTAAAATTTGCTAGGAATCTTGCATTGTTGCAGTATGTTTGAAGAATTAAAAGGCATCATTAGAACTGTCTAGCCTATGAAAACTATGAAACTAAACAGACAATAAAATTAATGCCATTTTACTCTAACACCACTTTCTCACGCTAGTCTCTTTTATTCTGAAACCAGAATTATTCAACATTTGCTCTCGTGACTTTATTGGTATTTATGCTCTGCTTTTAAAATGATCGCTTCACAAAACATTTTGGATTAGCAATGAATTATATAGACACCACATATTAAATGGTGATTTTTTTTGGACAGTAAGCAACATCCTGTGCACATTTATGAAGTTTTGCTTTTGTGGTTGGTCTCTATTAATAGTTGGATGCTGATGATAAAAGAAAGGCCCTTTCCCAAAAACCTTCACATATCAGGTCCCGTAAGAAATTAGCATGCACAAACTCAGTGCTGTGCCTTTTGAAATGATTCCTTTTTCCTTCACGTACAAAGCATTTGTAAGGATCATTTATTACTGTTTTGTAAAAGTCATGCTAGTACAAACTGCACATCACATATAATTTGTTCTTGTAAATAAATTTAATAGGATCATAGAATTATAGAATCATAGAATGACTTAAGTTGCAAAGAGTCTTAAAGATTATCTGGTTCTAACCTTCCTGACATGTTCAGGGACACCTTTCACTAGACCATCCAACCTGACCTCTAACACTTCCAGGGATGGGGCATCCACAGCTCTGAGCAACTTCTTCCAGTGCCTCACCAACTTCACATAAAAGAATTTCTTTCTAACACCTAATCTAAAACTACTCATTTTCAGTTTAATTTAATAATAATTTGTCTTAAAATCAATTATGAAATATATTATATTTACACACCTTCAAAAATCTGACTTTTTTTTCGCAATTTGCCAGCAGCAAGAGAACAAGAGATCTAGCAGATCATATGGGGTACCTAGACACCTTAAACATGGTTGGTATGTACTACTTAAAAAAAAAAAAAAACAGTCAAAATCTCATTGCCTTAATTTCCCATTTGCAAACTGAAGAACAACATGTTGGTTTTGTTTACAGAACATCTGCTTAGTACTCCAAATACAGGATATTTTTAAGACAAAGAAACTATGAGCTGGAAAATATTTTCTGCATTATTTAAAGGACAGCTTTGGGATGAGAGTAACTCATAATTTTCACAGGTAAGTAAGATCCATGAATCAAAGATGCCAAAATCACAGGGGTCACTGTTAGAGATGATGCCTCATGTGACTAGATATCCATTTTACTTCTCACTTTAGTTTAATATCTTTGGTAATTCAGTTATGAATAAATAAAAAGGCAAAATGGAACTACAATAGTAAGATGATGTTTAGGGAAAAATCAGCAAATCATCGCTAGCTCACTGCTTCATGCTTCTTTGATGTTTCACTGTAGTATTTAGATGATCCATTTACAATGAGAGTATCTTTAAATTTTGACATATCACAGAGAAAATAACAAGTTTTGGTCAGAATAACAAGGTTTTTGTCAGCAGTACAGATTTGCATGTAAAAAGACCAGAATAAATAGAGTTATAGAGAGTAATAAAAACTATAGTTGTGAGATGACTTCGGCTATTTGCCAAGTACCCACTAAAACTACTCCCCTCCACAACCAGGGGAGGAAAAAAACCCAAAAATCTCATGGGAAAAGGACCAGGAGAGATCACTCAACAATTACCATCACAGGCAAAAGAGAATTGACTTGGGAAAATTAGTTTAATTTATTGCCAATCAAATCAGAGTAGGATAGTGAGAAATGGAAACAAATCCTACAACACCTTCTACCCAACTCTTCCTTATTCCCAGGCTCAACATCACCCAGGATTTTGTGTACCTCTTTCTGGCATAGTAGTACAGGGGGATGGGTAATAGGGGTACTGGTCACTTCATCACACTTTTCTCTGCTGCTCCTTCCTCCTCAAGGGGAGGACTTCTCACACTCTTCACCTGCTCCAGTGTGGCGTTTCTCCCACAAGAAGGAATGCCCTATGAGATTCTCCAGTGTGAGTCCTTCCCATTGTTGCAGTTCTTTGTGAACTGCTGCAGTGCGGGTCCCTTCAAAAGGCCACAGTCCTTCAGGAACCAACTCTTCCAGGACAGGTGTCCCTCTGGCCTTTGGGCTTTGGGTTACCCAGAAAAACCCCAAAGCCAAAACAAAAAGCATAAGGATCTTTAACCTGCAAATTAATTTATTGTCTGACCTCTACACTCATCTTCAGCATGTTTAATTGCAAATTATTTGCATCCGCTCCTGGTTTATAAACTGCACATAAGGAACTTTTTGATCTAGAACTTTAATGAGTGAAGATTTAAACTTAAATGGTATAGAGTGAAAAAATAAATGTAGACGATGGGTGTAGCGAGTCCCATCCTGGTGTTTTAACTCTGTAACTCTTGTATTTTGACAAAAACTCTCTATGACACAAATATTTGAGAAAAAAAGTTGCAGAGTTCTGTGAGACCACATTTTCCTGAAATTTGCTCTTGGATTATAGCTTTCTGCAAATGTTTTCTTGCTTAAATTTTTGACAGTAAAAGAAGACTTGGTGATTTTCTGGTTTTCAAACCTGATATAAACTGAAAGTTTGTTATGCAAAGCTTATTTTTCTTCCTGTTTCAGCTCATAGCTTTCATTCAAATAAGAGAACAAAGCCATAAAAAATTCTAATATTTATTTTGTTTCTTGTTTACTAAAATAAAAGTTGCTTTCAAAGCTAGACTCTATCACTCTCAGCAGTCAGTTGAGAAAACAACAAAAAAAATTTAAAAGATAAATAAACCAGACAAAATAGATGCAATTTTATTTCCACTCCATATCCAAAGTAAGCCTATAGAAAAAATATATGTCTTAGTAATAACCAAACAGCCCTGGAATCAAAGATGGCTCATTTTGATGTGCATTATTTTTAAAAGAATCATGAAAATAAAAAGTTTGTCAGGCATTTTCTAACTGCAACTAGTTAGCAAATGAAAAAGATCCAAAACTGTGTACATGAATCTCACATGACAACATCGCCATTTAAATACTGTTTTCCTTATACAGCGTGAGAGGAGATAAAAATCAAAACAAAAACAAATGCTCATTTTCTGTTATTGAAAGGAATGGGCCATATTGTTATCATATTTGCTTTCACCTTCAGGAGCAAAGACACAGATTGGTGGACAGGTCACTAGGAAGGAAGTAGAATAGATTAAGTCACCCAAACACCTGGAATAAACAGTCAGTTTTCCTTATAGGCATACTGACCTTTGAATTTTATGTATTTCTCTTTCTTGTCTTTTATAAAAAGACTGCTACACCTTGTTTGGCATCCATAAATTACAGTAGATATCCCATCATATCCTGCAATGACAGCATTTAGATATCACAATGTAAGTTTACGTTGTTGTGAGATCAACTTAGAGGACACTATTTATGGAACCTCTAATACCATTTCCTGCAACACATGATATATATTTGGAGCTCTACTACCTCAGTGTAGACCAGACCCAAATTTGCTTTCCTAATGAAATTTGACAAGGACACAGATATAAGTGTATCTGCACTTGAGTAGGTTTTTGCTCAGTAAAAATTAAATGCACTGAAAACCCATGCAAGGCTTTCAAGTAAAGTACATAAGTTTTGAATGTTGTTGTTCTTTCCTATTAAATTTATACTATTGTCCGTCGATATCCTTGTAAGAAAAAAGTAAAAAAAGGTAGATAATAAGACAGTAAAAAAAGATACAATGTTCTTTTGACTTGTTTCAAAGGCAAAGTTTTTATGTAGCTAACTTTGATTATATGATTGCAATTTAATTATATTATAATTATGGATATAATTGCTGTTTTGTATGTTTCATTAAAGCTGCATACATTAATTGCACCTAACTTCTGTTGATGAGCTTAACTAATAAAAGCAGATGTTTACAACAGAGGAGCCTGGTTAGCCTTCTATTGCAAGGTGACTATCTTCAGGAAGCAGGCAGGAATTGAATATAATATTGGTAATTTTCAGTTTCTCATTTATTCAGTTTGTAATTTTACACTATATACACACATATATACATATATATTCAAGAACACATTTATGTGCAAACATATAAAGATATTTTAAACTTAACTCTCAGTCTGTGGTATTACAATAAGCATAAAATTGTGTCAACAGTTTGCATCTATATTTTAAATGGGGACAATGATTGCAATATTTGTTTGAATAAGAAAAGGTAAAAAACCACTTTTTATCCCAAGTAGTGTAATAGGGAAAATTTCAAGGAGGTCTAATTTTGCCTGAGTGCTTATATTTCCAGTGAATTAAATTATTAGAGACTGTATTTCCTAGCCCACAGCTATAATTCAGGACAAATTATTGCTAATCAGTTATGTATTACTTACATTAAACTGTGAAAAAAAAAATTGGTATGCTCTTTTCATAAGACTGAAGTATTTGAAGTCAATCTAGGGAATGGGTACATTTTAATTGATGGGCACTATGAGCAGTAAAAGTATTATTGTTGAGTATTGTCAGGGCCAAACTGGAATTCATGAAGAAGTTATGTTCTAAAAAATTGAATTTAGTGTATTTTTTTAATGAATGTTAAAAATATGTAAATAATTTTGTTAACCTTTATATTCTTGGTTTCTGTCCCTGTTCATGCTTCATTTTGGTGACACACCATATTTTATTAAATGTCTTTTATTAGTACTTCAAAAATTGTTGATGCTCTTATCTGATCACAATTCTGAATGTGCAACCCTTACTCATCATGGAATACATTTGCTTATCATATTGACTTTGGCTAAGGCAATTTAAATAAGCAAAGATGAACATGTTGTCTTTTTTTTTTTCTAATTATAAAACTGTAGAGTGACTGTCATGATTTTTCCTGTGTGTTGATATAAATACCAATGGAAGATGTCTCACAGGACTTGCTCTGTTTGCTCATGAATTGTCATTCAGGATGATCAGCTGCTCCCAGTACCTGCTCCTTTGAGAATTTTATGTCTGAATTGAAGTATTCTGTTTTAAAGAGAATTTGAAAATGTTCATTTAATATGACATCTAGAGACTTCTTGCAATGCTCATGAGGGAAAAAATGTCTTGATGCTGCTCCTTATTTGGAACTAATGGCTGTGAGGAAAACTCAGTCAATATCCAAATCCATTTTTCTGGCTCTTCCAAGCTGTGCACCAGAGAGTCCCCTCCATTCCTTCTCCTTCCTCTCAGAGCTTTCCCTGGCTACCCACTTAATGTCTAGGCACCTCAGTTGCTGACCATTTCTTTAGATGAAAAGTAGGTTAAGCTGGTACTAAATTAACCCACCAAACTTGGGATGAATGAAGGAGCATTTCTGCAGCAACAGAGCTTTGAAAAATCTCAGGCTACTGAAAAATCTGTTAGATCAGTGAGTGTTATACTCTGTGTTTTGGGCAAGAGGTGAGATAAAGCGTGGGAGAGAAGCTGAGACACTTTATTTCTGCATTAGAAGGAGAAATCATACGCGCCTGAAAGAGAAAATGGAAGAGGAACTTTAAAGTTCGGTAATGCAAGATGATGTTGGTACAATTTACCGTAGAGATTTCAGGCCCCTATATAGAACAGCCTGAATGTAGGAGGAGAAGAGAGCTGCCAAATACACTAGCAGGAATTCATCGTGCTGAAATCCCCCATATGTTTGTTTAAATGTGTTTGTATATACACTGTATATTTAAACATATTAAACAAGCAACATTAAATCAACACCAGGGATTTTGGAGTTAGCAAAACTCATAGAAAACACCCCAACCCTGTAAATTTTAAACACTGTAATATCAAGGTGTGGACTATATGACCTAAAAAGTTATTTTCTGTAGTTTCCCCCCATCACACAGCCCCCCGAAGAATCCGACTAGCTCAGAGATAAGGGGCTGTGAGGGGAGGAATATCAGGAGAGGGGTATAGGTATTCAAAAGAGGCTCTCACCCCAGGGTAATGCTGGTACAGCTCTCTTTATTCTGTGATGTCCATGTGGAGAGCGGGGCAAAAGAGAGAGAGAACAGGAAATGTCAGGGGTCTATATAGGTTTTGGACAGGGTGGGCTTTCCTGGCTCTCCGCCAACCCCGTTAGGTCAGAAAAGAGGGATCCAGGGGTTATCTTGATCAGAGTCACAAGGTCCCGGGGGGAATGGGGGGCACAGGGTGCCCATGAGCTCACTGTAACAATTTTCTGTTTTTCATTCCCCTGTGATAAACTTATGGCACATACAATCATATATTAGATCATCCGGGAGATTTTATCTTAAATCTTTTTATTGTCCACACATTTCTAGGCAGCTTCAACTCTGAGCTTTGGTCACACAAATCTCCAAATCTCCCTACAGCAGCAGGCAGCATCTCTGTATTCCTCCCATGACACTTGACCCTGCCTCTGTTGGTCATATACCATCTATTTTTTGGCCTTAGTTTTAAAAGATCCCTCTTCAGCCAAGCTGCCCTTCTGCCTAGTCTACTTTTGACATTTTGGAATGGGCTCCTTCTTTGCCAACACAGTAGCCTATGCTGAAAATCTGAAAGATGACCCATTATGCTGAGGTCTACCACCCACCCTTTAGTGAATCCCTGGACTGCGGAAAAGATGGGGGAGTTTTCTTGTATTTTGAGAAGGTGATTAGTTTAGGAAAAATGGAGAATGAAATTTCCATAGAATGATGAAGCTTTTAAAGACCATGATTGTGTAAGGATAGGAATTAAAAGGTTTGAAAAAAAATTGCTCCAGTTCCCATTACACTTCAGTTGTGTGCTGGGATTTATCCTTATTTGTCTTTAGTTCACCTATAGCAGTAAAGAAAGAATGTATTCATCTAAGCTTATTCAATTGGCAACCAAGACTAAAAGCTACATCCATTCCAGTACTTCTGTTTTGAACATACATGTGAAGACAGATACAATAAGTTGCTTTCTACTGTTTTCTGGAGGTACTCATGTGTCTTTGTTAAATAGTTTTGTCAACTGGCAAGATGAGAATCTTAAATTGCATGTTTAGCTTTTAAGTGACATGATAATGACTGCATAATGTTTAGGAATCAATAACTTAAAATTAATTTTCTGTGTCGTATAATTTTGTGGCTTGGTTTGTTTCCAGGCCCATACTCCCCATCCATGCTGCAGATGAAGTACCTATTTTTCAGGGAGCCACAAAAACTTCTCTGAGATGAGAATAAGGTCCAGCTGCAGAGATTCTAGGATGTGTTTCTCATATTCCTTAAACCCTTTCCACCATTGTGCAGACCTTTCAGTCTCAAACACCTCACTGCTGAGCAGCTTGTCAGGACAACTCTCCCTGTCCCTTTGGCACTAAGCTGTAAACCATGCTTTGGTTTCAACAATGATATATACTATAAGAATAATTTTAGGCTGTTTCATCAAATATGATAACAATTACTATGTATTATGGTTATATGGCAGCACAGGAATATAGAAGAGATTTAGGCTCATTGTTTAGTTTCATTTACTTCATAGACAATTAGACACATAATAAAGCTGTGAAGAACACTGGAGTTACCATAGAGTTATGTGAATGAAGCTGAGTACTGAGCATACCTTGCTGGAAATAATGGTATAAAAATGGTCTTAATATTTCACCTTCCCCAGGAGAAGACAAAATTAGGAATTAAGCATCTCAAAATACAGTCCCCAAATGAAACAAATACTAGAAACTTCATAATCCGGTTGCATCCCAAACCCCAAGTGGCTTGCAGGTGTTTCATGAATGGCCAGAAGAAATTTTTGTGCACAACTTGGCTGCTAACATACTTGAACTGCTAACATGTTATAAAAAATGGCTCCACCATTCCACAAGCTAGTTCCAGTATAAAACGTATAGCTTGTTCTCTTGGTGTCTTTGTAGGCTACAGTTTTATCTTCATGGGCTGAGTGTGTGGTCCTGGGAAGGGCCTCGGAGCTTAAATCTTACTTTGGTCACATATTTTACTTTTTAATTTATTCTCACTCTTTGCAACACATACACAGAAGTTTTCTTTTGTTTACATAGATGGTTAACTGATATAAATTCTGAGTAATTAATTTGTACTCTAAACTAAATTTATTTAATCTAGATTAGGGCAACATCAATGTTTAATCCTTAACTGCTTTTATAGTCAAGGGAAACACTCACAGCAAGTGAATTATGTTTTCCCAATGTAGACACATATAATAAGTCAGAAAAACCTAGTTGAAAGCGTTTCCACAGACTGGTAGTACTTAAGGGTCTTTTAGGTATGACGATTTCTAAGAAGCCTAGTTTTCATTAGACATTTTCTTGCATCCAGGCAACAACGATTTGGATAACATGTGATGAAAATTTTGTCTCCTTTCTGAATGAAACTGCAATCTTTTTTGAAGATAAAGAAGTGCATTTTCACTAAAGAAATTAATTATTATCACATAGTTTACATCAAACTTTAATATCAATGACAAAAATTTTCCTTTCCTCTTTTTTCCGTGCTTACATATTGCATGCTACCTATACACATCTGTCTGATCTGAGAGAGGGAGGACACCTTAGAAACCAAACCAGTGTTGTACATGGGTGAAATATTTTCACAGCTGGATCTCAAAACTGAACTGTATATTTTAGACAGGTCTATTTTCCTGAGTCAAAGTATGTCATATATATAGTCATAATTTTTTTTTATTTATTCTCCTGTTCTATATATCTGTTGCTGTGAAGGACTTACATATTTAAATATTTTACTTGAAGTCTGCTTTGAGTATTTTCAGAGGCTAAGTGAAAATGTGGATAAATATTTTTTTGATATCCTTTTAAAATCGTGTACAATTTGGTGAGATGACAATGAGGCATATCTTAATAATATCTCCATAATATGTACTGCAGTCATTGAGTGAGTGTCAGAAATGCTTATCTTTTATTTTGTTCTTCAAGGCAAAAACTTTCATGAAACTGACATTTTAATAAGAACTCACTTTTGTTAAAGAAACTTTCTTTTTTTATCATGACTAATTATTTGTTCAAAGAAATCATACTTAAAAGGTTTCACTTAAATAAAGCTTTGTGTATAAGAAATTTATTCCTATTTTGTACCATAAAGTTCTGCGAAAGTTCACCAAAAGTAGATTCAGGGCCACAATACAATGGAACAAATCAGATCACAGTGGTGTTGATTGCAGACTGATGACTCCCTAATGTCCTCTGTAAGAATGAACAACATTAAGAAAATAAATTTGCTTGCCTTTATTTTCTAGCATGACTAATATGGATCAGTTTAATGTGTAAGAGTTTTAATCAAGCTACTTGTATAAAATATCTGTGAAGACAGAATCATGAATGCAACATACAGAGTATTCCTCTAGTTACTAATCCATGTTCAAGATCAGATTATTCTTCAAAAATATGTTTCCTTGGTTCCTTTTCTCACTCACCTAAAGATGTCTCTGTGGATGTATCCCTGTGCTGCAACATAAAATTTATTTGCTTGGGTGGAGAACCAGTTGAAATATAAGACAACCATTTAAATGGAAAGCATGAATTTGAGTGCCCCCAAGTACCCTCAAGTGCTCCCAAGGTTTTGTGCTTGTACATATTGTGTTGGCAGCATAAGAAAGCTATTCCATGTCTACCCTACCTTCCCTGATAAAAAGATAAACTCTTTAAAAAAAATACTTTTCAAGTGGTGGTGATGGATTCTCACTGTGTGTATTTCTTTCTGACAGACTATGCCTTATATCCAGTAACAGTTGAATATTTTGACCACTTCCAAAATGTGAACATATTTCTCAGTGGGAAGGGATGATGGAAATGTTTACTGACAATATGCACAGAATAGAGACAGAGGTGTGTCTGCATTGAAGCAAGGTTTACAATTTGAGTTGAACCACGTTATAAGATGCCTAAGAATCCTACAGAGAAGAGACATAGGAAATTAATAGGAACTTTGCCTATGGCAACAAAGCTATGAATTAGTTTTTTCCCACTCATATGGCAAATAGTTGCATTTCTATTCACATTTAATAGTCCTTTAATAGATTCTGTATTTGATGCTCTTCCTCCACCTTAAAGCCCCTATCCTTCCAAGCTAACTGATATGCACTCATTGCACTGTTTATTTCGAGTTCCATTTCACTGCTCTTATCATAATGGCTATTTAGGATTGTTATTGTGATTCATATTACATTATGAGCATCATATGCAATTAACTCTCAGTGGCAGTATCCCTTCTCTACAAATAGATTTGAAATAAGCCATATGCCTATCTGATAATGAGCGCAATTTCTCCATCAACTGTATGTTGCATTTTGGGTTGGATATTTCTGAATTGCATAAGAAGACCTTCAACTGTTATTTCATTTTATTGAAGATATATTTCACATATTTGGTTTTTCATTTTCTCTGTCTCTCAGTCCCGATCAAGAAAGACACAGTGTGAATCTGAATGCAGCAAAAGTACAGGTAGCAGCTACTCCTGATATTGGCTACACATAATGTACATTTCTCACATTTAATCAGGAAGTTTTGTTTTCCTGAGCCTATTTTTGTTTTTCTAGTTATTTTCTGAGAGTATAAAGGAAACTCATAAAAGGAACAAATTATGGTTCTCTGGTTTAGCACAAAAAATTGGTTAACAAATGCTGAAGAACTCCTTAGATAGTAGAACACTTTGTACAAGTATTTGATACTAAGGTAAAAATTTGAATGGTAACTTTAATGAAAGATGCAAAGAAAATTAGCAACTGCACACATTTATTTAATGTTGAAGATACAGCAACTAATGAAGATTAATTTGCTCTAATGTCAATATCCCTGGAGAATTATGACTAAGTACATAATAAGCAAGTTTCTCTAAGCTTTTCCTTCACATATTTCTTCATAGCTCCAACCCCCAAGATTATTTTTGGTCCCTTAGGAAAAAAAAAATAAGACCAGTAACAATGGTGATAACAAATTACAATGTGTCACAGCAAGAGAGCAGGAGAGATCCAGGGTATGTCATTCAATAGCAGGGGATTTGTTATATGAAAATGCCTGGGTAGTTGTGGGAAATAGGTCAAAACCCACAGAACAGGGAAAGCTAAAATTCTTTTAACTGCTTTTATAGATTTCCCTTGGGGAAAACTCCTGACTCTCAGACGTTAGATTAAATAAACCTTGAACATGCAAATTCATTAGAGCAATAATTAAGAGTTTTGGGAACTTACATTCTGTGAGAAACAAGTCTAAAGAATAAGAAATTTGGCAGTTAAATGAGGAAACTATATTAAAAGCATAATCACAGACTACAAATACTGAAAGGATAGAAAGTTTAGAAAACAACCACAGCTTGGGTAAACTCTTGACTCTTCAAGGATTTTAATTGCATGAAGGGAGTACATGGAACACAGAAACACAGGTCAAATTGTTAAGGACAAATTGTGTGGAAAAAATTTTTTAAAATACCAAGATGTAAAAGACATAGCTGGCAAGAGTTATAAAGAACAACAGGAAGACATTCAGTAAGCAGGTTAGTATCAAGATGAAGATAAAGGGAAATGCTGAACAGGAGAAGGAAGAACTGATTATGATACCAAGAATGCTGAAGTGTTTAATGTTCTTTTCAGCTTCAGATATTGCTAAAAAGATTGTCTGAGATCAGGCAGCTGACACATAATCAACAAGAAAGGGGTAAAGATTCAGTCTGGAGACGGAAAAGTACATTAAAGAGCTCTAATGTAAGTTAGAAGTTTTATGTTGGATAGTCCAATTGAATTTTACTCAGAAAACATTAAAGACTTACTGAAACCATATAGACTTCATGAAAGGTTATGAAGTTTTGGAGAGCTGGGAAAAAAGGAAAATCATGGCTCACATCTTCAAAAAGGTGAAAAACTAGGAATTGAAAATTATGTGTGAGTTAGCTTTAGTTCCTTTTGTAAAAAGCTGGAGCAAATATTCGAACAATTTATCAGCACCTAGAGATAATGTAAGAGTAACTGCAAGCACAGTTTTCTTGGGAACAAAGCTTGTCAGAATAATCTAATTTTCGTTTTTGTGATAGGAAAACAGTCTTAGAGATAAAGGAGAAGAAATGTATATGTTAGATATTTTGAATTTACAAAATCTTTTGAAGCTGCTTTATGTGATACTTATAAGCAAAGGATAAGATTAAGATGATTAGTATTAAAGATGTGCAAAATTATCAGATGTGCTCAAAAAGTCTTCAACAGTGATTTGCTATCAAATCAGAAGGTAGCATTTAGGCAGGTTCTGCAGAAGTTTTCTCATGTCTTGTATATTTATGGCTTTTCATGAAAGATTTAAATGCTGAAATACAGACTGGGGAAGTGATCAGAAAACAGACAAACAGATAAACTGATAATCTTTAACAAAGAAAATTTAGACATTTAGGACAAGATACAATGGATACAAACAGAAACACTTGAAGTTCCATTTGAATATGAGGGAAAATTTGTTTACTGCAAAGGTGACAGAGCACTGAACCTAGCTGCCCATAAAGGTTGTGGATTCTCCTTCCCTAAGACACTGAAAACTCACCTGGATTCAATCCTGTGCAACGTTCTGTAGGTTGCATACTGAGTATGTCATAATGTTCTACTGTCTTGAGTTGTAGAAACAGAAGCTCTGTGCATAAGGTATGTAAGTTAATTTTTCTGCACTCCTTGGCTCTAATAAGACTGCAGCTAGAGTTCTGGTCCAGTTCTGCACTCTGACAGAAGGTGAAGGTAAATCGGATTAACAGAGAGCCTCAAGTCCAGCCCAGTGTAATGAGAATGGGCTTTAAAAGTATAAATAGCTGCTGTGTATTGTTTTGTTGAGTCAGTCAGAGAGCAACAAACAGAAAAACACAAATGACATATTTATTTGCTTTTATTGAAGAATCACATTCCCACTGCCTGCAAAATAAAAGTATACCAGTAGATAATTAAAATACCTTTTCTACACATAAGACTTAATTTGAAATTAAATGGGGCAAAATATTATTTCTTAATTCTTGTGAACATTGTGTTCAGAAAATGCTATTCAGTAAGTTTTATGCTCATATCTGATTTTGTTCTTCATGGGGATTTTGTCTAGAAGTCCGACAAGTCTTGGCAAGTGGCAGTTTCCTTTCACAAAGAGCTCCTATTAAAAAACAATGAATGAAACGGGATATTGTTTGGAAAAATGAAGAGAACTTATCTAAAGTTTCTAGATTAATATCTATTGGTGCTGTAGACAATTCACCTTCAAATCTAATCTTGACAATACAGCAGAAGCAGAAAAATGTTGGAAATTTTATAGGAGTGTCTTTATTGAGCGCTTGTTCTATTTGTGCATCTCTTTAATTTCTTGCTGCCTGTCCCCATTGTCATGTAGGTGGGATGTCACCCACATCATCTAAGATGACACATAGTCCGTGCTTCTGCCATGTAAAGTGTCATTCTCTCAACTCACACTCATGTTGGTGGAGCCAAGGAGTGACACAACTCTCATCCACATTCAAAATTCATTTGCACGATTGACTTGACATTGGTTTCCTGATAGTCTACCAGAGCCATGACATAATTTCTGACCCTGTGCTCACTCTTAGGGATCACCATTTGGCGGCATTGCTGCGCATCTTTCCTAGCGCCTCAATAAAATTTTGTTTATAACCTGTTGTCAGACTCCATTACTGTTCAGACCACAGAGACGCAGTTGTTCTCTGAATAACCTGGAGGTTTGTTTCATGTTGATTAGCAAGAGTGCTGTTGAAAAGAGATTAGGGAGCCCCATCATTAGAAAAAAAGATACTGATTATTAGCATTGAATAAGAATACTTATTAACAAAATGTAAGATTATATTTATGCATTAATATTCATCACTGGCATTACAATTACTCCTATTTGCCCTGTATATTATCTGTCTGTACATGTAAAAAGAACTCAAGTTCAAAGAGTCACCTATCCTTCATCACAAAGCACAAAAACCACCCACTAAAACCTCTGTGTTTTCAACAGAAAAATAGGGCAAATAAAGTTTTTTTGAAAAAAATACACAATCATGACATTCAGTATCAAAACTGATGCTGATAGGTTTAATCTCAGTAGCACCAGCATTTTAATGAGCAAAATACGTCTGTTTCTTATTCCGCGTACATTTTTGAGAATTTTGTCATACATGTTGTGATCACTCAATGTGCCCTGGGATTAGTTTGTAATACCAGAAAATAAATGCATATGTATTTTGAAAAATTACATTTATGGAAATATCAGTGATATAGTATGCAAGAAAGTATGCATACACATACTCCAAAACAAGATCAAAATTTTGTGTTGGTTGTCATGTAATCCAAATGAATGGAAGTTTTGATGGAATTTTCTTCTGTTTCCTAACATAAAACAGGTGAAGGCAGTCATCAAAAATCCATGTTTCAGGTAAGAGGACTTTTAATCACTATGGGGCTTTTTACAGAATAGACGTATCCAGAAAAAAACCCAAAATAACAAATTAAAACAAAGAACAAACAAAAATCCCAAACAAACCCAAACCAAACCAAAAACTATAAAGGAAGGGGAGATTGCTTTTTAAAAATTCAAGTTAAGTGATTACACTAAACAGAAAACCAAAATTTACAATGTAAAGGAATAAAACCAAAAGTTTATGCAGGCAAGTTAGGCTGCAGATACATTTCTATGGCCAAAATTTCTTGTGGAATAACTGAAACATATCCTACACCATTGTACACAAAGTACTAGAGGAGATATTGTATTTCTACATGCTTTTTTTTCTATGGTTCTCTTCTTCAGCAATCATCTAGAGGAGCTTTAGCACATGTTAACAGTGAAGTTCACATGCTTAAGCATAAAATTAAAATTACAAGCATGGGGATGATATATAGCCAAAGAAATATATTTAGAAACTTGGGAGAAAAAATGCACAGGAAGACTATTAACCTGGAATGTGCGCAGAATGGGTCAAATGGACATTCATCACCTCCCTACTAGATCCCATCTGAAGACACTCAATTACATCTCAATAATTTCTTTTCAATTAAAATCTCTTTTCAGCAAGGAAGATTACATTAACTTGAAAACTGTCTTTTAGTGGTGAAAACTCTTGGAAAGAGACATACTAGTCCCTCACTTCTCCAGGTCAGCTCCTTGATCAGCCTTTAAGCCATACTAGCTCTGGTTGCAGAAATTAATTTCAATGTATCCCCCTTTAGGCTCAGTTGACAAGCATAAATGTGGTGGCAGATAAAATGCATGCAAAAACCCTGTCAAAATCCTCTTTCTGAGCTCCTTTTGGTTTCAAGGATTGTAAGTTAATGACATGGAATGCAGTCCAGATCTGTTTTTAAGCAGGTTATATTCCAGTTGAGACACAAATTGTGATTTTTCAATGGGTAAATAAGAGGCTATGGGTAAGTACCACCACATAGATTACCAAGTCTTGTTTCATTTGTAAAGAATTATTTGCAATACATGTTTTCTAGACATTTCCTTTTAAAAAACAGTAGTTAGATGGTCATATAAAAAACTGGTGCTTGTCAGATCTTCTTTAGGGGGTTTGGGATGCTTATGTGAAGAAAGACTATGAATGCATAGAATTGGCATAAGAAAGCATCAGAAACTGTGTTACATTTTTAAGGAAAAGGCCAATCATTTTCTCATTTTTGTTCATGTAGAAAAACAATTGTCACTTTTACCCTCTGAACTCATTTTTTGCTTGTAGTTCATAACCTTCTCCTGTGGACCTGTCAGAAATATATTTCATCTAGGAATACAATCAAGGGGGAGCAAGATCCTTTAGTCTACGCTTCATCTCACTGAGTCAGGTGTGAAGTGGAGTCAGAAGCTTTTGCGTTGAAGATGACTCTCTTGGGACAGCCTGAGAGAAAATCTCAAACTATCAAGACCAGAGTAAGAAAATTGTGTTAAAACAGAAGTAATAGCTTATCTGACATTGCTAGTTTGAAACCACATGATAGTCTGCCAGTGAGGCAAAGTTGAGCTTTAACTGAAGACAGCTTTGGAGAGCATTTCTGCTCTCTGTACCCCAAGATATTTTCCTCCAGATCATGCTCAGATATACTTTGTGGCTTATTTAATCAAAAAGTGTTATAATTTACTGCCATGTAGAAAGATTTTATGAAAGCATCTCAACATGTGTATGAAAAGGTGCATCATTCAAGGGCAATGAATCAATGACTAATATACTTCTTCATGTTTTCTAATGTGTTTTGTTAATTACTGTTATTTCTAGACATTTTCCCTATTGTAAAAAGTCCAAGACATTGTTCATTTTCCATTTCTATTGGTTTTTTTTTTCTCCATCTGTCACACTTATTTTGTACATGAGATGTTAGATAGAAATTAGCTCAATATCTCTCAACTCTGTATATGTGTGTGCCTATGCCTGTCTGAGTGTTTGTGCATGTTTGTGCATGTCTGTATTTGTGCTCCAGATTCTCAAAGATGCAGAAATGATCATTCCTCTTCCTATTTAAAATAAAACACGATTTATTGTGAGAGACCAAGGAATCTGTCATATTGATATCACACAGCAGGTAGACAATAGTTCTGGTTTATATGACACCAGTGTGATTGTACCTGCAAGAATAAGTTCTATTCTGGGAACCACAATATCACACATATATTAACAAATCACAGGGAGTTCAGAAAAGTGCAACAGAAAATTATTATGTGTTCAAAAGGAATGAAATGTAAAGCAATAATCACAACATGGCCAAGTAGTGGCTAATATGAAAATGAGTATGACATGTACAGGAAAGTAGTGCCAACAGGAGCTTTTAAAAATGGTGTGAGCTAAAGAGAAGCTTGAGGAAATAGCAGGTACCTGAAAGAAGAAGCTAAGGTTAAATCAACAAATATGATATTACAGATGTATTTCCTATAATTTTGAAAAAAAATGCAAGAAAAATACAATAAAAATTATTAGGGTGGAAGAGACACAGTAGGCCATCTACCCAATCTGCTCATTAAAGCAGGGATAGCTTTGAATTTAGACTCTTCCATTAGATGTGGTAGATTTGAGAATTTCTAGCAGGGATGATATTTCACATATTCCATGATTCCAGTGTTTGATCACCATGACCATGAAGAATCTTTTTTTCTATATATTTAGTCAGAATTTTATTTGCCATAGCTTTTTTCTGTCTGTTGCATCTGTCACTGAGCATATCTATGAGAATCTGGATGGCTTTTCTCCAGTCAGCACGGGTACTCTGTTGTTTTAATCTTTGTTTAATCTTCTGCTCATTGTGACTCCTTTTCACATCACATTCCTTGCCTGTTCTGGTCACATGGGTTGACTCCATTCCAGGTGGAAAATTTTACATTTGTTTTCACTGAGTTTCACTGGGTTACTCAGGCTTCGCAAAAGTCAGTCCTACCCTTCAGTACATCCTCCTCTGTTCTCCTGTTCATGTTGTTAAATGCATTTTCATCCCGTGTGGTCTAGTCCCATAGATTTGTTTATGTGAAACTTGCTATAGCAATCACTAAGACATGGATCATCTGATTGTCTTCTGGTACCTTCTGAAGCACTTATCTACTCTGTACTCTGGCACTAGGGACAGGGACTTGGATAGCTTGAGATAGAGAAAGTCCGGAGTAGATAAGATGCTGAGTATTTCAAGTTTTCTAATATCCTGTATATCTAGATATCTTTCACATTCAGCAGCAGCTGCATATTTTGCTTTATGCCACTTCTAGTTCTCTAATTACCTATAGAATTGTTTCTTCTTCCCTTTCACACCTCCTGCCATTTTCAGTATCAGCTGAACTTTGGTTTTGTTAATTATTGCTCTGGACACCTAGGCACTGTTTCTGTATTGCTCCTTAGTGGAGTGTTCCCAGTTCCACCCTGTACTTTCTTTTTGGGCTTAAGCTCATTCTGGATTTCTGTATTGAGTTACATGGCCCTCTGCTACACATTCTTCATATTGGAATTGACCTCCTTGTGTTTTAAGTAGTTTGTCTGAGAAGGAAACCCGATCTCACCAATCCCTTTACTGTTCAGATAAGTTTCCCATGGGATCCTGCCTATCAGTCTCCTGAAAAAAAGCTGAATTACATTCTTATCTTCATTACTGAAATTCAAGCTTGCTATTCTGCCACACTAAATGGATGAACAGAATTCATGTCATTGAGATTAAAGAGACCAGAGCACATATATCCTTGGAACTATTCCACTGATTCTTTTTTTCATAAAAACTTTGTATCAATCCAAATGGGCCTATCAGGAAATAAAATTTATAGCTGTGAAATAATAATAAGTAGTGACCTTGAATTTTTTTTTAATATTGATTCACAAATTAAATCTTAGGTAATGGATGACACTTCTACTCAGTAATATTAATTCAAATACCAATAATATTTTAACATATAAGCAAATAATATTATTGCCATTATCAATATTTTTTGGATAGTATTAACTATTTTAGTATTATTGTAAAATATTAACTGAAGTAATGTAGTATTTTTAATAATGTATTCAAATTTAGACATCTACATAATAAATCTCAGAAAACCAGTAAGGAGTAAGAAGGCATTGAGAGGTCATCTGGTCCTTTTCCCTGCCCTAAGGCAGAATCAGTTCTCTCTATGATTCTTCATAGATGTTTTCCCACTTCTTTTCAAGACTTCTAGGACAGAGATTCCCACAGCAACCTGTGACTGTAATTCACTACCTTACCTTTTCATGTTTCCCCAATGTCTATACTGAATTTTCTGTGTTGATTTTGAAGCTCATTAATTATTGTCTAATACATCAAGATGACAGAGGACAATTTCACATCCTTCTCTGTGGCTCTGGTTATCCAATCTGACTTAACTCCTCCCAGTGTCATTTAAATTCATTTTCTTTCTTTTCTTAAGACAATGTCATGTGCAAAGAGCAATAAATATGTTCAAAAAAATGAAACTATATGAAACATAATTCCCTTTCTATTTGTCTTTGTGTAGAAAGATTAGGTGGTTTCGGCTGACTTTTCCCTGCCTATTCTTAGAGATGCATTTTTCTTGCTGTGTATTCCATTCTTGTCTCCTATGTACTTGCAAATAGGTTGTTTTATAAATTGCTGCTGAAATTTTCAGAAAATAGAAGTTAGGGTAACTTAACTATACTTAATAAACTTCTTTGCTGTAGTTGCCTGATCTCCCTATTTGCTTTTCTTTTTTAAAGTAGATGTTAAATTTTCTATTATCTATAACTAATTAGAAAGGTTAATGCCAACAGTTTGCTTAATCTGAGTCAACAGAAGTCATCCAGTTAATTTGTGATTAACTGTATATATATCACTAAATAAATATTACTCATGCATGTCAAACTAATCATATAATGATAATATTTTTGGTCACATTACCAAATCATGTATCTGAACTGACAGAATCTTTCTGGTGGTCATTATAGTTACAAATGAAGAATGACAAAGTGGTACTCTGTCAATAAGTTATCATCACCAAAAATTTTGGACTGGGCTTCTATGACTTATATAGAAAATTAGATGTAGTAGACAATACCCTCAGCTGTATTAAACAAAATCAAAACAAAGAAGAAAAAAATACAAGCAGGAATAACATTATAGGAAATAAGCTAGACAATAAAAAAACACTCTGGAACACTTTAATTTTGCACAGCACTATTCAAATTATACACAGACTCAGACCTGGTGTTCAACATGTGCTGCATTAAATCTGAAAAATTGTACTCATACGAAAATTATTACTGTGCTATGCCTGTGCTTGGGGAGGAGTGTTCCTTTCAATTCCAAGGGAAAAGTTTTTGATGGCTCAAGAACCACCATCAGTCACAACTGTTGGATTCATTCTGCATAATATAAATAGTACAGACAACATATGATGAAACTAGTTTGGCTGTAACTACAGGTAATGCAACTGGGTTTGGCTCTGGGCAGTAAGCATTGCAAAACTGAAAGGAAGGGAAAATCTGGGTTAAAAAATTCTATCAAAATAATAGTAAACAATTAAAGGAAGAAATAATTAATTACCTGGTAATAATAAAATACTTTTTCACCGTTTAATGCGTGATGAGTCTGTGCGTTACAAATTCCTCCACTTCAGATTCTGAGAAATCTGCTGGTTTCAGCTGGGGCAATGTTCTTCTCAGTGGCTGGTATGGGACTGTGTTTGGATTTGGACTGAACAGAGTGTTGATTATACAGAGATGTTTTTGTTATTATTGAGCAGTACTTACACAGATCTAAGGCCTTTTCTGCTTTTTGGAATGCCAGACTGCCAAAAAGTTCAGGCTTTGTTGGAGGCTGGGAGGAGACACAGCCAGGACAGTTGACCCCAGCTGACCAAAGGGATATTTCCAATTGTCATGCTCAGTGTATAAAGTGGAGGAAGAATGATGGAGGGGAGGATATTTGGTGTGATGGTTTGTCTTCCCAAGTAATTATTACACATTATGGGGCCCTGCTCTCCCAGAAATGGCTGAACACATTCCTGCCCATGGAATTAATTCCTTTGTTTGCTCTGCTTGTGCATGCAACTTTTGCTTTCCCCAAGCAAATATCTTTATCTCAATCTACAGTTTTTTTTGCTCTTCCAGTTTTCTCCCTGATCTCACTGGTGGGGGGAGTGAGTGAGTGGCTGCGTCCTGATTGGTTGCTGGCTGGGGTTAAGCCATAACATATGCTACTCAGTTCTTTCCTTGCAAAAAATTTTTGGCAAACCACAGTTTTCAAAGCCATTGTTAATGGAATTTTAAGACATGATCATCATCTCTAAAAGAGATAATTTTTTTCTTATACTAAAAGATTAATTTTAGTTCTCCAATTAGAATCTGTCATCTGAGTAGAAATTGTTGGCATATAAAAACTCCAATAAAATTATATATGGATAAGGGGTTTGGTTTAGTTCTCATATTTGCTAGTTGTGCATAGTTAAAAATAACATTCATATATACAGATCAACATTTTATCATATTCATCATAAGCCTGTTTCTATGCATAAAAACAATCCTGTGCCCAAACCTTTTCAGATTTTTAAAATAATTTTGAATTATGCACAAGAAACAAGTAAACTAAGTAGTGGAATGAATGCTGTCTAGAATGGACTTATCAGTCAATCATCCAATCATCCAAAGGTCAGAGGATAATACCCCACTAGCAGAGTGAATAATACCCCACTAGTGTCTTTCCTTTTATTTTTTTTTTTCCTCCCCTATATTTAAGATTCTGCAACTTTCCTGAATGTCAGTTTGGAAACTTTCAGATTTGCTAAATTCATTTAAACTCTGACAATCAGTGAAGAAATGAAATAACACTGAACAATAGCAGCACTCTGTGATGTTTACAAACACATTTACAGGAGGTCGTTCCTCCTGTGAACCCATTGTACATGCCAATTTGTTGCAATCTTCATTATAATGAAAAAGCATGGGTAACAATGAACTGCAAATCTTTTTTAGAAAACTCATAACTTAACAACATCAAAAGACAACTGGGGTCATCTCAAAAGCAGATTTCCTAGTTTCCAAAGAGTTTTTTGCTGCTTTCATTAAATGGACTTTAAAAGGTTTTTAATTGCATTCCTTATTTTGGCTAACAACATGATTTTGATAATATTATGTTTGCAGCTATTAAGCTCCAAAGAGCATTATTTAGGCCCAGGGAAAACTGCCTACCAGTGCTGTTGAGGTCTAGACTAAGTGATCTTCCTGAAACTGTGGAACAGACTTTTTACGAACACTGGCTTGCTAGAATTTGCTCACTTCTGTTTACACTTAGCTTGTTTCCTCCATGATATTGAGTATGAGTACTATCTCCTCTGAATTTGCAAAGCATATGTTACAGAAGAGGCACAATATGGGGAAAAATGCCCAAGTCAGGTCGAAGATGCCAGTTGATGTGAACACAATTTGGGCTTATTAGGCACACATTTCTGCCAGTAATTAATAGTTTATAGATTGTTCTAGACTAGGAAAAGATAATTTCCTGTTCTGAATAATGAAATCAAATATTACCTGAATATAGTGGAAACAGTTGATGCCATAATACCTAATGTATGCATGCAAACTTTCAGAGATTGCTCCAATTTTAGAAAGAGGCTTAAGTTTCTGGTAATGGTTAATACAAACATGGGAAATTTATCTCTAGAGAGATAATGCTTTTCTATATTTTATGTTTCTATATTTTTTTCCGGTGCTAATGAAAATAAGGTAAATATCTTCCATAGGTCAATGGTGCTGCTAATTCATTTGGAAGTTCTCAGAAGTGTGTTTTAAGTTGATATAATGAAAGAGAGGAGGAAGTTCTGTTTTCTATATAAGTGTATGAAAAGATAATAATAGCTCTACTCTCTACTCAGTTTTTATCTGGCTTTATTATGCTGAGTCTTGATAATTCATGTTGTCATAAACATAATATATAAAGCAAAGGTCAAGCCAAAGCTCACGGTATTATCATATTGAAAAGGGATTTGTTTCATACAGAAAACTTTTTCCAATGCTTTTCTACAAGGAGATGCCATGATAAGATTGTCCAAATCTTTTTATGTGGTTGCCTCTGAGTATTCGTGTGTGGTTGTACAAGAGGAGTAAAGGGCTTAAACATGTGAATCTTCATTTGATTAGAATGTAAACGGTAGAGGGTATAATTCAGGGAAACTAAAGAAAATGAAAAATTGCCTTAAAATGTTTTGTATTATTCTGGTTTGGTTTTGGGTTTTGCATTCTGGGTTTTTTTTAACTGTTGTGTTGTTGTCTACTAGTTGAGAAAAACTTTTAAGAATGTAATAGATGCTTACTATTAAATCTGTCAGTGTATCTTTGAAAGTATAAGAATTTAAATAAAACTTATATCTTGTCTTCAAGATTCAAAAAAGAATTTATATTTTTAAAAGGAAGGCCTAATAAACTTTTTAAATCACTGTCAAATAATACATAAATATTGCTAAATTACTACTGATTTATAAATTTTGCTTTAATATCTGATAGATGAATGTTTGTCAAAGAGTTGTGTTTTGACCCATTGCTGTTGTTGACCTAATTCACTGAGGGAAATTATGAAGATTCAGCCCTTACTGGCACATAGGAAAGAAATCTATTCCTTTTCCTAAAGGTTTAATTAGTTTCTTGATTCTTTCTTGAGAAAACTGTATGTAATTGGCACTTAAAACATATTTTGTCCTAAATTTCTCTGTTTATTCTCATTGCTCTGAAACGTTGACTCAAAGTTGTCACAATAAATTGTTGAACTGATAATAGGAAATAATTTTCTGGATTAAATACTTTTAAGATTAGCTTATGATAAATCATCCTATTAGGTACATTGAAGTGATTAATCTATAGCAAAACTTGTACAAGATATGAAAATTGTCGTCTAACACATTCTAGAAATCGCCATCTGGTGCCATTTTAAAACTGAACCTGTTTCTGAGTTCTTCATCATATGTAGTCTGGACTGACATAGAGAAGTCAGTCATCATCCAGTTTTCTATCTCTGTTTTTCCATTATTTAAGGTATACTTTATCCATAGGAGAGCCTGGCTCTATATGAATAGCAGTTATTTCCTCCCACTGAAATGAGAAAAAACAGAACTAGAACTCTTTGTGACCATTTTTTTTCTGAGGAAACAAAAATAAAAAGTCAAAAATATCGATATAACATTATTTTTTTGTTTTAATTCATAGAAAAGTGTTTTGGCCCTGGCTGAGAAGGAGTTAATTTTCCTCATAGCTGTCCTTATAGTTCTGTTCTCTACACTGGTAGCTGTAAAGGTGATAACGCTGTAGTGCTGATCAGGGCTGGCACAGCATCAGTGCTGTGCCCCCAACATTCCGCCCTCACCAGTAGGCTGGGGTGGTCAAAATCTTGGGAGGGGACATAGCCAGGATAGCTGAGCCAAACTGACCAGAGAGATATTCCTTATGCTGTCTACTCTTCAACACAAACTAAGAGAAATGAGGAGTTGTGGCATTTGCTATTATGGCGTTTTGTTTACAGAGCAACCACTACAAACACTGAAACCCTGACTCCTGAGCTGGACCTTATCTGGTTTTGTTTTACTTTACTTCCTCATGCTTCCTCGGTTTTTGCTTTTGTTTTGACCCATGAGGGTTTTTGTATCTAATTATCTTTGCCCTCCCACCCCTGTCCTGCTTAAGAGGGGAGTGACAGAGAGGCTCTGGGCATCTGGTATCCAAGCAAGGCTAACCAACCACAAAAAAAGGCTTTTAGAGCAAAATTACAGTGGCTAATCATACCTAGGTTGAAAACAAAACAAAAGCAAAAATCCATCAAACCCTGCAGAGCTCTTTTGACAGTTGAGGCTTGAGAAAGTGTAAAACATAAACTGCTACACTTCCCTTTTCATTTTCATGCCAGAGCAATTTGCATTGAATTGTTTTAAATATTCCATGCAAGTCAGAAAAAAGTATTGATCATCTTTAACTGATTACATGACCATAAAGTCATCAACAAATATCAGTGTCTAATTCTGAAGTACATGCAGATGTCTAAGATAATGGATTATAGCACAGCAGCAACTATAAATAAGATTTTTTAATGTGTTTAGATGTTACAAAGTAATTTCTTCCTATCTCATTTTGGTGCAAGTTTAAAAGTTTAGGCATCATTAATAAAATTTTGTTCCTAACTTATCTAGGGAATTTAAAGGTTGCATCAAGCTTTAAATGATTTTTTCTGGACCTTTGAATGTGGATATCTTATAAACTTCATATGGCTCTGGTCCTGGAACTGTAAAGTGATTTTTAACAATACTGAAAAAAAAAAAAAAAAAAAAGGCAACAAAACAACAGAACACAAACTTCTCAATCTAAATTACATTTTCCCAAATTCAAGTATGAATTTTCTTACCTATAGTTTACCCTAAAAGTCAAACGGTCACTAATCAAATTTAAAGCCATCTATAGTGACTCTTACTTCTGCTGCTTACTGTGGTTGGAGAGAAATGTTAAAGAACTGTCATTACAGGAAAAGAAAGTTCTGTATTTATTAACATTTTATGCTGAAAATTGCAATGCTAATGTTCAGTCTAGCACATTTCCCACAAAATTTCAGTGACTCAAAACTCCTATTTTTACTCCTGTAAAGGTTATGGGAAATTTATAAAAAGGTCCTTTTGAGCATCCTGACAAGCAGAATCAAGACTCGTAGAAAATAAAGTAGAAAATCCACTATCTTTACCAAGGGCCTCCTTAGGAATACATCATAAAAAATAATTTGGTCTGACTGACTTAGCAGGGAATTCGCACCAAATCTCCATGCTTGACAACATCAACTATAGTCCCTTTGGACTCAAGTTCATTCTTCTGGAAGAATATAGTATGTTGCATAGGCCAATCACACAGCCACTGCTTCTTGTCCATGTCCGTGATGATCTGCCTGACAGTTGGTGACATATTGTGCATCCATGAGGACAGAATAACTCTCACACAGGAGTTGCTGATAACCTTTCATAGCAGTGTCTCTATTTAAAAAAAAAAAAAAAAAAAAAAAAAAAAGCAAATATAATGGGATTCTATTGATCAGGCTAATGACAGAGCTGATGAGTTGCAGCCTCCTTTCGGAGGTCATTCGGGGGTAGTGTACTGCTTAGATAAAATTATCCAGCAATCTAGAATTAGTAGGAGCCTTTTCTCTTTTTCATTCTTTTTTCCTTTTCTTTGCTTCCTTTTTTTCTTTCATTACAGCATATGCACAAACCTGTGTGATGGAGCTGATGACTGATGATGATGACAGTAACAATAATGGTTGCTTGATTTTTTTTTTTTTCTTATGCTCTATTCACTAGTCCTATGTACTGAAGGCATAGAGTATGAACTAAGAGTTCATTAGGAATTTCTGAAATGAAATTCTTTTTTTTCATCAGAAAATAGCTTTAATTTTCTGATTCCAACTCCATCCTGCAGAGGACTTGAAATAAAAAATCCAATTTCATGTCTGGGCTTATTTTTAACACAAGGATTTAAAATAATTGACATTTGAGAAGCAAGGGAAAACTCTTCTCTATGTTGTACATCCCTGTATTAATCTGCGTCATTGACGATGAATCAAAAGCATTCAACAAGAGAGTAATTATATTCTCCATATTATGGCAGAATCTACATATGGTTTTCATAATGGGACAATATAAAATGAAACAATTGCCCAGAAAATAAACAAAAAATTACACATTAAATATTGCTTTAATCACTGAAACACTGTAGGGCACAACACCGAGCATTATGAATCTCAGACTCTCAGGGTTAGGATCAGAGATCTAGCTCTTGTCTCTCATAAACACTGTTTATGAACCCAGGAATGTGTGGTATTGATATTTAAAACATGCATCATATTCCTCAATCAACCACAACTGGTTGATTGGTCATCGGTCTCTAGTACATAGATTCTCTATTTTCACATAAAACACTTACTTTCCATTTTGATGTTTAGTCATAGACAATAAAGGACAGAAAATACAAGAGTATTGTGTATCTATTGAGTAATCACGTATCATAAAATAATTTCATTTAAAATATAATATGTTGAGTTGACTTTGAAATGAAGAACAGCAAAGAAGAGATAGGGTCATTCTATTTTCACACAAAAAAGGAAATGAACTTCAGGTCATTCCTACTTTATGGCCACTAGCTGTTATCCTGGAGGTGTTGTGCTTGAGAGATTTTATCAACAATACTTTGTGACTATTACTGGGCAATCCAGAGAACCACTTTACCATTGGCCTCAGAGGAATTCTTCCACATGTCATCCCAGCCAGAGGTTAAATAGCTATAAGAGAAGTTATGGAGGAAAGATAATTAGAAAAGGGAAAGGATGATGGAGTTGAGCATAAAAATAATAATTAAAAAATGAATTATTTTCAAAGTTGTAGTGGTATATGTCCTTGTGTGTATTTGTATCTCCTTTCGTCTGATGTCATATGATATTCTCACATTTTGAGTTACATTGCATAATCAGTCAGACAGCAAGCTTGGAGGAATATTATGTCTTAAATTTAAAAAAAAAAATAAATTCTATAGCATAACTTTTTTTCATGAAAGCCATTCCTATATGTTAAAAAAAGGAGACTTATAGTATATACAATGTATTAAGGATGCCCAGGTATCATAAAACATGAGATTCAAAATATATGTGACTAGAATCTGACCTGTTTAGATACAGTAGATAGAGTGTTATGTGAAAGTGTGCGTCGTCATGGAAAGTCTTTCACATATCTTCTTTCCCTGAAAATTAGATTGTTGGAAAAACCCTACATTTGGTTGATTTTTAGTTTTATTAGGAGGATTTTTGGGGTTTCTAATTTGTTGGTTTGGTTTGGGAATTTTTTTTTTGTTTGTGGGGTGAGGATATTTTTGGGTTTTTTTTGTTTTCCTATTGGTTTTGGCTTTGTTGTTTAGGGGTTTTTGTTGCTGTAGTTTGTTTGTTTTATTTTTTATTGTTTATTTTGAAGAGTGGATGTCACTATAGATTTCAGCAGTTTTCCAGTATCTTCTGGTATATTCCCTATTCACAGAGGACTAAGAATGATTACACAACCATTTCAACATAACTCACGTTTTCTGATAAGACTGCATAGTTTAATTATCTTAAACATATGCACTTCAGCAAACCACAGAAGAACTAATCATCTAAGTCTATCTTTATATTTAAACAAAAAATATTTCACTTTTAGGACACAATTCATTTCATTTGTTCTACAAGTTTATGTTTAGATTAGGTTATTTTTTTCCCTGAGAATGAGTGCTTATTGCCATTCATTAGTTAATACGGGTCAAAGAGTTTTGGGGTACTTTGAGGAACTGAATTGATGATTTCAGTGCTGTAGATATCTATATTTGATCATGTGTGCCCAGTCCTTGAAGCCATATTATTTTCTCAGAGGGAAAAGCAATGAACAGAAATCTGCATGAACTTTCCTCTGATTTTTGGGTAAGTAGACCTTCAAAACTCGTATACTGTACCTTTATTTGTGCTTTTAAAAGATTTTTTTTTTTTTTGTCATCTATAAGCTGCTCAAATTGGAAGTTATTTCCAAAATTCTGCACAGTTCAGAACCTGTCACTTATGAAAAGGGCTTAGGACAGCTGTTAAGACACTGCTGTGATGTAATGAACATTATATTGGTGGGCTGAACAAAATGGTGAATCCCTATTGTCTTCAGAACTTTCTGATAGCTGCTGGAGTAAGCTACATGTCTTGAGAGTGAGAAAATTATTTATTTTTTTATTAATAGTGTTTCTTGGTTAACTAGACTGTGTTCAAATAGCTGTTACTGAGATTTCTAATGATGTATCTAAAAGACATTTCTAGTAGGAGCACTTGTCTTATTTGCTATTGTTAGTGAGAGTGGCATATGGGGTTTATGCATTTCAATTTTTTTTTAAAGAAAATTGTTAAGTGAAAATCTGTATTATAAAAGTGAATAAAGTAATGTGTTTTCAATTTTCCTAAAATTCTCTTACTCATTTTCTGCCTGCTGTGATAAAACTCAAGGTAGTTGATGCTTAATAAAATGACTGGCAGGCAATGTAATGCAAGTTGCTAGTAGCTGTACTAGTTCTGTAGCACTCACTGCAGTTCAGACTAAACCCTGTATCTGTGGAGAATGATAATTAAAGAAAAATAGATATGAGATATTTAAAAGGCCAGTTCACTGTCATTGAACAGACATACTCCTGTACATTATTTATTTTTAATTCTTTCATTTTCCCAAAGTTCTTATTTACTTTGTAAAATGCATTCTGTTAACTTTGAATACCCAGTGCTGTGATTAATTTCCTTAAGTTTAAATTGTGATGTTTGCCTGCTTTTCTCAGCTATCTGTAGGGTTGCATTGAAATGAGATATTTGTAATTTTTACCTTTTACTTCATAAATAAGTCTTCCTTCCACTGTAACCACATATGTATGGGATATTTTTAAAAGACAGAAAAGCCATTAAAAAAAAAAAAACAACAAATGAAAACATGAAAACACCTCTTGTTTACTGATTTTTTTTCCTAATTGAAGATAAAATTATAAGCTTTACAGCATTATACTTTCTTTAAAACTTAATTAAAACTCAAATTTGGTAAGAGTTATAATGGTGGCCAGGGAAGTAGCGTGTTTCTAATATAAAACAAGATTCTATGTAAATGTTTCCATGTGTATAGACACAGGTGTCTTTGTGTGTATAGTTAACAGGTGAAAATGTCTTTCCCTATGTACTGGTAGGCCACTTGGATACAGAATATTAGGCTCTTAAAATATATGGGAAAGAAATTTTCTTTTTCTTGTTTTACCAATTTTGTTACTAAAAAAAGTAAATATCTAAGATTGTTCTTCCACAAAAACACTTTGTGAAAACCCTGTATTGAGATTTAGACATTATTTCTCAAACACTTTTACTCTGGTAGAAGATCACACCAAAACTAAAGGAACTAGTCTCATACAAATACCAGATGACTGTTTATCTTAGCTAAAACCAGAGGTGAACAAGGGATCTTTTGTATTTACAAAGTACTGACATCTCAGTGCTGAGAAGAGAATAGGCCTGACAGTTTCTTATTTCTGTTTCCTGTTGACCTTCCTATGAACTTATCAGAAGAAGTAAGTGGAAGAGAAAAAATAGTAGCTGCTTCTGTATACCTTTGGATGATTTCCTTCAAAGAGTCCACATTTCTATTCCCCATTCAAAAAAAAAAAAAAAAAAGGGCAGCAGAGTAGTAATTTTTTGCTATGTAATCTCATAAAAAGTATACTGAGATCGCACTGGATAGGGGAATTATAAAACTGTACAGTACCATTTTGTTGATGGATCTGTATGCAATTTTCAGAAGCAGACAATTTAGTATCACATCTGTAATCTATGTGTGTATTTAGAGAGAGAAAACTGGGCCTTATTTTTTCTCTTAAGAAAAGAATGTTTCTAGGCCTGACTTTTCTAGTGGTATGAAATTTTGAAATCTATTAAAAAAGCCACTTTATGAAATAAGCAATTTTATTTAGTGTCCATAACCTTTTTTAAGACTGCTGTGATAAATTTCTCAGTGTGGTAAACACTCAGATGCATTTATGATGCTCAAAGTGATACCATCATGTAACTCATACCAATCAAATATTATTTAAGGTATAATAAATCAGAACAAAATTACCTGTCTCGTATTCAAAGGTTATGAGCAATAGAATTGTCATTAGTACAAAGTCATTGACAAAAGGAGAAAATCAGTACTGCAGTCATGCTGCAATTATTCTAGACTCTTGTATACAAAAAATGGGTTGTAGCTGTTTAATGAAACAGTAATGGTAATTGTAAGCTCATATATTTGTCTTCAGATTTGACTTTTCTAGGAGGGCAAAGGAACAAAATTAGTAAATGAGAAGAAGCCAGATTATATTACTCTATAAGAAAAGATCCGTCACGATGTCTAAATCCATATGATTTTATCAGAATAAAAACATCATTGTGCAAAATATGGTAAAAATAACTCAATTGTTTTCTTTCTTCATGACATCTTGAGAGTTATTAATAGCATTTAAACATATGCAACTGACATGGGAATTTCTGATCACAATCAGTTAACTACTGTAAGGTTTCTGATTTGGATCGCCTGACAGAAGAGTTTCTCCCGTCTTCCAACATTCTGTTTCTCCTCTCTTTCTCTTAATCCTTTCTTATTTTTCTCTGTTTTTCTCCTCTACCCCCTCCCACTTCCTCCCTAGATAATATAAAGCACCAAGAGGACTTCTAAATTACTCTAACAGTAGCATATTTTCACTATCCCCATTTTCATGCAAAATTAGAAAGTGTATGTTTAGACTAATAGCATTAATTAGAGTAAAATATTTCACAAGACACAAATGCATTCTTCATGCAAATAAGAGGTAAGTACCTATGATTACCATGACATAATCAGAGAAAATTTAGCTCTCTCTATCTCCAGCACAAACGATTTTTTGGTGAATCATGAGTCTGCTTGGTTATGTGGAGAGCTGGACCAAAACCAAACAAAATGCTGATGGTTCATTTTTTCCTATCTCTCTGAAGTTTAGGACGGGGCAAAATTCATTACTCCAAGATATTCTAATTTGTACCTTTATCTGAAATGTGTAAACTAAGATCCATGAAGAAGTATCTGCAAATTAGTTCATCAGAAGTGTAGAAACCTATTATGTGGGAACTCCCTAAACAATTTTTTGAAGTCATAAAAGCCCTTCAATTTAATGTAAATTTATTGTAAATACTTTCTGGTTGATCTTGCTGTCTTTTGGCAGGCAAAATTCTCCTTGATGCCAAAGGGAGTTTTGCCATTATCAAAATTTCAAAGATGAAATCTTATACAAATAACCTAGTAGTCTAAAACATTAACTTTTATTATCTCCATGAGAACTATAATCATTATAAACTTAGTAATAGTGAATAAATTTGTTCTTGACTTGTGGCTCTGAGAAAAGTAATGCAAATATAGGAATATATCTAAATCTTACTTATTTTTATAAGCAAGGAACTAAGTGTAATTTTTGTGCCTTGCTGATTTGCTGTCAGGCACATGCCTGCCCAACTGTCTGCTAGTATGTGGGTGCATTTGATTCTGTGGGAACAATGGCTCTGTACATATCTGTTTGGGAATGTGGAATATCATGAAGGTAACTTAAATAATTTAACTTGTTAATAAAATGATCAATTTTATTTGTAGGAGGATAATAAAACTTCTATGAAGTTTCTAGTCAGCCCTGTGTAATGCACAAGAGACTGATTTTTCTCTCCTATGATGACAGGCTGAGAGAGTTCAAGAAAAGGTTTTGGGGACACTTTTTAACAGTATTTAAAAGAGGTGATAAGAAGGTTGGAGAGGGACTTTTGACAAAAGCATGTAGTGATATGACAAGGGGAATGGCCTTAAGTTGAACAGGGTAGGTTTAGATTAGGTATTACAAAGAAATGCTTAACTATAACAGTGGTGAGATACTGGAACTTTGGCCAGAAAGGTTGCCACTTCTCCATTCCTGGAGAAGTTCAAAACTAGGCTAGGTGGAACTTTGAGTAATCTGGTCTAGCAGAAGGCGTCCATGCAGGAGGCAAAGGCTTTAGAATTACATGAACCTTAAGGTCCCTTCTAACCTAAACCATTCTACAACTTTTGTTTCATATAAAAAATTGCCAAAAATCTTGTCCTAAGCAGTATCTTCAAACCAACGAGGCACAGGAAAACAAACATTGTTCTATTATTGCCTATTCAGCTTAGATGTAATCAAAATTTTTTTTTTTATTCAGTGTTAAAAGAGCTATGCTTGTTAAACAACAAAACATCAAACTGGGTAAAAAAGCGTGTCAGTGTAGTGTATAATGATAAACGTTTGAAGTACTCACAGTAACTACCCTATTGCACAGCAGTCTCCCTGTGCCTCATTTCCTAGTCACTTCAAATACTCTCATGCAGGATACTTCTCCACAAAACCTCATTTCCCAGTGCTGTGTAGCTGCTGTGAAATGAGCCACTTCCCCTCAAAAATGAGTGGAAAGTTGTAAGAAAGCAGTTAGATACCTACCAGTGCTGTGCATACCATAATAAAAAAGGCAATGCTGTTATTGCAACCCAGCCTTTACAGACAGAAAACCTGTAGCTTTCTAAGCTGTGTTCTGGTCACTCCTACAACTCACTGGTCACTCCTATCACTCACTGGACCAGATCAGATCTTGCAAAGTAAATTCAAAGAGAAAACGAAGTGTATTAGAAACTATTCTGATTTTTCAAAAGATGTTTCTTCTTAGACTAGCTCAAAATAAAAATTTGATTTTGGTTCTGAAACAGCAAGTTTTTTATCCGTGTAATATGCAGGAGGAAAAAAAAAATCCAAACACTAAAAGCTATAGTTACTCCAAGTGGAATACTAAGGATATCTATGATAACATATGTCTGAATATCTCAGCACTCTGGCCAAATGCCAGATTATTATATATTATCAATAGTATTACAATTATATTATATTGAACTAATTTTTACTTGTATTAACAAATGAAAAAATTGTGCTTGTTTTTGCCCATTCCATCATTGTAATATGCTAACTTAGTATAATTTGAATTTGATACATTTTATGCTGCCTTTGTTGCAAATGAAAACATATGCATTACACACACATATTAAATTACATTACTTCAACATTAGTAAGGTATTTTGACACTCTCTGTGGAAAACCTACATTGATTTTGTCTGTGATTTCAAATGTATTCTAAAAGTCAATGAGCAGTGAAAGGATAACACAAGTTATTTGAATCTCTAGAGCCCCTTTAATTGGTTGCTTCTTCCGGCTGACATCCTTGGTTGTTCAACACACAGGATGCTGATACTAAAACATTGACAAAAACCTTTTCACATGAATTTCATAGTGGAACTGAATATGAGGTTGTCAGTTTCTTGAAATAAATCACTTCTTAAAGGCAGCTGTTCGCTGTAGAGGAGACAGAAGACAATCTGACATCAGGGGTTCTGTAGTCCAGCAAAGTGGGTTTGAGCATTTTTTGGCATTCTGAGTGAAGTGTTCTTCAGAACTACTAAAGGTCTGTTCTGATGCCTGTATTATTTGGAATTTTACATTAAGATTTAATACTTGTAGCTTATGGTAGCATCATCAAAACAAGGTATCAAGTATATTTTAGAAATTACAGTTTGAGTATGGCATTCAGGAAAAAGATGTTTGCTCAGCTGTCTAGAACAACAGTGAAATACTTCCCACTGCTCTGTTAGTGTTTCATATCTACTGTTCCTTCCCATCACCCTACCTAAAAAACTCTCCCACGTGAATATTAAGCTGTGAAATCTTTAGATTCTCTGACTTATGGTAATATTTTTGGAGCTGCTTACTATACAGTCCTAAGCTCTGATCCCAAAACTCTACAATGAATTCCATTATTTCTAAGATATATTTATCAGCTTTTGCAAATATTTCTCAAGATCTAGAAGAAATATCTCTATTGATTTTACTTTCTTTTAATGAGTATTCACAAGAAACACAAGGAGCTTAAACTAGCCTACTTCAGCAAAAATTCAATTCCCAGCTGTAGAAAATATGTTTTATCCATAAACCCCACAAAGGTAAGATAGAAATAAAAACAGTTTTATTTTTTCATTTGTATTTAAATCGTATTTGTTTAAATTAAGTCATTGTAGTGCCTGATCTTTTAACTTTCAGTAAACTTCTGTATATGCAAATGTACATATAAACATCTTCCTAAAAAAAATCTGTCTCTGAATGTATGTATGTACGTACTGAGGTCTGTGTGTACCTGTATATGGTTATACATATTGGTAAATTCATTTGTGTTTCTGTGTTTATACACCAATATGCATACAAATCTTTTTACAGCTTGTTGAAAGCTGGTAATATGTCTTTGGTAAAGGAATGTTAAAGACATTGATTTTCCACGCATCTAATTTCTTGAAATCTACATTCAAAATTAGAAAGCCTACAAAGTCGCCTTAAAAAAATCTGCATTTCAGCTAAAGAAATTTTCTGTCACCTAAGACAGGACTTACTGTTTCTGTTCTTGTGCTCTTTGAGGTCTCTTTCAGCTCATTTATCCAGCCTTTGAGGTTCCTCTGGATGGCAGCACAGTCTTCTAGCATATCAACTACTCCTCTGGGCATTGTTTGCACAGGAAACTTGTTAAGATGTGTTCTGCCCCATCATTCAGATGACTTTTGAAGATGTTAAGCAGCTTCAAACCCACTACTGATACTGGGTTACACCATTAGTGACTGGTCTCTTTGTGCCACTGCCCATTGTCCACTAGACTGGGTCATTCTGACTGCTTTCAACCTACTCTGCTGTCTTCTCCTCCAGCCTGTACATCAATAGTCTCTATTAAGAACTTAGGTGACACAGTGTCCAAAGTTTTCCTGATATCAAGGTAGGCAATATCCACTTCTTTCCCCTCCTTCACCAAGTCTGAATCAACATGACTCAATCAATAGAATTGTTCAGCGCCCAAAATCCCCATACTTCACAATTTTTACTTATTTTTCAAAATAAAAATGGAAAGTTTAAATTTATAAATAGTTATTTCAAAATCCAGAATTTTAGTCTTTTTATCTCAAATTCTTTCCTGATCTGCATCCCATGTGTATAAAGAGAAAAATGTGAAGAATTATCTCTCTCTTTCCTCTACTTCTTTATCCAGCCTATATGTTGCTTGTATTGATGTACTGGATTTAGTTGTTCACTTCATTTTTTTTGTTTTATTTTCTTTTCTTGGGTTGGGGATGGAGGCTGGAGGCTACTTGCCTTTTTGTGTCGATATGAAAGTTAAATGCATATATACGAAGCTTAAAAGAAACCTACAGGGAAGCAATTACTACTACATTACTTATACAAATACTTGCATGCATGACAGTAACTCTTCTTCACAGTTAGATGTCCAGATGCTGTCAGATATTTCACATGATCTTTATTCCATTGGTCAAGAGTTTAGGAGCCTCACTTGAATGTTATGCCTTGGAAGGTCAGGATCATGCGGGGAAAGACAATTTTTCTGCCAGTTAGTGCCAATCCTGTAGAGAGTCTTAATACTAGAGGAGAATCCTTGATTTGGCCTCTGAATTTCATGAGGAGATAATGGACCACGGGGGTGATGTGCTCATCATGACCTCTGCTGCTAAGCAGATGAGCTAACATGGCCTATAATACCTGGAGGCTTTTTTAGGTTGCTCTGTGCATTATTCAGGGCAGCAGCTTAAATCACAAGCTGATTCCACATCTCAGTGTAAACATCCTACTGCATTATCCCTTTTTAAATTTTTTTAAGGACTCTTTTAAGCCTGATAACTAAGTATTCAAAAGTTTTTAAAATATGAAGCAGAAGGCCTATAATAAATCATCTTGTTTGATTAGCCAGAAAATCAAAATGAAAATATTTCAGTAAATTCCAAATGTGTATCCCAATCCCCAAGTTAAAAAGGCAGTCACAGACTGGACCTAACAAGGGTAGGTAAGACAGTTGGAAGTGAGGAGTCTTCTTCCTCTTTAACACACTTTTTGGGTTTTTTTGACAATTCAGTTAATTCAGTTTTGCCTATTCAATACACACAAACACTTGTGTGCACAATATTCTTATCTTAACAGGTGGTGTTATCCAGGCTATTGGCCAAGAGTATATGCGCAGCCCCACACTTATTTCATGCACTAATCATTGCAGCAGTGGTTTTTAAAAGAAAGCCAGCATCTGCTGTATATTTGAAGCTGAATATATTTTGCAGAAAACTCAGTCCATGGGAACTAGAATGTCTGTAAGATGCTTTTTGGACCAGTCCCAGTAAGAATGAACACTTAAGTATCATTAATTTCTGTATTTTAGAAAGCTGTGTAGGTATGTTCTCTTGCTTTCTGGTCATATGGAGGTCTCTAAGAAGACTATTTTCTTTATGAATTTTGGATACCTCCAAGGTTGGTGACATTTGGGGCAGAATTTAATTTTTAATGACAACTTTGTGATTAGTAAGTTAGGCCTTGACTGAGACATGCATTTAGAACACTAATTCTCAATGAAATCTTCCCTACATGCTTTATTTAGGTTTAAAATTAGCTGATATTGATTTATAGTGGTGACATCTAACTCTTTCTCTAAAGGACAACTGCAATAGGCAGGGCAGTACACCCTGGAGAGAAAGTAATTTGGGATGGATTCCTCTACCAATCTGACAAAGACTGCTTCACCCACAGAACAATATCTGTCCTAGTCAACAGGGAGGCATAGCTCTGATAAATCAGCTCTCCTCAGCTGCAAATTGAACCTGAACCAACCTTGCTACTTGCTGTTTTGGGGAGGGAAGGGAAGGGAAGGGAAGGGAAGGGAAGGGAAGGGAAGGGAAGGGAAGGGAAGGGAAGGGAAGGGAAGGGAAGGGAAGGGAAGGGAAGGGAAGGGAAGGGAAGGGAAGGGAAGGGAAGGGAAGGGAAGGGAAGGGAAGGGAAGGGAAGGGAAGGGAAGGGAAGGGAAGGGAAGGGAAGGGAAGGGAAGGGAAGGGAAGGGAAGGGAAGGGAAGGGAAGGGAAGGGAAGGGAAGGGAAGGGAAGGGAAGGGAAGGGAAGGGAAGGGAAGGGAAGGGAAGGGAAGGGAAGGGAAGGGAAGGGAAGGGAAGGGAAGGGAAGGGAAGGGAAGGGAAGGGAAGGGAAGGGAAGGGAAGGGAAGGGAAGGGAAGGGAAGGGAAGGGAAGGGAAGGGAAGGGAAGGGAAGGGAAGGGAAGGGAAACTAAATCTAGCCTAGTTTGTCTCTGAAGGGCTACTTCTTTCCTCCAATTTTACTTTCAGTGCAACTTTGGCTTCTTGCATTATCAGTATATATAATCACTTTGTTCCATAGGAATGCTCTGCAGTGCTTCATTACACATCTTCTCTTCATTGCATGTTATAGTCAGTAGCAATTTGGACTTCAGTGGCTGCTTTTGAAATCCTCTAGAGCATCTAAGGTGTTTTATGGCATAGGGATTAAAAGGGACTCATCACCTCCTTTTTAGGGTAGCAGATTATGCTAAGTCATGGAAAAGAGCATTAGATATTTATATGTGAATAAGTTAATCAAGACTTCAGTCAATACAGTGAAAGGATCAATTCACTTTATGGTATAGCAAACATGCACTTTTAGAGAGATGAAGTGTGTTTTGATCTGCCCTAACCACAGTGCAGGAGGTTGGTTTGTGCTTCACTAGGGGATTCTGGATCAACTCTGGCTTTCATTTCAGAAGGTCATTTATGCAGCCTATCTTGTACCTACACATATCTAGGTTTTTTGTTTTAGATGTTCATGTTTCCGAAACAAATCTTATATGTCTGAATCAACAACTCAAGTAATAGAAATCTGTTCATTTGAACAGGAACCTAAACACGAAGCTTAGATGTAAACCAGTATGACTGACATATAGAGAAGGCAAGACAAATTTATGCTGAAATTAGGTGAGGTAAAATGCGTGCCAGCCCCTACGTAACGTAACCTTTGAAAGACATTTTTAATTCAAATTCAGTTTTAATAACCAACTCAGCTGGAATCTCTATATTTCACATTTAAATCTGCAAAGGGCTTCCTGTATGATATATCTCTGTTGCTGTGGTACTGGGTGAAAAATCTTCTTTTTCCTAAAACACAGCTAGTTGTTTCTAATAATTATTTCATAAGTGTGTGCTCTGGTGAACTGGTGTCCCCTTATTTTTTGCTGTAACTGAAAAAAAAAATTACTGTTAGATTTTATTTTTTCCTTAAGATATTGTTAAATTAGAGAATTTTCTAAATGTATGGGTTTGAGTTCCTCATTCCTTTGTGACATTATAATTTTCTCCTAATGGTTTTCTTATTTCTTTCTATCTTTCTGTTGAAGGGCCAATACACTTTGAAAGAAAGAACCAAAACTCAGGAGAAACCAAGTATAGTAAAAAAAAATATAAGTCTAGGCACTAGCTATGCTCAGAACATAGGTTAAAGGTCAGGAAATCAGAAACTACATTGGAATAAAAAATACATGGGTTAAATGCAGGATGGCAGTCAAGTAGACAGATGTGAGAAACTGAAAAAGAAGAAAACTAAAGCAAAGGAAATGAGAGAGTGATCAGAGTTAAGGCAACAAGAAGTTTGGGCAGAACTTCAGTTAAGTGGCATTTTTTGAACAGCAACATCAGCTGAAGGGGATGGTGCATATGAAAATACTGTGATTAATCACTGGTTTAGAGATGAAGAAATGAGGGCTTCTTTGTAAATTTGACCTCGTGAAAAAAAGAGGAAACATGCAAGAGTTTGAAACAACCAGAAGAGAAACAATAGGAAAGAAGATATTTATAAAATACTTGTACAGTTTTGGTGATCATTGTAGTCAGGCTTCCTCTTGGTACTTAAATACCTAGACCTTCAGGTACCTAGCTCTGACAGCTAATAAATATTATTCAATTTAAAAAATAATATTTTCCAATTGCAAGAAGCAAAATAACCACGTATTCCCAGAAAAGTGTTCAAATACGCAAAGGTGTACCTTTGAAATCTCAGTTTTGTGGTTAACTTCATATTAAAACTCAAAAATACTTTAAAAACTACTGTTTTTCAATTTAATAATAAGTTTTTAATTTCAAAAGTAAGATCATTACACGGTTCACATTTTCTTGAAAAAACAATAGCTTATCATCTATCTAGAACTCTGTAGAATATGTATTATGGTTTCATAATTATTTTGACAGTGGCAGCTGATAATCTAGTGACCAGAGCTATTGTAAAGCTATTGTAAATAACTATTACACTATAACATTTTTTTCTTATATGCTTTTATTTAGAAAAATAAATGGATATTGAACTCAGATCAGATTTATTGTCACAAAAAACATCTACCAATTGTTCTTCCCTGTCGTTAGTAAAATGTATGCTGATCATTTCCTTTTGTAATTATAATAAACATAAGTAATATGAAAAGATAACTTTGTCACTGTTGCACATTCATTTTATTATTGATATGGTTATTAGCTACTTAGTAATTCATTAATGAATCTTAAAGAAGATGAAATAGCATAAAATAGAAAATTTGTTTCATTCAAGCTGTACTAGTGCTTTTCTAGACCTTTAAATATGATATGAAGAAGCCTTACAGGATCTATAACAGTGCAAATAGCTACACAATAGTTACAATCTGCCCCTGAAGGCAAGGGAAGGTCAGATTCTTGTTAATAGATTCCTTAGAGTGGATTATAGTGAAATGACATTGGATAATAGGTGTATATAGATATATAAAAGTGTAGGATTTATTTTAGAGTGATTTCGTTGCAATGGAAAGGAGGTATGTAGCCACTTTGGTTATAATTATCTATACAAATAGAAAAACATAAAACCATAGAAATATAACAAAAGTAAATATATAAGGAAAAGAAAGGAAGAAAGAGAAATTACAAGAATAGAAAGATCCACCTGTGGATGCAGCGACAAGATTTGATTGTTTAAGTTTTGGTGTCCATTGGTCGAAATGATGGTCACAGTCTCAGTCCATTGTGGATGGGGGAAGCCTGTGAAACAAAAAGTTCAGTGGGCTAATGTACTCTTATGTTTACGTGGAAATGCCCAGGGTAACTCCCCTGGGAGCAGAGTTTTACACTATCCAAAGTAAAACCATGTATCTGTTGCAACACAGGAGTATGTGCATTCCTCTGGTGGAAGGCCTCACAAATGAGTCTGGGAGCATTTCAGGGATCATTGATGGTTTATAACACCTTCTGTGACATGGCCACCTCATTTTTTTACCTTTAACCAGGGATTAATCACTGTATTTTTATATACACCATCCCCTTCAGCTGATGTTGATGTTCAATATGCCACTTAACTGAAGTTCTGCCCAAACTTCTTGTTGCCTTAACTCTGATCACTCCCTCATTTCCTTTGCTTTAGTTTTAATTCTTTTTCAGTTTCTCACATCTGTCTACTTGACTGCCATCTTGCATTTAATCCACATATTTTTTATATTTACTGATATGAACTTGTCTATACTCATGTAAAATACCATTAAAAAGTATATGTTCCAAAATCTCCAGAAGAAAGAGATTTTTTTATCCCAAAAGTAGTTTTAATTTTCTATTCAAACCTATATTTAATTAATAAGTTGTGGTAAGAGACTTGCCTTAAATTTTAGAAATTATTTGAGCATCAGCAGGGATGAAAACCCTCTGGCCTATGTGTAAATGTCCCAGTACTTCCCAAGAGGGGAATTTTCACACCTGAGCCAGTTGTGATAAAAAACATTATCCCCCCTCACAAGACCTGCTTCTTATCAGTGTCTTCCCTCATCTGGTTCAAACCTCAGCTTGTTGCTAACAAAGTTTGGTTTGTCATGACCATCCTCTGGTGCTCACAACCTCTGCACCTGGGCTGACACATTGTCAGCAAATGGCCGATTTTTTGAGTCATTAGTCATTAACATTTCAGTCTCTCACAACAACTGATCAAGTTAGTAATGATCTAAATAGCCAGATTGATGCCACATAGGTATGCCTAGGAGGAAGATGGAATCGGGTAGCTTCACAGATTGTCACTGGACTTAATACTTTTGAATCGGGCCAGAATGATTTTGTTCCTTACAATACATTTTCCTTCAGTGCAATCTCTCTGTGAAGCCCAAGAGATAAAAACTCATCTTCTCTTGCTAAGTAATCAGATTCTATCAATGCAATCTTCTCCCCACAAATATTATCTTAAAAATAATTCTTCCACTATGTAGTGCTATTCTATAATTTACTGTGTGCAATCCCCATGTTCTACTGGTCTTGAGAGTCCTGAGATCAAATTGATTTACGTATTTGGTTAATTTCAAAAGTGTAAGGCCAATCTCTTATCAAAATTTGTCAATCAAATATAGGTTTGAATAGAAAATTAAATGTACTTCTGGAATGAAAAAAATCTCATTCTTCCAGGCCTTCTGGAACATATACTTTTTTAATGGTATTTACATGATTATAGACAAGTTCATACCAGCCAGTATATAATTCCGAATTTTTTTTTTTTTTCTTCTGAAATACAATTAATACATCTGAAAAATACACAGGAGTCGGTAAACCTGAATGGGGATGACACTTGACAAGAAAACAACTTAATTACATATCAAAACTAATTAAGATACACCTTTCAAGATTTTTGTGATTTTTTAATAAGAAATTTGATGCTATGGGCTTATTCTACTGTGGCAGCTGTCTGTAATGCTACTGTGTTTCCCAAGTGAAATGCAGGGAACAAGTAGCTCAGGGAGTGATAAAATCATCCCAGACACAAGAGATTACTTTCAGATGATTACCCTGCAGACTCATTTGCTTATACTCTGAAATGATCTATTCTGAAGAGGTTTTCTGGTTGGTTGGGGTTTTTTTTTTGGTTTTGTTTTGTTTTGTTTTGTTTTAATTTACTGGCACAAATAATACTTACATTATGATTTAGATTTAGGGAAAGTTTTGCTTGATTCATTTTTTTACTTTGTTCAGGACCATGAATTGAAATTTCTCTTCATAGCTGCTTCCTTCAAAGCATTTCTCTGTCAACTCAAAGGATTCTGTACTCTGGTAATGTGCAGGTGAATCTGAATGAATGCCCTTTTCAAACATCAATTAAGTATTCTCCCTTTTTTTGTAGAATCATAGATTCATTTAGGTAGGAAAAGACCATTAAGATAATTGAGTCCAGCTATTAAACTATCACTGACAAATCCACCACTAAACCATGTCTCTAAGCACCATATCCTCACATATTTTAAGTATCTCAGGGGATAGTGACTCAAGCACTTCCTGTTCCAGTACTTCATAACCCTTACATGTAAGAAATGTTTCCTAATGTCCAGTCTGTTACAGATTGTTTCCTAATATGCAGTCTATCGTGGAATGTTTCCTAATATCCAATCTATTATGGAATGTTTCCTAATATCCAGTCTTCCCTGGCACATCTCGAGGCCATTTCCTCTTGTACTATTCTGTGGGAGAAGAGATTGATCCTAACCTCACCACAGACTCCTTTCAGGTAGGTATAGAGAGCCTCAAAGTCTCCCCTAAGCCTCCTTTTCTCCAGGCTAAGCAATCCCAGCTCGCTCAGTAGCTTCTCATGAGATTTGTACATCAGACCTCTCACCAGTTCCATTGCCCTTCTCTGGGTGTACTCCAGCCCCTCAGTACCTTTACTGTTATGAGGGGCCCCAGAATTTGGTTCAGGATTTGAACTGTGGCCTCACCAGTACCGAGGGCAGAGGGAAAATCTCTTCCTTAGTCCTTTTGGACTCACTGCATCTTATACAACTCAACTTCTGATATTACTCACAAGTAGTATAGGCTTGGGTGCCAAGAATAAAACATAGTCTACATATAATAAGTTACTAGTTCTTAGCAATTGTTTTTATTTATTCATTAATACAGTGTTTTGGTTTACCTCTGTGTCCCAGTAAAATTGTATGATATTATCACTCAGTAGCTGCCTTAAGCATTGTATCAAAGCAATACTGTTGCCATGACATAACAAACATTCAAACTGTGCAAGGCAATGGGAAAAGTCACAAACACTTTTGAAGGATAGGACTTTCAAACTCTGTTGTTTGCTTCATTCAGAGAAGAGTCAAAACATGCTGCTGGCTGGTAGAGATATGTGTGATGAATTCCCTGGTCCCTGCTTCAGCTTCTTGAAACATGCAGCTCCTGCTAATAGAAGCGCTTGAAAGGAGATCCTTTAAAATGTACTCAAGTATTTCCACTAAATAAAACAACCAATTGGGTGTACTCTTATATTGTCAAATATATCAAACCTGCAGAAAGATCGATTCCTGGAATGTGATAACGAGTGGAATACCTAGAACGCAGTTCTGTTGCATACAGGAAAAGGAGGATCTATATTCTAGGAAAACTTCCCAATCTGCTGCTCCAGAATAGGCTTCCATAAATCCTGCTGTCATATCTACCAGCCCATTCACATTATTTTAATTTTACAAGGTAGGTAGTAGTTGTCTAGTCAAGAAATTCAGTTCATCCTTTAGTAAAAGTAATGAATGGAGTTTAGAAAGCTAAATACAGGCATTCAGTTTATTGGTTTGGGGAGATGTTTCATGTTATGCAACATTAAAAACTCAGTTCAGAGCAATAACTGAAGGAAAGTTTACAAATTGTTGAAGTAAGCTAAAAGGCAAGAAGGCAGGAAACTTTTATTCTCTTATTTTTCAGTGTGATATAAATCCTCACAGCAAGGGAAAGTGATGAAGAATATATAAACCTGATGACAAATATATAACACTCCATGTAGAATGAAGAACTCCTTTTTTCTTGTATTTCCTTCATACATATATTCATCCTAAAATTATCTCTGATGCCACTATGCACAATGTCCTTGTGCATTATAATGCATGGGCTGAAATCTGTGGTTCTTAATTGAGTGGAACTACCACTGAAAACAACAGGATTTCATTTCATTAAGGACTGCAAAATATGTCCCCCTGTGTGCACTTCTTTGTTCATGGCTAGTCACACAGTAAGTCATGCAAAAGCTCTTTTTAATTACATTTTCAGATGGTGACATAATTAGTTGGAACAATCAATATCTGGCTTCATTCCTGAAGGTGCGACTTCCCAAATGAGACCACTGTCATACTTATTTGGAAATATAAAACCTTTAGAATACTTTTCAATAGATAATTAATATTTATTATTACTTTAATTCAAATAAATAGGAAATAAGATACAATTTTGATACTTTTTTGAGCCTGTCAGAATCTTCAAAATATTTGAAATACATAACAACTCATGTCTTACTTTTAGTATAATTCAACCGAACAATTTAAACTCCTTAAGTAAACTAGATACTGACACCACAGAAAAGTTCTACTTAGAAACTTGCAAAGTATGGATACGTGTTCAAAAAGTAGGCAGCAAAATTTAATTAAGGGAATTTTTTTTTTTTGGTGGTCAATTCAGCAAGGAGAGTGGGACAATCTGAAAAAAACTGGCCAGGAAGGATCAGAAATCCACACAATCCATGGCAACCCCAATGTGAAAAGATATTTGATAAAAATATTTTTAATTAATATTTTTAACTATGGCCAAAAAAAAACCCCACTTGACTTCATTATTTATTTATTTTCCTAACAGAAACAACCTCAACATCCTGAATTTAATGAAGCATTTAGATCAAAAGAGCCAATAACATACAAAACTTAAGTAGGTTTGAAAGGCAGTAAATTGAGAAAAAGGAGTGAAGACATCAATGTTATTCATCCATCTTTCTATTCCCAATCTATTTACTATGCCACCTGAAAGACTACTAATTTAATCCAACTCATGATGGGGTGTAACAGCTTTTATTTCAACCTGTTTGCTATTCTCAGACTGAAGTCTGGTTTCACATAAATTGACTGATCTAGACCACTATGGCTTTAAGGAAGAAAAGGAAGCAGGAGGTGGGGGGAGAGATTTGTGCTCATTTTAACTCACATTTCTTACTAACAAAATTCCTATTGAGATTAAACTGAAGGCAGTTATCTGAAGAGCCCGTGTCTCTGCCATCACCCACGGTACTGTATTGGGTAAATTCAGTGCACAAAGGAGGGTACTTACACTTTTATGTATACCAAGCTTCCTTTCTAGATGCCTTCAAGGCTTTTCAAACTGAGCATATTTGACTATTGAAAGTGGAAAATGTTTGAAAATCTAATAAAGTGGAGTTGAAATCATTTATGAGTAGCAATCAATTTTCTGATGTGTAAATTATTTACTGTACTTAATGACTTGTGGATTGTGTTAAACAATAACCATATGCTTCAGCAGAATGTCTTTTTTGTCTTTTGTAATGCATGTTTGTAGACATAGAGTAATAAAATAAGCTTTCAAAACTATATTTCACACCTCACCCATGCAGCTACTTAAGAAAAGCCTTATAAGAGTAGGAAAATATGGAAAATTGTAAAATTGACTTTGAAAACCATGTATCCATTACTGATGGTGCTTATTTTTCAGCACACAACAGTATTTATGAAGCATTGTGGTTTGAAATAATAAATATAATGAATAAATAATAAAATATTTCCTACCTCTCATGCTTCATTATCCTTAATGATAGTTGATAAAGTCCTGGCCAAGCATATGCAGGTTGAAATACTTGGTAAAGTATATTTGGCATTTGTATACTTGGTGAAGTAACATTCTCTGACTTCAGCAGATACCATTTTTTCCCTTTAAAAACTTGTTTTTCTAGTATATTTAGAAGTGATTGTTGCTGCTGCAGGGTGTTTCTCCAAGGCTTTTCCTCAAGATTATGTCACTGTTTCTGATGTTAATATCCAGGGCAGTGAAGAGTGCTATTGAACTTTATCTGATACTAAAGATAGTTAAGAGAGTCAGGATCAGAACTATAATATGTAGGGTACTTTTTGTTAGTTGCTGACCTCCCTTCTCATACTGGCACGTAAAACTGCATGCTTTAGTTTAATTAATTTTTAAAAGGAGAAGGTCTAAAATCGCTGTCTGAGAGCTATAAGTTATTTGATTTCATAGCCAAAAATTTGGATTTGCATAGGAAAATGAAATGCACAGACATAAATTAAAGTAAGCACTATCCAGAAAGTAATTGGAATCCTCTTCAATTACACTAAGTAGTAAGCTTAAAAAAAAAATACAGATCTATTGCATAACTGTGCAGTTCACCCACCATCACCTTCACAGGGAATGTGTATTAAAATGGTGCTAAGAAAATGTTCAAACTGCACTGTTTTACAGTAATTAAACAGGTAATTTGTAGGAAATATGCAGCCAAGATATAAATGTGCCCCCACACAGATGAATGCCATTCTTTGAAGAGAAAGTTTCTGTTTAAAAAGGAAAACAAAACAAAACAAAACAAAACAGAAGTTAATAATGAATAGTATATGGAACAGAGATGTCTTACCATTAAATTAAATTTGCTTTGCCAGAGCACAGAAAAGAGCAGGACTGAAAATCTACCAGGCAAGCAACTCTCAATACCATTGTGCTAAATTAGAGTATATTATCTTGGACTCAACACAGGAGTGACTGAAATTTCAACAAGAGGTCCCCTGGGATTTTGATACAATGAACTCTTTTCTGCTCTTAGCACACGAGGCAGTACTACCCCATGATAATCACTCACAGGCAGAGTGGGTCTTCAGGATTCAGTAGAGTGCCTTAAAGCAATGTTAAATATAATTTATACCACATCCTCCTTTTTCTACAGATGTAGAAGGTACTCTCTGTGGTCAGGGTGAGGAGAACTCTTCTTGGATGAGGGAGGGAAGTTCTGTATTAACATCTTATTCTGACATTTAGGAACATTAAACAGCCATTAAAGGCCAGTTTTGTCTCACCTAATTTTTATGTCCAAAACATAAGGCCTAGACTAAAGTCATCTCATGTTAAGAAAAGCAACCCACAGAGTGCAACTCACCCCAGGTACCTTGATATACCTAATAGGGTGGGATGAATAACTAGAATGATATCTCTAAATCCACTGCTTATACGTAATTAATGCCATCCCATGGATCCACTTAGTGCAGGTCTGAGACACAAGCTCTAGACGGTCTGAGGAACTAGTCCAACCTTCAGCTTGCTCAAGAACAGGGGAAAAATAAAAGCATCTTACTTGTCATCTTTCTGTAGAGATACACACCTGTGCATCTGGATATTATGCCCTGGGTGTTTAAATTTGGTATACTGTCTTTTACACACACTGTGAAACCTCTCTAAATGTCATGTTAGGGCTTGTTAGGAAAACCTCTGAGCCAGGTTCTTTGCTTTGTAATTTTTATTAACTTCAGAATCTTGAAAGATAAAAAGCTGTTTGTTTCACCTTTGTATGAAAAAATACCTGTTCTCTGGATTTACTTTTTTAGATGAATTTGCTGGAAAATAATTAGCTGGCAGTTGACTTCCATATTGAATGAGACAGCAGATAGACTCCCTAGCAAGCAGGAAGAAAAAAATCTGAAGTATATACCTGTGTAACTTAATTGGATTTGTTATTGTCATTCTCAAAATTTAGGGCTGGACTCTAATTGGATTTATTCTTATATATAAGAGATTAAATGCCAATGAGTTCTGCTAAGTTATCCTGATATAACACCAATAACTATAATGACAACAAAATCAGTCTCCAAGTACATCAGTTGCAAATTACGTGGCAACGTGTAAGCAGACCTGTATATACCTGTCAGACAAGCTTTAAATCTCTTTCACGACCTTCCTGTCTTGTTCTGTTTCACACTAACCAATACCCTGTAAAATTTTTAGAAATGTAGAAATGGCATGAAACAGCTGCTACAAAACAGCTATTTCATGGCTGCTCTACAAGGTGGTTATTTTTATTTTAATTTAAAGACTTGTCCACACGACAGGTATTGATAAGCAAATATGTGACTATTGAAATATTAAAATCAACAGTAGTTGCTACAATTCCACTATAGATTCCAACTGTGAAGTAGTGTTTCTACACCCTTACATCTTTGCATTCTGAGAAATCATGGAATAGTTCCACTACTGATAAAGTAGAAGTTCCCTAAATTGCCTCCACAGTAGTCTTACTTCTCTAACTACCAAACATTTGAGTCATCCAGTAGATTTTATATGTACTGGACTGGATGAATGTCTGGCAAGAAGTTATGCATTATTTATCATAAATAATTAATTTTTATTTTAATATCAGTTGAAAAGAGCATTGCTTAGTGGTAAGGACAATTCATTTTTTTCTTTCTTCTAAAAAGGGTTGGGAAGTGTAAGGCAGCCACTGACTGAATAATGTTGATCTCGCTCTTGACCAATACTCTCACACAGCAGAGTGAATGAGTAAGGCAGGTGCTTTGCAATGAGATTGATACACCTTTGATTTTAGTAGAATCTAAGGACACAAAAGTGACAGACCCAGGTGAACCTTTAGAAGAACTGGGGCCCAAGCCGCCCTTTAGCAAAGTTCTTATTATCAGTGTTGTCATGAATGCTCTCCTTTTTTTAAGGCCTTTGCAGAAATGAAGATGCTGCTGATGCTTAAAAATTTTATCTTGTTCCAGGGCCATATTTCTGCTGACCAAGAAAGAAACAAGCACAGGCACACCAGTAGAGAATTTGATGTTTCTCTTTTATCTGTTTTCCCACTTATCTTTCTGTAATAGTTCTTTCAGTATAATGCTGCTGCAAAATATTTTTCCATTAATTTTTGCCTGGGAGGGGTACAAGAGGTATTTTACTTTTTGTTTGTTTGGTTAGTTGGGTGTTTTTTGCCATGCTTAAGAAATCATAAATAATTTTAATTAAATTCATAGGAAAGCATTACCCCTGTACAGCAGGTGTTCTTTCTTGAACACAATATAGTAAGCAAAAAAATAAATTAAGAAAATAAAGTCATAAGTACTTTTCTAGATATAGTTTTCAGTATAAGTTGCATACTCAGTTGTCAGATTTGCTTAAGTCTGGTGTTAATTATGTATGGCATGTATTCTTGCATTCAGCATTCTAGTACCTCTGGAGCTCAGGCCTTATAAAATTAAAAAAATATGAAAAAAATTGTATCGTGTTTTCAGCTATTTCTTAAACAGTATATGGCAAGCATCTGGGTGCTTTATGACAAGTCACATTTAGAAAAAAATGCAAACAGAGATGTCATACTCACAAAATACACCTGGAGAGCACAACTGCAGAGGAATGTTAGAACATTCACTCCAGTTGCCTAGCAGGTGACTTCTTAATATTAGTATCAATAGTCTCATTAATGTTTGCTAGGATAACTCCTTCTCACTCCCCCTGCCTTTTTCAATTATATGAACCTTTTATTTCAGACCAAGTTTATTCAGATCCATTTTATGCGCATTTGTTTCTTTTTGCAATAGTGCTTTATTTATCTTCTTCTTGTGGCTTTATGATACTTTACTCTATTTTCTGTAAGGAATTATATCAGTCTTCAAAATTCTCGACAACATTTCTTGGTTATGATTAAATATCTGTTTCTCTATCAGTTTAACGCTTATCTTCCACACCTGTTTAGGTTGGTCATCTTGCATATGGATGAACAGCACAGTGTCCAGAATTTCAAATAAGGCTATATCAGTGCTCTGAACATCACTACCCAAATTTCTTATTCTTTGCTAAAACTACCTCTTCTGATTTTAATTTCTTTTTCATAGTGATATTATACTAGAGAAATATTATAATCTTGCAGCCAATTACCACATATCATCTTTCTTCTTCATTATTCTTGATAACAGAGAAGGTTTAAACTTTTGCAGAAATGCTTATTAATTGTCACTATCCATTATTAAACTTCATCTTCTTTTGTCCTCACATGTACTACTTATGTAATTTTAAGGTCAAGCCAAGAATATGTTTAATCTAAAAAAAAAATGCTTACAGTTTCATTGATGCATTTCTTTATACTTTTCCACTTCTTATTTCATGGCTAGAGAACCTTTAACACTTTTCTTTGCAAAATCTAGTATTGTAAGCTAACTAGAAGGGGAATGTCTATTTTCAGTCTAAAATATAGTGAAAAGTCTCTATAATGTGCAAGAAATTCTGATAGCAAAAGAAACCATGTCTGAGAAACCATGTTTATAAGGGCCTGGAAAAAAATCTTTGTTTAGGCGCATGTTAAAAAATAGTCCTTTAACAGAAGTCAAAATACCAGAATGACTGAGAAGTAAAAACCAATAAAATAAATGCATATAATTTAGTCACAGAAATGTTGAAAATCTGGATGTGGAGGCATTAGGAGTGCATATCTGGATCTTACACTATTAAAAAAAAAAACCCAAAACAGTACCAAAAGAAGTATATTAGTCCTTCTAAGCTCTCTGTGCAAAATCGGTTTTGACAAAGTGGCAGAGCTATGAAGGGTATAAAATTTCTATAATAGCTCAGTATAATACAGTGTACAGGCTACAGAAGGATTCACAAATAGTTTGCACTACCAACAATGAGGAGAAGCTTCTTCAGTTAGCATTACAGGAAGCAGAAATCAGAGGTTCATACACACTGTTTATTCATAACTGCAATTTATCTCAAGTTACAGAATCTGATGGTTAAAAAAAAAAAGAGAGAAAAAAGGAAAAAGCGAGCAAAGAAAGAGATGGGAGTGCACATTATGGTGTGCCACAAAGAGAAACAGAGCCATAGGAAATTAAGGTTCCTTAGCTCTGCTTTTCATGTAACCTCATTTTTTTCAAAACTATTTTTAATTCTTGAAATGACTGCTTTGTCTTGTTTTTAGAAGGGTGTGTGTACTTCATCCCACTCAAGTTGAAACATATTTGGGTTGAAACAGAAGGGAACAGAAAGACACCTGCAGCTAGTATGATATAACATCCTTCTATTATCTTATGCATGCACATAATTTTATTACAGAACCAATAATAAAGGAGACATCCTCTTGGCCGCACAACGCAGCTGGAAGATTGTGTTAAAGTGATTGGATTTTCAGGTGTCTGCTGTCTTTTCTTCTACCAAAGTGAAAAGGATCCAATAGTTTTGAACCATTGATAGCTGTTATTACTACATTTTAATTTCTCTGCTTGTGGAACAAGAAAATATGACATATATAAAATATAAGTCTCCATGACATACTCATTACAAACATTGGGATCTTGTTCCGAAAATATGTAAGGGTATCGAGCAGATACATACTAAATATGTGCTTTAAATATGTAAATTAACTGATGCCGTCAGAAAGATGCTGAAGTGTTCAGAGGAAAATCAACCATAAAAGAAGACAATTATGACAATAAAACCATTCAATTATCCAAGGGGAGTTCAAATTTCCTGGCTAATGTTCATGAGTGCATACCAATATATGTCTGTATGTTCATATATATCTCTATATAATTTAACATTAGCATTTATTTATATAGTCCCAAACTGTGGTTGTGTGCTCTCCCTTCTTTCTTTTCTGCTTGAGCAATGGCTACCAGTGGCGGTTTTAATGGCTACATCTGGCTTAAATTATACTCTGGGGAGACACATAACAACACAATAGGTAAAATAAAATAAATCTCTTTCAACAGCTGAGGGCTTGTTGAGCAGATGCCAACCCAAAATATGACTGATTTGCAAATATAAGTCAATCATCTTATTCCATAAATAGTGGACAGTACAGGGCCCATTGTGCAACCCTGCATGGCAGTGGGCCGCACGCCAGGATCTCCCCTCACGTAAGGACATGTCTCAAGGTTACTCCTCAAGGCTGAGAGAGTCCTTATTACAACTAAGGCTCAGTAAGTAAATTGGAATAAACACACTAAAGCTTTGAAATCTCAGCTAAGTGGTAAAAAGGATTGATTGTGCATATATAGTCTTTTAGGTATAAACCATTGTCCAAATATGTACAGATCCAGCTGCACATAAGCTCCCCTAAGAAAGGAATTTAGAACAGAAGGTTGTCCTTTCTGAGCCTCATGTCTCAATAGGAATGTTTGCCTGATATTTTTTTCTGGCCCTGTCCTCTATGCAACAAGCAACTAAGACCAACCTAACAGCTGAATCTGATTAAATCACCATCACATTTACTTACAAACTTAGTCAAATCATAGTTCTGTATTAATAAACTACTCCTTCTCTCTTAAAAGGGAAGTTCAGCCCTCCATCTGTGACAACTTTTGACTTCATTCATGGAAGGTTATATCTTGCAGCTTCCTGAGTTTTGAATCCAATAGGAACTGTGATGTAAGGTCTTCTGACAGTGGGTATTCAAAACCAGCTACTGCACCTTATTACTCTGATTTTCAACTCAGCAAGGAGGATATTAATAAGTCCACTGAAATGAGGGAGGACATACCCTTCACACATACGCAGTGTGTCCAGACAAAGTCACTTAGTCAGCTCTGCAGCTCCTGTGCTGTCTCTCTTCAATGACGACTGTCAACTATTTTCACAGCCATTTGTGATTACACATCAACATGATGCATTCAGGACCAGGCAGCAAGGATATGCATGAAATTAAAGCAACTAATGCTGCTGACACTGCCTCCTCTTCTTCCTCCTCACAGCTGCTCTTTGTACCCACAGCACCTTTATGCTGCTCCATTAAGAGAGTAAGGGAAGCAAAAGACTGCAACAAGTGTATAAATATGAAAAGTAGCAGAACAAAGAGCTCTTTAGCAACTGTTTATGCAACTTGTGCAATTAATAGATCTAATAACCAGGAGGAATATTCATATAAATTGTTCTTATTGTCTACTGCCCAAATATCTGTATCACAGCGAGTGACAAAGAACAGCAGATAAGAGACTGAAACTGCAAATAAATGTGGTACATCAAAAAGGGCAGAGTGAAATTCATTCCCAAATAGAGGATACCATTAGGAGAACTTAATTCTCCATAGGGTACTCTGTAATCTGTTTAGTAACATCTAGGGAAAAAAAAGTTTCAATAAGGAAATGATGAATTGAACAGCTTGTGTGGAGGAAGGATGAAGCTTTGAAGGTTTCAGTGTCTTAGTACTTACTTTTTCAGGCTTGAGCACTGAACAGATTGGAAAATCCTACACTGCACTTTGGACGTGTTCATTGATTTTGTTAAGGAGTAAAAATAACTTGGATGACGATTCTGGATAGGTCCTTTTATTGAGGTGAACAGAGACCTTTACTAAGGGAAGCCAACACATAGGAAGAGACTTGCCTTGGCTTTCTGACATTCAGGTGGTAGGGTTTTTTTCTTAAATAAGCCTTGAAATTTTCCTCTGTAAGAAGGAGATATGCAGACAACCTCTGAAGAACAATTCCTGTATCCTAAGATAGGTGTTTATGACACGTGAGATATATAGCTCTCTGTCAGTGTTTATCTCTCTTCAGCAAATATAAAAAGAGTTACACAACTGGTTTAGATTGCATACCTGATTTTAAGACAGATAAATCCTTCTTTTAGCTTTTTTTGTTAGAATGTTTGTTAGAATGAAGAGTAGCTCGTACATATTTTCTGTACATAAACTCTAGCACCACATTAACTAACTAACCTAAACATTGAAAAATATATAATTCATGTCAGGACACAAATTTTCAAATACTTTAGCATGACAGAAGTCCCATTTTGTACCTGAAGCCACGCAGTGTAAGTAAAGACCTATATGTTTTTATCCTGGTTTCAGCCAAGGACAGGGTTAATTTTTTTCAGTAGGTATAGGCGGGTGGGGTTTGTATCTGTGTGGGCATGGTCAAAACCCAAATGTTATTCAATACCATCTCATGTCATTGAGGGGTGGGGGAAAGGGGCTTGGTTTTCAAGAAGTTCCTTCTGAGGCAAGAACACATGGCAGAAGAAACAGCTGGTATTGTAGTGGACTTTCTGTATAAATCTTTTCTTTATCTGACACTTTTTGTTTCTAATATTTTTGCTGTTACTGTTCATTTTCTTATTTCATTGCTATTTCCATTAAATTGTTCTTATCTCAACCCATGATCTTTACCTTTTGTGCTTTTAGTTGGAGAAGGAGAAGAAGCAAGTGGCATCATGATTTTCGTGGGAGCACTTAAACCACAACATTTGTCTTTTTTCTATTTGCCAGATGCTTCTAGCCCCTGTCAGACACTTAAGAAAACATAAGGTTTAAACTAAGGATGGTACTTGAATTAAAGGTTTTAGGTGTACTGTTTTTGTATCTTTACAATTTTAACTATGTTGCCACAATTTTGGGAGCCTGGAGACAGAAAGAGGGCAGTCATGAACACAGACAAATGAACCTGCAGGAAAATAAGGCAACAGTCCAGAAGCATTGTTCATTATCTGCTCATTCAATCATGTTAGTGGCCCATGACATGACACTTAACACTGTTTCATTTGAAAGAGGACTCCAAGGCCATTAACCAAAATTGTGATATCCAGACATTGCCTATAGGTCAGGTGTTCTTACCTGATTACCAGATCAATTGTCATGTTGAAGATTTTCCTGTCATTTTCCTAAAAGTCAGCAGAGTGGCTACTCTCAGGTGCTATTTAACACAATATGCATCTATGAAGCAAGTCTAATAAAGTTTATGATTACTACAATCTTGAATTTACTCACTGAAAGTGTGACATAGGAACATGCTGAATGTGCTCAGTTTGTCTGCACAGGTTTAGACAGTTCTGACTGACAGATCCTGCAAGATTCTTCATACAGTACATATAGGGCATACAGCTGCTGTTTCAATGCACATATGAACTTAGGTGAACTGCCCTACTCGCCTAGTATTACTTGGTTGCACCCCATACCAATGATGTCAGAGTGGACAAGGGGAAATGTTATGGAATCCAGGCTCTCCTTCTGCCTGTAAGGAATCTAGCTCTTGAAAAGTAGCTCTGGACGTTTAAGTCTGCTACCCTCTTTTAATTTAGGGGTGTTTGTAGGGTTTGTGTTTTTTTTTCCTTCTCTCCTTTTCCCCTCTCTCTGTCAAAAAAAATCTGTTTTCTGCTGTGTTTTCTGAACCCTAATGTTAATGTAGAATGCTGGAATCAGGCTTTCACCTTGTTTAGTTTTTGAGAGAATTATTTCCTCTTGCATTTGCTATGAATGTTAACCCCATTTCTCTTTACAACCCTTCTGGGGCACATATCAGTTTTGTTTTGCTCTCTTTGCCAGCAGATGTTTTATACTTTCTTTTGCCTTTCAGTAATGTCACCATCACCATCAACTTCTAAATGTATAAGTCCACCAGGGACACAGTTCAGACTGACAGTACTACATATTAGTCCTGGACACAATCCTGCTGCTTTTTTTCAGCTAAATCCTAGTTTCACCAGCACTACTGCCTGGATTTTCTGAGGCTTTCAGTGAATTAAGGAATCTGCTTATCTAGGTGAATTTGATGCTTCCCAACACAAGGGAGGGAAACAAGAGACTACATTTTAAAAACACAGCAATTACACATTATTTGGGTATGTGGATTTGTTTGGTTGATTTTTTCTGCAAAAAAATCTTTTTGCCCTGGTGTGCAGACTGGCAGAATAACATAATTTATTAAAGATTGATCTAGACAAGATAAAGATCTCTTGTGATTAAAATGATGTGGCTTCTTGAGCCCCTTTTTATATTTAAAATGTGAAGTGGAGATAAAGATTTGTGATCAAATTTAAAATGTTCCTAATAGGGATTAAATTTAGATTCCATTAAGCAATTTTTGTAGACATCCTAAGCAGCAAATATTTGTTGCAAATATATTAATTGAGTTTTAATTAGAAGATAGATGTTTGCATGATATGACTGCTAAGCTTTCTTGACAGTGTTTCTAGTAATGAACTAACATTCTAAGACATATTTATGAATGTTTTAACATAGTAACTCAGTTATAAGATGAAGCAAGTTATAATAATAAAAACAACCTAAACCTCACATTAGGTACAAATTAAGCAGTCAGCCATTTCCTGCAACCTTGATGGTTATAATTAATTTTTCACTTGAGTCCATCCTCTTGTATGTAATCAAATCAACATATATTAACTACGGGACCTCTAGTGCATACATCATCCAGAGCCGAGTAATTATTAGCACTGGACAGTTAAGAAATACTTACTCATAAAGAGTTTTAGATTCACCAGCTATGGGATAAAACATGGATAGTCATACAGTAAAACACTGCATAGTCATTAGCCCTCTCTAGGCAGCTGCTTAAACATATCTTTAGATACTTTTTAAGTTAAATGTTCTTGTCCCAGTCTTTTTTTCTTTCCTGGTCAAACTGGTTTACAGGCATAATTAGTCCTGTTTCTTGTCTCTCCAAGTAGATCTAGTTCCTAACTGGGGAAATTGAGAGAAACATTTTCAAAAACTTGGTTGAATGCAAAGGTACTACTCTCTGTTTTTCAAATGGGGGCAGCAGGATAAAATTCTAGGATCCAGGGTCATAGATGCCTTGTAAGTATCACAAGAAAATATTACATTACATCCCAGGAAAGTGTACAATGTGTAAGGGCTGGTAATGGTTCTGGGCACAATGCTGACCCAATCCCTTATTCACCACAATTAGGGAAAGTTACTGCTAAAACTACACCAAGGGAGACTGTTTAATTAGATTGCACTCAAATACACTGAAACATTAGCTTGCTTTTATTTTTAAAGGATTTTGTTGGTTTTGAATAATAATAGATTACTATCTCACAGCACTGTTATGACATTTGATTAATGTTTGTGAAGTGTTTTAAGACCCTTATTGGAAAGGCACTAAAAACTACAGAGTATTGTTATTATCCTTTCTCTGAATTCCCCCAAGTTCCAGGTGGCTCATAACATTTTAGGGAAAGGCTGTCAGAGTAACTCTGTAGATTCCATTAAAGCAATGTATTTCATCTGTTTACTGATAATTTCTACTTTATGCTTTTCGATATTCCTAGTTTCTGGTCTCTTTCCTTCAACAGAGTAACATATGAGACAGGATGATATGTCTGATATGATGAAAATGGGCTATTCCCAAGGCTGGGACTTTTAATCTTGACAACCTGTTGGTACACTGCTTTTACAATAATGTCTCTCAAATGAAGAAAAATAAGCAACAAAAATAAATAGCAAGTAAAATATATAGACCATAGACCATGTCAGGTATCTCTGAGAGATTTAGTACGTGCCGAAGTATTTTACTTAGAAATTCCCCGTCTGACAAGCAGATCTTAATTTTTCCCATTTGTGTGCTTCTGGAAAAGCACACACACACACACACACACACACACACACACAAAAAAACCAAAACAAAACAAAACAAAAAAAAAACAACAAAAAAAAAAAAAAAAAAAAAAAAAAACCCACCTTTTTCTGGGAAAAAAAAAAAGGCAGAGGAGTTGGTTTTGCATTTCTGATGTCGAACTCAGATCAGATATTTTGTAGTCAGCCCGAGGCCTTACAAAGCATGGAGAGTAGTAGTACAAAATGATTGTGCTATGTATGCCTGTATATCCAGATACACCATAGTCTGATATGCAATATTTAATGGAATTTGAACATTACCTTTCTCTGCATATATTGGTAACTAAATGGCTGCTGGCAATTATTCTTCAAATACTGCAGAATCTTTGTTTTGGAAAAGGTTTCTTACATAATCCAGTTGTTCTACTAGCTTCTCAATGCTTCAGGATGAAAATAGAGCACCACTCTGGCAGATATTACAAAACAGAAATACAAGCCAAATTTTTTTGATGTTCCTGTCACGGGGCTGGATAGGGTACAACAGTAGGAGAGAAACACTCAGAAGCAGTCCTGCCGCTGTCTACTGACCTGAATACAAACAAATCAGGAACCATGCCAGTATTCCTATTTCTGCGCCCTTTCCCTCCTCCCTCAGCCCTCAGGAAAACAAAGTATATATAAAAAAAGGCAAAATCCAGGAAGTTTTACAATTATAACATGTTTTCTCCTCCTTTGGTATGTTTCTTTGAGCTTTAGACTAGCAGACAGCAGTGCAGCAGCAGAGTTTTGGCACACAAAATGTCTCTATTAGTTAAAGCAAACCATACGATACGAGCAACACAGTGTGCCAGAAATCCTTACAGTCAAACAGTGAAAAAATATCCAGAGAGAAAACTACACAAACATAAAGTAGTAGGATCATCACTATCTCAGTTACTTTATCAAAGATGGAGGGAAGTAAAAAAAAAATGGAGGAAAAATATGTTTAACAATCCTTCGTTAGATTATTCTGAAAGAGAGGCAACTTTCAATTTAATTTTTCTTCTTTTTTCCTCCATTTTTTTTTGCATCAATTCTATTCCTTTCTATTTAGATAATGGAAATATTAGGCTTTCATTAAAACCTAGTATTTATAACAGATGGTAATGAAGATAACCATGAAAATATCAACTGTGTATAAACCAGGACAATGATGACTTTCATATATTGCAGACAGCTTGAAACAGTAACTCCAAAAAAAGCCCTGGTCCAGTCGATGATCTGGCCCATTTGTCTAAATGCCTGGTTAACTTCTGATATATCTGAGCTGAATAACCGAAGGGCACCTCCAAACAAACAGGTCTGGATGGACATGCCAGATGTGTTTTCAACCCATTGCAAGGTGTGCCCAAGTCCCTTCCCTCCTACCTTCTGCATGTTCTGCTCTCTACAGACTGGGGCCCAGGTGGACAAGTCAGATGAGATCAGTGGTGTGCTCCAGGAAGGACTGTGATTTCAATGATTCCATGACAAGGCTTCAGAGAATGCACCTGTAGGACTTTTCAAGGACAGACTCTTAACCTCATCTGATGTCCTTTGTTCCCACGAGCAATGGAGTTTAAATTTTAATAAAACAGCTTTTCTCTCTTAATAATTCTCTCTTCTTTTTCTCTTTGCACAACACAGGATTATATCTTTAGTATAATTTAGATTGTGGTTTTACACAGATGCATCCAGCTTATTTGCACAGGCAAAGGAGTTTAATATGTATTATACAGTAAGAGAAACCGTTTCAGGCATAATTATGCTGATAAACACTAATAAATAGTTGTTTCTGTAGGAAAAAAAATTCTTTTGTGCTGTGTACATTATTTCACTAACTAAGGAAGCTTCAGGAGCAACTTGAACCTCTGGGGCAATCCCTCCTCCCCAGTACTTCAGCTCTCCTTAAGCCCTGAAATGCTCAAGAAAAGAATTACAGGGATAAGCCAGGCAAAATCTTAAACCAGGACAGCTGTTGCAGAAAGATTTGAAGGGGCAAAGAACAGAGTTCATCTCTCAACAGATTTTTTTTTTTTTTTTTTTTTGTGGGGATTGATCTCAGTTCTATTTTACTTCTTGCAGATTATATAGAGAATATCCTGTCCCTGAAGTAACTGGCTGTGTGGTTCATTCCCTGCAGACCAGAGTGTTCGGACGTGACCCCAAAGCTCAAACTTCTCTGTCTTTATTTTTTTTCATCCCATTATCTTTCTGCTAACATGATTCCCACTAAGAAATGGAAAATGACAAACCAGGAAAGAAAAACACCAGACAGAGAACAAAACAAGGCAAAACATAAAAGCTCCAAACTCACACAAGAAAACACATTAGAGCTGATCTTGCTTGTTCTGTGCTTTTCTTTTTCACTGATATTTTTCTTTTTTTAGCTGCCTTGTCTGGATTATAAATGCACAGACCTTTTATTTTGCTTGCATGGAGAAGAAAACAATAGGTTTTGTTTGATTCCTAAGAAATTCGATAGGGTGGTAAATTACGAACATATAAAACTCTTTCACTAATAATCCTCTGTTAAGGAATACTACTCCCATTTGATAATCCAAACAATTTAGCCTTTTACACATTTATTTTTATGCATAACTTCCCCACCCTAAAAAAAAAAAAAAAAGATTAGAGTTTCAGCTCCACAGTTGCCAATACAGCAGCTGAATGTTGTAATAAGTAACCAAACCTTTCCCTTCAAAACCTGCCTGTAACCCAGAAGCCGAAAGTTCTGGCTTCTCCCAAACAGCTTCACAATACAATGATGTGCTGTCACTACAAATATCTAACTTCAGATAATCTGGGAATGGCATAAACTAGGCTTAATTTGGCAGAAAGATGACAGTATATAGAAAACTGTGTTGATTTTGGTATTTATGTATGTGTATAAGTTAACACATACAAAAGCATATATTTCTGTATATATAAACAGACCAAAAAAAAGCAGATGTATGAGAAAGCACTAAAGTTCAGCTACATAGACATATATATATATATATAAGCATATGCGTATATATGCTTAATGCAGTTATACATATGTATAAATACACTGCAGTGTTTTATATTTGACTTTATAAACTTGCTGCTTAAACTTGTCATAAAATTGGACTTTATTTTGCAAGTGCTCTCATACTACTGTAAGATTCTGAGTTCAAATTGCAATAGCTGAGCTCAGAAAAAATAGCAAAAGAAACATAACACCTTGTAATAAAATACTATTTTGACCCCCAGCTGTGTAGTTATAAATTGTGAACATGACCTCATCTGTTCAATTTTAAAACAAATTTAAAAAAAACCCACATAAGTATGATAGTGGGTCATAAAGCAAATGAAATGTTACATTTGATTGGTGTACACTGTTTTTTAATGGTCGCTTCATTCCCTCAAGTAGCACTGACCTCCTTGTTTAGGTATTTGGTGTAACTGCACAAAAAGAATTTTTATCCTTAAGAAAAATAACAAAACTGTTTCCTCCAATAGCAACTTATCTTTATATAGCTTACATTATAAACCAAATCTAATCTGACAGTGTCCCTGTAAGCCTTCTCTGAAGTACTGAAATACAGATTATAGTTAGAATCTGGGGGGGTTGAGGGATATGAAGAAGGTATTAGGATTTTCACTTTTCATCTTTGTTTCAGAATCACTCTTTTGAGAAAGTCTCTGTGAACTCTCTTCAGATGCTCCAACATATTTGCCAGACCACTGCACAGCAATGCAGAGCATATTAATTCTTGGCACAAGTGTTTTTTTCTCCAAGGAACATCAGGGCACCTTCTGTCCTGTAATTAAACTGAACCTGCTCTTGGATCTGTTTATCCAAGCTCAGGCCATCTTCTGACTGACAATCCCGTGGTGATGCACTGCTGCAATGCATCATCTAAGTAGATGCTGGGATGAGGCGAGACCCAAACAGGGGTGCAGGTTCAGTTTAAACCAGGCACCAAAGACAGAGTACAGGGCAGCTCTTGTCCCACCAGCATTTTAGCGCTGCTGTCACCAGGGCACAGAGCAGAGATGAGAAGGAGTGTCATGTAGCCATTCACAGTATAAAAATATACACCTTTTTGCATGTCAGATTGTTTTTAAGGGCCACACAAGCAGGCTGGGCAGTTTAAATTTCTCCAGAAGGCCTGTATTGGTATAAGGTTGGGAATAAGTGTTAATGCACTTAAGAAAACAGGAACTATACACCTTTGTTAGAAATTAAACTGTTTTGGGAAAGGACAATGTTGATCCCCCTCAAGACAAAGATTTTTTTTTCCCACATTTTGGGGAAAAAAAGCAAACAAGTAAGCTATGAATTATCTTTTGTTTGGACATTGTGCCTCATAGTATCCCGTCTCTGTATTTGAATCCACCGCTGTATCCCCAGGATCCAGGGATCTCTTTCTTGCTCAAGAATATAGTATCTTAAAATTTTTTCTGACACAAAGTGTGATTGCATTAATAACTAGTGATCCAGTCAACACAATATATCTCAGAATTTAATTCAGCATTCAGAAAATCAGATATATTTGAGGAGCAGAATTTAAACACATGATTGGCTTCAGGCCTATGCTTAAGTCAATAAACTTTAATGAGACAAAGTTTAATGGCTTTTTTAAAGCAGGGCAGAAGTAGTCTGTGTTGAGGGCTTGCAGCTTTAAGCCTAGACACCAAAATTATTTTAAGATTTAAATGTCCATTTAAAATACAGCAGTATTTAAACAGGCTTTCAGAACCAATGCATCCTGTAAAATATGAGTATTAATATTATGAATTATGCAACCAAAAAAAAAAAAATCAAACATTTAAAAGGGCTTTAGTAGCACTCACATTAATATATTGTGTCCAATCTGGGGTAAAAGGAAAAATCCAAACCTGCTGAACTGAAATTTATGACAATAGATTTTAACACTATTTGGTTACATATTTTTTACCTTCTTTCCCTTTATGCATTATCTACACTTTTTTTCCAAGTCACTTTGGTTGCTTGAGACCAAGACAACTTGTATTTACGTAGAATAGGAAAATGAATCTTAACCACTCAGAATATATTCAAATGAGAAATTCACTAGTTTTCAATTTTTTATTTTTCTCTGAGAACTGATTTTTAAGACCTATCTGCTTATTAAGACCTATTAAGGAGGACAAATGAACTTTCTGATACTGACTGGTTTTAAGGCATGTTTTATTAAAAAAAAATTATCTAATTTTCTCTGCACATTTTCATTGACGAGTAAAAATGCCATACACAACTAGGAAGTGCTCTTAATTTGTTTGGGACCTCTGTAAATTATGAAAAGATAGAAAGTCTCTGTAAATGCAAAACTTAACCTTATCTATAGCTTTGTGAATAGCATATTGATAGCAAAATCCTTTTTAAAATGTCTTACTTAATTATTAACTATAATTTTTTTTTTTTTATTCCAGCTCTTTCACAGATATTCACACTACTTAAACACCCCTTTCCCAAATGTATCTCCTGAAACAGATCCAATGTCGCAGCACTTGGCTCCTGTCCCCTCTCCGCAAATTTTTCACTGGTATTGCAGAGAAGCTTGGGACCCACACAAGGGGCAGCCCTGTCCATCCCATTCAAAGACACACGAACCACAGGATCTCCTCTTTCTGTGTCTTCTCTTTAACATTTGGTGCAGTGTTTTTTAGCCATACCAAAAACACAGCCCTGATGAAACAGCACAGCACCTTTCCCCAGTGCTTCTTGTTGTTAAATGAAATGGGGCATGACATCTGGGGAGGTGGAAAGCTTTGCTGACTATTTCATCCTTAAAGCACCAAAGGCTTTTTTAAAAAGTGCCTTGCTTTGATTAAACTTGAAATATGGACATTATTTTTTCTGAATTGTACTAAAATAAAATCTCCAGCTGAGCTGCAATTTTAGTAAGCTATCTGACCTACTCCATTATGCCCCTTATGCAACTACGCTTAAGCATCTTAATGAAATTTAATGTTAACCTAAATGCTTGAAGAAAACAATGCATATGAAGAAGCCAGAACCAGAATAAAATCCTCCCAAACTAAGTACATTTTTTCACTTTTTCCCTACAAACTCTCTATACAGTTTACAGGCAAATTACAGGTATATATAGGCTACAAGCAAATAGGGCCTTTCAACATAGTACATGTCTGCAAAAACAATCACTTACCTAGGGAAAAACGCATTACTGGTAAGCAATCCCATTTTAAGATCTCTAAGGAGGTAAACTATCTAAAAACAATATCTAGGTAATAGCTACCTATTTATCTGCTATATTGTAAACTTGCTTCGTTTTGGTTTCTTTTTTTTTTTTTTTTTTTTTTGTTTCCCAATTCACTTTATATCTGAGCTTAATAGGTTAATTAGGAGTTAAACACATTGCAAATTAAAATCTGGAGATGTTTTGAACTTTCAGATTCCCATGGTCCAGGAAGGTATGTCTAGGTATGCTCTGTTTCCATCCCTCAAATGTCCTTTAGAGAGGGCTAAGATTTTCCAGTTGACAATAGAGCATGTGATTGGACAGCTTCACTGTCCAATACAAATTTTGCATTTGAACATTTTGGAAATCTCTTATATTTTAATTCTGATGGCTTCTGATTTTAGTTTGAATGAATTATTTTTTTCTGATCTGTTACCTTTAATATATTTCCCGATTTTACAGTGTAAACAAATGCAAATGAGGAAAAATATTTTTATTGTTGTTTTTTTAAAAATTTTTGGAAATAAATAAGGCAAATGTATAATGCACATGGCAAATTACTTCTGTTTCAATGCTCCATTGTTTTAATAATTTAATCAGTAATAATGGTGTATACCTAATTGTTATGCTACAGAGAAGAAAAGGAAAAAAAAAAAAAAAGAGGGTCAAATTTAAAATTTAATTAAAAACACAAGAGAAAAAAAAAGCTTTCTTTGCAAGAAAAGGAATCTACAAATAGAAGAAAAATGACAAGCTATGGGTAGAGATTCCTCAATTAATTTGATATCTGTTCAAGATATGTTAATTTTTAAGGATACAATTTAAGGTTATTTATTGCCATCATATCCCACGCTATGTGTATATCTATGTAGGATAAATGTAAAATTTTTATCCCTGCAGATGATACCAATAATTAACTACCTAAGAACCAAGTAGAAGCAAGAAAAATGAGTACTCATACCATTTCTCATTTCTCTAATATTTTGTGAACACTGAACCATTTTGTGTTTCATAGTTTAACTCAGGCTTCATTCCTGAGTTAAAGGTGCTTTAGAAGTGGCTAACAATCATCAGTATTTTTATTTAAACCCACCCTGTAGCTGTAATTGTAAAGGAACTGTTTTTCTTTAAATGCATTCATGAAAAAAAAAAAAAAAGAGTTGATCCATATGCTGCAGGCAAGCTTGACATAACTATAAATTGTAGCATAGCTGAAATCTAGCTCTGGCAAAGTGTATTCATTCAGTTCTGTCTAAGTATTACACCCAATTCAAGGCTTCTCAAAATTACAAATTTACTTTTTCCTTCAGCGTTCTTTCTCTTTTTCAGGCTAAATCTAATCCCCTTCCGTCTTTAAATGTCTGGGGGAAAAAGATAAATATGGACTTATCATGTTTATGAATGTCTTCAAAGTAAACTAAAAATAATTAATCAGACAAAAATGTTGGCACATACACATGAATACCACAAAGAGAAGTAAAAAAGTATATAGGAAATAAAATGAATCTTTATTTAATGGATTGAAAAAAGGACTTTGCAGTCCTTGCTTTAGTAAATATACTTAGTTCGATATGTCAGTCATTAGAAAATTCATCAAATTTTGCTGTTTGAAATAGGCTAAGTGGTTAAGAATAATAAGACCCTGTTTGATTTCTAAAGTGTATTTTCCAGATAGCTCAGGGATCAGAATGGAGAAACCTTCCCTCAGAATTGCAGAGACAAGAGGAAAGCTTATCACCCTGTCTCCTTCTACATGGGGTGCCTCTTTCAAGTAAGATAAAGCTAATCAAAGCCTCAAGCATTTGTGTCAGGAGACAGTGAATTAAACATACAAAAACCACTAGGTGGTCTTGTCTTTGTAAGCAGAAGTGATTTGATGTGTGCCTTTATATTTTAATTGAAAGAAAATTCAGCGATACTGCATGCAGCAAAGAGAAAGATCACTGTAATGTATGAATCAAATTGTGTGTGGTCTTAGACACGTGTCTAAAATTGATAAATATTAGAGGATTTTTCACCTTTGCTTCTCTCTGTCCTTGCTGTTTAAAATGAAGCTATTTCAGTATCGATAAATAAATGTATTCCCCAAGGCATAAGCAATTCTCATTCACCTCTACTACAGTGTCCTCTATCACAATGGATTGGCTGACCACGCAATTCTGATTTTGAAATCTGAGTTTCAAGACATGATATTAAGATGCTTTGAGTTGTCATAAAAATTACATTTCTAAAAGAGATAAGTAGGTTTCAGATTCCTAAATGGCGCTGCAACAGGAGTACTTTAGAAACTGTAATGGAGCTATAGGACTCAGTATTCTCAATTGTTGAATTGGAATGATCGCATCATTTATGAAAACACATACCTAGATGTCCTTGACCATTTATGACAGCAGTAATGAGAGAAAACACAGCCAACCTCAATTTAAACAGGAATAAATATGAACCTTTCTGACATCAACTGTCCTTCCTTTGACAGTTTCACTATATACTAACTAAAAAAAAATCACACCACTATTCCAGAACAGATTTCATCTTAAAAAAAAATAATAGAGCTCTTTATTGTCAGCACAGAAAAGCTAAAGATGCTATAAAATAATAAAACACTTTTATTTCTTCCTGTATTTCAGCAATTGGAAGTAGTATTGAATCTGGCTGGTGTGACAGGTCTTGCAACCACACTGTTGATGAATATTGCCAAAGTGGCAATTGTGTTACATACTTACCTACAGCAATCGCATATTTAATATAGACCAAGATTTGTGCTGGCATGTGCATAATCAGTCAAATTTGTATTGCATATATAACCATCACAGAGGAAGAAGAGACACCAGAGTTCAGTTCAGCACACCTGGAGTCTGGACTTTCGTCTGCGAGGATCTGCCTTTCTCTAAACAGGTCATTTAGGGGACTAACCTTTTTGAACAGGCATCTACAGGTAAGTGGTTTCAATTGTGTTTTCTTTTACTACAAACTGGGTAAAAAGAGCTGGGTTCACATACCTCTTTATCTGTGTTTCCTGGGTCATTCTGAGAGCTTGTCCAATTTCACGTGGCATATTGCATCGATCTGTGTTAATTAGAGGTAAGCGCACAGGTCTTGTTTGAGTATTCACCAGCAAGAAATTTTAGTTAGAAATATGCCATTTCAGTTTACTATTTCATACTTCCTCCATTGAAGTAATGGCTTTAGCATTACCTTAACATTGTGTTATCTGTGACAGCATTAAATCCTAAAGTTGCTGATGAGGAAATGTGTCACTCAAATCAAACTCCCCCTCTTTGTCATCACACCCTGAACTTACAGCCTATGCACCTAGGTCCCTAAACCCTTTGCAGCCTCCCAGAGTCAGGCTGTTCTTTGAAAGCACAGCCCCTTGGAAAATAACCCCATATTTTCACTTGTTTTCCTCTTTCCTTTTCTCTGACCTGTGTTTGGTGTCCCATTGGCAGAGTTAATCTGCTCCTCCACAAGATTCTAATTTGAGAGAGGAAGAGTTGTAGCCCCAAATCTGTCTTTCCTCCAGTTCATATTTAGGTTCTTCTGAAGCAGTAGTCTGTTGTCCTCCCCTGTGGCCATGACAGGAAGTCTCTAAATCTTCAGTTTCTTCTAAACATCATGTTCCAGTGGAACATGCACTGGGTGAAGCTTTGGATATCAATAACAGCTATTAACTTTCCATCACAGCACTATGCTCACTTCCACCTTCCACAGGTTCAATCAGCTGCCACTTCCTCCCAATTATGCCATGAGTTCAAGTAATTCTAAATTGTAGTTCTAACAGTGGAAACACAAACAGGACTGTGATACACTGTAGTTCTGCTATATGGTTTGCACTGTTAGGTGATTGTGTGCATAACACAGACACAGTTCTCTTGTTTACTAATCCATTTTTACCATCAATATTGGAGTTTGGATTTCTGGATTATGGAGTTCTTTTCTATCTTCTTCCTAAAATGAAACTGAACTAATTCACATATTTTTGAATGGATGTTTCCCCTTGTATGCTCTTAATAGCTTCTTACAGATGTGACAAACTTTAAAGCGGAGGGGTTTTTTTTCCCTGTGTTTTGGGGTCTTTTTTTTGGTCTTCTCTTTTCTTTTCTTCTGGCAAGGCAAGCAATACTTTGCAATCAGCTTAGCATATAATACATTTGGTTCTGAAATAATTGATGTATATCAACTTTATACATAAAACATGACAAAAGCCCATCAGCTATACTTTGCAGTCAGGAGATTAAAAATAAAAAATATTGTTAAAAGGTTGATTGGCAAAAATGACCTAGTTATTCAACTAGTTTGCATCAGTGTCTTTTCAATGACAAGTAAGCTCTTTAAAAAGTCTCATTCTGTTTGATAAAAAGTCTTTTTAGAGAGGAGCTTGAATTTACGCTTCCAGATTTTGTTTTTGAAGACTTTTAAAATGTTTGCTCATTTGAAACATTGCATCTAATCTAGTAAGACACATAAGCTAAGCAAACAACTTCTAAAATAATATGTGTACATCAGCAAATCAAAAGACCATCTTAGCATTGAGATTAAAAATATTTTTTTCCTGAATTCATGAAATAAAGATTGTAGAGTATAGATGACTTATGAATGTGCATGTGTGTGTATATATTTAATCCTACTTTGATTTACAAATTATGAGCAGTACTACACAATTCAAACTATCAGAATTATTGAGCAAAAACATCGAGGAGCATCCTAATCAGTATGAATAGGCATAGTACAATTAATTTCTTAGATATAGAATTAGCATCAATATGGCAACATCTATAGAGACTAAAAACACACTGATCTACAAACCTGTGCTTATTTTGCACCCAGATGGTAAATTGCATTCTTTTGTTTGTGCTTAAACTAATAGCACAAGAAATAATATAAACATATTGCAAAAACCTATCTTCATTATATATAAGTAATATCTAAAATGTCTTCTTCCCCAAATCTTAAAGAACTCATTATTCTTATGTGCATCTGGAGGTTAAGTAAAAGTGAATATAAAAGTTGAATCTTACAGGAGATCTTAGAAATCTGCACATATTATTGGAATGATACATTTGAGGTGAGATACCTGAACAAGAACTAGAGCCAATTGGTATATTGTATAAGTCATTCTTTGCATAAAAACTAATAGCAGAACTGTCTATGAACCAAAGTGCCACTTTGCCAGTTTCTGAAAATAATAGAATAATGATAAACAAATAAATTTATCAAATAGAAATTTTAATTTAAGTTCCTGAATGTTCAAAATATGTTCAGACAATTAAAAAGAATCACAGAAACATAGAACTAAACCATATGACTAAGGGTACTAATCAGATGCCCCTTGAACTTTAGCAGGCTTGGTGCCATATCCATACTCCCAGGGAGACTTTTCCAGTGATCACCCATCCTCTAAGTGAAAAACCTTTTCTTAATGACCAGTCTGAACTTCCCTTGTTGGCACAGCTTCATTCCATCTCCTTAGATCCTACTACTGGTCGCCAGAGGGAGGAAACCAGCCCCTCTGCCTCCTCTGTTCTCCTTGAGGAAGCTGTTGACTTTGACGTGGGCACCTTGTAGCCTTCTTTTCTCCAAGCTGACAAACCAAGCAATCTCAGCTGCTCCTCTTGTCTTCAAGACCTTTCACCCTCCTCTGGACACACGCTAATAGTCTGATGTCTTTATCCTTTGTGTGTCCAAAACGCCACACAATACTCGAGGTGAGGCTGCAGCAGTGCGGTGTAGAGTAGAACAATCACCACCCTCAACCAGTTGTCATTGCGTGCCTCATACATCACAGGGCATTGTTTGTTGGCCCTTTTTGCTGCCAGGGAACACTGTTGATGCATGTTAAACCTGCTATCAACCCAAATCCCCTAGATCTCTTTCCACGATGCTGCACTCCAACTTCTCATCCCCCAGTTTGCTTGTATAACCAGGGTTATCCCGTCCCAGGTGCATAACCTGGCCCTTACTCTTATAAAAACAAAATCATTTTGAATGATCATTTCCAAATAACATGATCAGCTCAGAGTAGATGATGGATTTATCTTGGCTAAGCTTTGAGTCAAGAAATTTCAAGAAAATTAACCCAGAAGAGACATTCCCAGCTCTTTACTGAGTAATATAGCAACCTTATATACTCAACAGTTTGATGAACTATTCAAATAGACCAGCAATAAGATTAGTTTATTGGTTTATGATGAACAGTAAGATTTGATTAGAGTTGTGACTTGAACTGTGATTTCTCTGTCCACCCTTAGATTTATCCACTCTTTTGCTGCAGTATACTTGAATCATTTAGCAATATTAAATAATGTAAAAGTCCAATTCAGCAGACTCATTTTAGGCAACCACTGTAGCACCAATCAAACAGTACTTTCAGAGTTTCTTAATAAGCCTAAACATCTAGTTTAGATATTTGCATTACAGAAGTTTCTAGAAGTAGTTGTGATGAGACCCTGTTTTTTGGCTTCTGTTCAATGAGGATAATAATAATAATAATAATAATAATAATAATAATAATAATAATAATAATAATAATAATAATAATAATATTGCTGTTGCAACCACTACGTCATACAATACATTTGTATACAATTTATGCAGTAAAATACAATACAAAGGGAAGAAGGGAGGAAAGAGTATCCAAGTAAAAATTTTTTCCTTCTCCAATGTCTTCTTCACATTAATTGGTATTAACCCCTGAGAGGGGGGTGTTTAGATCTGTCACTTCACCATGCTGCTACATAACTAATTAATACTAATGGTGGAGTTGTGATCTCATCAGTCTAAGCTATTAAAATTAAAACATCATGAGCTATCACACCCTGAAAAGGGAATAAAGCTGCGTTTCATAAATGAGTTTCATTTATTATCAATGAGAATGCCAGAGCTGATCCTCCCTTTCTGATTCCTAAGGAAGAGGGCAGTGTTGGATTTAATTTACCAAAAGAAATAGAACTTCATATCTGTACTCTAATCTATGACCGGATCTTCTCTTTCAGCAGCCTGAAGTCCAAAGGAAATGGTAGAATAGATTTTATTAAACTACAGTTATTATCACAGTTCTAATAATTCTGAGATCTCAAAAAAGCAGAAGAAAATTTGTGATCTGTAGAGTGACATTGACACAGGAGCAGCTGAAGCACAGTGAGAACAGCCTAAGGAAGGACCATTTTTGGTGCTGTCTTTAAAGAAAGCATCTGGGTTTTGTAATGTAGCAAAAAAAAAAGCAATGAATTAGGGAGAAATATTACTAAAAGTAGTCACTTGACTGCTGCTTTTGAGATTAGGAAATTAAACTAGCTGTTTGTATTTCTGATTTAGTCAAATGTAGAGAGTTTGACAAATGTAGCATGAGTAAAATGTCTCCTATCCAGTGCTTGTCCCTTCATCCAGCTTACCAGTGGAGTCAAAATTTAAATCCCAGTGATGTCAGTAGCAGTCTACTTTAGCCTTTGTATATACGGAGTATATACAGACTACATTCAAAAGTAGGGCAAGCACAGAATGTACATGTTTTGAAAACCCTGAAACTTTCACAGTGGCAAATAAATAGCTAGGGATCTGAGTGGGAACACTGGGGAACCAGGATGTGCTTATGACAGGATATTTCTACCCTTTGACAAATTTCAGGTAATTAATTCAGATCATGGAACACGGTACCACCTGGAAGCTGGGTATATTCACACAGCTGTACTCTGAGAATTGTTATTTATTTGATAAATGTCCACAAGGCCCACAGAAATCAAACAACATTCATAAATCTAAACAGGAGGTGATAAAAACAAAAAGCTCAGCTTTTAATAAGCAGAAACTTCCATCTGATAGTTCTTCTGGTGACATTACAGATGTATGTAGTGGAGATGTTTATGGAAGTATAATCTCACTGTCCTGAGGATTTCTTCCCAGCGGATGAATCTATTGATTCAAAACAGAGAAAACTGGCAGGAATTTGCACCAAATAATTGACCAAAAGGGAAAGACTTTGACAGAACTGAAAATGTAGCAGAAAAATGAGTGGGAAAAAAATGAGTGAGAAAAAAATAGGTAGACCTGGACATTACACTCTGTAAGAGCTGTGGCTTTGTTCAATCTGCTGCAAGTATGTTCCTGTATGGTCCTGTTTCATTGAAACGTAAGCCACATGTTCAAGTGTCATGGCCAGAAGATCTAGAGAGGGCTCAGACACTGATTTATAGAAGTCTCAGTTGCAACTTAAAACAGTAGTCACATTCTGATGTAGCATCAAGCATGTCAAAAACTGACGACAGGAAAGAACTTGCAACAAAAGGATACTTGGGGTTAAGGTGTTCCTTTAATTTTGTCTTCACAAAACCTCAGACAGGCGTGGATCAGGAGATCAGAATATCTAAAGGGAATATCTATGGGAAAAAATTAATATAAATTTTAAAAGACAACTGAAAAATACTATGTTTCACACAGCATTAATTTGTGGTACAAAATTTTACTGGTTGTGGCTTATTTTAGATACATTTATTGTATCAAAATAAGAATAAGTCCTAACACCACTTTTCAAACCAAATCTGATGACTATCACAATAGAAATAAAGGACTATTTCAAATCAGTCTTTTTGAGTCTTTTTATTAAAAGTGACTGTTCTGAATAATAAAAACATACTTTGTGTGATATTGAAGCTATTCAAAGAAATGAAAATGAAAAGGAGAAACCTGAATATTGATATATTCTACATTTTTTCACAGTCTTTCAAACAAAAAGTGGTAAATTAGATTACTTTTACTTATAAACATCAAAGAACACAGTGTCTCAGAAAATCTCTGAAAAATGACATTACAAGCACTAGCTATTCTGCACAGTCCCAGCTGAAAAGCAAGATACAAAATGATGTCACTGCATTGTGAAAGATCTAAGCAACCATAAAACAGGTTCAGGATATACTTGCCAAAGTTCTCCATCACAAGTATTTAATTAATTGCCTCCATGAATCCCTGATAAGAGACCTTTCCCATTAGCACAGACTAACCCTGTCTCTGAGAAAAGAGACAGATTCATTTCTGATTTTCACCACAGCATCTCAAAGCTCTGACCAGAACTAAACTTAGTAGACACAAACATTTCAGTGTTTAAGTTAGACTGACAATCCCCTCAGATTAGTTAGCAAGTTACTGTGCTCCCTAGTGTTGGCCAAAAATAGGAGACAACCTGGTTCTGAAAAGGGGTATAGTTATAAAAAATATTTTTATTTTATTTAGATGTTCTGAAAGCACTGTTCAGTAATTATTACACTTTAAATGTTACTACTATGATGAAATATTATAGTATCAGTCCATTATCCTAAATTATATATCTTCCAAGACAACTTTGTGAACATACAGTGATAAGTCCAAAGTCTACATTTGCATGTACTGCCACATGTATTTCAATAACACTATGCCCTTCAAATGATCAAGTAAAATATTTATGGTATCATTACACTGCAATTCTTTACTAAATTATTTACATTTATAACATAAGTAAAGAAAAAACCCTAACAACCTGGTGTAATTAACAATTTAACAAAGTCTATATTTGGCATTCTTGACGAAGTACATAGTTTACATATAGCAGTGAATTTTGTTCAGAAGACATGGGAGCTTTCCATCCTATTGTTTGATCAGTCCTATTCTTTGGCCTTAATTCATCAAATACTGGAGAAATTTGTAGTTTTTATCTGTCAAGTCCTATTCAGAGTTGTTTGAAGTAGAGGGAATGATGTCAACTGAGTTTAGACCAGTCCCTAAATATAGTGCCCTTTCGTACAGCACACAGAGGAAGGTTATAAGAAAACTACATGGTGAAATTACAAACATTACAATTAGTACAAACACTGGAAACATTGCTAACTTTAAGCCCCTAAATTGTTTATAGAATGAACGAAATGGAATTAATCAGGGAGCTATATCTAAACTTCAATCCCATTCTGGAGCTCAGTGATGGCTAACTGGGAGCCTGGTGTCATACTCAGCAGCCAGAATATGAGCCCTCTTGTCTGAGGTTGTGTTTTCCTCACATGCCAAATAGGCAAGAAGTTACCTGCTGAACTTCCTATAAGCTAGATCAAAACCTGTCAGGAGTCCTGGGAAGGCAATTCAGAATATCTCTCTCCATAAAGGAAATAATCCCTCTGAAGATTCCTAAGAGCTCTTCGGTTTGTTTAATCTTGTCAGCCTCTTTAGTCACTGAGGAGATAAATCCCAATCACAATGTGGAAGATGGCAATTAAGAGTTCCTCTCTACTTAGAGGAGAAAAACTTCAATCTAAAGCCAAAGGAGAGATTTGAAATAATTGAGGTGTCTCTTGAGGTTCTGATCATTTTCTTTTGACTCCAGAGAAATTCCAAAGTACTGAGGTAGAAAAGAAAAAATCTTTGTTAACTTAGAGGAAAAGCATATAGTTCTGATACAAAATATGCCCAGTAGCAAAATCTCCATACCCTAGATTGAAGCTTTTGATTTCTTAAAATATTTTTTCTGCACTTGTTCAATCACCAACCATACTCTGACTTTGCTATCTCCACTGCAAAACAAGGACCAAAACACTATTTCACTGAGGTTAATGTACCTGGGTACTTAGGTCAAGGTCCATGGAATTAAGTCCATGGGCTCTTGGTGAGTAATAAAATATGGCTGCAGACCTCATGGCTTAATTCAAATATGGGACAGTAAATGCTGCTGATAAACAAAGATCTCATGATAAATTTTCTCCCTTGCACTCCTTCTTTCAACCATGTTTCCTCACTGTATGCTATTCCTTGGCACCCTAAATAGTGACATAGAACCCTCAAAAAATTAGGACAAAAATGAAACTAAAAATTAGATTCAGTATATAAGAAAATATTCAAGGTATGGGTGTTTTTATATGGATTTCTTGTGGGTTTTTTCTGAATTTTGTGGTATTAGCATGCAAAACATGATATTGTCACAAAAAGATCTGGGAGTGCTAGATGACAGCCATCTGAACATGAGTCAGCGTGTGCCCAGCTAAGCAGCTTTTAGAACTACTGGAAAATGACCTCCTTTCTGTGTGATTTACTCTTAGCTTTCACTCTCTCCATTACTCTGGGCAACGAAATTTTGCTAGCAGCTTGGTCAGGTCACTAAAATGCTAAGATAAACTTTGCAAATTCTGCATTCTTTACTTCTATGACTACCATGCACAAAAACTTCAACTTGTAATTACAACAGTAATGTATCTCATTCACCTAGCCAGGTTAGATATGTGAGAAGAACATCAAGTGCTCTTCGTTCTGATCAGGTAAGTTCTGAGCAGGCTTTCCAGTAACTCTTTTCTTACAATTTGTTTTAAGGTACTGTGTATATGTATGTGTACTGTGTGTATATGCATATGTGAGTAGCAGTTGAATATTTAAATGAATAATAATATTGTATACAAATGAATGATAATTTTGTCTAGGTTTTATTTTTTAATTAAATTATATTAAAATATATCAATCTCTGAGTAAGCTCCAATGGATCTGTCATGGTCCATTATGCTCCAAAGTAGCCGTTAGGGTCTATTATGTCAATTATCATACACATCCATGACAGATTGGAGGGTTTTGGGCTTCTTTTTTTTAATATTAACATTAAAATGAAGCCAAGAAAGGTCTGAATCACTCATGATATTTAAATGTAGCAGAGAGCCATTCATATGGAGGCTACTCACTAAAATCTAACTTGGGTCAGAGGTAGCTGAAAAATTCTATTCAGTGATGTACATAAAAAAGGCTTAATGTGTCAAAACATCACACCTGATGCATGGAAGTTCATGGAAATTCTGAAAATTCCTTCAGTAATTACAGAATTAAGTCCTTATTTCAAGTCTTAATATTTCATATTGCAGCTGGACAATAGAGAAGGTAGAAACTGATTTGCTGTCTTCACCATATGAGCACAAACATAGTTACAGGTCCAGTGAACTTCTCAAGCATTTTGGTGAAATTTCACAGCCTTCACCATGTTTCTTTTAGCTGCTGCTCTACTTTGTATCATGGTTTTCTTATGTTTAAAAAAAAAGTCAGAATGAGAAAAAAATTTAGAAAGGTGAAAATGATGATAAGTATGGGACTTTTTCGGTATGAGAATGGTTTAAAAAATTAGTTTTCACCATTAGAATGTACAATCAAAATGGGTTTGGAAGAGCTCTATAAATCATATTGCAAATTAGTGTTCTTTTTCCAGTGAATGGTAGAACTTGAATGCAAAGCAGGTTTAAAACACAAAGATTCACATGGAAATATGCAAAGTCAAATTCACTAATCTAGTAATTAGCAATCTGAGCACAATTACAGTTTCTGGATATCCAAAACAGCTTAATGCCAAAAGTTGGAGAAGTATTCTTCAGATCCCTACTACAAGTCTTTTGAAATATGGGGTCATTGAATAGAATAAATTTCAGGTTTGTGGTTCATAAGTTCTTGTAACTGTGCTGGCACAGGTGAGGTGAGGGCATATTCTTACCTCTAATCTTCCTTTCATGCCAGTGGCTAGCCTGGCTTCTGCATTACTGTGGAATTACTGAATTACTGAACTCTCAGTTATATGAAAAAACTAAGGCAAGAAAACGTGAGGAAAAGAAATGCAAGACAAGGATACATGTCCGTTTTCATAGGTGAGAAGCCTATACATTATAAAATTGTCTCTACAAAAAGAAAAAGGAAAAAAGAAAAATCCAAACAATCAAACAAATGAAATAATAAGCAAAAAAAAGGTTACAGGGTATTGTTCATCTCATCCAAAATTAAACATGTAAAACTGATGAGAGGAATCATGACATGAAAGGAAATACTTTTCTCAGTGATTATAATATTAGCTTGATCTTACCAACAAAGCCAAAAATGGTTCAGCTGGTAGCTCTGAGATTTTCATTAACATGAAAACTTTCATTGATACCTTAATTTTCATTAAGGTAAATACACATGATACAATACATGCAGAATATTCATAACCTTTGGCATAAGTGATATAGACACAAGAAACAAATACACCAATGTATGGACAACTGAATTGACCTTGGATCATTCAAATAGACGGGTTGAGAATAATATTCAGACACCTAAATGTGGGCATATAGTGTCATTTATTGGTATTGTACTACACCAGACATGATGCTCAGCTTTGGTAGTGGAGTGCATGTGTCTCTGCAACTTCTGTGGCCTACCTGGGTGGCGTGTGTATGTCTTCAATATCCTAAAAGACCTCCAGTGGCACTTAATTTCTGTGCTTAGACAACTGAATCTTGCCAAGAATGTAAACATTCATATTGGAAATGTCTAAAGTTAGATTAAGTGAATCCAAGCACTAATGATTAAGTAGAGATGAAATAACCCCGCATTTTGAGTCACTGATTATGCACCTCTTACATCAATCTCTAAGATTTACAAATCTTAGAGATTTGTAAATGTAGCACTCCTATCTAGTAGGACAAAATATTTTCAATGAAATCCTATCCCATTAATATCAACAGCAAACCTCCTTTAGCTTTTAGTAAGTTGTGCTTTCTTTAGTTGTCAGACCAGGCACAAGACTCAAATATGGCTTTTCCTCTCCACACACCTTGTTTTGGGAATAAAAACCAAACTGAAAACTAGTATTGTCAGATAAGCATGTCACTCATGTTCACTTTTTACTCGTACAGCTCTAAATTAGCAATAGAAAGACTATGAATATTTTGTGAGAATTTAATGGAAATTATGCTTCTAAATAGTTAGATAATAGGGACGTGGAAATTCAAACACTCTACAAAAGGATATATTCATCCCATTATTTGTTTTAGTAAAATCCTCTTTTTTGACAACCACCTTTGCAGAAATAGTGTGGTTAATGTTGAAATTGTTGTTAAGTCTTTTATGCAAGTGAACACAAAGATTGCAGCTACTTGCCTCTTGGCTTAAGAGAAAAGGATTCTTGTCTTTCCCCCACAAATCTGTGATAGTAAAGCATAGTATTGCCCCTTGTGTTTCATTTAATGCTGAAAATTATCTTTCTTTTGCTTGCACATAGTATAATGTGACAATTATGTGACACATTAAAAAAAAAAATTATGACAATACTCGCACTGTATCCAAATGTGAAGAGATCTGCAGTAATTTCAAATGGGAAACCTGCTATTAGCTCACACAATGGATTCCCCAGCTGAAAAGAAGACATAAATTGGAGTGAATCAAGCACTCACCGCCAGCCCAGCGGATCTGCTGCTTGTGTTCACTGATGAGATGTAAATGTGCTTAGCAAGAGTACAGCATCAGAAGAGGACCATGAAATTATAATATAGTGACTGTAATGAGAATGGGTTAATTTGTAGCATTTCTTATCCTAATTATGGTATTTGACACGTGGGAACAAAACCATTTTCAGCCATTTTCTTTTCTTGTTACAATCCCTTATTACAAGAATGAGAAACAAGAGCAATCTGCATGTTCTTCTACTCTGTGAAATACCATAGCATGCTGCACTATTTTGACCCTTTCAATATTCTGCATAGGCAATTTGAGAGAAGACAGTCCAGTTATGATCTCAGCAAAGAGCATTTAATCAATCTAGGAAAAATATATTTGTATGGAAATAGCCTGGATTTTTTCAAGTGCACAAGACTGTAAGGGAGAAAAAAAAAAAAGAAGCCAGCAACAAAACCCAAAACCGAGAAAACAGAAACAGCATAGCATTCCTATATCTCTAGCACAATGATTTAATGAGAATTAAAATGTGTATGAATTTATCCTATTCTCAGAGTGATGGGATGCTAGTTTCATCTTGCAATGTGTAAATTAGCTATGCAGACATATTCTCTTTGTTAGAGAGATGTCCAGCTGGTGAAAAACATCCTGTTCCACACAATTCAGATATTAATACATTATTTTGACAGGAAATAAGTATATAGAGGTTATGATACTTGCCACTAAAACTAAATGGATGCATTTTCAGGACTATTTTGTAACAATGGATACAAAATTATATCCACAAAGAACGCAGAGACATGGAATTTGTATTTCAGTGAACAAATGCAAATTCTGATAACACAGAGATGGATGAAATATCTTTTTCGAACAAAAGAGTCTGACAGAAGCTTATTGGAGAATAGATAATTTTGCTTTAAAAAATCAACTTTTAGTTTACCTTCCTGCTTGGTAACAGTTAGTTGAGGGTTATTGTATTTATGTGCAGATACGCATGTTTGGGACAAGTGCAAATTAGCTCCGCTGTTCTGAGTTGCTTCTGGTACTGAGTATCCTGACTTGCCTTTAAAATATAAATATAGAAAGTATTCTTGTCCTTAAAACTTGCAACTCTGAAAATGCGATATGGGTGAGGATAAGTAAAGAGAAAAGGAAAAAGAAAAAAAAAAAGTAAACAAAGTCCAAAGGTTTTCCTACTGAACTCTATTTAACGAGAATGAGGAGGACACTTGCACTTTGAAGACATTTTCAAATATGAGAGGAAGAAGTGAGATCAGATTTGTATAGGAGATTTGTAGGAGTTATTAAAACTTCATTTGAACATTCAAATCATTCAGGCTATTTTTAGATTCAGACTTGGCACATTGAAACAGCTGAAATGAAGGAATATGTTCACAAAGGTGATTCAAAAGTTGCCAATTAGCAGATTCCCACCAGGGAATTACATTCAATTTGTGTGCTTCTTCAGTCTGTATTTGAATCATGACGGAGCTTAGGTAAAACATCATGCATCTAACTGCTTAGCTAAAGATTGATCTAAAGACATCTGAGTGCTTCTGTTTAGGATAGAACGAACTCTGTGATCTAGAATGGCAGTATAAATCAATTTTAGGCTTCTACAGCAATAATCCAGAGCCCAGGGACCAGACAAGTTAATCTTTGTTTGAAAGGAAGGTCCCAAATTGCCACAAGTCTGAGCTCAGAATTTAGAGATCCTGAATCTCATTTACAAATGTTCATGTCCTATTAATTTTTCCCAAGTAATTACAGAACCCCAAGTTTCTTGGATCAAAATGCTAATACATTTTGCAAATGAAATAAATTTAATTTACCTAGTAGAAAATTCATAAACCTAGTAAAATTCATAAACCTAGTAGAAAGAGAGAGGAAAATGTTATTAAACCTGGCTTGTAGACCTACCAGGAAAAGGACACATAAATACCCTGACTTCAGGGTAACAAAGCTAAGTGCACTAGATTGACAGAACACCCACATTGATATACCCCCATAATGATTATACCCACACTGTTAGTAGATTAATTTCTCTATGAGTGTTCAGTAAAGGAGGTAACACAGAAATAGCTAAGAATGAAAATTATAATAAAATAATTATCTACCGACAAAAAATCATTATATAACTTAATGCATACACAATAGGCACACCCATATACTCTCTCACCTGTACAAGTACACTATTATTTGAATATCCTTACACACATTTCAGTTACTTTTCACTGGGTATTTCTTACAAATGACACACCAAAAAAAAAAAAAATTGCATTAGTAAGTGTTCCTAAATATATTTAGCTATTTGAGATGCTTTCCTGTCCTCTATCTGTCACTTGCCAAGGGAATAGGTCTCCTGTAGGTCCTATGACTTGGATGCTAAACCAGATGTTTTTAATACACTAAAATACCTGAAATCACAATAGACTACTGGTTCTTGGCAAGCAGCATGCCAGTTTCTGGGATCAGAATTTGCTGCATATCTCTGCAGCTGTAACTACAGCAGTCATTTTGGCAGGCTTCAGGTACCAAAATGTAAGGTACACAAGGCATCATGCCCAAACTCTAGCAGCTGATCTCCAAAAGGCTGCATATCTTCCATAAGTTCTGTCTCAAACCTGCCAACTCCATTTAGGTGTATTGCCATCTGAGGTGGCAGAATATACCCATGTTTATGTAGCTGAATCCTGCCCTAAGTCTCTATTAATCATAATAGGAGTGCAGACATCTAGTTCACATGAAAATAATGAGGGAAAAACTTCACTCATTTGCTCTTCTACTTCTTATTAATATATTAATAGTAATCGTTTGAATACAGCAAGATGATGATGCCAAGATTTTTTTTGTATATTCTTTTTTTTGTCTTTCTTTTAACCCACTTTTATTTAGTTGTATTTAAATGAATGTTGAAGTGAACTTAATACTATTTCTGGTGGCAGTAGGTCAAATCAGGATCTTTTTATATTTATTCTTATTTTTCTCTCACTTCACCATTTCTGCTTTAAACTCCTTTATTCACAAGTTTTAATAAAATAGATGAAGACTAGAAAGAAATGGAGCATTATTTTCCACTTGCAGGAGTTTGTACAAATATAATTTCATGTCTTTATTATTAAGTAGATATGTCATATTAAATGCAAAATAGCCTATCATTCATCTTTGTGAATTCTTTTGAATTCAGAAAGGGAATATCACTTTTCTAGAGTATATGTATACTAAAGTAAAACATAAAGCTATTAAAATACACTGTTTAAATAATAACAGTTTCTAATAATTTTAGAAACTCCAAAAATATTATTCCAATAAAATACAGTTCAGATTTTGAGAACTTTGTTTTATCATCTTCAGCGTTAAAAAACAGGTTTTAGTGAAAGTTTCTACTGTTAGTGATATCTTCAAAGTGCACTCAGGATATATCTCCTTTTCTCTGCTTCCATGAATATTACCGATGAAAACAAAACTCTAAAAGCATATTTGATCTTCAGATAATCTGGTCAGTTCAGCTTCCCATTGTGTCCTCTTTATCTCTGATGATTTTTTAGTGGCTTAATGTTTCATTTTTGTTCCTTTCTTTTGCAGCTTTGCTCAGTTCTCTCTTTAACAGTCACATAGTTACCCATGTTGATGCTTTTTGCACATCTTCACTTTAGACCTTGGCAAGGAATTCAGTCTTGTATTCTGTGTTTGAAACCAAGTATGGAACTGCTCATGCAGCTCCATTTTCCTGATAGAACTTTTCCCTAAAGAGGACAAAAAAATAAAAAGACTAAAAGGACTTTCATAATAGAAAGCAATTTTTTTATTAGAATATGAATCATAACAGCTACCTTTCAAATACAGAATGACAGTAGAGAAACAATAGGCGTTTATAACACTTCCTCTCTATTCACATGCATTCTTGGGAGATGGCTTTTACCCTTGTTTTTAGTTGGTCTTACAAATACGGGAGCTGCAGCAAGCTCAGTACAGGCCATCCTGTCTTAGGAAGATTTCCTGTTACAGCAGAGATTTCTCTGTCAGCTTCCAGCCCTTTTCAGTGTTGTCTGAGTCTCATTGCTGTGCTCTAGAGTTGCTTTTCATTTTTCCTTCACAAAACCCTCCTACTGTCTTTTAAACTATTCCCTTCCAAGTATTCTCAGCAGTACTAAAAGGAAGGAACAGTTTCATTGCCAGAAATTTTCACATGGCCTAGTAATACATTTTCTTAAACCACCACAACTTATATATTAGGAACAAACAGATACTACCCATCATGACATAGTCACATACCTCTTCCTCATTATTTGTAATCTAGGCTGAAAAATAAAAGAAACCCGAGCACAAAGCCCTCATAGTAAGACTACTGGCAATATCTCTTTGGGGCTACATTCTTCTAAAGCATTATTGTCCTGAACTGGCCTAAAGAGAAGGGACAAGAAAGAAGCTCTGATCTGAGTAGCAATAAAGTGAAACAGAGGTGTAGGGCTGTCTTTTATTTCACACTTGAAACAGACTCTGTGTCATTAATACAGGACACACAACTAATTAGGCAGAAGACAATAAGAAAATATAGTGGATATTGTGGAGACAGTAAAGACCAGGGAAGAGGCTAATCTTAGACTTGAAGACTAATATTCAGAGAATAATTCCAAGTAGGGGATCTCAGTTATGTCATCTTCACCCTTTGGGGGAATTTATAACACTCCACTAACACTTAAGTGAGGTAGCTTAAGAAGAGTGAAAAAGCTCCACAAAAATATGTGGATCCCCTCTACAGGGGTCTTGTGAATTCAAAGAACTAAAACCTCTTACTTCAAAGCAGATTCTATCCTTGCTTTCAATCCCTTGAAATAAAATAAGAATATGATTATCTCCACATTTTCAGTTACTTGGTTAAAGGATCATAACGGTAAACATATTGAAACACAGAGAAGCAATATCTCTCAGCAGAACACCAATAAACTGATCAGAGAAAGAAGCTCTGGCCCCACTCCTCACTGAGCTGCTATGGGAGATTTTTATTTTTATGCATTTTTGAATGGATATTTTATATTAATATCTGGCTTTTATATTACTATAGTTCTTGGTTCTTACATGTCAGCAGTAAAAGCTACTCATCATTTCAACTAAAAGACAGAAAATCATACAACAGAAACCACATGGCTAATGTGTGAAAATTATTAAAGCTTTAGTAGTTGTCTCAGTGTCATTCACAGTTCTGTAGAGAGATTGCTATAGCTCAATTAAAATTTATATGTATATTTATGTATATTTATCTATATGTGTATGTGTTGGGACAGTGATCCCTGAAGTAAAGCAAATTTATTTATCATCCAGTGGAAGAATTGCATATCTGTGTGTAAAAAGGACCATTTCAGAAGATGGTTACAAAAATGTACTCCTGGAGGATTATTCATCAAGAAGTTATTTTTTATATACTTAGTACATAAAATCTGCAAGCCTTAGATAAAATTGTCAGAATAATTAGGTTCTTTTCACCTCATCAGCAAATGAAATGTAGTGATTCCAAAGTAATATTTCTGGAGAAGGCACCAAAGGGGCTGAGGCTGATTCACAGTAGCTAATAAGATAGCTCACACCCCACCCAAGCACGCAAAAGCTAGTCATAAAAATAACTTTAATGGGTAATTTCTGTGCTTCAGAATATAGATGAATACTAGAAGGAGTGAACACATGCTTTTTAACTTCAGACAGAATTAAAGTCCTTCTCTTGGTTGGGCAGTAGGGTCTCTGATTAGTAGCTAAAAATAAGGATTTAGATGTGATAGACATATTTTTTTGGTATCCATCTTGACTTCCGATGCTGCATTGGTAAACCTCCTTGTTTACAAACTGCTTCAGTTGTAAGAGTTTTTAGGTATCAGTTATTCAGGGAATAATTGTAAAAAGACCCATGGGACCTAACAGCAATATTTTCATGCCTAACTATCAAAAAGGGAAAAGAGAGAGGCTCATCAAACTGACAAATATGCATCCACTCTGAATCAAATGTTGGTAAAAAAGATTTGGGATGAATGTTTTGTAGTCTTCTTGCAGGAGAAGCAGACAATTCAATAGAGAAAAATTAATCTGTTTATGTATATGGGAACTCTCACAGGTAGGAATGTTTCTTTATGTAAAATATTCTCTATACATAAATATTACTTCTATACTGTAATTATAATAGGAGGTAGCAATAGTGTTGTAAATCCCTCTCTCAACAGAACAGCTTAGCCAGGCTAAATCCAGATCTACTGCCATAATAATGCGTGCAAAATATATGTGTTTTCCTATAATTATAGATTCATTTAGGTTGGAAAAGATCTTTAATATCATCATGTCCAACCACTGAATGCTGCAAGTTCACCACTAAACCGTATTACTCAGATCCATATCTACACAACTTTTAAATAATTCCATAGGTGGAATTATTTAAGTGGACTCAACCACTTCCCTGGGCACATTTTTCCAGTTCTTTAGAGTCTTTTGTTGAAGACATTTCTCTCAATATCGAGTCTAAACCATCCCTCACCAAACCTGACACCACTTCATTTGCTTTCTATCTGGGAGAAGAGGCAAATCCCTACCTCACTTTCACTCACACAACCTCCTTTCATGCAGTTTTAGAGAGCCATAAGGTCCATCCTGTAACTTCTGTTTTTCAGACTAGACATTTCCAGCTCCCTCAGCTGCACCTGATAAAATTTGTGCTCCAGACCCTCCAGATCAGTTTTTTTGCCCATCTCCAGACATGATCCAGCACCCTGATATCTTTCTTGTAGTGAGAGGGCCCAAATATTGCATCCCAGGTCAGTGAAGAAGATGCAGAAACTGGGATGCCCTGGCAGGACACTCACATTTGAGACAGGGCAACACAGTTAGATACTTTCCCACAGTTCTCTGCTTCTTTATGTTAATGACCCCAGGTACATCACCCCTGTTCTCCCTGGTTCTAGAATGTTCCCTACTACTGCCTTCCCTATTGGTTCCCACTCCCTTCAACTCCTCCCTTGCATCCCTGTTGGTTGTTTCCGTCTGACCCCACCTTTTCATTACTACTGGTCACCATACCCATTAGCTCTCAGACTTGGTGATCGACCTCCCTCATCCCATATAAAACCCTGGGCCCTCCTTTGTTCTTGGTTCTACTGTCCTTGGACCCCTATGGTGTGCTAGGGAATAAACTGCCACTGGAATACCAAACTAAGAACACCTCCTGCTTCTTTATTCTGTCAACCTGCACTCTACACTTGGTGACACGAACATCTGGTGCTCGCCCTGAGCTATCTGCCTATCCCTAAGGGAAACACTTTCTTGGGAAAGCAGTGGCCTCGGCAGCTTCTGCATTGCCACTGCATCCAAAATTTATAGCCTCAGCTGAGCCTAGGACATGCATTGAACATGGTTTCCAAGAGCAGTACTCACTACTATTTTCAAATTCAGTTGTGGAACTATAGGGTAGCTATCTTGAACTTCAGACTCAAATCAGATGCCAAAAATACCATCAAAAGTTGCCTTTGAAAGGTTATCTATATCATCATATGGGGGTGAATGGATACTACTTTAGCAGCTCTTGGATTGAGAAATGGAAGTTTCTTTTACATGACCTCCCCATATTCATAGTAGCAATGCAGTTGAAAAATTTGTTGTGCTGTGTTTTGACTCTGTGCAACTGTGTGACCTTTTTATTTTTTGGCCAAGCAGTCCTGCTGTTCAGTCAACACATGAAGCCCTTTCTCTGTCCCAGGCTGGCAACATTTAATGGATCATATTAAGCTCTGATTTGTGTCTTAAAGCAATTAGCACAACTTTGGTTGGAAAACCTCCATTTTCATTTCATTAAAAAACTCAAGAAGCTGGGTGCTGAAAGGAAATAAAAACATAAAGAGAATTTTGGACTCTGTTGAGTTTGCAGCAAACCTGAAGAAAGCCAAATTTTTCATCCAGCCTAATAATGAGGCTTAGACTGGCTCCAATAGCAGTCTTTGTACCATCTATTGCAAAAGCTTCATTTATGTTCTATGTAAAAAGTCCAATGAAGCATAGAAAACATGTAATTTGTGTAGAGAATGAGAGTTATGCAATTTTTGCTGGCATAAACAATGCAATAACTGCTCAGAAATAACCTTTTGCGTTCATGAATGGGGTCCATTATCTGCTCTCTCTTTTTTGCTCATTTTGAGTAGGGGCATAGTAATAAAAGAAAGGCATCCTCTTTGCCTCAGAGCTCTGGTTTTCAAACAGCAAGTGGATAACAATATATGACAGCTCATTTTTGTCTTCTGATTAAGGAATAGCCATGTTTTACAGATACTTACTGAGTTGCCAGACAATTAAACATTTCAATTCATTTATATGTATTTAATTGGACTACCTTTACAAATAGGGCTTTTCTGGAATTATCAAGCAGCTTAGACACTGTAGGGTAGTAGATAAGAATTACTGAACTATTATTATTGTCATTATTGTTACTTTCATCACTACTATTAGTGGGGAAAGTAAGATTAAATGCATATTGGAGTATTTGCAAGGTAGCTTTCTGGCAGTGTGTGTCCTATTTAATCACTTGTCTGTAAATAAAGAGCTATTAATTATGTCCTTAATAATTTTCTCAGTGTTTTTGTTGGTTGCATTTTGGGAAGAAGAATTTACACAAAGGGAGGGCTGCTAAGGGCCCAGCAGATGACATAATATATTTTCAGAATCTAGATTTTCAGAAAGCCTTTTGTAATAATCCATGTGACATGTTCCTGTTTAAGCTCTAGGATGATGCAAGGATTCAGGGCAGGATATGGGGAGAGATATAGAACGGGTTGAAAAATAGCAAAGCAGTGACTATAGATAGTTCCTGTGAAAGAAGCTATGTTAAACCAGAGAAAGTTTTTTTTTTTTTTTTTTCAGGTCCAGAGGGGCTAGTGCTGCATGCTATGTGCTTTAATTTAGAAAGATGACCTACAAACACAAAGAACAACTGCAGTACAGTAGCATTTTTTGAGGACAAAAAAAATGAAAGATGATGAATGAAGGTCGTACAGACACCTAAACTTAAAAGGTAGTTAGATTTGATTTGTAAATAGGTTGTCACAGAGGGAATTAAATGTAATATTGACAAATACAAAGTAATAAGACTTAGGTGCTGCAAACCCCACTAAATTCTAATGTTGAACTAATGGGATTAAACTCAAAGGAAATTTGAAAAAAGGAAACCAAACCAAATAAGCAAAAAATCTCCCCAACACTTTTCAGGATAAACAAGAATTTTTCATGTTACCTTTCCTAAGAGCATATATTTAGTCTCTTTCTTGCAGTTATAACAATACTAATACTTGGCACATCTAAGTTGATTTCCTCAAATAGATTACCCTGCACAGATTGACAGATATTTGTCATTACAGAAATTCAGTCCGCAAGGTATTCAGCAATAGCAGCGGCAACTATAATAAGCTCTGTGGCAAAACACCTGAAGGAGATAAGGCGGTTACTGGAGTCAAGGAACCCCCAAAAAGAGCAGAGAGACCTGGTAGGACTTGACAGCTCTCATGAGCAACCACAGACAAAGAGGACATGCGGAAGGACACTTTGTGCAGCAGTTTGTGTAGAAGAACACAGCCACCCCTCCAGGCAACAGAGGTTTCCACACAGTCAAAAGGCATTGCTGGAAGGAGCATTGTGACACAAAATATGGATGGAGCATTCTATAAGCATCTGCCTGATGTTTCACAATTGCTAGCCTTTGTTCTTGTGGAAGGCTTGTCAGATTTCTGCTGGAAACTCAATACAGCAGAGAAGAGGAAGTGTGGGTGGTTCCTTCAGAGTGTGGAAGAGAACTCCCTGACACAGCTGGTGAGTGAGCCCTCTAGGGGTGATGCCCCACTAGACCTGTGTTTACGCGTAGAGAAGGGCAGCTGGTGGGAGATATGGTGGTCAGAGGCGATTGTGGGCACAGTGATCTTGAGATGATTGGTGAAGTAATGAAGTGAGTCAACAAAACCTCTATTTTGGACCTCTGGAGGGTGGATTTTGGCCAGTTCATTTGGCCAGGACATTGATGCAGAGAGTCTCCTGGGAAAGAATCCTTAATAACGAAGGGGTTGAGGAATGCTAGACGTACTTTAAGCAACAAGAGCAGGGTATCTCTGTGTGCCAAAACTGGCTGGGAAGAAGACTGGCTTGGCTAAACAGGGAGCTTTTTGCTTGAATTCAGGGAAAAAAAGGACCTTATTAAGAAGAGGCCGGCAACAAGAATGTCATTAAGTCATTGAAAAAAACTAGAAAGGTGAAAGCTCAAATAGAAGTCATCCTGGACACAGCTGTGAAAGATTTAAGAAAGTGTTTTTATAAGTACATTAGCAACTAAAGGAGGGCCAAGGAAAATCTCCATCTTTTGTTGGATGTGGGGAAGAAGGGAAAATTGTTGCCAAGAATGAGGAAAAGACTGAGGTACCTAATGCCTTCTGTGCCTCAGTCTTTACCAGAAAGACCAGATAACTTCAGCACAATCAGCCCCATGAGTTGGTAGACAGAGATGGGCAGCAGAATATACCCCCTGCAACTAAGGAGGAAGTAGTTAGTAACTTGCTCTGTATATACACACACAAGTCTATGGGGCCTGGATGGGATTCACTCAAGGGTACTAAAGGAGATAACAGAAGAGTTTGCAAGCCACTCCACCATTTACCGTCAGTCCTTCAGTCCTGGTTAACAGGGAAAGTCCCAGATAATGCAGTTTGGCCAGTGGGACACCTATCTACCAGAAAGGTCAGAAGGAAGATCTGGGGAACTACAGCCTGTCAGCCTGACCTTATTGTTGGGGAAAGTTATGGATCAGATTATCTTGAGTGCATGCAGCACATATAGGAAAATCAGGGGCCAGGGGATCAGGTGCAGCCAGAATGGGTTTAGGAAAGGCAAGTCCTACTTGACCAACCCAATCTCTTTTTATGACCAAGTGACTTTGCTTAGCGGATAAGGGAAAGCTGTGGATTTAGTCTACCTAAATACTTCAATACTTCAGTGGACTTCAGTAAAGCACTCTCTCCCAAAACATTCTCCTGAAGATGCTGGCAGCCCAGGCTTGCCAGCGCACTCTTCTCTGAGCTATGAATTGGCTGAATGGCTGTGCCCAGAGAATGGTAGTGAATTGTGCTCTATCCAGTTGGCAGCTGGTCACTAGGGGTGTTCCCCAGGGCTCAGAGCTGGGCCCAGTCCTGTTTAACATTTTTATTATGTTAGGATTTATTATTAGGATGAGGGAATAGATGGAGTCATCATCCCTGGGAGCATTCCAAAATTGACTGGCATTTAGTTCTTGTGGTGTTTGGTCAAAGGTTGGACTCATTGATTTTGGAGGTCTTTTCCAACGTTACTGATTCTCTGATTCATACTTGAAAAGGTCACTTATTCCTTAAAATAAATAAATAAGGAGATGTTACAGTGCCCAACATTTTCAGTGGAGGTCATTATTTTGGGATCCCATGGATAAATTCATATCACCTTTGTGTGTTTTTCCTTTCTCCTTTCTCCTTTTCTATTTGAAAATTGTTTTGGGTAAACACCACCTCTTCAATAACTGGCAGAATCACTAATACAGAGTTTCATTGTGCTCTTTCTTTTTTCTCTTCTTAATTAAACAATCTATTTTCCATTCATTTAAGGGAGAAAAAGCTGAGCAAAGTGTGAGAGCAATTTTCTATAGAAAACCTTGCTATTGATAATGTTCTGTGACATTAAATAACTCTTCATGACATCACATGACACAAATTTGCTCCTTTCAAAACAAGAAACTTTCAGATTTATATTTCAAATAAATGGCATCGACAGAGGGAACAGGAAGTATTTGCAATGTATAATATTAAGATTCTCATTTCAGTTTCTATTTAGTCAATAGAGAGATGAAGACTCTTTTTATATCATGTGATTAACACTGTGAAACAACCTTCATTCTTGATTTAGGCATCTACAATACATGTTTCAAGTTTAACACTCTAAATTCACAATACAGGACATCTGACAGCAGAAATTCCAGTGTTTTTACATGATTTGTCATTTCTACAGGATTTCTAATGATTGTTAAGCACTGCAGTATTCTTGGAAGTTAGGGAACAAAAATCACAAGGCTATTCTCAATACTCTTTGTAAAAATTCTGAGGGTCTTTTTTTTTTGTTTGGTTGGGGTTTTTTTGTGTTTTTTTTGCTTCCTGAAGGAAACAGCTTTGCTGTCTTTGGAAGCCTGGCAGCAAAATATGTCAGAAACAGGAATATACTGTCCTAATCTGGATTGGAGTCAAATACTTTCAGATTCTGCTAGATGCCTCTGTTAGATGGATATTACGTTGAAATAATGAGTTTGTGCTGTTTAATTTTTAAAATATGCTGCCTTCTGTCATATTTAAGTTTTAAATAAAGGCATTTGTGCTTTGCAATGTCTGGCACCTCTCTTAAAAACTGTTGTCTGCAGACCACAGAGACCAGTCTAAACTCAGGGATGCAAAGGAGAGTAAAATAAACCTAAGTACTATAGGTTTCAAAGGACTACTGACTAAACAGTGTTTCAACAAAAGTGATGCTATTCTCCCAAAAGGAAATATAAGAACTTGCATAACCCAAATGTGATGGTGCTGAGGAATTCAGGAAAGTGTTTGCATATTATTAGCTTGTGATCTGTGTCAATATAATTGTCATTGATGACTCATTCCAGAGGGAGAGAAGTGATCCCTAGCCAGAATGATAATGGCAAGCTTGGCCCTAGGCCTTTTAACTTCTGAACTAGCTCTCCCATCTAACATAAACTCAGTCAAAAACATCAACAACTTAGGAAATGAAAAACTTCAAGGATTTTATGAATTACAGTTTATATTTTTAAAGTAAAAGCGCTCACACATACACACAGACACACGCTCCTTCAGGAAGATTTCGGGAACAGGAACAGCAGAAACTTCTGAAGTTTGAGCCTTCCTCTTCATAACTTTTGGTATTTTGCTTTTCATTCAAACCAGAGAGGAATGCACCTAACTGAAAAGGACACAGGGAGAAACAGAGGAAATATAGTCCACATTCCTTCATCAGCAATCATTTTGACTCAGTTGAAGCTTTCTGTACAGTGGAAGTACATGGTGTCGAGCTATCAGCATCTATATTGTATTAGTTTCAGGAGATTTTCTTCAGAGCGGCTCTAGCTTGTTCCCATGAACTGAAAAGTATCATAGGTGGGTGTATTCCCAGTTTAATTTTATCATTCATGTTCTATAAGATTGCTCATATATGGGATCCAAGCTTTATTCTGAACACATCAATGTTCCACTTCACCAATTAATTTGTAACTCAAATCTATAATTATATATATATATATATATATATATATACTTCTAAATATAATGGTTATCTATAATTCTTAAAGAAAATCCCTCATTACAGCCCTTAGGAGCAGTGAAAAATTATATGTCTCTTCAGGTTCAAAATTTTCCCATTTCATTTTGACCTTCAAAATTATAATTGTTTTAGTGTTTGTTTTTTTTTCTTTCTCCTAGGATTCATAAAAGAGAAAAACCCTTGAAAGCAGAATGTTTCAAGATTCAGACACAAGCTTTTATTTGTACTTTCAGGCTTTTTTTCCTTTTTTTTTCATCTCAGGGCAAATATTATTTCTTGTTTTCACAATCAGTTTTTTCTTGTTTCAGTACCTCTCAGTGTGGAGAGAACTGTTTCCTATCCAGCTGTGATTAGGAGTTCACTTGCCATTATATTGTGTCACACTGCTATTACAACACTGTGCTGGCTTTCTTCTCCCTGGGCTAGTATGTGCATACAGAGGAAACAGCAGCCTAGGAGTCAGTTGCCTGAACACAGAAGACTCTTTTCGCTACCTGGGTGCCAGCTGCTGCCTCTGAATGATGTGGCCTCCCACGTGTAGGAGACCCCTTATCATTTTCAACCATGTAATGTGTTGAATACCCTACAGCACCTACACTGGCATTAGATCACAAATAATGATGTCCATGTATGCAGCTGAAAGCTGTCTTAGCACTAAAGAGAAGTGGTGTGTAAATCACAGACTCCTTAAAAAGTACCTACAGATGTTCAACTCCTGCTCAAACGTCTTGGCATGGTATTGGCTGACATTTGGCCAATATTTCTCTTGAGAAAATTATGTGGTGGGAGTGGTAGGAGTTATGAGAGAATCTAAAGAGATGTTTTCCATGCACTGAATGCTGAGATACACATTATCCTCATTCTTTTATGGAAATTAGCCAGCAAAATTTCTTTAAATTTTATGGAGAACCATTTGAAAAAAAATAAAAATAAATAGAAAAATGAAAAAAAAATAAAAGAGAAAAGGAAAATAAAAGAAAAGAAAAAAGGAAAAGGAAAAAGGAGAAGAAGGAAAAGGGGAAAGGGGAAAGGAAAATGGGGGAAGGGAAGGGAAGGGAAGGGAAGGGAAGGGAAGGGAAGGGGAGGGGAGGGGAGGGGAGGGGAGGGGAGGGGAGGGGAGGGGAGGGGAGGGGAGGGGAGGGGAGGGGAGGGGAGGGGAGGGGAGGGGAGGGGAGGGGAGGGGAGGGAGGGAAGGGAAGGGAAGGGAAGGGAAGGGAAGGGAAGGGAAGGGAAGGGAAGGGAAGGGAAGGGAAGGGAAGGGAAGGGAAGGGAAGGGAAGGGAAGGGAAGGGAAGGGAAGGGAAGGGAAGGGAAGGGAAGGGAAGGGAAGGGAAGGGAAGGGAAGGGAAGGGAAGGGAAGGGAAGGGAAGGGAAGGGAAGGGAAGGGAAGGGAAGGGAAGGGAAGGGAAGGGAAGGGAAGGGAAGGGAAGGGAAGGGAAGGGAAGGGAAGGGAAGGGAAGGGAAGGGAAGGGAAGGGAAGGGAAGGGAAAAACCATTCCTCCCCCTCACTGAGGAAAAAATGGGTAAATAAAAAATTTAGTCCCTTTGGTGAGGTGATAGGTCGTGCAGGATGTTGGAGTCAGGATACAAGATTTTCTATCTGCCATGCTTTGCTCCCATTCCTTTGTCTTCTGCTGCTCCTCCCTTCTTCCTTGTTTCCTGTGCATTAGTGTGAGTCCTACATGGGCTGAAGTCCTTCCGGAGAAATATCTGCTCTGGTGTGGGTTACCCATGGGTCACAGGCTCTTTCTAGTTCTTACCTGTGTTGTCACAGAGCATCACCCACTGCTTTGGATTTTTTTGTTCCTTTTTATTCTCAGGATTTTGCCCTTTCTTAACTTTTTGCCACCAGCTTTACTGACAGGCTCAGCTATCAGTGGTGGGTCTGTTGCAGAGCTGGTGGGAACCACCTGAAACTGGCTGCATCTATCACAAGGCAGCTGCTGGCCTTGTTTCATAAAGGCAACTCCTGCAGTGCCCTTCCCGCTGCCTAAACCTTGCCATTTATACCAAATATAGGATACTGCTAGCTTACAATGACTTTTGAGACCACGCATCCCACACCAAAATAGAAAATATTTCATTAAGCTGTTCACTCTAAGATCTTAAGTAGTGATGAAACAAGCTATCAAATTAATATTAGAATGAAGACAGCCTTAAATGGGGGTTGTATTAAATGGAGGCAAACATCACACAGGGCTTATAAAGATTAAAGCTAATGTTTCCAGGGCCTTTGAAGAACAGCAATGCCTGTTGAATGTGCCATCTGGAGTTCAGCCAATGTCAATGGGTTCATTATAACAGCATGGTGGATCAAAGCACTGAGGGCTTACCTGCTCACACTGAGCAAATCACAAGAACAAGCTGTACAGGTACACTGAAACTGGAGGGATGAAAACACTTAACTCTTCTGGTTACTGGGTCATGAGCTACTCTTGCAAAGTTGCCAAGAAAGAATATTTTGGATCAATTTTTAAGACAAAATTTATATTTTCCCCTGAAATCACAGACAGTCTGTCTTGATGCTTCTCTGCAATTAAAAATATTGCTTGTAGTCTTTAAATGTTTCACCTCTTTGCAAACTAGCCTCAGTCATTCTCAAAGCAGAAAAACTTATGAACTTTCAGTGTGTCAGAAACATACAATTTGCTTTCTGATGGGTAGAATGCATCTTTCTGTCTTGAAATTTATCTGTAACATTTTTCCAGGCATGCTGCCAATCTCATACGCATCTGTTTCAGTTTTCAATTATTCTTTAGGATACCTAAAATATTTTTTTCCCCTCCAAAAAAGGAGTGCAGAAATCCAGGCAGGCTACTTGGTTGGCCTTGGTCTATCAATTCTGTTTTGAATTTTGACCTATACCATATTTTCCCCTGTAGTTCCCAGTTAGGTTTCTCAGGAGTTATGTACCCAAAAAGACTTGAGAACTTGCACACTGCTCAGATTTTAGCTTGTCTTTATATAAAATATAGTAACTCAAAGAAAACTCTATTCTGTGTTTGAACACAGAATGCTTTGTGAGGATCCTCCCTTTCCCTTAGAACATGGCAGGTACAACTAAGCATCAAAGAGGGCATTGCCTCTTGCTAGAAACAATCAAAAATTTGCCATCTAAGAAAGAGCTCAGGGTTATACAATAAATCCTACCGATGAGAAAAACAGCATTTAAGTCTTATCCTTCTCCAAGTTCCCTGGAAAAACATACACATATTTGAAAAGTGGTGTAGAAGCTGAAACATTTAATTTGTGCCATAGAGAGCCACCTGTACTTCTTGACTCAGCTCAAAAAAATTAGCACCCTAATTTCATTCTTGGCTGAATGGGCAAAATTAATCCAGCTGAAAGTGGGACTGGAATACAACTTCTTAGCTCTCAAGTCTATGGTGTTATTGTCTCAGTTACTTAGGGTCAATTCATTTTTAGCTATCAGAGACAATTAATGGTAGTAGTCAAAATAACTTAATAGGCACTTTTAGGGTGAAATTAATTTCATCCTAAATTCAGAGTTCCCAGATCAGTGAGACTACTCAGGGGTTAAAAAATTTGAGCCGAATTGTAATAAAAGGGGTCTTCCAAAATATTTTCAGTTTAGTTTTCTGTGTTTAGGTGGGATTAATTGCACCTGATTTTCTTCTGAGCAAATTAGAGGTTGATAGCTATTAACCTAAGCTAAGGTTAATATTAGGCTGAAATGAACATATTCAATCAGAAACAGAAAATTAAATTCTTATAGGATCCTGGGTTGCTTTACTGAATGCAATAAGGAAACATTTTCCTTCTTCCCTTGTGTTTTGTTTGTATTATCCCTTCTTCTGTATCCTAGTCTCTGAAAATCAGATAGTAAAACAGACCAGATTTGATTCAGTCATTAATATAGTTGTCTCAATGGTCAGTCTTTACCTTTGTCAAAATTGCAGTTAGTTTAAAAACCAGGAAAAACTAAAAAGAAAAAAACTCATAAAGACTACATATAGATCACAGTAAAAGAAGAAAAGATATTGATTTAACCAATAAAAGGTAGTCTAGCCCCTATGCATTTAAATCCTCCCCCCAAATTATAAACAAACAAAAAATCTCCCTCTAATTTCTCTGTAAGTGTAACTCTATGCAGTGTACAGGCACTTCAGAGAGGCGCCCAGATGTTTTTATTTCCCAAAAACAAGATAGCAGAGCTTCCCCATAATGTTTTTTCAGTAAGACAATTCCATCAGGGAACCCCCATGGGAATCCACTTCCCATTAATACCTCTAAAGTGCTTCCCTATCTATGTCATACACTTGGGGTAGACACCCTGCTGCCCTCTTTTGCAGTCTGTGAGGTCTTTCTTTTCCATATCACTCTGCAACCTATAAATGCTTATTATTCCTCTCTTCACCTTTGTAACTGTTTGTTACTTAAAATAAAAAATTATGTATAGAAAAAGGTCAGCAAACACCATGTATATAATTTTGTACTTTGTCTGTTTACAGTTAAGGAAAAAAAAAATCACTTGTAACTTAAATGCCTGTATGAATGTTGTTCATTAGTTAAAAAGGAAAAAAAAAAGTCAATATTGTGTGAAAAGATCATGGAAAGGGGCTGCAAGATCTGGAAAAAGCAATGAGTATAGAAAAAATATTGTAATAAATGGTAATTTGGTTTTTCCCTCAAAAAAAAAAAAAAAAATCTAAGGCCAGACCAAAATTTTACTCTATTGATTTTAGTTGGCTTCATACGGAAGCATGTAAACCTTATTAGCACTGGATGTTATGTTTTGTTATTTGAGAGTTAGACCTAACTCATAAAATAACAATTAACATTATCTTACATATACAATGGATAACATATACATATGTTATCCATTGTATATGTATATATACATATACATGTTGCTTAAAAGTCATATACAGCTAAAAATACAGTTTAATTTTACTGTCACGTTATACTACAGGGTTTTGAATGATTATTTGTTGCAAAGTATCATATAAATATTTAACTAGAAATAACTATGCAGGTATTTTAGACATTTTTCTGAAACCATGCAATGAAACAGGACTGTCATGATATAGACTATTCCAAAACTATAAAACCAGCAAAGGCATACATTCTTGATGATAACTCATTAATGCTTGTAAGACATTCAGCGAATAATGGGAATATCCACAACTGGTAGTGAAAAATGATGGCAGATTAAAACTGATTATAAGATAAACATAATATTTAGAAAGTTCACTAAAATTATACATTTGAAAAGGACATTTTTTGCTTGAGTTTGTATGCCTTGTGCCTAATCCAGATTATACTGATTGGAGAAAGCTAGTAGTGTTAAAAGGTAAACTATACCTACTATGAGCAAATATGTATATCTTTATGCTTTATATGTGATCTATTTACTGTCTTATACGGGATGGGCTGTATTCCAATAAATTTAAGCCATTATTCACTGAGTTCAAGTTATGCTACTGGGGGTAATTTTTCTCATATTTTGCAGTTTTATCACTTATTGTGCCTACTAAGTCAATTCTGGCAATATACTGATAATGCATTACAGTTAGTCAGCTAGCCAATGTTACTTAAATGAGACTCATCCCATTAATTTCAGGATTATTATAGTGGTTTATGTTGGCCATAGACATCAAGCCTTATATGAGCAATGCCCAAATCACTAGTCTTTTCATGTATTTTCCCTAGGGAGACCTCCTATCATTAAAGGTGCCTGGTACCATGATGCTTGTCTATAAATTATAATTCTTTATAGAGCTGTTTTTGCTTTCTCTTAAACCTGTCATGCAACACATAAGTATATTTAATGACTGACTGCACAAACAGTAAGAATCTGTCATTAACAGATTCGTAACAAATATAATTACAAAAATTTTCAAGGAATACTATTTAAAAGGCAATTTACATTTACAAGAGCTTGTATTAAAAAAAAAAAAAAACAAGAAAAAAAAAAAAAGAAGTGAATTATTTTAGAAATTAAGAAGAAAAAAAGCCCAATAAACTTGAAAAGAGGGAATGAAGATATGTGAGTGACACATTTGTAAATAGGGGCTTTGTTATATTATGGAAATAGAGATTCATTCTTTTGGTTTCACGTCCAGATTTTTCTTATTTTCTATATAAATGATAGTCAGTTTTTAGACTTGGAAATTTGCCATTTCATATATATATATATATATATACACACATATACATATAGAAATCTTCTTTGTTATGGATTAGAAAAAATTAACAATAAATCAAATTCACAAATGCTTGCTAAGCAAAAACTGGCAGTTTTTCACAGCAAAAAAGGCTGGATTGATTTTGTGGTATCAAAACAAGCTATCTACACTTTCATACCTCAGCAGAGAAATAAACTAACATTACATTTCTACTGCTACAAGCTTGTGGTTTATATTTTTCATGTATGTTCCCTGGCTTAAGTTATAAGGGAGTAGTTGTTGAAGGAGTACTTCTGTGTATAATAAGTGTTCACAGAGGCAGGAATGATAAGTAGCAAATTTGCTTTCCATAAATTTAAATGTAGGAGTCCTACTTTTACAGATTTTTAAGCTTTATTTAATTTATCAACCAAAATTGACTGTGATGGATGAAGCAACTTTTATAATCCATGTAGCAATATATTTCACTAATATTAGTACTTTTTCTGTGAATCATCTGCACACCAGCAATCTGATCATGAACAACCAAAATCAGCAGGAAATGTGCTGTTGAAATTCTGTGAAAATAAAACATAGCAGAACACTGAAGCTGCCTTCCTGTTGCTGAAGATTTTTCTGCCACAGCTTCTTTTCTAGTTGCTTCTCTGTAAAGATACATTTATATGACACAGTACAGTGTCATGTAGGAAGAACCATACTGATGCAGAATAACTAATTATCAGTCATATTAGCCTGGAATTGTGCCATATCTCATATCAGTAGCACTTCTGGAACCTCTGCTACACTGCTACACTGCGGAGCATCAGGTGACATGCAATCTGTGAGCCAATCCTCTCCACCTACCAAACATTTGCCTAGTGTTCAGAGTCCTATTGAATAGTCATGCTTTGTTTAATAAGTCCCAAAACATTATCACACTGTTCTGTTAATTCTCAGCAGTCATTGCTGTTGCTCCAACACTATGGCATTAACTACTTATATGCTTTTCATTTGTAGCTTAAATACTTTTCCAGATAATGAGTTGAACTGATGAACCAGGCCATAAGTACTAATTTATTCCTTAAAACAATTCCTGTAATATGCAGTTTGGAAACTATACTTTTTCTTAGGAAAAATAAAATATGTAAACTGATAACCATAGTTCCTTTCCCAATTTTTTTATTTGCTCAATTTTCTGCACTCAGGAAAATTGTTTTATGTAAACCAGTGTGACTTAGAAGGCTTAGTACCAGACAAAAATACACTTTTTTTTTTCTTTTTAATACAGGTGATAGTAAAAGGGTTTTAAAATCATGCGGAAAATAATTTAAAATCATGAGGAAAATAAGCTTAGTAAGCCCTGGAAAAATAAATACCTTAAGCACATGAAGAACTAGTACTTGCTAGAACTGCACCTGTGTAGCTAGTACATGATAAATGATATAATTGTTAGATGTGATGATTGTTTAGTAATTAAATATAATTACTGTTTAATCATAAGAATAATCATGAGAAACTGTGGTCAGGGACCTAAGAAAGATCACAAGAAACTCATGTCAATGTATACAATATAACAATATAGGTTTAATAATTAATATGTAAGGTATATAATGATAGAATATAAAATATGTTCAGCTTGAAAGCCATGTCGGAGTCAGATTTGGGTCTGTACTCCTGATTCCCAAAGCTCTTAATAAAAGCACCTGCATATAATCATATCCCATGATTATGTGTGTTTCCAAACACTAACACAGGGTCTCAGGAGTAAAGGGCTGGAGCAAGGTTTTGGGGATCCAGACTGATCTTTCTTCTTTCAGAAGGATGAGTCAGCAGCATTAACTTCTCTGACTGGTTTTATTCTGCCTTCTGAAGACTGTTGCATTTTGGAATAATGAAAATGTAAGCTGTATGTAACTGAACTCCTAAACTGTCCCTGGTTTAGAAACCTTTAAATCATACTTATATGTCAATACATTCAGATGACAGTAAACTTCCTTTATGCATTCTAGAGACAAGTAGAAACGGTCATTGACTATGTAAGCAGATGTGGATCTTTCATTCTTATCTAAACTTTTATCTCAATTGCCTAAAGTTAGTTAGCTTCCCAAAGTATGAGAAAAAAACATTTCAGTATTTTCCTTTAACATGGAAAGGTAGCAGAAATTTCAAACAGTGAAATTTCACTGAAAGGAAGTGGCAACTCCTGCACCTAGGGAGGTTTAACCCCAAAGTTTGGGTACATGCTCGTGGAAAGGAGAATGAAGCAAAGGGTCTTTTCATTGACACCCAGTGACAGAACCAGTGGCATACACTCTAACACAGAATATTCTTCCTGAACATCAGGAAAGATGAGAGCGACTGATCACTGGCTCAGGGAGGTTGTGGAGTCTCCATTTCTACACATATCCAAAAACTCTTTGGATACAGATCCTGTAGGAGTGGAAGGCCAGACCAGATGATCTTGAGAAGTCCCTTTCAACACAAATATTCTGTGGTTCTGTGTATATTAAAATATCAATTGGGTCTTCTAAATTTCTAGTAAGCCGGCTGTCTAGGCCTGCAGACACCTAAAACTCCTTCCTGTTCACATCTGTACAATGCCTTCAGTCTCAACAGTCCTACTTAGAGCCTTTACACTGGCATGATTTCAAATCCAAATTTTCTCTGCATTGGAATGGGCTAGAGCCAATGGAAGTGAGATATTTTATATGTACAATGTAGTTCAGGGGTTATAGAATTATAGAACCATTTAGGTTAGAAAACAACTTTAAGATCATAAAGTGCAAGTGTTAGCCTGTCACTGCCAGTTCTACCACTGCCAAGTCTAAAAGTAACACACCAAACCATGTGTCTAAGTTTAAATATGTCAAGGGGTGGTGACTCAAGCTCTCCCCAGGCAGCCTGTTCCAAGGCTTGACAACCCTTTTGGTAAGGCAATTTATCCTACCTCTCCGCAACTTCCTTTCAGGTAGTTTTAGAGAATGACAATAAACAACCAGGTTTAAACAATGCCAGCTCCCTCAGCTGCTCCTCATAAGATTTGTGCTCTTTGAACTTTCACCATCTTTGTTGCTCTTCTCTGGACATGCTCGAGCACCTCAGTGTCCCTGTAATAAGGGGTCCAAAACTGAATACAGCACTAAGGCATGACCTCACCAGCGCCAAGTACAGGGGGATGATCACTGCCCTGCTCCTGCTGGCCACAGTATTGCTGATACAGGCTAGGATGCCAAAGGCCTTCTTGGCACACACTGGCTCATGTTCAGCTGGGTGTCAACCAGTCCCCCAGATCCTTTTCTCCTGGACCTCTTTCCAGCCACTCTGCCCCCAGCCCATAACATTACATGGGGTTGTTGTGACCCAGTGCCTGGCCTTGTTGAGCTTCTCCCAATTGGCCTCAACCCATTGATTCAGCCTGACCAGATCCCCCTGCAGAACCTTCCTGCCCTCGAGCAGATCAACAATCCTGCTCAACTTGGTGTCACCTGCAAATGTACATTTGATCCCTTTTTCCAAATAATCGCTAAAGATATCACATAGAACTCACATTAAGCTATTAAACAGAACATGTAACTCAAAGGCCGCAATACTAGTCTCATATCTACTCTTTTAATTACGTTTAAGCTCTACCTTAGGTCCCCATCTTTCCTGAAACTGTACTTGGAGGCACTGTCCAGACTTCTATGTTCAAATCCATGTCCATGTCCATGTCCATGTCCATGTCCATGTATGAAACCCACTGTGAACCTACCATCAGGAAAGCACAACATTCAGTATCTTTGCTGGATTTAGATGCTGATTTTTTTAAACAATTAATTTTAGAATTTCAGACTCCATTATAGTTTCATATTAGTTCAAGACTTTTGTGGGTTTGATGTTGAAATCATAAAGCTACTCCTCACACTCTAAAGATGATATTGACATAATGTGCCCATATCCACCAGTTCATGCATCACCATTCATCAATATCATTCTGAAACAGAAAACCATGTTATTCATACAATAATTATTTTAATCAAAGCAGAAGTGGGGCAGGGAGAAAATAATTTACCAACTCCTCTGCCCCCCAAAAAGACAACCAAAAAAAACCCCACCAAACCAAAATCAAAAAACACCAATATGCTTTGCTGCTCAATATTTTTCCTATGCCTCTTTCACCAGTTTCCTTTTTTTTTAATATTGCAGCTGATGTCTGTCAAACAAATTAATTGACATGGCAAAATATGTGCAAGAGAAGTCACTCAGTTTCAGATAATAAGCTTAGATACCACACACCTGGCATTTTTTGACCTTTTAGGTATATTCTTTTAGATTCTTTTAGGTTGGATAATTCAGGAACAATCTGTCTTTAATAACAATATTCCCTGTAGTATACTTAAGTAATGTTAAAGGCACAGCACAAACTGACAAAAGCAAGGCAATTTAAAGTTATGATGGATACTGCCTTTCACTTAGCCTATTGTGCACAGTTACAAGTATTGCAGAACAAATCATTCAGTGACCTGAGAGCCTCCCTGTAATGAGTAAGTATAATGGAACAAGTCAAGCCTGGAGTATTATCCTTCACACTGATTTTTCCCTTGCTTTTGTCAGTGTCTGTGATAATTTGGCTTTTAGCCTGTTAATTTTCTCCATTTACAAAATGCTCCCCATGGAAGTAGTTGCCTGCCATGGGGATATGCAATATGAGACTTCTTAAAATATGTATTGTTTAATTATATATCAAGGTACCAGTAGAGCAGCAATTACTATTTTATATTTCAATGACTGTTAAACTCTACACCATTTTCTACTATGACTTTCTCTCCTGAATAACCATATTGCAGACAAATCAGAAATGGGATTTTCCATATGTTTGAAGTTACCCAGTTAGTAATCCTAGAGTATTACTTGTCATAATCAATAACTCTAACCAGAATGTAAGTTAATTTTGTGAAATAAATGTCCACTTACATTGATGAGATTGGCTGTTGACACTGATTGGCAGACAGAAGTGTGTCTTTTTGGCAGAATAGAAATGTAATAGTTATTGAAAAATGTGAGCAATAAAAAGCTACTGTTCTTCTTTAAAATCTAATAAATACAAAGAAATCTATATCTAAACTTGTTCTATCTTGTTTAGGTACCAAGGGGCTTTGAATGAAAACAAAATAGAAAAAGTGTTTTGCTTCCCTAGAAGAGGAAAGAAAATGGACAAAATAACTCCATGATTTTTTCTCCTCTAATACACACACTTTTTCCTCTATCCATCTGCTATGACACCAGCTGCACTTGGTGCCTATTGTATATGGAGTGTATATGAATATTAAGAAGGAACAGGTAAGAGAATGCATTACGTGTTGTCAGTTAGTTATGGTAGGAGACAATCAGTTAACAGATTTGCAGAGACAGGTGGATCTTCTCAGGAGAATCAACGAGTTTAGGAGGAGCTGGGATGACACATGGTTGCTGTTAGTCTCAGCAGGAGTGACAGCAGAGGGGGAGGAGGGTTGGCTGTGCATGCAGCAGGTAGAGCTTGGGGCAACATGCCCGTTGTTTTCCTGTGCAAGACATTGATAGCCAGACTAAGGAAAAAAAAAAAGAGAGACCATTGCATAAAGTACTTTTGTTGTTTAATTACATTTGAATGGCTGTGTATCACAATGAAAATGTAAAATAAAAATAATTAAGGAAAACACTAAGAGCTATTTTCTTGCAGTGATGTAAAAGAAAAGATCCTTTGCCAGACCTCATAATTAACAGACTTTTTTTTCTCTGGGAAAGGCCCTTGCACGTCTTCTTTCCCTGGCTACATATCCTGAGACCAGACCTACTTAATTTGTATGAGATAATTGAAATTATTTGTTTATTGGGCTCCTTTAAAGCCTGCCCTACCTAATTCTTCTGTTCCTTTTTTGATCTATGTAAAATAGAAGCACTTTCATGATGTATGGACACTTGCCTGTAGTCCTTGCTTTGAAAAAAATAGCTCAGAAGGTATCACATCTTCATGATCATCCAGTCCTTCTTCACCCCTTGAAGAGAAAAAAACAGAGCAAGAGAACCTGAACACTTACACAGTATTAGTAGGACAATGTAGTTCTTTTTCCTGATCATTGCTTAGCAACTTCAATAAAGTTGTAGAGGTTTTAGCAACCATCTTTCACTGTCAGAAACAGTACAGCTCTCCAGAACAAGATTTTAAAATCTAGTTTCTCTAATTTAAATGTTCCTGCCCCAGGGATTGTTGTTCCAGTTGTGATAACTTCTTTAATATGTGGATGGAGTCTTGCAGCTTAATTCCCTGCAATGCAGATACCTATTCAGATTCTGTTGCTGGTTGCATTACCTCAGACATACTTCCATCTTTTTTCTAAGGCTCCTAAGTTAGAACAGTCAAAAACCATTGCTAGTGGAGAGGCACAGAAACATTTGAAGATATTTCAACACTTAGGTACCCTGAATTGTGTTGCCAGGAAAAATTGCCCAAATAGCTTAAATGGAATTAAGATCAAAGCAGTTTAGTGATTTATTAATGACATGTAATTATCCAGAAATCAGTGAGCTATACATTCAGGATCAATATCAGTAATACAACAGTTAAGCAACAACGCTAGACACTTACAAAATGCTAATAAGCTCCTACAAGTTTCTAAACACCCTTTCAGTAACAAAACCTTCCAAAATTTTTGTGCCCCCCTACAATTCTCCAACACTGCAGCCAGAGGCCAGTGGCATCCCTCTCTGGCAGTACAGTTTTTCCAGTTGCTTACCTCCTGTGGGAGATGTGAGCTCTCCAGCTGTGTGACAAAGCCTCCTACAAGGTTGTCTGTTCCTAGAAGTGAGGTGGTGCTGAGTACTGGTCACATGTGTCATCTCACTGTGGTTCCAGGCCCTTCCCCAGCATCGCTTTGTGGTATTGGGCTGCCCTGTCTGGGCTGCAGTTGGGTCTTTAATGTGACCATTTTGAGTGCAAATACCCTCCCGACCACTTTGGCTACATTCAATCTCCATGTGCACTGAGCTTTTAATTTCTAAGTTATCCTGGCTATCTGCCAAGGGAGTGTGCACGCACCCTCACAAAACACCTGCTGAGAGTTCCCATCTCTCTCACTTATTAGCATTTGAAAAAGTGAACAGAAACTGGGCTTCACCTGTTTTAGGCATCTCAGTTATTTTTGCTACTGTGAATGTTGACCAATGTGACTAATCATAAACCAGAGCTGTCACTCTCAGTAAGTTCAACTGGAAAGGTGCCTACTTATTTCAGGATCAAAATTGATTCATGAAAAGTAAACTAACATTTTGACTCTAGAAAGTCTGATTTGCACATCTGATGGTACACTGTGGTTCTAAACATCATCATTTTATAAGAAAACCAATTTGAAAATGTTATGCGGTATTTTCTTTGTAGCGGAAGTACTAAGATTTTAATTCTAGCTGTGACCCCGATTCAAAGCTTCTAACTTTTGAATTTATTGGCAAAGTCTGCCAAAAATTGAAAGTCTTCTCTGCAGAAAAGCCTGCTTGCTGTTGCTTTCACTTTCAGTCAAAGCAGTGCAAAGATAGTAAGTATATGAAGTAATGAGCAACTTTTCTCTCATATCTGTTCATATAAATATTGGCAATATCTTCACAATTTCCAGATCCAAACCTTGGTTTTCAAATCTCCAATTTAGTGGGTAAACATCCAATTCCTATGCAGGACATATCAAAAGATCTTTGAACCTAGTGAGAGTCATTAATAACATTTAGAACAGCCTAAGGCCCTTCTTGGAGTGTCAATATCTGATTTGGCATGTATTCTCAAGAAAAAAAAAAGGAAAAAAGACTAATGCCTTAAATTCTTCTCTTAATACATTTCTTCATTGTTATACAGCTAGAAATATGTGGCAATACAATATAATTAAGAAATGAAGGGTAGGAAGACATTTGTTTATATCTTATATTTAGCACAGCAGCATTTTTAACTGTAGGATGAACTGAGTTTTAACCTATTCATTTCAGCTAACAACTTCCTTTATTACATAAAAAATAAGAATGATTTTAGGCATAAATGTTAGTGTTTGTTAATATCAAGACCATATAGACTAGGTCTTTAAATGTATTCTGCTTAACTATTTTCATGATTAGTTCAGTGAAAAATAAAAAAAGGGTACTTAATAGAGGTTGTCACTGTCATTGCTAGAAGCGATTGCTCTTAAAAATATAAAAATATTAAAAAGCCAGCTGAAAGCATTGTTATGTAAAAAGACTATAATGTGAAGATTAACATCAAGATTGTACAGCACTAATGGCACTTTGCCATTTAAGTTGTCTGTTTATAATATATCAGAGATAATATTGGCTTCTTTGGAATTTAGATATACCTCCCAAACCTCAATAATATTAAATAACTGACTTACACAATTTTTTCTCTTCTCAGTATCAGTTGTTTCAGCACCACTAGTATGTGTCTGTCTATATCCCATTTTTAATAATCTTCCTTTCTCTCACCCAAAACCAGTTTCCAATGCAAATGGATTCCTGTATAAAATTATACCCCTGTACACACATTGCTACTTCATGTTCTCAAAGACATGTTGTCATTTCTCATATTATCATTAACAGGCAAGTTCAGCCATATGAATATATCCTATCATATCCTTTCTAGTGCCTTAAAGAAAAACAATCATGATGTAATGTAATGTAAATATACGTTTTGTCTTCAAAATAGCAGAAACTCTGATCCTTATTTCAAAATTAATATTTTAATTACTGCAAAATTTTTAAAAGTGGAAAAAAAAGGAGGGGTCACAGTCCACAGAAAGACCTGTAGACACTCTCATAATTGCTATACTGACCTGATACTGTTCTCAAAAGAATGTTAAGAATTTCCTCAGTTCAGAAGAAAAAAAATTGAGGAAAAACTTAATAAGAGTGTAGTAACCTCTATTAAAACAAACATAAAATTTTATGGATGTTATATATATAGCATTTTTACAGTAACTGTTTCAGAAGCTCCTGGTTTTGAACTGGCAAAAAAGACGCTATTGACTAATGTTTTCATAACTAATTAAATGGATTAGGATAAAGCACTGAAGTGACAGAGACATCTTAAAAGGGTAAAGTCTACTAGTTCATTCTCCTCCTGGTACAATATCATTTCAAAGTATGTTATTCACTCTGGTTTTAAATGGCTTAAGCAATAAAAGCTTTATTACACATTTGACACAGTTTTGTAACTGGAAACTCTAGCATGGTTTTCAGAAAATTGAACTATATTCTTTTTCTTTTAATACTCCTTACACTACTCTAAAAATGCCCTTTTCTTCTACTCTTTGAAGCAGTAATTTGTATATTGTTATCCTACCCTTAATGAACAACTTGATCTCACTTTTTTTTCCTGATTCTCCTGGTTATTCTCAATACTTACAGTTCCATGACTGCCAGTCCTCTAACTTTTTGTTTCTGGTATCTCTGTTAACATATAAAAGATATAAATACTAGTGATAGCCTGTTTGGTTTTTTTTGAGGTTTTTTTGTTGTTGTTGTTTTTTGGGGGGGTTTTTTGTTTGGTTGGTTGGGGTTTTTTTGGTTTTTTTTTTTTTTTTTTTTTTGGGGGGGGGTTTGAACCATTATACCTGAAAGTCAAAATGTTCTGTAGTGTATACTCATAAGTTCTTCCTAGGGCTTTCTCATTATTTTTCTATTCATGTGGAAAAGAAGAAAGGAGTTGTTGGCCAAACTTTTGGAATGTGAATAAACCAACAGTGAAAATAATCTGAGTCATTTTATGCTTGTTCTTTAATCACAGATTTGTAGTTACCTACAAAATTTTGTAGGCCTTTGGAAAGCATAAGTGCATATATATGTATGCATAGATATGTGTTGTGTGATCACACGTATTCATGAGCTCAGTTAAATTAAGAAAGTGGTGGGAAATTGGATAAGCCTACGTGCAAAGTCTTACGCCTTTTGGATACTTAAAAAAATTCTATTTTTATTAAGCAACTAAATCTAAATAAAATAAAAGAAAGAATGACAACAAAGAGAAGCCCAAACCCATGAACTGAATTTAGAACAAAGAACAAAACTCATTAGAGGACACACTGAAAAATATTACAGAGATGGAAAGACTTCTTTTTTACTGTCTAGCTCATGAATTCATTTACTCTCCTCAGAGAATAGAACTACAAACCTCTTTCTTTACTTACTCTGTAACATAGACTGGATTGAAGTTTAAATTCCCTTTTAAATAAGGTCTTTTGATTCACATCAATAAATAGTAGATAAAAGTAGAATATGGATGTTATATTCTGATTCTTAGTTTACACAGGTACTTAGCCACCAGGTTACCAAACCATTCTCTTTTTCACATATCTAAATGCTTCTTAAAATTTAAGAAGCCCAGATTAAAGGGTATTGGAGGACAGAGTTGCAGAATGATCTAAGTTTATTTTTTAATCTCACCTGAAGAATTTGAATATCTTATTCTTGATCTCTTAGTAATTTTTAATAATTTAAGACTGTCACTTTCTTTGTTCTCTCTTCTTTTTTTTTTTATTTCCTATCTGAATCGGTGCTAAGAATTATCTAATTTTTGCATCTTAATTGCAAGCTAAGTGGTTTTTTTTTGTCCAGTAACTTTTCTAGCTGGTTTAGCAGATAAAGCATCAAGGATGGGCAAGAAATCAAGCACAGAAAAGAGAACATCAGGACAGATATTAAGATTTTGTTGCCTTTGAAATTAATAGGACAACTACATCACCAGACTGGCTGGAAAGAGGCGCTATAGAAAGGACCTGGACGTGTTGGTTGACAGTCTGCTGAACATGAGCCCATGTGTGCCCAGTTAATCAAGAAGGCCAAAGGCATCCTGGCCTATATCAGCAATAGTGTGGCCAGCAGGAGCAAGGCAGTCATTGTCCCCTTGTACTTGGCACTGGCAAGGATACACCTCAAGTTGTGTGCTCAGTTCTTTGGCCCTCACTACAAGAAGGACATTGAGGTGCTGGAATGAGTCCAGGGAAGGGCAACAAAGATTGTTAAGGGTATAGAGAGTAAGCCTTATGAGGAGCAGCTGAAGAACCTGTGGTGGTTAAGCTTGGAGAAAAGGAGGCTCAGGAAAGACCTTATCACTCTCTACAACCACTGGAAAGGAAGGTGTAGCCAGGTGTGAGTTGGCCTCTTCTTCCAGGTAAGTAACAGAACAAGCGAATATAGTCTCAAGTTGCACCAGGAGCAGTTCACATTGGATATCAAGAAGAATTTCTTCATGGAAGGTGGGGCTGAGCATTGGAACAGATGTCCCAGGGAGGTAGTAGTCACCATCCTTGGAAGCATTCAAGAAATGACTGGACGTGGCTGTCACAACCCATTCCATAGGAAGTGCGGTGCTCCTTGCAAAGTTTTGTACACTTGTCAGGCTGACCAGAGGCACCAGTCCCTGTGCCATGTTCCATAAGGACCTCTTATGGTTTTTATTAAAGAATTTTCAATTATGCATCTTCCTAGAGAACCTTCTCACTAGTGAACAAGTGAGAGTCTGTGCTTGCAGGGTAAGAGTTATCAAATAGTCTCTGATTTGCATAACTATTAGCTTTTTTGAAGAATCCCAATGAGCCCCAGATAGTCTCGTGTGAAATATGAAAATTTTAATATGAGCAATGAAAATAATCCAAACTGTCCTTGTATCATAGTGATATTTCTCTGATCTTTGTCTAACCAGGTCAAGGAGTGAATGTGTCTTCCTCTGGAAAATGGTCCTGAGATGAAATTCCACTTTACAGATCATCAAGACTACACCAAACAATTACCCAGATTGGGCCAATCCAGAGCCAAAGCTCATATTCTCAAATTAGCATGGGTCTTTAAGTCATCTAGAGTAGTCAGCAGGCAAGATTTATCGTGGATGTCAGAACTATGGCAGATATCCAGCAGCCCTTTCTCAAAGATGGCTGGTTTATCTCCTTAAAGAACATATGGATAAAGCACATATGGATGCAGAATGTAAGTTTAGAGAAGAACTATCTTGTAACTAAGAAAGTTTCTTCACCTTAAGTAGGTACCACTATAATGTCAGAAGCATATTTCTGAAAAATTACTTCAGATGACTTTCCAAATTGCATAGAAAAAGCACTGTAGGTGTTCAGCTACTCTTTCAAGTGACTGTGTCAATGTGTTTAGCCATTAAGTAAAAAGTGCTAGGCATACAAAAGTGAGAAAGGCTGTATATAGAGGATTGCTAAGATTTTAAAACCAAAAGGACTGTTAAAGTTCCTTAATCTTATTTATTTTATATAACACGGACAACAGAAGCACACTTAGCAACTGTGTTGCTAATTTCTTTTTGATTTTTTTTTTTTTAAGTAGCTTAATTTTCTAACTAAACTCAGTAGTGAAGTCATTGTTTTCCTAGGGACGTTGTTCTGTTTAGATGTCTCTGAAATGACCTTTATACCTAGTCTAATTTAGCTGACTTTGCCTTCAAACCACTGCATCTCATTTTGCCTAATGCCATGAAGCTTCTCAGCTAGACATTTGTAGATTGTGATGAAGTCATGTCCTTGAAGAAATTCAGTACACAGAGCTTTTGCAGCTTCTTCGCATGAGCCATTTTCTTCATCCTTCCTCATTCCAGTTATTATTTTCAAAAGCTTCTAAAATTGCAATATCTTTCCTAAAGTACAAGCACCAGAACTTTTCATAGTAGTCAAGCAATAGCATCATTAATCTCATCTTGTGGTGCAGAAGTAGTATTTTTCTTCTTGCACAGCTGGTGATGCATCCTAATTTCTTAATCACATCTGGGTAAATGAATTCTGTTGATTATCTTCAGAACAGTACTGATGCAAGGTTTCACATGTGGACTTGAAATGTAGATACTTATGAGGATGAAAGAAGGAGGTGAAAAGTGAGAGGCAAAATTGGAAGCAAAGATGAGCATGAAAACCTTGGGAAGATCACGTTAACTGTAGTCAGTGACAGCAGGGAAGGTAGGGTTATAGGTGTCAAATGCCACAGAAGTGTAAAGGTTGTATGTCAAAATGCCAGCTGAATTCTGCACTATAAATTCTTCTTTCATTCTAATTCTTGAAAGCAGTATAGGAAAAATAAACCTCACAAATAAACCTCACTTTCCAGTGCACAGGTAAAGGAGAAAGATGACTTCCATGTTTTTTCATAGTCTAGAGAGATTGTAGCTTGAATAATCACCTAGTTGTTAGATCAGCTCAAATCACACTAGTGTGATCTGATGTTTATTCTGACAGAATCTTTCACACCTTCATCTTAAAAAGTAAAGTGTTAAAATGTACTTCATTCTACTAAATAATATGTCTCACTTTAATGTGCTTACCTGGCTTACCTCTTTATTTCTTAATTGCCACTTTTTCTATTCTAGTAATTTTTAGTAATTTTACTCGGTCTTCATTTATATTTTATTTTAAACTACCAATATAGACAGTGAATAAACTGGGGGTGAGATATATTCATGAAATCACAAAAAATTTCATCTATGGTGCCTAATTATTTCTCATCTAGTTTCTTATTGCAACTTAGTAGTAGACTCAATTATATGTACATGAAATATGGATGCCTTTCTTTATGAGAATCTTTTTTTAAACCATGAAATCATATGATGCAAAGTCAAGTACTCTACAGAAGCCTGAATATTTTATTCATCATATTGTCCTTTATCAACCAACCTTGTAACCTCATAAAAAACAGTAAAGAGTTTGTATAAGATGGGCTATTTTCCATTAAACTGCATTGGCTTACATTAATTTGAATGCTACCAAACTCTTAGTTATTTACTGATTACATCCATGACATGTTTTTTATACCTGTCTGAGACTGATATCAACCTAGCTGTCCTTTAATTTCCTCTCCTATAACCTTTTAAAACACCAGTACAGCAGTTCATCTGTTTTGAAACCCTCTGTGTGCGTTTCATTGTTACTGTTTGAAAATGTCTATTTTAAACACCTCACAGACAGTTGTGGATAATTCCTTGGGGGTTTTTAGATTTGAGTCTTCTAGTTCTGCATTTAAATAAATACTTAACTTCATTAAAATTTTAGTGTCCTTTGCAATACATGTAATTATCAATATCAAACCTGATATTTATTCTTCTGTCTTGTTCCAGGGGGTTTTTGTTTTCATTGTTTTCCTACTGATGCTCAACAGAAACACATATTAAATAACTCTGCATTTTTTACATCATGGTACATGATTTTGTTTAATATCTGTATCAGTAAATATCACTGATTGTTGTGGCTCTGGTGTAACATACATCAGGACAGAGGTACACATTTTTATATATATTTCACTCATATTTATTTTAGTTACTCTTATCAACTGTCTGAATTCCTTAGCTATCACTGTTTGCCTTTGTTTTTTTAAAATATACATTTGTTCTTTCAAAATATGATACTCAAAAGATGCAAAAATCTTTCTTTATAACTCAGATATTTTTAGTAAATGTTTTCTGAAGAAAAAATATGTTTGGGACACTCAACAAAACATCTTAAACACGTTTCAATAATAACTATTTATGTGTGGGTGTAGTCAGTGCAACCATGCATATATGAATATAAAAAAAGAAAGAGATTTTATCCCATTTCTCTTCATCCAGAACTTCTCTTCCAGTTTTAGATACTGAATTTTAAAAATACACCAGGGTTATACACTACTTCTTAATATGTATTATTTTTGCATAGGTATGGGAACTAGATATTCATTTAGCCATGCTTCCTAAAAGTCCAAAAATAGTAGAAAATATTTATCTGATCCAATAAACTAGAAGAAATAAATTATATGGAAATTGTAGAAAGCAAGTGTTTACAGTAGATGAAGGCTATTTATGTAAAGAAAAACATGTACAAATATTGAAGAGGGAGTAATATACAGCAAAACTGATGAGATTCATTAAGGGCAGGCTATGGTTTTTTTGAACATTTTTTGATGTTTCACCATAAATTTACCTTTATTAAATATCAGCAGTCTCACTTAATAAGAAAAGAAGTAAGGAACAAGTAAGAAAAGAAGAAGGAACAAGTACAAGAAACTCAATTATGTAAGAATATGGGTCCCTGAACTCAATACTACTTGCAGGTGAATTGTCTCAGTCTACCTGAATTGCCTAAATCACTGGGAAATAGTTTTAGAAATGAAGCGAGAGCTCAGCCTTTGCAGAGGGGATGATAAATCAGACTTGTAAACGTGCAATTTTGCTACTGTCTATGTTAGTCTTTGCTATTTTTTCATACTGAATGTGAGACAGTCTTTCATATGAGTGAGAAGGAAAATGGAAAGGGTGAAAAAAATTATCTGTTTTTGCATTGTGTGTACAGTTCCCTGTTCAAAAACTGCATTGATACATTCACTGAATACATAATTGTCTCTTATACTTTTAACATGACGCAAAATTAAGAAGTTTACATTAAAAATTCTTACCTAATTTTCCTTTAATTCAGAATTAGGATTCAAATTTTTATTTTGACTATAGTTTTCTACAGTCGCTGTGGTGCTTACAATTCATCCTATCTCAAAATAGTAAAGCAAAACAACAGAGGGGAAGGTTATACAACCTTTTTAAAATATCTCTTTTTAATTTAAAAAATAAGTCTAGTATATTAGAAACTGTAAATAAATGTGTTTTCACAACCATTCAAGTATCTTAATGGCGGTAAAATTAAGGCACATTTCTAGCACAAAAATAGCCTTCTACAACACAGTGCATCAGCAACAGTTCAGTCCAAATGTTTTAGATAATTAATCTCATTTTCCCTCTGCTTCGTTTTGTGTTCTATTAGTTTTCTTATTCAGACTTTCAAGTCACAAATCTAATTTAAAGCCTCACAACTGGTCTAATGTGGTAATGTGTTCCAAGTGCGTGCAGTGCCTAGCAGTGAGGGATAGGGACAGAATACTAATTTGCCTCCCAGTGTGCACGGTGCTCAATAAATAAATAATATATTACCTGTGCTCACCATTACTTGACTACGGAAAGTGTCAAAAGCAACAGAAAAGTTGGATGCAAGTTTAAGGCATGTAACAGAAAATAAACTGAAGCAGGGATGGGTAGGGGAGACAGAAGGAAAGAGGAAAGCAGAGGGAAAGAACAGTCTTCCACAGAACAGCAATTATTCTGTTAAAATGGTTAACTATAGCTGCACAGATAATGCATATTAGATATATACTGATTAATGGTTAAATATTAATTATTTATTTGTAAGAATTTTGCCTTCTGTGTGTTCTCTTATTTCTCTATAGAGAAATGTAGAATTCTTTTATATTGTTCTAACTTCTGTTTGTTTAATTATTCCCTTTCAGAAATACTAATTTCTTTCTTTTTCAACACATTGATTTTTTTCTTTTGTTTGACTTTGCTTCCTTACTGTGTGTAGAGGTTGCTTTATTTTTGGAGCTTTAGTTTCATATACCTGAAAACTAAACTATGCACCAGTTAAATAATGGTAGAGTTACTGAGTGTCACTCTGATCTTCTGTGCCATCATCTGAACTTCTGGAAACTCCACTGTAATCAATGAAGACACGCTGGTGCAAAACCTAGCACGTGGGAGACTAAATTCAGAGTGTTGATATTATAAAGAAGTGTGCAAGGAAGCGTGTATGTACAACAGAAAGAGAGATGATGTCCTGGCATGTATGGTAAAATCAAAGTCTAAGAATAAAGTAAAGGATAGAAGGATAATGTGGAAGAAAAAAAAAAAAAAAGAAAATGTAATTCCCATGACACTGGCAATGTCTTGGAATATTAAAATATTATTTTGTATAAAATGTCATTACAATCTTGTTTAAATTTAATGCAATTTACCAGACCATAAAGAACTCCTTAGAATAAATGGCTGGTTTCCAGGCACAGCTACTGTGCTGCTGATTACAATACATCCTGACATTTATGACAGTTTTATAATTCTTATATTCTGTACCTAGCTGTGCTCTGAAGTGTCTCTACTTTGCTGAAGGCTTTCTCCTGGGAAATGGCTCTAAAGTTTTGTGGACTGTATGGACAATAAAATAGGTTGACAGGAAAACACTATTACTACAGAATACAAATCTGTTTCTATTTTGTGAATAAATATTAAAAATGAAGATTCAGTTTATAATGAACACTTGTGTGATTTATCATAACAAAAAATGGCATCAACTTGAGAAGATATTCTTATATGACTAAACTTACCAATATAAGTAGGGATTTGTCAGATCAATCCCTAGACCCTTCTATTGCAAGAGTAACCCTACTGATGGTTTTCAAAGACAAAGATTCACAGGAACACTAAGAAAAATGTCAGACCTAGATACAAGAAAAAGAACAGGTAAGAAGAAGTAAAACGGCATGAGAGAAATCTTACTACACAGCCTTTGACCTTATTGTGGGGCAGTACTCAAAACAGCATTTAACAGCATTTTTTTATAAATCGTTCAAATGTTTCATGAAAGATTTATAATAAAAAAAAAATATATTGATGCAATTCAAAGAATGATTTTGAGAAAGAGCAAGTTGAAGCATTTTTATAACTACTTGGGCAATACTGGCCTAATGTTTTCAATAAAAACATTGTAAAAGCTTTTAAGTGAAGATGTTATCAAAATTGGCATAATAATAATAAATTTATTTTTTCTATGAAAGACTTCCTATACCTGTCATCTGAAATGCTATAACATTTCCACTGAAAATTGTGCACCAACTCTACAAAAATATTTTGCATATTTGTTTGTGTTCACCTACTTTAACTTAGAGCTGCAAGCAGACAGCTGAAGTTCTGGCTTAACCATAAAACTTCAATTAGACATACTGTCCATTGAGCAGACAGATAGCAAGAGGGAGACAGACTGAAAGAGATTCAACCAGACTTAAAGGTAGTATAAATTATTCTGATTTCCAGGCAGCATGTTTATGCATGCCAATATTTAGGGTATAGATCCAAAACTCCATCCATTCCCGATAACACTATAGCCCTTTCAGTTTCCCCCTTTGATGTGAGGGAGGAATGCCTAAACACCAATGAGGAATCTTCTCCCTCTTCTGCTCTACTATCAGTGTTTAATGCAGAGGTTTATTACAGAGTTACTCCTGGCACCCCACTGGCCATAAACTGCTGTGCTAATCAAACTGTAGATTGTCCTCAAAAGGGTGTATTTCTAGAGTGCTGCTCCATGTCAGAGTTCTGGCTGTGAGACATAATGTAATCATCTGTAGTGCTGCAGAAAAACAGGTTTAAATTGTAATCACCAAAGAAACCCTGTATTAAATGACGTCAGCCTAGTCTATATACAGATGGAAGAAAGACCTCAGTGGACCTCTGTAGTATTTAAGGAGACACTATTAGTGAGTAATGCAGGAGTTGACAATTGTTCACAGCATTAGTACTGTCCAGACATCATGTTAGATGGCATCTTATTGCAAGAGATCCCATCTTTCAGATAAAAGAGAAAAACAAGGTGCTGAACAAAAGTGGTCATTACAAATTGTGTGGTGTTTCTCGTAATGTTCTCTTGGCCAAACTTGAAGTAGGGAATTACATTCTGCTTGCCTTAATTAACCTCAGGTCTGTGAAACATGTTTTTCCTTATCATCCTAACAGCTCTGTAATGATATTTTCCCCCATAGTCAATGGTCACAGACTATTGTCTCAAAGAAAAAGAAAAAAAACAGAACAAAACAAACAAAAAAAAACCCCCTACTATATACAATTAGTAAGAACATACAAAATAGGCAATAACTTAAAGGTATGGGCTTAATTAAATTGAAATTTTATAAACCACAACAGAACTTTCCATCAAAATTGTTTGATGACTATTCAGCAAACAAAGCCCATTATTTACACGTGCAGTATGAAATAAATATTCTAGAAAACCTAAAAAGAGAGCTGTATAATTTAATATATTTCAGTATAAGGTAAGGTAATAAAGGTAATGGAAAAAATTAGTCAGCTTCAGAGACAAATGCATACTTAAATCTCTATAACATCCTAACATACTAGTAAGATATGAGCATAGAAAAAGACATGCCTGCTTAGAGGCCACAAGGAGTTGGTTTGAAGAAGGTGCGATCAACAATTCAGATATTGCTATCCAACTCAAATTCATTCCAAACTGGAAATTTTTGTTTCAAAGGAAACCTTTTGATTCCCTCTGATCCCTGTAGTGCTAGTTGAAGCTGGGAAAAAACCCCAAAACCCCCTGGAAATATAGAGTTTCAGCTCTTTAGAAAATAAAAAAATATTTTATATTGCACTGAAATATTTAACATCAAAAATATTCTTGATCAGTTTACTGCACATAATATTAAAATACTGTAATTTTTATTCTAATACAAAAGGAAAGGATGGGATATTACATCAGTGGTTGATCTTACTGTTTGATTACGTCCATTCTTAAAATGTGCACATTTCTTTGTATTCAATAGCAGTTCTGTTTTTTATCTATTGAGCATTTGTCAATGTATTGCACAGTTGCAACCATTAGACACAGAGACCATAAGGAAACCATATTCCTTTATGCAATTTTTTATACCTATATATACATTTTATGGACAGTATCCATTTTGTGTATATTAATGCAAATGGAAAAATATTATTGTAGATATTAGCCACTTTCAGTAACTTTAAGGAACTCACACACAGGTTTCTAATTCAATTAACATTACTCGGGTCAGTCAATTAACTTTCTCCTCCTGCCATGAGCACTTCAATAATCTTCAACTAAATGAAGTAGTATGGGCCAAATTCACACTTTTGATTCTGAAATTAAAACAACAGGTATGGACATTTTTTTATTACATTTTTGTCAGTACTGCCAGACAGGTTATTCCCTTCAGGAAACCAAGAGGAAAGAAAAGGGACCAAATTAACAAAGAAAAAAAAAGGAAATAGAGAAAGCTGTCATTGAAACATAATTGCTGAGGCAGCAATGAAGGACTCAGAGAAGAGCCTCTGCAAAAGAAAATGCACTGTGCAATTCCAGCTCTCAGATGTGCTTAGTGAAGAATTTTCACATGGGCATCTGTGCTTGTCAGGCTTCATTTTTTGAACTGCTACCCAAGGTTTCTGTGTTACCAGCTGATAAAGTGCTTGTAAAATTTAATAGTTGAAACATACTTTACTCTCTGTCTGCTCTGTGGAATCCCACCACAGTTTGCCTCTTGCAACTGAAAAAAACTACAAAGCTTAATGCCTTGTAGGTTTATAAGTAATATATAAGTAAGCAACCTGCTTGTGACAGCTGTACAACTGAAATTTCATCTGGTCTATTGACTGTTTAGCTATGCAACCTCTCTGCTGCCTTAATAATGAATAATCATTATTCCATTAATGACGAAACTTCTCAGAATTCATCCTAACAGTTTGTATTTTGAGAAGTCTGTGAAGTTCTTGTCACATCTATTTCTATTTCTTGCTAATGGCACAGCACTTTTTGAGAAAATAAAAATGCAAGATGTTCCTCTTATTGAAGACTCTTTCACATGTTGAGTATATTTATTATCCTTCCATGGAAAGCCCCTGTAGGTGTAAAACTCCAAGGGACTTGATGACAGAAAGAGTTTGGTTTGTTTTTGGTTTTTTTTTTTTGTCTTCAGACTTGTGTAAGAAAGAACAATTTTCCTAGGGAGAAGAACAGGCATTTGTATTTAAGATCAAGGGGATTGAATGAGTTTAGGAATGAATGACTATACCTGTTGAATATTTTTTAAAAAATGTAACAAGAAAAGAACTGAAGTGGACAAATGCATATCATTTGGAGTATTAGTAATGGAACTGGAGTAATTAGTATTTTATCTTGTAATACTAGTTAAAAGGGAGGTTTATACTCATGTAGATTTAATTTCAGAGATGTATCTGGGTATACAAATAGTACTCAGGAAGAGATGCAATCACTCCTTAATCCCAGTTCTCTGAAAATTGCAGCTGAAATTATTTTTAAATAAGTATCCAATTTTAAGAGCTGTGCTATGGAAAATAAATGTTACCAAAACCAGACTATCTTTGTTGTCAGAGAACACATAAAAGCCAGCTAGTAACAATTTTTGGTCATTAAAAACCCCATGATACTTTTATAAGAGACAAAGTTTTAATTTTCAATTCTTAGCCCAAATCCAGCATGGGTAATTATATTCCTTCTATTTAAGAACTCACAGTTGTCCTTTTAATTGAGAACAGTATAATTTTCTTCTTCCCCTAAAAATCAAGACAGGGTGTGTTAACAGCCATGAGATTCTTATGCATGTGATAGCATTACACTTGCAATCAGTTCATATTTTAAACTCAAACAACGCCATACCCTACGGTTTAGAATCCAAACTTCAGGTCATATACATGAAGATACATTGTCTTCTCCATACATTTCCTTGGCTAACAGCTGAGGTAAATATTAAATGGCACCCACAAAACCATATGGAATTTTGTGAGCCACATGATATCAGCAGGAATCTTTACAGTGATTTCTGATGACTGTGGATTAGGTTCTTTTGGAATAGTAAGATAAAATAGGATGATAAGAAATAAAGATAGAATCCTTACTTCACTGAAACTGGCAACAATTTTTTGAGTTACTCCAATGCAGTCTTATTTTCACCCAAGGAGAGGTTTTATTTTGCTTTGGTTCATTTTAGCAGAGAATGAAAAAAAATGTTTTACGAGAAATTATGATTTCTGCCATCAACAAGTACTGTTAAATTAGTTTCATTTTGGCATTAGCATAGTCTGTGAAATCAAATCAGGTACTATGTAAACATAGGGTTTGAATAATGAAATAATGACTATAATTTAAGCTCTATTTTCTTGAAAGTAGAAGAAAAAAAGTATTTTCAGTCTGTGTCTCACAGGATTAGCATTTAAACATGGGGGAAAATTAGAGAGGACAGTAAAAATAATTGAAACTCACCTCCACTAGAAAAATATCAAAATTATCAGAAAAGTTTGTTCATGGTCTAGAAGTTAATAAAAGGACATCTGTTGAACAGACAAGGAAATAGATAACAGCATATTAATATTAAAAAAACCCAAAACCCCACCCTTCTTAATAATCTCAAATACTAATTGGGAAAAAAATAGATTAATGTGTAAAATTCCCCCCAAAGCACTTTATCAGTGGTTGCATTAGAAGTGTTTAATACAACCAAGAGCTTTAACGACAATCTCATCTGCCTGCTGATCCCAGTGGAAAGAATGGCAACAAATGCAGGAGAGACTCAAATATTAGTTCATACTTGATACTGTATCATAAATCACAAGAAAAACGTGCTGGAAACTATATGAATAAAGCCAATTATAGCATTAGAATCTGTTTCCAAGTACCTCAGGGGCAGTGAGAACAGATTATGTTGTGCATTGGTTCATTTGTCTACTTGTATGTACAGTAGAACCGGAAACATAATAAATACATATGTATCTTAGTTTAAAAAACAATTAGAAGAGATATTGAAATGCTCATTAAAACTAGTGTTGCTTAACAATTTAGCACAGAGTTGAAAGAAAACAGAATAGAAAGAGCCGAAGGGGCTTCTTATTAAGCCACATAAAATTCTGTTGGACGAATGCCCTTACAGCCAATCTGTTACCCCATTCCTTGATGTGGGGCATGTCAGGGTCATGTCAGAATCAAACGTGGGAAGGGAGGTGGACTAGAATATGCAGGGCTTCATCCATTCCTTAGCAGCCAAAGGAATCCCTGCAGGAAGCAGCCATGCAGCACGGCCCTTGTGCAGTCTTGTATTGAGCTTGAGTTTGGTTCAGACCCAGCGATACTGAAGACTTGGGAAGGATGGATTATTGCTTAGACTTTGCCAGCAGCAGTTGGCATTCTAAAACACAGAAAGAAGTACAAAGGTGATATTTAAAATTCTGTCTTTTTTTGTCTCCTTCATTTGTGATATTATGTATATAATTTACATAATATATATCGTAAAGAAAAGAGTTTGCTGTTAATTCCTTGTCTGTGCACTTATATTTTTTGAAAAAAATTACTGAAAAAGTTAGTATTTTATGTAACATCACAGGGTCGTTTACTACTTATACAAGGTAGTGTTACAAAGCAGTCACATAAAATTTGTTAATTTCATAATGAACATGAACAAACATCTAAATATTTTCTCTGAAATATTGAGTATAAAATGACAATTCTTTTACATTTAAATGTTTCATTTCTCCATGTATTTAGTATGATTTACACTTATTTATGTAGAGATGTGCTTATTGTATATTTACTGTTTTAGTCTTCTTAGCACCGTACTCCAGTAATTATAAACCTGTGAGAATATGAACTAGCGTGGCTGTTGCGGGCTTTTTTTTTTTTTTTTTTTTTTTTTTTGTGCTCACTGATAATCAAGGCATTATTAACAAAGCTCCACTTGTAGAATTTAAATAGTGTCAGAATTTGACTTGCAGATCTAAGGACGAATTTGCAAGGTTGACTGTCAGAATAGGTTTTCAGTTTTTTTAAAAACTTGTCAACAGTGTACACTTAAGACAGAGTTAATGAGAGACAACACACAGAGAATCCAATTATACATTTTTTACAGATTGCTCATTGGAGTATAAGTACGCTTTAATAGCATACACAAAGTCAAAGAGCTCACATAAGAATAGTCAAGATAATTGAGGACAGATTTATTCAGAGGATGCAGAAATTAAGGCATAGATCCTTATCTTAGAAGCTGCCACATGGGAATTACTTTTAGATTAGCTAGGACACAGGGATTGCAGGCAGGCAAGACAAGTGGGCAACATCAGAGATTAAGAATGGCACAGAAAAGCTGCACATTGGTCTATGTGAAAATAAAACTAGTCTTTTAAAACACTTAATACAGTTAGGATTTTGGATAAAAAAGCTGTCAGATCACACATCCCTTCACATGTACTTTGTATGTTTCCCTAAAGCTGTCAAGGCAAAACACTCTTATTTCATTTTTACTACTGGTCATGTAAGATTGCAGAAAATCTGGAAACAGAGTATTCTAGAGGTTTCTTCTGGAAAATGATATTTTTAACAGCCAACAATACTCTCCTTAATATATGTGAAGGGTACTGTTACTCTCAATCTAATTACTTAATAGTTTAATACTTTTGTGAAGTTTGAGTCTCATAACAAAAAGTGTCTAGTTTCCAAATTAGAAAAAGTAATGCCAACTTCCCATTCTGTTCTAGAATACTGCAGGTTTCTCAAGCACAAATTTGGTATTTTGTGGTCCCCGTGTGACTTTAACTATAAAATATACATTTAAATCCTTTATTGACCCAGAATACCAGATCTGCCCATATGTAGCAGCAGGTTTTCTGAGATTTTGACTAGATTTATAGAGAAAACTGCAATGTCTCTGCCTCCTATGTGCTATACAGTAGAGACAGATATTTGTGTTTGCACTTCTCTTTTCCTTCCTATGGTATGAGTTAGGTGATAGTTAGATCTTGCCTGGGAGTGTTTGGACTCTGATGTTATAAGTGTTTTAGAAACACAGGATGGGAAAAATCTTCCATTTCCTAATCCACAGACACTCAAATTCCAAAATGAAATACAAAGGAAAAGAACCAAACCAAATCATGCAATTAGATAGAGAAGTACAATAAAAGGGCATCATTTAGTTATCTTCATTAGCAGATTTCTAAATGGAGGTCCCACAGATGAAGAAGATCAAAGGCACTTAATGAAATAGTCTTGATCACATTTACATGAAGTTCGTCTCTATTGTGGGTTGACCCTGGCTGAATGTTTGATGCCCATCAAAACTGCCCTATCACTAACCTCTTCAACTGGATGGTGAACACAAAATATAACAAAAGATTCATGGATAAAGATAAGAGCAGGGAGAGATCACACACCAATGACTATCACAGACAAAATAGACTTGACTTGAGAAAACTTGGCTACTGCAACAAATTAACCCTATCCTGGCCGAAAGCAGGACACCAACATAGGAATATCTCCTGGGAACCTCTCACAAAAGCCACCCCTGTAGCTCCTCCACTACCAAAGCCTTGCCATGAAAATCCAATACATTCCAAAGTATTCAGAAAGGCAATGTTTGAAAAGTGAACTAAGAAGGAAGGAAGGCTGACATAATGGCATGAGGGCGTGACTTTTTAAACGAGAAATGATGATCAAGTGAGGATAAATGGAGCAGAACTTTGAAAGAAACAATAAATATTTCATGCTTGATGCAAAAAAAACAAAGCAAGGAGCAGTACAGTTATACAAAAACAGGTGACATTGCCAAAATAATATCACCAGGAAGATTAATTCTAGATATATAAATAGGAATCAATTGCCAAGACAAATGAAAATGTGATATAAAAAACTAGGTATCCTGGTTGGATGAGGAAGGCAGACATCACTATGGAAAAAGAGAAAAGTAACCCGCAAAATCCAGGGAGCAGGTTCTGGATTTCTCTCAGTGAAATCACACTGAGAAGAGGCTCATCCAAGTTGCGGGTTTCAAGGACGGGTTTTGAGATTTTGGGTTTGAGTGAAATACTAAAAGTTACACAAATTCAGGAAAGGAAGCAGAAGGTAGTTTTCGCCAGGAAATTTAAGTGCACTCTTTTAGATATGAACTGGAATGATAGATATTCACAAAGGGAAGTCAGGCATGCTGACCAATATTTTAGTCTAGAATAGTAATGAAGAAGAAATTTTGTGAGTCATAAGCACTCAAAAGATGATTGTATTTTTGTTGGCATTCAAGCATCAACTCATGTAGTCGGTAAGTCATGAAAGATGTTTACAATTTTTGTAATTCGTATTGGGAAGGAAGCACCAATATAACCTTCAGCGTAAGCTAAAACAATAAAAAAAGATTAAAAAAAATGTGTTCACTCAGAAATTCAAATATGCTATGCTATCTCACAGCAAATCTCCCATTTGTGGAAAAAACCTCATGACACAACTGTATAACCAAAAACTTAGAAAATTGAAGGCCACAAACTAGGAAATCTAAATATTATGATAGCTCGAAATTAATCTGTTATTGAGCTGGATATATCATTAGGCTCTTTCAAACTCCAAAATTTACTGCCTGCATTTTATTTAGTCCAGAGACATCTTAATTCACTTGACTTTCAAAGTCCTCTCCTGAAATTAGATGTCTTCAATAAAGTCTTTAATAAATAAGCACAGAGACAATTCCAACAGGGGTTAGTTTTTGATTTCAAAACATGCATTGGGAGCCATCTCCATGGAGAAGGTAGATGTCCTGTGTTCAATTATCTTTTTTTCTTGAGATGAACCAAACCTTCCTGTTTTCCAGAAAGTGTAAAGTTTCTAGGAAGAACACAAGTGACTGTACTGAGCTTTTCCTGTAGAAGCAATTCCTGTTCATGCCTTAGTTCAGTATCTATTGGCTCAAACATGTTGATTTTTTGAGGGCAACACTCATACAGACCCCAGGGTCCTTCATGTCCCTGTAGAACAGCTCTTTCTACAATTAGTTCTCAAGTTTCCAGGTAAGGTTTATGAGCTGAAGATTTCAGAGACAAATTGTGTGTTTACCATAAATTAACTTTACATTTTTCTCCAGGACACATCCATGTAGATAATGAAGCAATAGAAAGGAAATGGTGGTCTCTTTTGGGAGTTTTTTGTGTTATTTTTACTTTTCTGACCACATGCAAAGGTCATGTATTAATTGTTTAATAAATCTTCTGGAGTTTACACAATTAAATTTTGTATAAGAACCTATAAAGTCTATGGGTTTTCATAGGTAACAAAGATCTACAAGCTATGCAAAGAATATGGAGTTACTGGTCTATATAAAACACATCTTGTAAGATACTTGCTGTGGCTCATAACGACAGTACACAGAAACAGACATTCAGCAATTTTTTTTCTTTTATCTTATCTAAATTCAAGGAATGATCTCCAAATAAATATTTATTTCTTCCATATGTATGGTCCAGTACACAATATTCCTTCTTTCCAGGCAATTTCTCACCCTGGGCTCCTCCTCTCACTTCTTTTACACTTATGCATAAAAAAGAAGACAAGTTCTATCTCAGCCTTTTAGAGCTATGTTCTTTTATATTCTAGGAAATTCTCAGAACCTTACCAACGAAACCCATCTCCGTTATTTTAAGTTCTTTCCAGTTTTCCTAAGAATGGAACTAGAATATCTAGATCCACTCACCACTTAGCCAGTATTACAGCAATGGGCTATTCTCAGGAAGAAGGCTTACATGATGAATACATATAAATCTAAGAAAATAAACTCACTATTTAGGACATTGCTTAATGATAATCATTAAATAATGATAATATTATTATCATTAGTAATGATAATAATCAACATAAAGAAGAATTGGGTTGGTTTTAATCTATGCATGTGTTTATCTACAGTGATCTTAATGAAAATATACTTTGTGTTGTCAATACTAAAATGATAAAAAAGGTACTTGGAGAATCGTTACAAATGCACAATATGACATGTGAGCCATGACAATTTGCTGAAGTGTCCAAAGATCAAGGAATTTTTGAAATAATAGTACAGATCACACCTAAAAGATGTGATCTGTACTCACTACAAAGTTTTCAATTACTATTTTGCCAGTTACTGAAAGGTGAAAGCAAAATACCAAATTAAACACATATTCATGAATTTCAGTATGATATAATTTAGCAATAGCAATGTATAGCAATAGCACCATGTCAAAGTTCAGGGCTGAATAAACTTTGAAAAATAAGGGAAACTGAGAGAGAGTGTGTAAAATAGCAAGGCCAGAAACTAGGGATTTTCTGGTTGTTGCATGGTTTTCAAAATAAAAGTAATTAAGAATTGCTAGAACTAGGTCTAGAATGAGTGTTGACATTTTTGAAATTTCATGTGGGTCAAAAAGATTACTCTGTCCTGCAGAAAGTCAAGTGGGGCGATTAGTTTCCTAGGTCCAGACTGTTCACCGTATTATAAAATGGACTGGGTTTGAAAAGATCTTATAGATCACCTAGTTCCAGCACTTTCCATTAGCCCAGGTTTCTCAGGGTTCCTATCTCGTCTAGCCCTGAACACTTCCATAGATGATGCATCCCACATCTTGAGTAGGAAAACTGCTCCAGCGCCTCATTGCCTTCACAGTAAAGAATTTCTTCCTTATTTCTAATCTAAAACTACTTTCTTTCAGTTTGAAGCCATTGCCCATTACTGTAAGCCTTGTAAAAAGTCCTTCTCCAGCTCTCTTGTAGTTCCGTTTAGGTACTGGAAGGCTGTTAGAGGAGTTCCTTGGAGCCTGTTCTTTTTGAGGACAAAAAACCTCAGATCTCTCCATCTGTCTTCACAGGAGAGGTGCTCCAGCACTCTGTTTATCTTTATGGCCCTCCTCTGGATTTACCTCTTCACATCCATGTCCTTTTTCTATCTGGGGCCCCACAGCTGGATGCAGCACTTCTGATGGGGTCATACATGAGTGGAGTAGATGGGGAGGATCACATCCCTGGCCTTCTGGCCATGCTGTTTTTGATGCAGCCCAGGACACAGCTGTTTTCTGTGTTGTGAGTGCACATTGCCAGCTCATGCTGGGTTATGCATCAGCCGACATCTGCAAGTCTTTTTCCTCGGGGTTTTTCTCAATCCATTCTCTGCCCAGCCTGTACTTGGAACTGGGATTGCCCCTACACGTGCAGGACCCTGCAGCTGGCCTTGCTGAACTTCGTGAGGATCCATCAGCCCACCTGTCAAGCCTGTCCAGGTCCCTCTGGATGGCATCCCTTCGCTGCAGTGTACTGACCACTCCACACAGCTTGGTGCCACTCTGAAGATTATTATAAACTCTGATAAATGGGTATGTGTCACTTCAAATCACCTTTAACATACTATTCACTGCAGCAACCATCAGCTCAATTTCTCATCAATTAGAAGCCTCCCATCTGAGCCTACTATTAAATAGAAGAAAAAGAAAAAGTACCACAGGCTGACTGAGAGCCACCAGGGACACTGATGAGTTATGCCCACATTGCTAAGGATGTCCTTTCCTCATAGGGACACAACTAGGGACACAACTAAGTGAGGCAATGTTAAGCATGGGAAAAGCTCCAGTGCTGTAGCTTATCTGACTCAAGATGAATCTGAGATGGTTTGTTACTACTCTACAATTAGTATTCCCAGAATACTGAATAACTGTGTTTTAAGTTGTGATTTGGAAAAAAATCTGAAATCTGTAACAATTATTTATAAAATATTTATATGTTAATAATCAATTCCTTCAACAAATAGCCACCTATTAAAACTTAAAATGAAATTTTACTGCTGTTTGCATTTTATGACACATGGAAATACTTTTCTCAGAAATTGAAGGTACAAAGTGGATGCAGATTTTTAATTCGGAATTAAATTCTGTTTAAAAATGTGCTCTAAATACACAAGGATTTCATGATTGCCAAGTTTTTAGAATATAGTGTTAAGTTGAATAAAAAATCTGTGCTGTCCTCAAGTCTTGAAAGGTTTTAGTGAAGACATATGTTTTGCTTCAATGTTTTGACATAAAGATAGTAATAAGTTAATTAATTACAGCTTTCATATTTCTTGTGAGAAAGTTGCTCTGTTAAATTAAAAACCTAGGACCTTTATCATGTCAATCACAAGACGATATCTGCCCAGAAACAATTTAATTTATTAGTCTCACTTACTATTAAAGTTGGTTTCTCATACAGTGTACTTAAATGTCTCTACTATTTGTGTTAGGTGTGATGCAAAATAAAAGTCAGGTATTGGTCTGCTGGGTAAGATCATGTAATTAGATTTAATCTGGATTAGTCTCTAAAATTATCTAGTTCCAGATTTACCTTTTTTTTGGGGTCTTGGCTTTCCAAAGAACAGTCTTATTGGTGAAGTGTGGGGCAAAGAAGGCTGTCAGTACCTCAGCCTCGTCCACACACTGTCACCAGGGCACTCAACAACAGGCCCACATTTTCCCTGCTCATCATCCTGCTGTGTCTATACTTACAGAAGTTCTTTATACCTAGTGGAGCCTCAACATTCCTCATCAGATTCATCTTGAACATTAATGTTTAACTTGCCTCTAGTGGACTATCTTTAATCAAATAAGTCATACTTTTGAGTTACTGGCACAGAAATTCTCTAAAGCTTTATGAAAAATGCGTGGAGCAAAATCATGTAATATTGGGCAATAAAACTCCTACCAGTTTCTATTCAGTCCTCAACTGGTCAAACAACCATTCCCTCAATCATTCTATGTTTTTGTTGAAGAAGGTGGTGAAATGGCAACAGCTTCAGGATCAGGTCCATACTGAGTAATTTCAGTACCTGCAATTTATGAAAACGGCCACTGTTATGTTTACAGATGTAACTGCAGAAAAGGAGCACCTGGTTGTTATGAGCTATATGTCAGAAGATTAATTACCAGCTAAATCCAAACTCAAATTTATGTAAGAGAAAAGAACAATGTATAGTCATAAGCAATTCTCTTTTCTGTAGAAAATGACAGCATTCAGTATCTACTTCAGGTCAATTTGCACTACAGTTAGTCTGAGGAAATGGCAATGGCATAGGAAACTAGTGGTGGATGCTGAACATGATCCTGAAATCAAAATCCTTTGGCTGAAGAACTACAGAACCTATTGGTGTTACCAATATTGAGGATGGGACGTGCCTTGGCTTGTCTGGCCCTGCTGCTGAAGTACATAGAGGCCACTGCGGTGTTTCACCACAGAGACACTTTTGGCTAGCTGGATGTTGCAGCTGGGCACATGGAGACAAATCCAGGCATGCCAGAGCTCCTCTGGCAGCAGGGTGGAGCTTCCTCTCGCAGAGGGTCCGCTCCTCCTGTTTCCCTCTGATGGAGAAGCCTTTAAGGCCATGGTGAAGGAAAGGAGTCAGTTCTGATGAAGGATTTTAATCCAGAGCTTTTATTCTGGCCTGCATGCTCTGAATGTAGCAACAGCTCCAAGAGAATTTCCCGACTGCACGGTTGTCTGTCTTTTTACCCAGAGGAGGGGAGGAGGGAAGGGATAGGGAGCCCACCTACCAGGTATGGGAGAGAAGGTCTCAAGGGACAAAGGACACCTGGATGGCCAATGCCCCCTGGGGGTGGAGGGCATCTTTTGAATCTGCCCAGTCACTGGACGCACTTCTGGCATTCCAGGAGTCACAGACAGTGCTGGCAGGGGTCAGGGCGGGGCAAGGAGAAGTGATTGACACACCTGGGCTGAGCCCAAGTATCTCCAAGGCAGCATCACACTGCAAAAAAAACTATTTGTGTAATGTCAGTGACACATGTAATCTTTGGATACTGCCACTGGTATCATTTCATATGTAGTATTGTAGTAGGAATCACAGCTTGTACTTGCATGTTACACTCTCTATTGGGTGATAGGGCCTGTGGTCATTTTTTGATTGTATTTAATAAGCATTTTATGTTAAACTAATTATCTTTTTCACTGTCTCTTCTGAAGTAGTCTTGAAGTTCAATTTTATGCACATGCTGAAGTTTGTTGATTCCATTGACCTCTGCATCACTCTAAATATGATTAATGCATCAGAAATGGTCTCCTAATCTTTTCTCTGCTGATGGCATAGAATTTTCAATTTTTTTCATGTTCATGGTATTTTTTTTTGCATATTCTCTAATTTTCCAATTAGTATATTTGCTGATACCATTCTATTAATTTTGTATGGGCAATACAAGGTACCATTACAGTTTCACAGCAGATTAAGGATCCAATTCTGCTGAATCCTGGAGAACCAGAAGAGGTACCTTTTCAAAGAAAAAACGAGTGCTATATTTTAACTAATATTTAATAATAAAGCATGTACTAAATACAAAATAAGCATCATCACTCTAGAACATCTAGAAATCATTTATAGTTTGTTAATTTTCCTTTAAAATGAATTTCTAGAAGTTCTCTGCAATTTATTTTGTTTGAATACAACTGGATTTGGAATCTGGTCTCAGAAAGTGAACCATGAAGCCTCTACTTTGCCTGAAACCATTTTGTAAAACTCTAATTGCAAGTAGTTTCTATAAATTTATTTGTTTATTTATCTTGCAGGAAAGAAATAAAATCATATTTGGCATTTCATTTCTCTAGAACGGTGACATCTGTAACAAAGAAGTGAAAAAATAAAAAAAAACCTGATCAGGAAATTGATTTAAAACATACTATTTTTCTTTCTAACAGTCTAATAAATGGGTTATGTTCATGCTGAAAGTAAATGAGTAAAACATTATTTGGTTTATTTGTAAGAAGGAAAAAAATACAATCTTGTCTTCCTTATAAGTACATGTCATTTAATGTAGAGAAGAGGGACATGAATTTTGGCAGTTGTAGATCTAATCTGCTACAAATACAAATCAGTAAAACTTCCTCAAAATTCAATGATGGTTATACAGTTAGCAATTCAATTCTAATTTATCTGAATTTTTTAAATTTTTACTTCTTTCAATTCATAAGGTTTTCTGTTGCAATCATGAGGTTGTAATGTTTGGACAGTGAAACTGCTTCCCAACATTTATAGCCTACCTGGATACAGCCTGGGATGTGTCATTTTTATCTGTGAAAGTTTGTGTATATGAAAAGATAAAACAAATTAGCAAAATGTTAAGACTTTCTATGAAATATACTGAAGTTGCAGAATGTTGTTGCTATGAGTCAGACCATCTCAAAATGCACTACAGACTGCAAGTAAATTCTTCATCTGTGATGATAGTTACATTGTCCATCAGGACTCTCATGGGATAAATGTCCTGTCTATAACTTTATCATTTATTCTTTTTTATATAGTACTCATATCACCCTTGCCATCATAAGTTTAGCAAAAGCAGATAGGAATCTCATTTAAGGCATTTTCATTTTAGATAGAAATACTAGTCACTCTTTTGGAGATTAGTCGGTGCTTTAAGGACAGAATTTACTTCCTTAAATAGATATTTAAAGTAGGTCAGATGAATCATACATTCTGTGTGTCTATTTCCCTTTGTTGTCTATAAATCCTCAGATGATTAGTGTAGTTAAAAAGGAAATGTATTCATTCAGCATATCTATATTGGCATAGCAAATGCTTCTCTAGGTAAAATCTGATGTACATAGGGATCTGCCAGGAGAATTTTTCATAAATCAAGGCAGCAAAGACCCTTCCCTGCTACAGAAAGGGAACAGGTTCAACAATTATTCCAGAAACTAAGTTATCTGTTATAGAGTTGTAGAAAACTGTTCTAAAAAACTTGTCAGGTGCTATTTTAGTCTACTTCTAGCCTTATGAAGACTTAATATGCCTGTAACATTACTGACAGATATGTATGTATTCTGCTTATCAAAAATTATCCTATTGTGTCTGTCTGTGTGAGAACTTTGCAGTTTTCCCAAGGATCTTCTTGTCCCTTGTTGCTTTGCCATCCTTATCAAAAGAAATACATTGGCCTTGCTACACTTTGCTTTAGCTTTTGGTTTTACTTTTGGTTTTAATCTGAAAGAATAGGACCTGAAAACAGTTTATCCTCTTTCTCCCTGGAACAACTTTTATGTGTGTTTGTAAATTCATTTCAATATATTTCCTCAAGTTTTGTTCAACTACTTTCTATCTTTTCTTGTAGGTGATGTTCTCCTATAGCCGTATTGAACACTGCAGCTCAGAGCTCTACCTAGGATGAGAAATATACAAAGGATTTGCATCTCAGGACAAAAATCAGGTGAAATTTCTCCTCTGTTTTTGAAGCAGTTGCTTGTCTAAGACAGAAGGGGAAAAATAAGTTAGGTAAAAGTTCTTAGTATATCTTCTGTCAGCCATGGGTAAATTTAAATACAGTTTGTAGAAAAATGTGCTGCTCCTACAAAAAAATCAAAGATCATCTTGATTAAACCTTTGACTTGTTGCCATTTTCAGTCTCTACTGGGAATTACTGTTTATAAACACAATTAACGGAAAAAAAATTACAAACTCTTTGATTTTACTTGGATGCTGACAGTGTTGAAAAGTGAGAATTTCCAAAGATAGTTGGTAAGCTCCTCTTTTATCTTTTCTTTTTGAAGGGGTACTTTTTGTTTTGGTTTTATTTATTTGTTTTAGTGTTGTATAGTCCTCAGCTGGGATTGTTGACCCTGTCTAGATGCCAGGTGCTGACCAAAGCTGCTCTATCATTGTCCTCCTCACAAGTCAACAGGGAGGAAATGCAACAAAAGGCTCATGTTTTGAGGCAAGGACAGAGAGAGATCTCGCTGATTACTGTAATGAGCAAAACAGACTTAACTTGGAAAAGTTAGTTTAATTTATCAGAAATCAAATCAGATTCTGATAATGAGACGTAAAAACTAAATCTTAAACCATCTTCCCTCCACCTCTCCCTCCCTTCTTCCTGGGTTCAGTTTTACTCCTCATTTGAAAGACTGAGCTGGCTCACTCATCCAATAAGGTGAAAGGTAGCATGCAGAGATTGGAAATGGGAATCAAATTTATATTGTGTTCCAACTTTATTCTTCAATTTTTATATCATGCTTGCATTGTGATGTCAGTATGCTACTGTATCACTTTGTTAAATGAAAACCCCATGTAGTTTCAAACATTTTCAAAGTAAATTTGGTGTTCAAATATTAAACTCCTGTCATGTGGAATATCTGTGTGATGAGCGGACCTTGGCTGGCTAATGAGTGACCACAAAGCTGCTCTCACACTCCACCTCCTCAGCACTACAGGGGAACAAAATGAGATAAAAAACTCATGAGTCAAGACAAAGGCAAGAAAGGAAAGAAAATTATAAAGAAAAAAAAAAACCCACAAAAAAGAAAATAAGGGCCATATGCAGAAACAAATAAAAATTTTCTCTACTTCCATCAGCAGGTGATATCCAGCCACTTCCTGAGAAGGAGGGCCTCAAGTGGCATAAGAGTTGCTTTGGAATATAAATTCCTTAATATTTAATGTCTTACACACATACACACTCTTTTATCTTAGCTTTTATTGCTCAGCCTGATGTCGTATGGCACGGACTGTCCCTTTGCTTGGTTTGTATTTGTTGTCCTGGCTGTGTCCTTCCCCTCCTACCTCTCTCTCATCATCAGCCTATTGACCTTTGGGAAGGTTTGGGGAAGGGTGTGTTCTGGTGTGGAGAGACAGCACTGATGCAGTGCCAGCATTGCTCAGCAGTAGCCAACACTCTGGTGTCTTAGAGATTCTGTTCTAATTACAGAATCAAGCACTGCACTGTATGGGCAGCTAGGAGGGCGGTTAACTCCATCCCAGCCAGACGTAGCACAAGCTTAAAGAACCAGGTCAGAGAGTAATAGACCATGACACAGGCAGACTGGAGAATTAAAAGATATTTTGTATTGCCACATTACTAATGAGATTTAATTATGTCTAATGGACAGGATTTAATTATGATGTTATTCAACATCAAATGTCTCTAAATCTGCAGTACTGGTTTCTCACTAAGCCAGGCATTGATTTGACTTAGGGATTAGTTCTCAGTCATTCTCTTATATTTTAACTTGTTTTGGTTTAATTGTCAGATTATAACAGATCAGGAGGTGGAAGTTGTATGTGGAGGAGGCTTCTCAGTCTGTGTTAAGAGTGATATAAGTATTCAGAAAAAAAGTAGCCTTGTGAGACACAAGGTGCCAGGCAAAATTTATTGGAAATGAGCCCTGGATCAAATAAATTACAGAAAATGACAAATAAAAGATTTGCAGCAAGAAAGGATAGGAAGACATGAACATTAGAAACATGTAATTGATAATATGCTGTGCATTACAGGGTTTGCAAGGAGTGTCCTGTTTACATCAGAATCACTTGCCACCTTTTCTGCAAGACAACCTGGATGATACATAGGAAAAAATTTGATGAGGAAAAAAGATGGGCAAGCAAAGAGGAAAACTGTGTACAAGAGTGTGATTACTGAAAATAATAAAGAATATGTTAATAAAATAAAGTGCAAAACACCGATGTTGACTAAAGGCAGTGAAATAATTAGAAAAAAAGCCCAAAAAGTGAACAGAGAAAAATGAAATTCAACAAGTGGAAAAGTGACAACCTAAAAATATCATTAAAAGATATGAACATCCGGGATAAAAAGAAAGGAAAAAAAACCAGACCAAAACCAGGAAAAAACTTTAAAAAAACCAACCAAAAAAATATTACCTAAATAAAACCAAACAAAACCAAAATGAAAAAAAGAAAGAAAGAAAAAAAAAAACCAAACACAATCCAAAAAACAAAACAAAAAATAAACAACCAGAGAAAGAAAAAAATATTAAGAGCAACTACAATTGTGAAGATGGTGAATAACTGAATCCAAGACCTTGAGACATGCTTCTACTTTATGAAGCAACTGACTCAAAAGAATTGTAATTTAATTTTTATTTTTGGTGTTGAAATATTCATATTGATTCTCCCAAGCTAATGATGTATATAACCTGGATAGTAGAATGTTAAACCAGACCATTCTCCTTTAATCCGGGATGCCTCTGAGTGAAAGAAAAGCAAAAATCAAAAAAGCCCTTGACCACTTTTGTTATCAATAATGTAGTTTCCCTCCTTTTTTATACTCCAAACCTAATCCAAAACTTTTTTAAAAAAGTTAATTTTCAGTTAAAAATAGAACCATAAATAATATTCAAGTTATTATGTGTTATTTCAAAATCTTGCTGTAGGTGCTGAACATTAGTAAAAATGTTCTCAAATCCAAAACTTTCACTGACATTAGCATGAGTGAATATTTGTTTTAAAAATCTTACCAGAGTATATAAATTATTTACTATTCATTATTCACCATTCAACATTTACTATTCATTATTCATTCATATACTACAACAATGAGCTGCTCCATTGTAAGAATGCAAATGGATAGATGCTATAGCTTAGATAGTTGGAGTCTGTGAATTAGAGAGAAGTAATATCATGGTGATGAAATGACTAATCACACTTTATGAATATTGATCAGCAAACAGACAAAATTAACATTTTGAAAACAGCCCATAAATGAGAAGATGCTTGTCCACACTATTTGTTCAATACTTCCAAATAACTAGACATCAGGATTGGCTTCTCAATGATTCATGAACAGAAAGCAAGGCTAAAGGCCGATTTCTAACCCTTTAAAAATCAATGGAATGATCCCCACTGGCTCCAAATAACGTCTGAATCACTTCTCCAAATGTGCAATTTATGTTATTTACAGTAGGAATTCCAGCCACACACTGCCTCATCGTACATGGTTAATAAGAATTTTGTGCTTTAGGGGAAAAGATAAAAGATGTAGTCACATTTCCTCCCAAAGATATAATTTAGCAAAACTCTGGGATGGCAGCATTTTCCTTATACCTTTCCTGTCCACTTATGCTAAAAAAAACCTCCACTCTATCATGGAGGAAAAAAAATACATTGCCTTTTTAAAGTCAAAGAGAAGGCAAACTGTTTTTGCCTACATAAACTGAAAATAAGAATGTGACATTTAAAAGAGCATCTAACACCTGTGCACTCATCCTGATCTGTGGGACTGACTATGGCTAGTTTAGTTGTGATGCAATTTACATAGTTGAGTAGTGAAAGTAGTTCACTGGTTTTGATCTTTCCATACTCTGAGACAAACATGTCAATTACAGTTTGTTTTCTTGAAGCCAAAACTGTGGTGCTTTGCATTGTTTAGTGTAGTAAACACTGAAAGAATCTGATGTTTGTTCTGAAAAGCTTATGATCTAATTGATCTTCACATGAGAAAAATGAAAAGGTCTTGCACTGAAGCTTATGGAACTCTTACACTGATTAGAGTCCAATTCAAGATCTATGATGAAAGCTTTTCTTTTGATCTCTACACTAAAAAGATTATTCAGAAGCAGAGTGATATCTAAGAGACTAAGTGTTTTTGCTAAACTGTGTCAACAACTTTTCTTTAAAGCTCAGAGAAAATGTGGTTGTGGATAGGATTCATTCTCAAGCACCAGTAACAGCTCTGAATATTTTGTACTTTGTCTATTTAAAGCACAGAACAGCAGAAAACACTAGTTAATAGCAACTGCCAAAATATTTAAAACAAAATGAAAGCTTCAGTACCTGACAATCTTCTGATGACCTCCCAGTTTTTTAAAAGATAGCCATGCAGTACGTCATACATAAGCATAAATCATAGTATGACCAAGAAAGATTTTTTTCCTCCATTCTTGCTTCCATCGTTTTCAAAACTTGGTGATTCATGAAGCAGTTTGTGAATTTCATTAAGATAATCATTCAGTGTTTATGAACTGCCCTCATTAAATAAAAATAACCTATTTTTTAAACAAATGAACTTAATTTACAAGGCTTATGGTTTTCTACTGAAATCAAAGAAGTAATAATTGGAAAGCAAGCTTCAACAGTGAATTTCAAAATTTTTATTCAGACTTCCTTTTTAAGTTGATCACATCTTTAAGGCTCGTCGAAACTGGTTTCTAAGTTAGTCTTTATATACAATTTTCTGTCATGTGAGAATCAGGAACAACAATCAATAGAAATACAATGCAATACTATTTTTTTTCTCTAATACTTGCTGGAATGTCAGAGCACAGCTTTGCAAATATTTTTTATTTATCTGGAACTAAAAAAAAAACCAAACAAAAAAAAACCAACCAAAAAAACCTCTCCCCCCAAAAAAGCATCCACAAACAAAACCAAAACCAAACCAAAAACAATAAAAACCAAAGCCAAAGCCAAAACAAAAAATAAAAACAAAACTAACCAGAAATAAAAACAAAGAAACAAAAAAACCAACCAACCAACCAAGTGAAATGAAAGAAATGAAATTAAAAAAAAAAAAAAATAAAGGAAACAAGTCTGGGTCATCCAACCAAAAGACAGGCAAGTAGGAGATGAGGGAAAGAAAAGCATTGTTTTGATCAGTTCACAAAACAATTTTGGTACTTCTTAATTATCTCAACTATCCACTGACTTTTACATGTCAGTTTGCTGACAAAGCTGTACTGATGACATGAAATAAAATTAAAACACAGCCAAGTTCATTCACGGCCTTACCAGTATGTTTATTTTAGGTGGACACATAAGGCTAGAGCAGACACACTTTTCTGGTGTAAAACGGCACTTGGGAAAAGTGCAAATTTGCCTTGGACTAAAAAGGTGAGAGGATGCATTAGCAAGAACTGGGGCAGCTGTAGGCTGAGGACTGCACTCTTTTGGGGAGTGAGACTCTATTAGCAGGCTACAGTATGGCAGGCTTGTCTTGGAGTCTGTGTAAGACTTCAATGGAAGAAAAAGCTACTTGTGAGGGTATAGAAAAAGAATGCATTTAATTTCAGAATAAGCCCTTGCAGAAGAATGAAATACTTCAGTTATCTCATTTGGCCATTTTTAATCATTGTTGTAAGAAAGATTTTTGAAGCAATGTGTAAAACTGGTGATACCAGACAATCTCAGGAAATTCACCTGTGGTTTTTTTTTTCTAAAAAAACAGTTTGAAATTCCCCCTCAAGTTATAAAGAATAATAAAACTGCAGTCAAAGATGCATTTTATAAGATGATGAAATAACAACCTCATTAGGAGACTTTGGGGTAAAAAAGCTATTGGTCTTGAGACTGCAATGTCCTTTGAGGTATTTTTCTTTTGGAAATGTTAAGTATTTAAAAGCATTGAAACTTGGTTTTGTTAATTTTATTGGTTTGCTTGTTCTTTTAAGAATATAAGAGTTTAATTTATGACCTTACTACACAGAAGACAGGAACTGAGACAGTAGGAAGAGCCTTACAAACCAGCAAGCTACCTGGAATTCATCCTGAAATATTAATTATACATCTGGCAGTACAAAAAGCCTGATTCATAGCCCATTGAAATAAATTAATTATGTATCTGGCAGACTCCAAAATCCACTGAAGCCAAAGGAAGTCTTAGGAGTCTTTGACTCCTCTGGGCTCTGGATCAAACTGAGGATGAGAAGAATTAGGCAGAGAGGAGCAGATCACCGGTGCTGCTGAGAGCAGAGCAAACCCGGATCAAGGAGATCAAAGCAGCAGGTGGCAGTGTGTAAACACCCCCAGGCCCTCAGAAATGCATCTCTAACACTAGAGGGAAGGGTGGGAGGGGGTGTACCTCCCATGGAATTTGTAAGTGACCTATATGTTTTCACTCTCTGTAAATCTCAGTGAGAGTTGGCAAAGGATTTTGAAACAAATAGCTTCCCAGTGAAAGGATAAAGGTACAAAATCTCAGCTTGGTTGCTGGGTATGATCGTACCTAAGTTTCAGCAACCATGTCCCTTTCCTCAGAGCTTCACCTAAGGCTCCTGGACAGGAAAGAGGCAGTCCAGAGTTATTTGAACAATGACAGCTAAAAGCTGTGTGTCTTCCCTATTACAGGAGGTATGGACAGAATAATGAGAAGTTCACACCAGGATAGGGTCTTTTTGCAGAAATCTCTTGCATCACCTAGCCATCATAGTTGTCATTAAAACACAGGTTTTGAAGACTAAAATTAAAATCTGCCAGATACTTCTGGGGAATAGAGAATAGAATTATATATGTCTTCAGATAGAAGAAAACAATAAAAGAATTAAGATAAACACAAAATCCACCAAGTTTTTCTGTGCTTTCCTGCTTGTGCCCTGCTTGCACATAATTCTTTACTGAGTAATGAACAGAGACTCCTTTGCTTTTGAAAGTCAAAGCAAGTCAATTTTTTAATATTGTTTAACTAAAGCATGGTATAATGTATTTTCAGTATTCAACCCTTGAGATATTTGCAGAGCAAGGGACACTTATGAAACCCTTAAATATACTTGTGAAAATACATGACAGCAAAACAAAACTAACAACCAAAACAGTGTACTCTTATTCACTGAAAAAGAATTATTTTTTCTCCATAATAGCTTATATGGGGCTAGCTTTTGGATTTGTGATGACATCATGTTAAGCTCAGGGAAGCAGGAGGATGTTAGAAGTGATGACATTTGTCTTCAGAAGTCAACATTAGACGTGATGAAGCCCTGCTTTCCTGGAGATGTCTGAACACTTGCCTGCCCTTTAATTTAATGGTAGAAATACAATATTTCTTACAATATTATACACACAGCAATGTGAAATAAAAGGAAAAAAAAAGTAACAAAACAGTTGTAAGGTTCAACAAAATGACTATGAAAATAGGAAGCCTCCAGGAAAATTTGTAACAGTGAAGCAGTAAAAATATGGATGGAGATCTACCATGACCTTAACAAGACTTTGAGATTACTAACAGGAGAAGCTCACCATAAATACGATTTGGTGTATTTTAGTGTATACTGTATTTCTGAAGATGGATAATTTATGTTTTGTCTTTAGAAAACTAAAGAACTTAAGTCTGCTGCATTATTGATTATAATTTTTTGGGGGCTTTATTGTTGGGGGGGTTTGTTTGTTTTTTTAATTGGGGTGGTGAAGCAAATTAATCTTATATGATTAAATGCTAAATTTCATTATTTTAATTATTATAAATGTGCAAAAGAAAACTTTCCATGTCGTATAAATGCATCAGAAACTGGCAAAAATAAGAAAAATCATTTTGTGAGAAAAAAAAAAGTGGTGATATTGTGGAGTTTTAAAAATAAATATATTTAATATTTAGACTATTTTTCCTCCAGAATGTATAGAAATCTTACATACAGAGCAATTATGATTAAATCCTTGGTTTAATAATGCTAACTGTTTATAAACATATATGCATTGTCATTCTTATTATCTGGACTTCAAATACTGTAAAACAGACTCAAATTTTCAAGACTGTTTTGAGCACTTTTAACTGCTACCTATATAACAGAGATTGTGATAGACTCTAACCTTCATTAATATTATTTATCACTGATATAACTACATAGAATAAATGAAACTGAATTACATCAGAATTGAACTATTTCAATAATAATGCTACTCCTTTGCACCCAAAGACTAAAACTGTTCCATTTTGAGGCTGAAATTACACATGAATTGAGGAACGACTTCAGAAGGCTCTTAGATAAATCAACAATATTGTAACCATAAAGGCTTTCAATTCTGTTTTAGGTATTCTCCCAACGCAAATTCTTGAAATTTTCCATATAAAATCAATGTGCAATATATGGATAAGAGGCACGGCAATCTATGACATGGCTTTTCTTTATACAGCTGTGTAACTAATTTTATTATTTTCTGAAATGATCATGATCTTGCTCTGCTCAGAAATACTGCTCTGGGATGATTTCTATGTATTTTAAATAAAAAAATATTTTTAAAAATCTGAGTACAAAACCACAGATCTGACTTCTCTTGGAAATATAGTAAAGTTTAAAATTCAAGGATTTTATGCAAAAATGCTGTGGTCTAATTATCCATATGCTACTTCATCTAGTTATTTACCTTATTTTATGACTATTGCTTCATTGTTCATTGCACGTATTATGAATTAACACAGAAAAAGTAGAAATAGCTGAATACCAAGAGAAATATGAAATCTATTAAAGAACAAACTTAGAAACACTAATCTGTTGAATATTGAAAAGCTACAAGATCTAATTTAGCAAATGCCAAACCCAATATTAAAACAGTATTGGTTTCCATCACTTCCAGGTGTTGGTTCACTGTGAGGATTGTAAATGTAAATGCTTGCTAATGATTTTATATAAAGCTAAAATCAAAGAAGAAATCACAGGAATAATCTACACTAACCAAACAAGAAATTATAACAAATAACACCATGTCAATGCTCCAGTGCAGTAATGATTTTAAATTAGAAAAGCAACATTTACAGAACAGGTTTCTCATTTAACATTTTTAGGATCTGTCAATAAGATCACCTTTGGCATGAAACAGACTATTTATTTTGATTAAAGGAAAATCTCTCAATGAAAATACTCAAGCAAATACCAGGAGTAATTCTTGACTTGTTCAGTGCCTGGAGCATTCCTGCATATCACAAGGGTTTGAGAAAGAAGCAAACAGTGCTTGAGGGTCTGAAAAAATGTCAATGTGGGGTGTAGATAGGCTGTTGAGGTACTGAAGAACATTGTTTCAAGGAAGGGCGGAAAGCTAGAGACCTGATTAACTCCTTGGCTGCACTGTTTGTACCTATTTACAGAATGCCACTTGATGGGTAGTAGGAGTGCTCTGTCTTACTGAAATATTTTTTTAAAAGAGTCATTCATGCTGAGTAAAACAGATATTACATAATGTTTAACACAAAGTAGTTGTTTATGAGGGGCTTGCATTGTGCGTTTTTTTTTGTTTGGTTGGTTGGTTGGTTTGGTTTTTTGTTCTTGGGGGTGAGCTTTTGGTTGGTTGGTTGGTTGGCTAGATTTGTTCTGTTCTCCTGTTAAAAATAGTAATGTCTATGAAGAGCTCAGTGCACAAAGTCAGTTTATTCCATTCTGGCATGTGGTTTGTGTCTTTGGAGACATTTACAGGCAAGAGGAATATAAGTCATGCCAGCAGTATAATGAATACAGCAATACAGGTCATCAGGTACTTCTTTACTAAAAATATGTAACATTTGCTGTTCTCATTAACTTTGGCTGCTACAAAGTCTCTAAACTGACCTTGCAAGGAGGTAAGGTGCCATCTGAATGAGGAGCAAATCTCCTCAGGGACAATGTGGGCATAAAGTACTATGTTTAATTACTTTTATTTTAGAAGTGAAAGAAAAAACCCAAACCCTCTGTATGATCTTATAAAAAATAAACAGCATCAAGGAAGATAGTATAGAATCATATTACTTAGGATCACACAAAAAGGAGAATATCATTGGAAAGTTCATGTGATTTTTTTTGTTTTGTTTTGTTTTTCCAGAAAGTCACAAATACACCAATACCAAAGTCTTATATCTGGATAAAGGAGGTTATTTTTATTTGGATTTTTTTTTTTTTCATTTTTTCATCTGCAAGCCTAGCAGTTCAGTTTTGAAATGTGAAAATAAAATAAGGCATATATATATATATATATATATATATATATAATTCAGTATAATGTAGATATTATATAGTATATATTATAGCTATAACATGAATAGGAAATAGCCATTAAAGATAATCGAATCACAGACCCAAGTCTGAAACAGATGAGAGATTTTTATGGAAGCACAGAAGGGAAGCAGGAAGTCCTTGTCATATTGCAAGTATATGACTTAAAATTTATTGTCTTTTGGCACATTTGAAATACGTGAGTTGAATGTAAATATTTCTATTCATATTATTTAAAGGATAGATGGATTAATATCTTTAACATAGGTCATAACTCCTGCTTTAAACAACTCGAAATCTTACTTACTTAAACTATCTTAGATCAATGATTGCATGCTGACTGCCCTGTGAAAAGAATAAGCTCGTCTGCAGCTCAGGTTGAATATTGTCATTATTTGTATGAAGTCTTGATATCTCATTTTTGGGTTGTGGGCACACAAGTGTCCAATAAATGCTCATTTGCCACTGTAAAGAAACTGTCCTCAATTACACAGAATTTGTTCCAGTCAGCAAGATCTTTTCAACAATTGCAGTAAAGTGTTCAGAAAGTAATTCAGAAGCAAGCTTGTATCTATATTATTTTCCTAAGAGTAAGACACAAAGAAAGAGGCATATAGTGTTAGAGAGACCATCCCTAGTTACCCAGATTTTTAAGAGATTGTCCAAGACGTGAGTTTACTCCACCACAGTGTAAATCACCAAAAGGGTTTGAGAGCTGATGATAGCTACGATCTGACATACTGAAAACATTAATTGTGATTTAATTTTCCTGCTCCACCAACGTACTTATGAATCAAAATGCAACTGCCTTGTATCTCTTGTGGACTTACGTTTTGTTTATACATATTTTTTTCAGAAAATTTTTGTTTGTATTTGTGAAAGAATCTGTTTTGAGTGTATTTGGTTATCAAGTTCTAGAAATAAAGGCATCTGATATATCTGACCCATCACACATGAGACAATTCAAATTATATTTGCCAACAATTCAAAGTGTAAACAACATCAATATCAACAATGTGTTTAGTAAATCAAAATAAAATTTAGATAATCTCTAAATATAATTACAACATGCAGTTCAGTGTTATAAATAAATTTAATGTATGTACATAATATGAATATACTGACAACATACAGTTCTGAATATTCTTCCATTGTAAGGATATTAAAATAATAAATTCTTTAAATATTTAAACAGTGACAACCTTTGTTGTGCATTGTTCATTCATATGTATGCAATATCACATAATACAAAGTAGTCCTGATCATACACTGGCTATAGGTCACACATGCCAATATTCCTAACACTCACATGCTAAGTTTTCCCATATAATAAATATATTCCTTGTTTTCCACAGCAGAATCCTATGCACTATCTTTTAGCTATTTTTATACTCTAAAATGTCTTCATCTTTTGATCTTCCTGTGTTATTTCAATTTTCTAGTGCTCTTGCTTTGTTCAGAAATACCTACACCAGTAGAAAAATACCCATTTTCAGGAAAGGAATTCATACAAAATACTTGTTTCCACTATGCAGATTATCTGTCTAACCCATCTGCTCTTTCCTATTTCCACTTCAATATTTGTCTTATTATTCCCACCTCAACTTCTTCCCTCACAGCTCACATTTTTTTATCGTCCAAAATAGACCTTATTGCAGTTCTGTCACTTATTGTCAGAAGGATTATGCAAATGCATCTCTGGCCCTATATGAAGCTTCACTTTTCTTCAAAGCAATATGACAGATGTGCTTATGGCTGGCAGCCATACCCTTAAGCCAAAGCAGTGATTGTTCCTGCCTGAACTGATTGTCCTTTTACCTGTATTGTGTTTTCTCAGGTTTTTAAAAGCAAGCTGGAACTAGGTCTTAAGTAGGAGACTGAATGAGCACCAGCAGCAGATGAAGATGATTCATCCTTAGTTTTTGGCCTATAAGAAGGCAAGAACTGGAACAGGTGGCTAGAGAAGCTGATGACAAAATAAAGAAATATAGTAGAAGAAAAATATGCTAATTTACCTTCAATTACAAAATGCATTGATTTTAGCTCCACTTATCTACTGTTAGTGCTGTATTATTGTTGCGTTATTTTCCCTTCCAGGCTGTTATATTTACATAGTCATATGCCATTTGACATATATATAAGTATAAAGTGCATTAGGGAAATTAACTTTATTAATATAGTAGATTTATTTAATATAAAAAATTAAAAATTATAGCAGTGACACAGCATATTTGCTATATTTAATTTGAGCTACCTTGGTGTTTTTCTATCTGTCTTTGAGTTTTACCAATATTCAGCAACCCAGTGGACGCTACTCTGTGCTGTGTGTGTTTATGTACTTTTGCCTTTCACCACTGATAATTTAAGGCACTTTCTGCTAGGATCCACTGCCAAGTTCTGCACAGAGATTTATGTATGATATGACAATATCTTGCATCTATGTTACGATCAGCTAAAATCTGCCTAAGTCACTCTATTTCCTACCCTCCTTAGTCAACTGTAAGTCTCCCCTCTGTTACTAGGTAGCTTTGCATTGCTTGTCTGGCCTTCAAAAGACTTGGCACAGCACTGCATCTCCATCCTACACATTCGCTGGCACCATAGTGTGAGAACTCCCAAAGTGAGTCCTAGAAATCTCAGGATTTCTTGTTGAAGTACTGGGTTTAGATTAAATATATTTATAACTTAGGTAGAAAGAGGTTGTGCTTAAACACACACTGCAGCTCCACATATGATCTCTCCCTTTTTAAGTCTATTTATATTTTTCCTGTATGAAGTAATTCTGACTACCCAGATCTAAGAGTATCAAATCTCTTTTATCTAAGTGTCAATACTATTGCTTTTCTCCTTTTTTCAGCAGTGCAGGTAGGTAAGTCCAGAGAAGATTTATTTGTGCTGGCAATAGAAGATAGATTATCTCCTGCATTGGATCTACATGTAGATGTAAGACCCCGTTCAAGGAAAAAGAAATCAAGTCAAAAAGAAAAGAAGGACTATTTTCTCCCTTCAAAGAGAGTTCCAGGGTACAAAGCTCTTTAAAATACACAAGAAGAATTAGATTTTTTTTTAAATAAGTAACAGAAACGGAACTCAGGTCATAACTGAGAATGATTTTTTCTAAAAATTTTAACTTAAACAACTTCACGTATCTCATTTTTGGAACAGCTAAACCCAGATTTCCTAAGAAACATCAGTCAGAAAATTCCTCTAAGTTATGAATATCCTAATTTATCTTCTGAAAATCCAGCTACAAAGAAACCACTTCTTACTGGTCTTCTGAAAATCCAGCTGAAAATCTTACTTACTCTAGTTTGCATCTACATATTTCACAGATAAGTGCAAAATCCTTTTCTTCAGCCCAGGTAATACACTGCATTTTTTCCTAGACAGTAGCCTCTGTGGGTGACTATTATTAGTCCTGAGTTTCTTACCACATTTCACTCTGGTGGACTGCACCCTGTGAGCCACTTTTCAGCTCACAAGCTTCTTCTCTTCACATCCTTTTCAATGTGTTAACTTCTTGACACAACTGTGGAAATTTTAAAGCAGGTTTTTTTTGTGGACATATTTAGAATGTTATGCTGTCAGAAATAATGGATAAAATAATCAAATCAAATAATCAAATCAGATTGATGTTAATACAGATAAAAAGGAAACACTTTCTACCTGACATCAGATCTGTGATATCCACAACTTGCTTATTTAATGAAAGAGTAAGATGTGATTCATCTCTAGACAATCTCCGTTAATAACTGCAATATAAAATTTTTTTCTATATTAAAAATAGTAATAATAAAAATAAATAAATATTATTTTACATTATTATGGTTGTTGGGGAAATCAGAGAAAGAGAGAGGCAATTTGGTTTTAAAACATCGTCAGCAAAGATTTTTTGTTTGATGTCCTCTTGGCTGTGTTGTTTTGTTTGTTTTTCGCTTTGTTTTTTCCCTTTGTTTAGTTATTTATTTTTATTTTAAAGAGAAATTCAAGAAGTAAGTTGAAGTTCAAATATGTCAGTATTTCTTGTCATGTAAGATGGGATTTTTATGACACAACCCCAAGGTAAGTAATCTCAACTAATTTTCCATTCTTTCTTTATGAACACTGAAATGAAAGGTAACAAAAGAGGACAAATTGTCCTAAATATTTTGTCCTGAATACTTATTATCAGCAAAATCTGATTGCAACCTGGATTTCCACTGAAAGTTCTGGTCCTGCACTTTTTGCATCCAGTCTTTTCACCGGCCTTTTTTTCTATCTCTCCTACGTTTTGGATATAACCCTGACTGACTTGTGGAGTGAATTGAACTACTTGGTGATATCACACCTGTATTTCTCCTTGCTACCTTTCTTCTTACACAGGACTATGCGCCTGTAAGAGATTGATAATAGGAAAAAGACTTCAAAAAGTGTTTCCTCATTGTGTCTGCTTATCACAATCACCCTTGAACACCTGAAAACTGTGTGTGGGATGGGCTGTGAGTAACCCGCCTTGAGGCACACAAAAGGGAAGACGAAACTGATGCAAAACGTGGAGGGGAAAGCGAGGGGCAGAATCCCTGACCTTTGCCTTCCCCCCACCCCCATGGCCTGCTGCGGGACACCCTGAGGGCCGCGGGAGGTGACATCGCCCTCCTGGGGAGAACACCCCGAGCCTGCGGCCCCGGGCCGGAGTCTCAGCGAGCCGCGGAGCCGCCGCTCCGCTCCGCATCCCGCGGGGAGAGCGCCGCGAGTGCCCCGAGGTTCGGCCGCGGCTCGGGCACCGCGCCCGCATCCCGGGGATGGGCTGTGCATCCAACCAAACCGCTCCTGGTGAGACGCTTCAAACAGCAGAAAAAAATTACAAAAACTGCTCCGCTCCCCCGACCCCGTCTCAGTGTGGTGGTGACCTATCCTATATTTTTAAAGTAGCCTTATCTTTTTCTAACTTTTCTATTTTTGTTTTTCTTTGCCTCTCTTATTATTAAATAAAAATAAATCCATTTTTGGCATCAATGCTTATCTTGTTTGGGTTTTATCTCCTTTTTTTGGGAATGTTTTGAACCTTCAAAATTCAGTTTCATTCACAGATGAAGGTAATTTCATTCACAGGAAGAATGTGAATTCTTTTCTCCTCCTGTGTTTGTAGCAGGACCCCTGTTTCCTATTGGAAAGCAAAAGAAAACAAGACAGTGGGCAAAAGGAGAGTGAAAAAAAAATCAGTCAAAACCAGCCTGATCTTAAATAAACTCAATTAAGTAAAATCGATTAATCAAGCAGCTATACCATAAAATTTGAAACCAGACTGACTGAGGGCTTTTGCCAAAAAGCGAGAAGTCTTCCCCTTATGTCTGGCTTCAGAATCAATTCTCACTGCTCCAGAGAAGAAGCTCATCTTAAAGCAAACCCGGCAGAATAGAGATTATTTTTCAAGCAACTCAGTCAAACTGGTACCTTAATCCTTATGCTTGCACAAGGAAATGTGGAAGAGATAGAAGAACCCATTTCACAAGCAGCTTGTTTTAAGTTCAGCTTAAGCAACAGTGAAAGAGCCTGAAGTGTCTCTGCTGGAATCAAATAGTGTATTTTCCAGAAGAGTCTCATTAACTCTCTCCAGAAGAGAAAAATGTTACAGCTTGATTAGATTAAATACATAACTATGTTAAATATGCAAAGTGTGGTGAGATGAATTTCAGCCTTAAGCCATTCCCAAATTCAGTGCACAGGCAAAACTATCCAAGGTTCAAATGTTTCTCTAGTTCTTCATATTAACTACTGAAGATCCAAATGGTATTATTAATGCTCTTAAGTTATTATGGACAGGGGTTCTGACAAGACTTGAGATTGATTCTGACATCCACTTGAGATTGATCTTTTTGTTTGTTTGTTTGTTTAAAGAGAGTACAAGTTGTAAGTTTCTTAGAAGGGGTAGTATGGATGCTGCAATATTTCCAGTGGAATTTTCTGGTTTCTTTGCATAAACAGAGTGACCAAGCTGCAATGAGCAACTTGAAATATTATGCCTTAATCAATTATCAAGATACAGTCTGATGACCTTGTACTTTCTTCTCTGTCTTCCAGGAACATATTAAATTTGTTCTTACATATGTAGTTTAATATCAGCTTCAGTATTTGCTTTTCCTTTTTCTTTTTCTTTATTTGTTGCATAGTTTCTACAGAATATTATGTGAAATTGTTTAGTGATATCAGAAAATCATTTAGACTTTGGAAAAGTCTACTAGAAAAAATTATAATGTGAGGTATAGTATATTTTTATGACTTGGGCTCTCCGGGGTCAATATGCAAGTTTTTTACTTAGGAGACTTGCATTTCATTCAAGTTGGAACTGGTCTGAAACTCCATTTTCCATTCTATACACGCACCTATTGTATGCTCATTGTATTGTGAAAAAATAAACTATGAAGATGCAGCAGCAAGGGATAGATCTTTGTCCATGTTATGGTATGTTATAAGAGCTTTTTCTTCATGCACTGAATACTCTTCCACTGACTGCAGTTAAAACAGAGTGGCAAACAAAAGAATTAGTATTGATGATAATGCTGGCAATTTTTTTAAATTATAGTAAATTAATATTTTTTAATATGCTGTACTTATAACTTTGAAAAAGAAGCCTTGAAGAAGCTAGTAATACTTTTTTAAATTTCCGGTTTTCATCAGAATTTTAAGTTTTGCGAATGTGGTGACAGTAAAGCCTCTGCCCAGATATTTGCTTTCCCTCCCAAAGGGATGAGGGAGAGAATCAGAAGGGAAAAAAAAAAAAGACGTGTGTCAATATAAAGAACAAGTGCAAGTGTGAGAGACAAAAATAATTTTAGTATAAACTGTTTAAGTTTTTCATTGATAGAATGTTCTTGTGGATTTTGGAACACACTAGAATAATTTTTTATAATATTTCTTAATTGGTGGAGAATAATCAGATTAGAGCCTATTAGATAATTAGAGCTGGCTGCCCAGATGAGTGGTGGACTCATCATCCCTGATAGGCTTCAAAAAGAATGTGGGTATGGCACTTGAAGACATGGTTTGATGGTGAACATAGTGGGATAACACAGTTCTAGGGTAACAGTAGGATGTGATGATCTTAGAAGTCTCTTCCAGCCTCAGTGATTTTGTAAATTGTACAAAAGGATTTGCTCACCACCACAAGACCAATGTCCAGTCAGCCTTGAAGCAGCAGATACTTTAGAAAATTTCCCCCCAGTTTAATTGCTGACCATGATTTTATATAGTACAGAATATACCTTTGGTAAGTCGGAAGATCAGCTGTTCCAGCTAGGTTCAGTCCATCCCCTTGCTCATCCCCAGATTATTCTCTGAAGCGGCAGAGTCAAAAAGAAAGGCCTTGAAGTTGTGCAAGCACTGTTTGTCAGTAGCTAAAACATTATATTTTTTGTTGGCTGAATCCCATTTTTTTGTGATATGCATAACACTTTGTGCATAATGCTTCAAAAGCAACAAAAGGTCAAGTCAGGGAAAAGTCTACTGCTGCTTGCAGCTGGGCCTTGAATTGGAAAATCTTTTTCCTGTGTATTTCAGCCCCTGGCACAGCCAGAAGCACTTCATCCCATCACTGTGAAGAAGATCATTTAGTGCTGTCACCACAAATAACTTCAGTTTCACCAAGCATTTTTGATGATCTTGTCTCCTATATATATATTGTTATTTTGAAATTCTTTAAAAATCCCTAGTTACAGATGAAATTACTTAAAAAAGGAAAAGTGACTCTTCTGGAAGCATAGATTTTTCAAACTTTCATGTTGGACAACTGGATCTATCATTAGGAATGACATGACCAATTCTCCTAGTCCCTGTGATGGACAACCACATTCTGCTCCTTCTAAAATCTCAGAAATCATATATTTTCTAATAATCAAAGCAATTTTCTCATCTCAGATGGTGCTTGAACCTTTAGTAGTAAAAAAATGGCAATATTCATTACAATTATGATTTACCATTATTTTGTCTGAGGAAGTGTAATTAACCTAGTTAGGTCTCTATTTCCTTAAATTACAGCTACTTGCTATGAGTCACTATCTAGACTTCATTAGCTTCTATGCTGAGGTAATTATGTTTTTTAGCAAAGAGCTGTCCTTACATTGGTAAATCCTGACGCTGAATAGGATGCATCAAGATGATCTGCACTGGTAAGGAAAATGAGCAGATTACACAGGTGGAAGGTAAGTGCAATTGATTCAGAAAAATAGACTAAAATAGACTTACCTCAATGAATTTTGTATATCATACATTACATACTTCTTATCATTAGATCAACGTGTAGTGCAACATTACTGTGTGATTGCAATATTTCTTAAGGACTGCCTTGTGTTGTGACAATAGGAAGTTATAACAATTTTTGATTCAGAAGTGAGACCTCAGGGCTGTAAGGGGCTAAGCCATCTTTCCATCTTCTCTTTTGCTTTGGACTTACCTTGTACCAAATGTAAGCCTGATCAGAATATCTCTGTGTGCTCAGAATTGGATAAAAGATTTAGCGCTTAATTTCTTTTTTACTCTCAGTAAGAGTTCAGTATGGATGGGCAGGTACTGAAGAAGAAAATAATAAGGAGAAGATGCAGGCAGTGACAGGAGAGAAAACAATATGAAAAGATAATTGTAGCAACATTTTGATTTCATTTATAAGAAAAAGTACGGAATATTTTATTCTTTGTATAGCAGCACAGGTAATTTTAATCATGTGGGATATCACAATGGTTAGTATGTCTTTTATTGTGACATTGGTCACATCATAATGTATATACTGTTTCTTTGGTAAAAGTTTATACTTCTCTCTCATCAAAGTGAAGAGATTCCCTTTGTATTTTCCACTTGTTTTTATCCCAGAATGAAACTGCATTAAACTATCTAGTTTCTTTTGATTTTCTGAAGTGTATTTTTAACTTTTGCTTCAAGTTGTATTCTGATTTCAAAAAATGATTGTTAGTTAAAATTGAATTTTCCTTCTTCAGCATTTCTACTAAACTTGCAAGATTACCTGGGATTTGACCCAGGGAAAAATACGCACTTTCACTATGTGATTGGAATAATTTCAGAGACACATCTCAGCAAAGCAAATTGCTCAAGTGGTACCAGACTTTGATATATACACTTATGTTATAGTTCCACTTTATTTTACAAGGAGTCCAGTAGAAATGAATGGACATTTTGATAAAATTTTATTTGTGTGCTGAATAATAAATTATTCTGTCACTTTCATATGCCTGGCTCCCAGAATAAGATAGTTCAGTGTTTCATGGAAATATGCTTGAGTGAAAATTAGATACGTCATTTTTCTGTCCTGCTCTTCATTGATCTGAAAAACAACTAGTTGCTGTCTTCTCAGTGCTTATCCTTTATGCATATAAAAACTGGTGTTATGGTCTAAACCAGCCTTCATTTTTCTAGATCAAACAGAGTTTCTTTAATCTTTTTTTTAAAAGCAGGTAAAATTTTCCTATTTTACCACAGCATCTAAGTATCTCATGAGCTTTTGAAGTTTCTCTAATTGTTTCAAGTTTTTATTTAAAAGGGGTTTGAAAACAAGAAAAATGAGACTTTTAAAATGTTCACCTTTCACATATCTTAGAGGTGCAATTCAAAGAACCTGTTTACTTTATCATATTAAAAAAAAAAAATTCTTAGGGCAATAGATACTCTAAAAGAGAGTATCTTGCAGAGATTATAGAAAATTTGCAGGTCAGATTTATTTAGGAGAGAAGAAATAGTCATATTATTTTTTTTTTTAGCAGCCATTTTCTTACTACACTTCAAAATGGGATTTTTTACTTTTTAGCTAACCTCATGTTTTGTATGGCCTCAACTTGATCCTTTCATATTTCCATTTTAAATTTACACTTTTTTTTTTCTTCTTTTTAATGTGACAGTACTCCTAATTTTATGATGAATTTACTCTTATCAGTTTCAGACCATTTCTGCAATGGATAATGATCATTCTAAATTCAAATCCCATTCTTTATATATTTTATGATCCTGCCAGGATTGGTGACAACCTACATATTTAAGTGAGTTTTCCTGTTTCACCATACAAGATAACAAAGTTAACAAAAATAATAAATAATGTTTTTTCTAAGATGTGTTCATTGGATACTTAGTGTAGTGCCATGCTGGATAAACGTAAATTTTTAGCAAATTGTGTTCAAAATTAAAACCAGTGTATCTGTAAAGTAATCAATGCTGAAGAGGATGTATTCCTGAGAATGCCTTTGAATAGTACTGCATGAGTGAGCTTAGCTTTCTGTAACAAAGCACTGCATTGTGAAGGTAAGCCCTAGGAGACCTCATTTGAAAAAAAAAAATTATCAGTTTTAAAAAACAGCCAATAATAAAGGGGGTTTTAGTTTGCATTTCTTTATGCATTTTTTTTTCAATGGACAAATCATCTCCTTTACAATCATGGCATGTAGAACACATACGATTCTGTCAACAGCTTTTACCAGATAGATTCCTGTAGATTTCTAGCAACTCTATCCCAACCTTCTCACTTCTCAAAAAATGCAATTGAGATAGTTCTACATAGTTTTCTGTTGTCAAATCTGTAATTTCTGATTCTTATTTTACTGTTGTGTTCTCTGTACTTGTACAGTGTTTGTTTAATAAATAGCTAGCAGAACATTTCTTTGTGTTCTCTGTTCATTTGCACAGATTTTTACAGCTTCCTCTTTTCCCCTTTACTTGAATCTGGTTTAATTGAGGACTATCATTCTTTAGGACTCTCACACTTAAATAAATCCTACTCACTTTTTAAAAATAATAAGTAGCAGTTGAGAGATAAGAATGAGAAGTCCTGAAATTCTCTAATATGAATTTCTTCAAGCCCGGCAGTCTTAAATATTTTTAGCATTAGTTAAATACTCTTTAAACTGCTTGCTCTCTCTTCATTCTTGTTTCTGTCTGTATCTACATGTTGTTAATTTTAGATGAGTTGAGCCTCTGGCCACAATCAACCTTTTTCATGAAATCTGCAAGGAAAAAAATCTGGGGGGAGAAACATTTTAGCCTCTTAAGTATTACATGTTATATCTGCTATAAGTCAATCAGTGTTAGGCTTAGGATTCTGCAAAAAAATTCACTGTGCCTCATAGAACTTTGTGAGGCACTAGCTTGCACTGACCTAGCAAGGAAATACTTAATCTACTCTTAAAGTTGGAAATAAAATTTACCTGAATTCAATGAGAGTCTTTACATCGACTTCAGAAAACTTTGGAACAACGGTTTAGAACATGGTACTGGACCAATCTTTAAGTACAAAATTTATATCAAAATTTCAGCTTCCAATCTGCTTTCAATTATTGCTGATTGCAAAATTTTCTATGTCTGAATTTAAGGAACCTCCCAATGAAGTTTTCTTTACCACTGCCTCTCTTCTATACACACATCTACTTCCAACATGAGACAAGGAGCCACAACAAATCACAACAGGAATAGCAACAGAACTGGCAGTCTCAAGACGGTCAGAATGTCAAGCTGCTTCAGAATGAAAAGCAGACAAGGAAGACAGTTGCTTTATGATGGCAACAGGATGGCAGCCATTCCAATTCTGATAAATAAGGATGTTGCAATAATGTTACTTCTTCAAAGTGTCTTTTCCTAATCCATCATCATTGCTCTCACTGAAGGAACAACAGCATGACTCTGATTTAGGCTGTGGAAGGATGGATAACTGGATATGTCTGGACATTAAGGAATATTGATCAGACTCTTCCCCACCTTTTCCAAAACATTCTTTACGCTGTGTGGGGTTCATGCTGGCCAAACACCAGTGCACCCATGAGAAATCATTTATTCACTTTCCTCACAGAGAATCACTTCCATGGCTGACTTTTTGCCTCTTCACAAAATATCGAATAATGCAAAATCAGCATTTTGACGGCTAAGGAGGCTTTGGATCTGCTTCAACAGAAAGACTTAATTTATACAAGGTAGGTGTTGTAGGTATAAGGAATGATTGCAAATATATGAAGTAGCAAGAAAACATTTTTTTTTTTGTCTTGGTGGGAATAAGTATTCTCTTAATTTGAAAGAATTAGATGCAGAAATCCAGGAACACACAGCTTTATGTGTGAAATCAGAAAATTGTGTGTACAGGTAGCAAAAATATTCCTTGAGGAAACGGAAGTATTAGCAAGTCATGTATTACCACAGAGAATTCCCATGTACTGAGCTCAACTCTCTGTTCTGTTAATTGCTAGAATGACCTATGATAAGGTTTGGTCCCAGGTAAATGTTTACTCTCCTAAGCAATTTCTGTGCATGCTTAATGTTTTAGCACAAAGAGCATTTCTAACAAGTATTTTAGATGTGACCACTGTGTTTGCAGGATCAAAGAATGCAACAATAAGGGTGAAGAATTTTCTTTGGTGAATGGTATTAACTTCAAGAATGTTTATTGGCATCATTTCTTCCAGAAATATAGGTGTGGTCCTACAGCTCCTTTAAGGAAGGCACAAATCTGACTCCAACATCACCTCTCAAAACTTTGTCCTTGTTCAACTAAATTCACTTATTTTTTCTCTCTAATGTAATTGTCTTATGTACAAACTTAACCTCAGTGAGTGAACTAGTATTAACTTTGTAATCACAACTAACCTGTTAATGTCTGACTGGAACAAAAAAGAGACATCAAGCATATCTGTCTTTTCAGTGCAAATGATTGATAACAATCCTCTTTACCTGAACAGCTGAATCCTCTTTCTTTGTATAGAGTAGTAATTAAAAAAAAAAACAAAACAAAAAAACAAAAAAAAACCCCCAAAAAACTAACTTGTATTTCCTGGTTGGTAGATTGTTAGGCTGCTGTTGAATAAAATTCTTTTGTATTGAAGAAGGATACAGAAAAAGGTGTGTCTGTGAATCTAGCGATTATCTTTGGGTAAAAACTAGTAACAGGCTTTTGAAAACACAAAGAAAAAGAAAAAAAATACAAACCTCAGAATCGGGAGAAAACATACATCATAATTCTCAGGTTCCAAAAAGCAAATATCAGGGTGCATTGTATGGAAGGGGAAAAAAGCAAAATAACAAAAATACCCTCTCAGTAAAACTGTGAAGCACTCCAAAGAAGAGGTTAATCCCAAATTCTTGCCAAGCTTCTTTTCCCTTCATTTTGTTTCTCCTTACAGTTATTTTCGACATAACCCTTTGGCTGCAGTTTTTACTGTAGCTTCAGAGCTGAAAAAAACAACAGTTTTCTTTAAAATTTTTGTAGCATGTACTATTTAACATGCCAAATACACAATATTGTGAGGAGTTTATATCCTTGTATTTTTTATTGTGGAAACTGGTGATGTAAGGACATATTCAGAAAATGAGGTGAGTAATACCTATTCCATGTAATCTTTTATTTTATATAGTAATGAAAGGTTATCTTTAGAGATGGAACCAAATAACTATATCTTTGGTAGGAAATACCAATATTGCCTACACAGAGTGAGAGATAATACTTCTGACAATTTTACTATCACATGGCCTTACAAGCAACAAGGTAGAAAGAGAACTAATATGACAGACAATAGTTTGGAAATGTATTATAGGTGGAGATAAAATGGGCCTTTGTGTGAAAATCAAAGGTATGTTTCATGCCTGGGGAAAGTGCAGTTGAAGAAATGCAAACTCTCATTTGGGCCTGTTTTATATGACACGTTGCCAAAGATGTCCATATAAAGGAATAAATTTATATTTTGCTCTAGCTTTTGATTATGCAAATCATAACATAAGAAGCCACAGTTTACTCTCTAGCCACACAACAGATTGATGAAAACAATTAAATAACAGCATGTGCTTCAGCATACTCCTGGTCTGTCATGGAAAGGAATGCTTGGAAGACAAGAACAGGTTGCTATCAGCTTCTGAAATGTTCAGTTCTGTTGGGTCTGTGAAGAAAACCGATGGGAAGAACTGTATGCTTCAGGGAGCACTGACAGAATTCCTGCAAGGCGACAATGTCTCGAGTGGGAAAACGGATGAAACTGCCCCAATCCCTGAATGTAACAGGAAAAAGATGGTGGAGATAAGGAAAGCAAAGTTAAGAAAACCTAAAGGTAGCAATTGGAAAAGTTAACACCTATGAAATGAAACAAAATAAAATCATCTAATAAATGCCAGACTGTGCAGACCAGATGCCAGAAATAAAACATAACTCAATAACTGTTATATATATTTTAACAGAGATGGCTCCATGCCACAAGAATCAATTCAGGAGTTTGCAGGTATGGGATTTTGCTTTACCTCATAAATATAAGTAGCACCTTCAGAAAGGATGGCTTTATTGGGATATTAAAAATAAAAAGCCAATATAATTAAAAAGTAGCTCAATTAAAAAGAACCAATTTACATCAGTACAGTATAAATCCCTAGAAGAATAAAATCAGAATTCTGCATATACGTTGGGGTTAGGATTCTGAGTCACGCAGAGCAACACCATATACAGGCTTAATGTCAGCTTTTGGTTGAGGTTTATATATATTATAGTCAGCTTATTTAATATGGTTTTACTGAGTTACTCTCCTCATTTTGACTGGGACAGAATTTATTTACTTCTTAGTAGCTGGTAAAATTCTGTGGTTTAGATTCAATATGATAATAATGCTGATAACAAACTGATGTTTAAGTTTTACTTAGAAGTGCTTATTCTGTGTCAAGGAATGTTGAGGGTTCCATGTTCTGCCAGTCAGCAGGGGAACATGAAGCTGGGTGGGAGCAGGGTCAGGACAGCTGAACTGGCCGAAGGGATATTACATTCCGCAGAATATCATATTCAGTGTATAAAACTGGGTTACACTGGCTGTGAGGGGTCAGTCAGCTCAGGGATGGGCTGGCTTGGTCAGTGGATGGTGAGCAATGATGCGTCATTTGTCCTTATTGGATTTCATTTCTGTCTCTCCATTTTTCTTTACAATTATTATTATTGGCAAGACTATATTTTACTTTGTTTCAATTATGAAACTGGTCTTACCTCAGCCCAGGAGGTTTACTTGTTTTCTGATTTTTCCCATGCTGTGGGAGGGAGAGTGTAGGGGAGTGAGTACTGTGTGATATTTAGTTCCCATCTGAGGTAAGGTATTGCCAGAACAGTTATGCATGGATAAAGGAAGTTTTTGTAAATCTAGAAACTGTATTTAAGACCCTCCCTAGTCTTTTAACAATTTGTGCAGATATATTACTCTGTGAACATGTATTCCTAATGACTACTGGGTGGTTATTAAGGGGTTTTTTGATTAAATAGATATTCATATCTAATTTCAGAACAGAAATATTTCCATGCAAAAGCATAAATATTTTTTTTTTTAATTCTCTTTTCTCAGGGGTAAAAAACATTAACAATAAGAAAATGATTGAAAACACTGATTTAGAATAAGCGATAGAGTGCATACGACAAGTAAAAGTTATCTACTTGTAATCCCAGCAGGAAGATGTCTGGATATGGAGATCCAACTTTGTTCTTACCTTCCCAGCTGAATATGTACTGCATTGATGAGATAACATGAGAAAGTTGACTGTTCTTGCTGTGCTCATACTGTAGTTAAATAGCAAGATTTATTTACTGCTTTGTGTCTATAATCCTACAAACATAACGAATTAATAACAAATAAGGAAAAAAATTAACAAACACATTTGCCTAGAATGTGCATTAAGGCAACCATTTCATGAAAGTAAACAGACATATTAGGACTGCAACACCTCCTGTTTCCAGCTCCTTTCCCCAGTGTGCAGACACATCACACTCTGTTTAGCAAAAATAAATGTCTGGTTTTTGGAGCTGCCAGAGTGCTTACCTTTCACAACACATGGAAATACATAGAATCATGATTTGGGCTAAAAGGTTCCTTTGGTCAAGACTATTTGGTCAGTTCAACAAATTTGATTTCAGGCCTGCCCAAAGCTTTCTTATGAATAAGTGTCAAACCCTAACCTCGAATATCTCTAGTAAGACCAATTACACTTTACCCTCTGCAACTCAGTCTTTTCCTAGACTATTAGCATTGCTCTAAGATATATTCCTAATATTCAATCCAAATTTATCTTCTGCCACTGAAGCCACAATTCCTCTTTCTGACTGTCTAAAGGGAGCAATTGGTCTCTGTCTTGCTTAAATTATAGCTTTATGGATTCAAGGAAAATAATATGGCTTTTCATTCTTTTTTCTATAGAATGAGTGTGACCAGTTTACTTAGCCTTTTCTCAAAGGTCTTCCTTTTTTCAAGCCCTTTAACTTTCTATTATTTCTTTGTGTCGCCTCTAAATTCCCTCCTATTATATAAATAATTTTTCAACCTTCTGTCCAATACTGTGGGTAGAGTTTCAGCTCATTCTTGACTAGAGTGGACTACAGCATAACTTATTTCATTTATATGATACTTCTTTGTTGAGAGGAGTCAAAAAGGGTGGAGAAAAAGTGACTTCTCTCTTCTTCTCTCTAACTTCTACCTTTTAGAGATAGATGGGAAAAACAGTATTTATGTGCTTTAGGTTGGCATGCCCAGGTATTGGTACATGGAAAAAGCAATATTTATGTGCTTTAGGTTGGCATGCCCAGGTATTGGAAGTGGAGGGCTGCAGGGGTAGCCTCTGTAAGAAGTAGTCAGGGCTGCTCTGAACTGGACACAGGCTGTTCCAGAAGCAGGAGGTACACCAGGTGTCAGAGCAGAGATTCCCTACATCCCATTTTAGAGGTCACAGTGGAGAAATTGAAAGGAATATGAGGAAGCAGCAGCAAAAGAAACTTCTCTGTGCTGATTGCAATCCCCCACCACCTCATCTCTCTGCAAAACTTGGGGCGAGGAATCTGAGTGAAGTGAAGTTGAGCCTGAGAAAGAAAAGAAGGAAAGATATTCTTATTGTTTGACTTTGTTTCCTACTACCAAAATCAGTATTTGAGTATTCATTTTACTTCAAAATAAATTAACTTTCCTCAAGTTTCTTCTTCTCATGATGTTTTCCTGTCTATCCTGACACATGGCCATTATTGCAACTGTTCTTCCTATTTTCCCTCTGCGTATCCTTGGGGATGTGAACTGGGTGGACATTAAGCTTTTTGCCAAGAGTAACCCAGCATTTCATGGTAGGTATTGCAGATATCTTTTTCTTCAATCGTGTGCATCTCTTATGTGTTTTTCATATCTGTATTCTTTTAAATGATAAATAATTGCATCTAAACCCAGCAAAATGCAAGCTCACACCCACCCACACACCCACCCACACAAAAGATTTTCTTCTCATAAAAGCATCTTATGTATTAAAAAATTAAAAAAAAAAAAAAAGGAAAACAAACCACTGAGCAGAATTCATCACTTTACATAGTAAGGAAAAAAAAAAAACACCCCACCATATTGTGAATACAACTCATATTTTGACAGCTACTTGAATCTGTCAGTAAAACTAAAGAAGAAATTGCCTGTCTGTATTTCTACATCAGTATTTGACTTTGGATCAGAGGCATACTTCAGCAGCAAATCTGATCATATCAACTTCCTTTCCTTAGGTTCTCATTCTAGGAGAGTGCAGCATGAATCCATTCAGATAAAAATAAACCCAAAACTGGTACTTGGGGACAAGGTTTAGGTGTGCTGGGTTGCACTCAATGATCTTAGAGGTTTTCTCCAAATTTAAATGAGTCAATGATTCAATGAACTGTGCTCCAGGAGGTCAGTGTGCACCCACTCCAGCATGATATCCAGCCCAAGGGACAAAACAAGTATTAATTTGAAGTAAATAATTCAAACCATATATGGGCGGGTTGATCCTCAGCATCCTTTTTTTTTTATTTTTTTCACCCAAGACATCTGCTGTTCTTATGCCTTATTACTTGTTGATATCCCTATAATTCTTACTAAAACAATATTTTGGTTTTCCCCTTCCTTTAATAATTCAGTCCAAAGGGAGGCTATTCATAAGACATGCTGATGATCCTTCAAAGAAAATGTCCAGAATGGAGAACAATATTATATCCTCAGAATAGAAATGAGTAAAATATTGGCTTTGTATATGCCCTCTGTATTGCTGACTTTATAAATACAGTTCTCTCCCATCTAATAGGGAGAAATGAATGGTGGTTTTGACAAAAGTCTGATATTTTGTTTTGTTTTGCTTTGTTTTGTCAGGAAATATTACCTGTTAGGCTTCTTGGAGTTGATTTTCGAAGATCTAAGACACCAAAGGGTCCCATGTAGACTGCTATCATTACCTTTCCTGTTATTTGTAGAAGTGAAACTGCTCCCATAATAGCCTCTAGAAATTAGAGATAATGTGTATCAGGAAGCTTCACTCACACATTTTTACTTTAGTGAATGAAATATGTGGTACCATGCATATTTTGCTAGTACCTTTGCTTATTTTACTCAATTCAGTTAAGAGCCTTTTAGGCATTGACATGCACATTTTATTATTGCTCAAATTCCACCTGAATTTTCTCATGCATCACTTATGACTAACAACACATGACATTCTGTTTATCAGACATCAGAGAAAAAATTATTTGTTCAAGTGATAGATTTAATTTTGGTGAAGTAACTTGCTTCTATTTTATTCTGATCAGGATTCCAGAGAGAGTCAGAAAGGGTTGAAAGGGCTTCCCCAGGAGCAGGGAATGTCATGGTTTTTCTTTTGGCCTGTGTAATATTTCCACTTAGGGGAATATTAATATGTTTGAACCTTTGTACAACATTTCTCTTTGTCAGCATCCTGCTTTGAAACTTCTGTCCTCATCCACAAAAAAAAAAAAAAAGACGTTTGGCATATGATTACAGTGGCTTGGGGATTGGATGGATTCATCTTCTGTTTGCCATTCAGTAACAGGTTCTTGTTGAATCCTCCACATGCCTGAAGATAATAATGAAGTGGAACAATTATTTTTGACATTGAAGCTCCTTTGTTTATAAAATTTGATACCTGATACTCACTGGTCCATGTTTTTCCTATACTAGCAGCCAAAATTTAAGTGTTATTTTAATTCCCACAGAGGGTTATTGTACAGATACTGCTTTCATTTCCCCAAAGATTTATACAAGCTGGAAAGAACCAAAGAAATGGGTTGTTAGTAATATTGCCTTAGAAAGATAATAATGACAAATTATTGGAGAAATTATAATAACAACATATGCATATAAATGTATATATACAATTACATATCTTCTTTTAATATTAAGTATCAAGTGATTAAAATGCATTGAGATTTCTAGGAACTCACACAAGAGTAAAATCATAGATGATCATGCACGGCAGGATTTCCAATATACTATCAAATGATTCTATTAGTGGCTTGAAAATTAAAGCAAAATTATTCTTTTTGCACAGATGGCCACTTTTTGATGAGTTTGAATGCAACCTAGAGATGAAGTAATGCATAGGCATAAAATATTTAAGGGTATATTTTAAATAGGCATCACATATTTTTTATCATGGACAGAGCTTTCTATCAAACTATGAAAACTTCACATAACTGACCTTGTGGTCTATACATAAATCCAAACCCAAGACAATTCATTCCACTAACTATATTTCAGAATGAAGTAACTTCATGAGAATGGGAAATTTAGTATGCTGATATCTTCTCATGTACTTTTTTTAATATAGGTCAAATTATCAGAAATACTAGTTTGAGGTAGAGGGCTGGATGTGGAAATCTCATGATCCTAAAGCATCTTCTATCAGAGGTTCAAAAGTTTTAGAAAAACTTAAGAACTATAACTTCTGCAATGGGAAGACTACAGAGAGATTAATCTTTTAAAAAACCAATACAAGAGTTAGAGAAGTAGCTTGTGTTTAGAAGATAAATATTTGTATACATTATATATAGCTTGAAAAAAGGTATAGAGCAGGGGAATCTGAAACTTCTCATTCTCCAGAATAGATACTTTTCAGTATGGGCACACCATGATGTGTGTTAACAAACACCATAATGTTCGTTAGCTATTTTAATCCAGCTTTACAAAAAAAATAATTGCTTCAATTTTGTGTTTTATATTAGTCTTCATCTCCAGTGAAAACAAAGACTACAAAAATTGACCTAATTGTTTATTCTAGTTTTTTTTAATTGTAATTATTAGGTAATTGCTAATGTACTTTTGAAAATTCATTCTGCTACTGTTTCTACGGTATAATTTGGTTTTAAAGACATTAAATGACATGCGATAGATATTGCTGGATAACAACCTCTCTGTCTTCTTTACAGGGAAAGCTCTGGATGTGTTCTATGAAGTCAGCTGAAGATTTCCAAATCTGCCCATGTCTACTTGAAGTACCATTGCTAACAATTCATCAAATAGCTGGAAAGCCACATTAAAACTACAGCACATTTTCCCAGTGTTTAGAACTCTTTAATG